>NC_087098.1:10613863-11225227 GCF_963855985.1 Ostrinia nubilalis
GTCTGTCTGTCTGTCTGTCTGTCTGTCTGTCTGTCTGTCTGTTACGCTTTCCCGCTTAAACCTCGCAACCGATTTTGATGAAATTTGGCATAGAGATAGTTTGAGTCCCGGGAAAGAACATAGGATAGTTTTTATCCCGGTTTTTGAAACAGGGACGCGCGCGATAAAGTTTTTCTGTGACAGACAAAATTCCACGCGGGCGAAGCCGCGGGCGGAAAGCTATCATTATTATAAATCTAAAAGTAGGTAAAGGGAAATAAAACTTGTAATATTATTGGAAGAGGAAAATATTAGTTTAGTTAGCATAACAAATTCTCATCTAACTAATCATATTATTTAATAGCACTAGCTCAGTGATTCTTGACTATCCCATCCCAACTAATATTATAAATGCGAAAGTAACTCTGTCTGTCTGTCTGTTACGCTTTCCCGCTTAAACCTCGCAACCGATTTTGATGAAATTTGGCATAGAGATAGTTTGAGTCCCGGGAAAGAACATAGGATAGTTTTTATCCCGGTTTTTGAAACAGGGACGCGCGCGATAAAGTTTTTCTGTGACAGACAAAATTCCACGCGGGCGAAGCCGCGGGCGGAAAGCTAGTAATTTTTATAAAGTAGCCAAATGTCGATAGCCAGTAGGATGACGCTCATTGCGGCGCGCTCGCACTGTACTGCGTCTAAATCAAAAACCAATACAGACTCCATTCTACAACTTTACACACGTTATTTATAGACTACTAGGTATATTTAAAAAAAAAAAAAAAAAAAAAAACCGAAGTTTTGTAAAATTCGATTTTAAAACTTTACTTCCGGTTTTCTATGTGAACAAAAAAGAAATTTCAAATTTGTAGTAAATAGTAAGAAACACAGTTATTTATTCTCAAAAGTCCAATAGTCAGTTTGTTTTTAATCAAATGTAATAATAGCAGTAATAGCTTCAGAAAAATCTGTTCCTAAAATTTTACCAATTTTTTGAACGCTCATAAAAAATAAACTAAGCTTCATAAAAAAAATATAATGATGCACATCCATTCAGGTCATATAGCAGTACATTTAATCCAAATATGAACAAAATCCAAAACCTGACTTGATTTTCGCTGTCCGCTTCGCGTGAAATGCCCCATTTGACAAATAATCACGAAAACTGTTTTTTAAATTACAATAAGTTTTTAGCTCTGTAAGTTCCTGTCCCTACATTTAAAAGTAAACATTCTGTAATGCAAGTAATTTTTGCTATTTGGTGCTGTTAAAGAGTAAAGGGAGAGGAACTGTTTCTCGGACATGCTTTGTGTCATCATTGTGCGAGTGATTGGAATAGTTAAATAAATGTAGATAAGTAACTAAATGACATGAAATAGGGACATTCGCAGATCTCACAGCATCTCTCTTATCCCAACTAATATTATAAATGCGAAAGTAACTCTGTCTGTCTGTCTGTCTGTCTGTCTGTCTGTCTGTCTGTCTGTCTGTCTGTTACGCTTTCCCGCTTAAACCTCGCAACCGATTTTGATGAAATTTGGCATAGAGATAGTTTGAGTCCCGGGAAAGAACATAGGATAGTTTTTATCCCGGTTTTTGAAACAGGGACGCGCGCGATAAAGTTTTTCTGTGACAGACAAAATTCCACGCGGGCGAAGCCGCGGGCGGAAAGCTAGTAAGTACATAAGTCTTTCAATTATTTTATTTATTTGAGTTATTTGAGTTATTCATAGCAGAAATTAAAGTTACCTCAATTTTTAAAAGTCCTAAATATAATTAATATTATTTTCATGTTATGAGATTAATCAATTATCTACTTAGGGAACAAAAGTAAATATTATTTTACTTTTGTTGCCCAAAATATTATTTTTTATTGAAAATACAAATACGCGCCATCTATACAATATTGCCTGAACCCGCAAAGTATACGACGTATTTTGAAAAAGTATGGTGGCTACCGCCATCTGTTATTGTTTAACAAAACTAAATCCTAAATAAGTTTTTGTTAGTTGCGGGGACGAATACTAGCGCTATCTGTCCGAAAAAATGAAAACTTTTTGGTAAGGGTTTAAACTGGAACCGTGATGGGCATAAGTTATGAATACAATGTATAGATGGCGCTTAATAATAATAGCTAGTCTTAAGTTCGTGCTGGTTCTGTTAGATGGCGCTTTATGAACATTTTGTTTATTATAGTAATTAATGTGGAATTTTTTTTTCAAGAAAAGTAAGGGGCAGTATGTTAAATAAAATAATATTTGGTAAAAATAATTAAGAAATAGTATCAAATTTTAATAATGAAACAATTTACGAACTATTTAATATTTTTCATCATCATTTAATTTTCAGCTACAGGACGTCCACTCACTGCTGAACAAATGAACATATGCCTTCCCCCAATGACTTCCACATCGCACGGTTGGTAGCGGCTTGCATCCAGCAGCGCCTTCCTGTTACCTTCATCAGGTCATCGGTCTACCTTGTGGGTGGACGTCTTACTTATGTTGCGTTTTCGGTTAAGTACGTGGCCGTACGTGGTACGTGATTTTATATTTTTACAGTTTTACTGATTAATAAATTAATTATATACCTATGATTCTTTTAACAAATTTTAATAATTAGTTTTTGTGTTCTTCAATATAATCTGATCTTTACTGGATAATTGAGAACTGGTTAGGTACCTTGAACTGGACCCTCTTCCCCCAATCTACTAAGTCAAAACAAGACATATCGAATTCCAGGGCCGAACTCCATCTATCTAGTCGTGACAGATCGGCTTTTATCGCGCGATATTTTGTTTGCAGACGACTAAACGATTGTTCGTAATGGGTGTAGTATAACACCCCTTTGGGTGCCAGTTAACGCTTCGCAAAACCGTCAGTGGTGATTCGTTACGGGAACACAGGTGCGGACTTGGTGTTGAAAATGGTTCTAGATTTTTAAAATCACTAGATATTGGTAGGTAAATCTTATTGTTAGTTAACTTTACATTATAAAATAGGTAACTGGGTAGTCAATTTATACTAAATGTTTTTTTTACCGTCTCGATATTTTTACAGGATGTTTTATCAATAAATATAAACTCCAAAAAAATGTGCTGTTTCGTAATTTCTAATGAACTTTACAAAAGTTGTCTTACAGCTGTTTTTTTGTGATTTCAGAGTTGGTCATATGGGTGAAAGTTGTTCATATTAATGGGTAATACAGCCTATAAAAATATCGAGACGGTAAAAAAATCATCCAGTATTTTATGCGTTACGTTATTACAACAATTATTGCTTCTTAAATTGTGAGTTAATTTAAGAAGAAAAGTAACAAACCTGCACCTTCAAAATAAAATTTTACTAAGTAATAAAGTAGCACTATTTTCCATTATCACGAGTTTTTTTTACTATCCTCTTATTTTTGGTAAGGTAAATGCTACCAACCGTGCGATGTGGAAGTCATTAAGGGCCTATGTTTAGCAGTGGACGTCCTGTGGCTTAAATGATGATGATGATGAATTAATGTTGTTGAGCATTAATTAGTCCAATTTTCATTTAGAACAAATCAAATAACTCTTTCATTGATCCAATTACATTCTAAGATCTTGTCATAACTGATGATTAAGGCTTAACTAAAATAGATCCATTATTTACAAGCTAAATCCCATTCCAGCATAAGCCACATAAACGTCCGATACATTGATTGATTTTAATGGACCGCAGTCCCTTTGTGTTTTACCAATAACCGGGCAAGTTAATCTGGGTGCGGCCCTGTCCGTCGCATCTGAAACCCTTTGTAACCTTATTACATTAGGGCAAAAGCCAATGTACCGACCACAGCACGTCAAACTGCAGCATCTTATGGTATAGTAACAAGGGCTATTTTACTTCAAAAATGTGTGTCGACTGTACACCCATACAATGTGTGGGGCTGCAGTTTTGGTGTGGAAGAATTTTGGCCATTTTAATCGGAATGTCGCTTAATTAAAGGGAATTGTTATTGCGAAGGGCGTAGTCCTCACTCAATAGTCAAGGAAATTGGGACTGTGTGAAGATTTTATGTAGAGTCATTCCAAGTAAGTTATAAACTATTTACAGTTACAACTAAGTGTACTGAAAGAAAGTCCTGTAGAGTCTTAATATTTACATGCCACAAAATTAATATTGATTTTAAAAAATGTTCTTAGTATTAGCAAACTTGCGTTAGAGTAGAATCTTACTTTTTTACTTTACACAAATTTTCTATGACGCGATTTTTGTTTAACAGATAAAATGTGACATTGAGCAAATCAGTGAGTGATTCCCAGTAGTTATACTACACACATTGTTACTTACGTTGTCGTTCCACAAAAACGCTTACGGCAAAAAGCAGGCCATTTTCGATCCTCCATCAATACGGTAGTCTAACAAAACGGGAGCAAACACTAAAATCCAATATCAGTCGATATTATTTTCGACCTCACAAAAATCGGCGCCTCGAGCTAGACACGTGGCCACCTCTATTATTTACAATAGAGGAATAATCAAAATGAAAGATTGTTTTTCTGCCGACCGACTAGTTTTTGCAGGCGGGATTCTAGCGATAGATAACTCAAATATATCACGAAAGAGAACGGTGCAAATGAATGACAGGAAGAATTGATGGGGTAGCGCTTGTTATTTGAAAAAGCGAAGGGCCATTTCCACCATTCCGCTTCGAGATATATCATCTGGAACGTCAACAGAGTAGAAAATTAAAGTCAATAAGCGCGTGGCGGCCAGTAATAAGTCCTCGCAGTTATGGAAAGCCTTTATCTCCGAAGAATTGGCCAATTTATCAACGACTAACTCAAGGTGCTAAGTGCTATTTCATTGTTTTTCACCTCCGTCTTAAGGATTTTTTATTAAATTCTTCCGTTGAGAAATGGAGTTATTTATTTTGGCCCGCAATCTGTTTTTACAGTTGATGACGCTTGTGAAATATCCTTCAGAAATTCGCACCGTAGCGTTCGCACCAATTTCTTTGTTCGTGCTTTTTCTTATAAAAGCTTGTTTCAACGTAAAAGGTGGGGATAATTTTAACTTAGGAGATATTTTGTCATTGACCGAAATAAATGGTAGGTAGCACTTATGCCCGTTTTCACCATCAATCCCTATTTTTTAAGTGACCCCCATGGTAACACTTATTATGAATTTTGTTTTCATAGGGGTCACTTAAAATTAGGGATTGATGGCGAAAACGGGCAATACCTCTTGCCTATTCGTGATCCATACTAAACTTTACCATCATAATACAAAAACTATTTACAGGAATTTTGTAGGTATTAAAATAATTCAGTTTGTTGACACATGAGTGCTAAGGGGCTAATTCGATATTTTAATTCAATGCAGGTCTTTGCACGGCACCAGCTAATATCCTCATAAAACGCAAAAATAAGTGTGATTCACACTGAAAACGGTAATAACAAAAATGCTGAACCATTGCTGCTGAATTTTAATCACCGAACGAACATTAAAAGTCGAGAAACAGCAATAAACAAATAAAACCGATATCGGCGCAATAACGGGCGAGCACAAACAAGAGACGTGAATGTGCATAAAATTGCTTAAACATCTATAATTTATAGACATCTGATATGAAATAGCAGTAGTCGAGCAATAACTGCCATGAGACATTGTGGTAAGGTCACACTCGCACTTTTGAAAATGTCTTTTTCTATCCTCTTTACTTAAGAAAATTTTACATTAAAGACATCGGCGATCATAAAAAGATAGAACTGAAATTTCAAGACGTGGATAGACTGATTCGGTGATTAGTCTATCAAATTACATCATCAATCGAAGATATTTGATTGCAAAGAACTGAAAGAACCCAAAGTAATAAGATGGTTCCCTTTATCCACCATAAAGATGACTTTAGAGAGACGATTTATAACAAAGATTGAAGAAGAATTGAAAATAATTTGGGAAGATGCACTTTTTGCACACAATTTTTTTTAATGTAATTTAAAAGAATAATATAGTAGGTAAACGATAAGCTTATCTTCGATCATTCTTCTCTTGTTTTTGTAACTGTTCACATTGACCATGAGATAGCAATGATCGAATAACAAACAATAAATTTCACAACACCACAAGTGCCTCACAGTAGTAGTGGTACTGTTTTCGTAAGTTTTTATCTGTTATTGCGTCTGCCATTATTGTCTGCCGTGACTGATGTTTATGGTGTACTGTTATTGCAACGATAGATGCTTGATCTACTTCATGAATTCCGCCAGATTGGATCGCTTTTAGAGTCAGGGTCAGTTGTATGATTCTGACCTTCTGGATGATCTTTTGTTTTTGTTTTTATGTTTTTAGATGCATCAGCGATATTCTGTTATGTAGAGTCGATATTGGTAATGCACGAGTGTTTGATTCGGGCAATCAAAAATTTGTTATGTTTCTTTTTATTTATTTTTTTCTTTATAACTGATATTTCTCTCCCAAGTGGCATCATTACCAGCTGGTTTGTACTCTGAAATGCATTTTATCCTTTTAATTTAAGACCTTTTTAAAATATTCGTTCTGATCAATAAATTCTGAAAATTTTTACTCATAGCACCCCAGAGTCGAACTTAGAAGTATTGATAGGCGAAATGTTTTAACTAAATTAGTCTGTGGGGATTCAGGGTTCTTCTATAACTACATACAAATGCCCTTGGTTTTTTAATAAAGCGAGGGTAAGACGAATATTAGTCTAATATCAGGGAGTGCAAACCAATGTTACCCTCCCGATGACGGCACGGGGTTTTTTTGTTACGATATAGGTGAAGAGGTTGGAATAGTGAGGATTTTGTGGTTTCACGATAAAAAACAAAGTTGTCAGCTGAAATTGTAGTTAATTTTCACTGATTTTATTTGAGTCCTTATTGTAATTTTCATAATTTTAGAAAAAGAAATCAACAGAGATTGTTATTAAGTACGAGTGAATTATAATAAAAGCTTAGAGTCTTATGAGTTGTTTGCGCCCACTTTTTTTACTTACCAATTAAATGTTACTAATCAAGCTTTAATTCTCTGTTACCTTCCTAAAATTTTCAATCAGCATCACCATTCCCCAATCTATAGAAATGTTAAAATTTGCCAGATTTACCTAAAACAACGTTCCTAAGAATACACCACTAGATTGGGAATCCCACGTATCAAGCCGACCATCTGTTGGTTTAACCAAATGCATTTTTAATTAGGCCTATGATACCGCTTTGGGTAAACATCAAGTGGTTATTAGTTCGCATACATTTGCATTAGATTGTCAAGACAATTTGAATAATTTGTGGACTGTGAAGGGGTTTCTTTGAACAAATAAACTTAGTGATTCAAAAAATAGTCTAGTAACAGATTTTTATTTGTTTAGAAAATGCTTTTTACATTGACATCTATTCTTTTAGAATACCTAAAAGTAAAATTAATACCAGGCATCCAGAAAGTTTACTTTTTAACTAGTTGTCATTAAATAAATTTAATATTGGCGTATCCATGATATTACATGATTTTTTACACAACCGACAAATGCACAGTGCACCCCATAACGCAGTTAATATTAAAATATTGCATTGGACCCATGCATTTTTTATGTCCGCATTCTGAACCAAAACATTGGCTCTATCCGGCCCTAAAGACTCACCCCCGCAAATGATATTTACAAGTATTTGTACTTACGCGTTTTTGCCCTCAGTTAAACTATTGGGTGGTTTCAAATACCTAGCATGCCTTTGAAAAAAAAAATGGTTCGAAATATTATTTTTATGAATATTTTGTTTGTAGATTATGTCGACTTTATCTTTTAATTTCACGAGTTTTTTTTGTTTTTAAAAGTCTTGTCGTATCTACGAGTATTTCAACTTTTACTAATTTAATATGCAGATGAGGCAAACACTTAAATCAATCGAAATTAATTCATCTAGAATTTTAATGGCAAAAAGGTTTTGTTCTTATTCCAATACTCATAAGGATGTGAATCAACAATCCAAAAGACACATAAACCACGATATAAATGTCACACAGAGATCGTAGATAAAACCAATTTTACATTCACGTGTCTTATCATGGCCACAAATTTAAAAACCTACATTTTTCTCGTAAAATCTCAGGGTGTTTCCCTCATTGCAGATAAAAGGGCGCGATCACAACATTATTCATATCGAGGGGTGTCACACTAAAGATATTGTGGAAAGGGCATTAAGATTGCCAACTGCAATACATTGTCTCCCGCTCCTTGTTTTGACATGATAGAACATTGGCTAGCCACTTTAAATCTGCTATCTTATTTGTTAAATCCACGCTAATGTAGCTCTTACACTTCAGATATAGAGTCTATGGTCGATTTAATCGAGTGAATGGGCATGTGTGGAAATTCGATCGTAATAAATGTTGCGTATCGATGCGTTTGAAGATAAGTAATGAAGAACGTATAGGTTATGTTTAGAATGCCAATATTTTTGTTAAACTTTCTATAAGCCGTTTCAAGTTCTTTTATCAAAGTCTAGAGTTTTCTTTGAAGTTTTCATATAGGTAAGTCATAATCGATATTGCGTCTCAAAGTGATGCGAGATCTAAAGGCTCGTGAATAAAGAATTTGAAATCATAAATGGATTTTGCAAGTATTTGTTCTTAATAATTTATCAATGTGCTCACGTGAAAGGATTAAAAGTGAAAATAGTCTAGGTACAAAGTAAATTTAAAAGCTATAAATTTAACAAATTAATAACATCTTAAAATAATAACTATCATTTTTTCCACAGTGTAAAGCTCCATCAAAATTAGCATTTTACACCATCGCAGATGATATACCCTTTTATCCTTTTACGGCATACAAATAGCTTTTTAAAGTGCTTCATGTAAGGACGCCTCCAAATCCAATATATTAGCGGCAATTGGACAAAATGCATCTCGCCATACCGCATTCTCTTATTTATGCAGAGATCTATGGGGCTGCACCCTCTGTCTATTACTTTTATTTGTGTTTTTCTCCCAAGCAGTAGTATTTTGTGGTGTTTTCGTACCATTACCTGCTTGACAGACCCATAAATATGTTTGTATGGCGGCAATGTATCAAAGCTTACTGCCAAATGAAATATGGTATAGTTTTATCAAGTTATTGTTGGGTGCATTTTTATTTTTAGTTTTCAGTGGGTAATAGTTGATTTCTTCATTGAATCTTACAGAAACTTGGTTTAAAATATATTTTCATGAAGGTTATTTTAAACTTTTACTCTATTGTCACCTGTTTCCCTTTATTATGTAGGTTGCAACCATGTTTGTAACAACTTTATTTTCGCAAGTGGAAAAAATATTGTTTCCAATTTAGTGTCAGCGCAAAAATGGGCCACCGACCACAGCCACCGGTGGACAGCGACGGCGACTTAATATATTTTGTATAAACACTCGCTATAACAGTAGGTAGTGTACGCGACTCGCCACTATAAAAAAAGTGTGTTAAGTCACCGTCGCTGGCCACTGGTGGCTGTGGGTAGCCCATTTGCGCCGAGCCTTACTCTTCAAAATTACTGTCAAAAGTCGTTATAATAAGTGTCATACAGCATAAGAATATAGAGTCAAATTGCTGATTGGATACTCAGGATCGGTCTGTGGAGCCAACTTTGGGACTAGTTTGGCGACTGCCCAAGTATGGGTACTAACCGGCCCTTACTTCGAATGTAAATATTAATGTTTCATTGATCGTGGTAGACAGAGCTGTGAAATAGAGTGAGAAGTTGCCCCTTTATAGTTACTACTAGAGAAGTTCGTTCGTTCGTTTCAGCCGAAAGACGTCCACAGCTGGACAAAGGCCTTCCCCAAGGATTTCCACAAAGACCGGTCCTGCGCCGCTCGCATCCAGGCACCTTCCGCGACCTTCACCAGATCGTCGGTGTCATCCAAGTAGTGGGAGGCCTGCCCACGCTACGTCTTCTGGCTCGTGGTCACCAATCAAGAACTTTCCTGCCCCAGCGGCCATCAGCTCTACTAGAAAAGTATACACACAAAAAGTACACAAGTAAGAGAGACACAACAATTATAAGGAAGGTAAATATGTACAATAATTACTTTTATAATATTAACATAGAAAGTTTACTATATAAGTTTAAATCAGGCAATTCGTTTTTTTTTCTTTAAATATAGTGACGGTTTATAATCAGTACATAGTCTGCTGAAAATTCGGCCATTTTTCTCTATAAATATTCCTTAGTCTCACTTAGCACATCTAAGCTCTCCTGACGCAAAACTAAACCTACTTTACTGTACATACCTACATAATAATTAACTAATGAATATTTGAATAGAGCTTTGTTCATTTGAGCTACACATTTCCAAATGATACTCTAGTTTTTGTCTATCGCTTTTAATGAAAAGATCGCGTTAGTACACTTTTGATTCGGACTGTGTACCTAATCAACATTGTAGAGAAATATTTTTTCTTTAACAACACAAAAATATTCTAGGATGAGAATATAAGAGTGTCTCTTTAATATGGTTTGTCGACTCAAGCCATCCCCCACACATTTCGTGAACCCGATCTCAAACGGATCCGTCACGGTGGCGGCTTGATAGAATCAGTTGTTTCATTTGTCAACTTTAAGGACGTGAGCTGGAATCATCGATAGGTTACGATAGAAATAGGGGGAGTAAAAAAGATTATTTTGGCTTTTTAATACCTATCGTGGTTGTAACATCACCGCAATAGCATTATTTTTCTGCAAAAGATGTGTTTCTTACTGCAGATCACGCAAACTGACTGGACAGAATTTGGTATGGCACAACCTCTCAATGAAACTGTGTTTATATTGCTTAGCTACAGACATTTGGGTTACAT
This sequence comes from Ostrinia nubilalis, assembly GCF_963855985.1. Classification (NCBI taxonomy): domain Eukaryota; kingdom Metazoa; phylum Arthropoda; class Insecta; order Lepidoptera; family Crambidae; genus Ostrinia; species Ostrinia nubilalis. The sequence continues at coordinate 10,624,658 of NC_087098.1, forward strand.
TGAGTGAATTTTGTTAAAAATTAGTTTGCCATAATTACCGAGTTTCTTCTATAGACAGTAGGTATAAAATTTCCATGACTGTCCTAAATGACTACTTGTAGATAAATTAACTAAATAAATAAGACTGCGATAATAATGTATCAAACTATAGATAAACATAGGCACATCACTAAATGTATCGTCACCATGCTAGCTTTAATTTGATTAGCCTTCTCCAGTCAGTCTTTCGTGAGTCGGGTCAGCGGTCAAGTTTAAAAATTTCTGATTTACGACTTTTAAATTGCGCCCTTTAAATTTAAATTAAATTAATCGTGTCATGTGACCTAGGGTCCTATTTGAAGAGAATTTGTGGACTTTACTTTTTAAATGGATACATAGGAAAGGATTTTTATTTTCAGCGACCAAATTTTTTTAAACCTCTATTTGTTAAACAGGGTCTCAAGTCATTAATATGAATTTTTGTGTGAGGTGTGAGGTGACTCTTCCATTTTCTTGTTATTTTAATGAAAAAACATTATTATTTAGATGAAATTCAAACCAAAAATAATAATGGAATAAAAAATATTCAATAATGTGAATTTAATGTTTTTCTTGTTCACAACGTAAATAAAAACGTAATAAATGAACATTATTTTGTTTGGCTTCAATAAAATATTGACAAAACATCCATCAATATTACAAAAATAGCGTTTTAGAATGATTCACAAGTTAATAAAGGGCTTAATGTATATTTAAATGGGCTATGACTTGTCAATAAAATCGAACCCGCATGTCTAAACACCCGGATTATTTACCGAATATTAATATACTCGCATAAATCAACCCTTCTTCTTTATTACAAAAGTTGCATATTGTTCAGATAACTTAGGATACAATAAATAACTTGACAATAGATTCTATATTCCTACACCTATACTATTTTTTTATAATGCAGCTAAAAATTGAATAATTGTGTCACAATTTTGTAGAGACACCCTACTTATATGTATAAATAGACTTAGACATACCTAGAATATAATCTCTACAAAATTCCCGTTTAGTAGTAATCTATAGGTAGACGAGTAAGCAATTTGGGATAGCTAACTTAAAAATAGTACGAGTATTAGCAACAATAAATGGTAAATTACGTATGTATTCTGCCTGCTAAGGTAATGACTCTCTCTATTTCACTTGTTGTTTTTTGGTACGTTTACATTATGAAACAAACATTTTATTGACAGCCTATTCACTCCAATCCTTCTTATTAATGAAGAACCTATACATTTTAATTCTTATCTTACCTGTACCTGAATCAAGGACAATCCAACAAAAAAACATAAAAGAAAAACTTAGAGTGCAGACTAGACATATAAATCACAGTGGTGCGTTCAGCAAATCACCTCGAAACACGTGGGGACATATCAATAGATACATTGTTCCAACACTAAAACAATTTTATACCGAGATACCCGACAAAAGTTGAGATTTACGGACTGTATCCGACAGTTAAGGGAGGTTAACCTCCTTAGTGTGTGAGAAAAGTGTGGATTGGGTTGAGAGAATTTTGAGTTTTGAATTGTCCTTAAAACGCTGGATTTTTTATCTACTTTTGAATAAAGAGATCGATACCATACATACACAAGGAGAAACGATAAAAGGACAGGAGCCTTTCCATGGTTTTAATTATTTAATAAGGGCTAAGCACACGGCGTTTAAAACATGTAGACGACTCGCGTTTCAGGAACGCGCGACGCGATTTTTCCTAGAAATGTCTATAGAATTTGAGACAAAGGCGTGTCAATGGCGCGCAAAACGCCGTGTGCAATGTGCATACTCTAAGTATAGGGTTAATTTAGCCATTAGGTATTACCTAGATGAGTTTCAGTTGAATAAAATTATTATCAACTGAAACGTATTTTTCAGATGAATAAAATATTAAAAGCATACTTTGACATGTCCATATTACCATCAACCTTTTAAAAATGTTACTTCTTAAAGCGTGCAATGTTTTGCGTGGAGAACAAACAATTGGCAACGAATTTACGAGGCGCGTTGAGAGCCAAGCCGCTTATTGGGATGACTGTACTCTCAATTTGGGTTATTTATGGCTGCAAACGTTTGTTACAAAGTTAACTACAACCTTGTTACAGTCTTTATAATTTAGTTAAGGGTCCTTCACCGAGACTTGTCTTGAAGGATTTAAAAAGAGTAAAAGATAATCTATAAAAGTTTGGAGTTGTATTTCTTATTAGAATTTTGCAATAGTATCATATCATTATGTTTGAATTAAAATTTGTATTTAAACACATGACAGTTAGTAATCAGTGGTAAACTTCGTGAAGAAAATTCTGATAGCTTGTTAAGTAGGCTATAATAACTTTCAGTATCCTATGACAAACTAAAGTTTATTTTAGGCATCATTGGTAACTTAGTGTATTGAATTGTTTTAAAAAAATATTTCAAGTTTTTAAAAGTGGTATTTTAAAGACGATGGCTGCATACCCTAAAATTCATACCTAAACCAGCACAAAAGAAGCAACTTGACCACCCGACCTCACAAAAAGATAACAACACGTCTGCCATCAAATTATTAAATTATGCAGACATTGTCTTACCTGGTTCTTGTTTTTGTCCGTCCAATCGTTTTTGATGGGGTGCGACCGCTACCACGTAGTTTCCAACTCTTATCGCCAATGATTAATCTTAATTACGAACTTAATATTGCAATTTGGATTCTAAACGAGCGTCTGCCGAAGCGCCTTGCGAGCCACGTTTCGCGCTAAATATCACAACTGGTTTCTTCTAAAACACCGATCTAATCGAACAATGGCACATTCCGAATATCGCTGAGATTCCATAGATTTCGAACAAAAACCGAGTTTAGAGGCGACACGATTCGATCTCGCAAACAATGCTCGAAATATTGATACGGGAACATCACTCTTCATCATAATGCCGCCCAAACATTCTTTTGTGTTCAACGGATAATGAACTGTGTTTTGTGCGACGTATAGCTTAAAACTAAAAAAGCGGAATGCCCTCCTCGCTCTGTTTGCATTTGCCGATAGGGTTGCCAATGGGTTGAAGGCGTCAATGGGAGATAAATTGTGGTACTATTTTCACTCTAATGTTATTCGCGTTTCTTCTTTTAGTTTGTTACTCCAAGAGGTGATGTTGTATGTCTAAAACATGGAAAATATGAACCACACCAATTTAAGAATTACAAAAAAATTCTCGTTGTTTTAATCAGTAAACTTCTTAGACTGAGTTGCACCACCGTATTTTAACTGTTGCAATAACAATAATCGGTGCTTTTTGTATGGAGTTTGACAGTCTTTTGACGTTTGTCTTAGTTAAAGTAAGATGGTGCAATTCAGCCTTCAAAACTTACCTTACTGTTTCAATTCCTAAAAGCCTAAAATTTTCAATGTTACATTAACTAACTTTGAAGTAAATAATGATGCTTATTTCACATCACTTCAAGTCAATTAAAGTTGACCTTTCTGGAAAAACCTATTCATAAAATTTATTACGAATTTAGAGATCATTCTCTTAGCGTGGCAACCCTTTCCCGATATTGAATTTTCGACTCTTTTTCAAGTAATTTTGGAAAATGGAATCTGTGTAGTGGCGTGCAGACGGCGTCCATTTGTCTTCGCAAACGAACCGATTTGTGCGTCGAACGGTAACGGATGCCGCGCGTGTCCGGGCTGAGTTATCGCCGCTGGAGTTATTGCAGTCATTGGTAGCTATTAGTGGTATTAGCTTACTGCTAGCACTGCCACAGTTAGCTATTAAGTTATCTACTACTAGTATTAGTACAGGAGAACCAAAGTGACCAACATAGCTCGGAGAATTGCTAAAATCAAGTGGCAGTGGGCGGGGCACTTATCTCGTAGAGACGATGGCCGTTGGGGCAGAAAAGTTCTCGAGTGGCGACCACGGGCTGGAAGACGTAGCGTGGGCAGGCCTTCTACTAGGAACTAGGTGGACCGACGATCTGGTAAAGATCGTGGGAAGAGCCTGGATGCGGGCAGCGCAGGACCGTGCATTGTGGAAAACCTTGGAGGCCTTTGTCCAGCAGTGGACGTCATTTGGCTGAAAAGAACGAACGAACGAACTACTAGTATTAACTAGTACAGACTGTACATGAAGTTTCATACAGATGAACGTGACAACGACTGCTAGTCTTATGTGACTGCTAGACAGTCTACTTACCAAACCGCCCACCCGCTGATATGAGTCGTCGACATTTGACTTGTTGTCAAGTCATAGAAAGTACAAATCGTTGAAATGATTCTTTTGAAAAAACGCCGCTGATGCCAAGCCGCCGGGATGTCGACGGGCTTGGTGTGTAGAGTCCTTAAGTCGGGCTTTTTTTCGGTCTATTTTTGTTGAAGAAGAAGTAACTAAGGAATATAATAGACGAAGTATCATACCATGAAATTATTGCTAAAATTAATACCTGCGTTTTCTTCTTCGTGCTTAGATAATAGAGTAGGAGCGACAATGAAATCAAAAGCACTTTTAACGAGCATCTATGTAGTTTAAAAATAATAATTACATAATATTACAAGCTTCTATTTTGTTCAACTGATTTTATAAACCTACGTTATGAACTCGTAATAACAACTTTGTTATTACAAGCAGTACCGAAACTTTGAACGGTAAAATACTTAATATCTCAAGGATATTTCCGCTCTATTGGTTAGTTATATCGAAACTTAGCCAATACAAAAATCTGATACTCACCCACTTGTATGAAACAATAGCATCCACATGCCTAAGTTTTGGCTCCAATGAATAATGCAGTATACGAATCGGCGGTACGTCAAAAACATGGAATAGTGATGTATGGAATAAAAAGAGAATCGTTAAAATTGAAATTATGAATTTCATTCTACATATTATGACAAAACTTTAGACCGAGGGATTTTGTAAACGAAAAAAAAAGAAAAATATTTTCTGCACTTTTTTAACTCATTGCTCCTTAAATATGGTTTTGTAAAGGTATGTCTACAAGACGTGTAAACTTGAAAAAAAAAAAACAAACCAAACAGTAATTTTTATTGCCTAATTACTACGTAACTTAAAATGTAGAGTCGCGTTCTTGCGATATAATATAGATCCCGCTTGACTAAACATTGACTATTACCTACGCTTAAATGTCATTATTAATATTATGAAATAATTTAATGTTATAAAAATATCTAATCAAATAGACGTATCCCATCACTAGCCTAGGCGTGTTGCATTTTCTACGTAAATCTGCGGTAATATCTGGCAATACTGAATGCCTGGTTCATGAACAGTATCCCTCATGCCTTGTTTATATTCGGCTGGTGTTGCCAGCGTCTGGATGGTGGATCGTTCGTTTTCGGGAAATGTAAGCAATGTACCGTAAAGTGTTGTTCGCTGTTTAAAATCTCTTTTGCTCGGTTTTTATTGGCTAGCCACATTTGTTACTCCAGTGCAAGAAATATCTGATCGTTGCCTTTCAGCCATTTCAGGAAAATTTGCGTTAAAACTTTTACTCACTGCGATTTAAAATAATTTGTAAGGACCTTTCTACTTAATTATGTAAATAAATATATTTAAAAATAATAATTCTTGTTATTCAGTTTGTATAATTTTAACAAATACAACGAAATAGAAAGCAAAATCATACACATGGCTCTGTTTTTGTCTGCCTATCCGCTGTCACATGCAATTTTCCAACAAATAAATTAAAAGATTAGTTTATGATAAGTGGGGCATAATTCTTATCCAAATAGTGAATTAGATTATCTTTTTGAAAAAATAATAAACATGTAGGTAAGGTACCTACATAGTCTTTAATAGCGTTATACTTCATCTAAGTACTTGAACTAAGTGGTAAGCTAAAACAGTTTACTTCGCAGTACACCCATTAAAATCCTCCCCGGAAACCCTCTACGAGAAAAAGATTTCTACATTTTTTATTTCAACCCCCGCTTTCAAACTCAGTTTTCCATAAAAATCTAATAGAGGAAGCATTTGGTCTGAGTTCGCCATTGCTCTTCATTTTAATGAATAAGTAAACAAAATTAGTGGGGCCCAATATCGAAATAAGTAGAACTGTAAGACGGTCAGGCTACGGGGTCCGCATATAAAGTATACATTTGAAGAAAATAATTTCAATTCGAGACGCTCCTTGCCACTTTATCCAATCCGAAAGAAATTTTAGCGTTAATAAGCCATAAAAAATAACCTACAGAAACAGTAATCATTTATTTTAATTGAGCTCGCGTGTGCTTACTGCTGATTTGTGAAGTTAATGCCTATTAAAGGCCACGCTTTCACTTAAGGTTAAAATTTAGGGTTATTTTATTAGATTCAGATTATGGCTTATTTATTACCATTTGCCTTTGTTCTTTGACCCAAATAAATCAAGGCGTAATAGCAAAAATATGAAGTCAGAATTAAGTGAATGTTTGTGCTTTTGTAATTTACCATAACCTTGTATTAAAAGAAACAAATTACTTCCCATTTTTCCAGTCACTAATTATTCTTGTTTTCAGTTTTCATAATTCTTTTTCTAACTTTCTTCCATAATTGATAATTATGAAAAACAAGTATAATTAATTATGACCAATGTCTTGCAACGTACTTACCCTACAGTAAACGACAAATATCAGGACAACTACTGTGGCATCTGGTAAATGGATTTAAATGTCAAATCAAATCAAAAAATCTGTTTGTCAAATTTTTGTCACTTTAGCTGTATTACTCGTTATTTTAAGCTCTATTTTAGCAAGGTTTTTAAATACCTTTTACAAATCATCTTTCACTTAAAGCCTTTGCTCCGATTCCATTTCTGTTATCAAATAAGAAAGTGTTACACATATTGTATCATTCAATTCTACGTATGTTTATACAAGTCCCGTAATAGTCGGTATTTCCGTATACTTCGCATTTAACCCTTAAGCGGTACATACTCGGAAATATCTTGAGTGCATCGTTGAAAGTAAATGCGGGTATAATTCCTGTTTCAACTGCGTTCGGATTGCATTTAGAGACGTGATAGTTTAGGAGATAGTGGTAGTTGAATCTTTATGCATACGTTGTAGACTTTGGTAGAGTAGAAAGGCAAGATTAAAATGGATTTGGTTTATTGAAAAATAATACTGTTAGACAGTCGTTTCTTTTCAGGACATTTTTATGACTGTTAGCTTTAACTGTATAATAAGTACGGTGTTAATATTACTGATCAATTTTAAAATAAGATTTATTGTAACACATAAATCACTGATGACTTAAACATGTGTTGTAAAACTAGAATGATTACTTATATTTTTGAGTATACTCGATAGGTTGATACTCGAGTATAGTGTAGTAGTGTAGTAATATGGGGCTTAGTAGCAATTTTTCAGTTTGTCTCTAGGACTACAAGGGGATGAACAGGATCAACTTTATGTGGACTATACGCAATAAAAATAGCCTTTATGACGATACGTGGAATGTTTGCGTTTTCGACTCATTATGTTTCTGGTTCAACTAGATTTTATTGTAAAGCTGTTCGCGAACGGTCCAACAGCTAGCTGTATGGATGCATCGTATGAACATTATTTTCAGTTAACTGTTGAGAAAGATAACTTTGTGAATGTAAACAAAGTAGAAGAATAGTTTATTTTGGATAATATTATTTCCAATTAAAAAAAATCAAATTATTGCCTTTGTAATTTATAGAAGAGAATGGCATTATAGCACCATATACACGGTGTCCCAAAAGTAGTGTCAAGCCGAAGCCCAGAGGTGAAGCATCACCAGGGCTACGCAAATCACCGCAACTTTTGACACTTTTCGAGTTACTATTTTAATTACAACATATTATATAGGATTTTTAACTTTTGTTAGTTTACATTCGTGTTATGGATGTAAATACTTCGGAATCAGCTAGGCCTAGTCTCATAATAATAAAAAAATCAGGCATGTACCTTATCTATTCGGGCCACAGTGATCAAAAAAGTTTTTAAGCACAGAAATTTAAAACAATCATAACTCGACAACTATCAAAAATCGCGAAACAGGGGGGTGATTCGGATAGCCCTAGTGATGCTCTATCTCTGGGCTTCGGCTTGAAACTACTTTTTGGGACACCCTGTTTATGAACATTTAGCTCGTTGTTATATCATCCGTACATTAATGTACCCTAAAGTGAAGTAAATACATTGTTATCCGATTGTCAAAGTCAACAGCAAGTTTGGGAATCTAAATTGTTTGAGTTTTGAAGTATGCGGTAGGAAACTAAATATTACTTAGATATTAATATGTATAAAGCAATGAACCGTAACTATTACTATTTGAGTTAACGTTGTTTAATTTATCGTTGACGTTATAATAGTAAGGCTTCGTTGCACCATCTTAAAACTTTGACAAACGTCAAAAATCTGTCAAACTCCATACAAAAACATTGGTTACTGTTATTGTTACGGTTAAAATAAGGTGGTGAAAACTCAGCCTAAGGTTTTGCCCCCATGAAGCCATCCCGTTTTTTGCAGGATCCCGTTTTACCGTAAATGTGTTTTAACGTTCACACGAACATCCCGTTTGAGGTGTCCCACAAAAAACTACTCGTTTTGATTGATCGATTTGATTCATCTTTAGAATGTTGTCGAACACGACAGTCCTGTTTTGCGGGATCCAGTAAAATACGATGAACGTTATCCGAAAAAAAGAAAAGCAAGACATTTCTCTGAACTTTGACACACGCAAGAAATTATGCAATTCCATTTTTTGAAGTGCTTGTTTTATTTTGTAGCATTATCACAGCTGTTTACTCCCGTATTCACAAACAATGCTTGCTTAAGTGAAGCAGCAAATGGAACGCACAGCGTTGAATAGAGCTCAGTGATTGGTTCGTGTTGTCTCTCGCGTCCACGCACACTGTAAGACCTCATAGTAATGTTTGTGAATACGGGCGTAATTACGTGACTTCAAGAAGTGGCACGAATTCGTATCCCACAGTACTCACGTACTAATAGTGCCAAAACTAATTCCTCATCAGCACAAATGTGATACAACAACGATACGAACAAAACTAATTTGTCAACAGCCGGAAACTCGGAATCCGGGAGAAAACGGCTACGTCATTTGGGAATTTTCTAATTACGTTTTCAAAGACACCTCGTTGGCACATGTGACCGAAAAAGTTCACGTATAGAAAATTGGGAGCCGGGTGACGGCGGTCAACGGAGCCTCTTGGCTCCGTTTTTCTGATTGTGCGACTCTCATTTGTTCGATTGGAATTTTAATTGTGTTCTTTTTTCAAATCAAAATTAAACCGGCCAGTGTTATACGGCAGTAAATACGTCACTTTGCGATTTGACCCAGTTTGTAACGGTACCTATACAAGATTTTTGTTTTAATCTTACCCTGAATGAATACCATGTGCTATTTCACATGGTACTCAAACCCTGAATACCATATGCTACTCCCATGGTACTCGAAAAACTAGAAAATTTTCGCATTTGTTTCACGTTTTGCTCTAATTCTCACAAACTATGAGTTCTTGGACAAAGAGATTCAGGAACCCCTTAAAGTCCATTAATGTGGTAACAATTTTGCCAATATCCTCTACTATTCAAGACAAAATCATACAGATATTTCAGTCACATGACGCGGCAATTTAATTATAAACTCAACAAAGTTTGTCCCCGAATTTCTTGCCTTATTTAGAGCCTGCCATCTGGGCAGCCCTATTGCAAAATAATTACCTAAAAGCAAATTATGCACCCTTTAAACTGCATCGAATTTGGATAGATAAAGTCGCGTTAAAATATTAAAGAAGGGATGCCACATGGCGCATTTCAAAGGCATTATCTTAAAGTAGTATCACACTTTCAAGCGAGGGCGGGAAATATATGATATTGTGCAGTGCACTTGGCAAACGTTTTTATCACAACTGAAAACAATTAAGGAGACCACAAACAATAGAAATGGGACAAGTGACACAATAAAGAAGGCTGTGTAAGAGGTTGATGTTATTATAATGTTTGTTGGTTTTATTATTAAAGAAGGTTCGCTATTTAGCAGGACTGTTTCATAATCTTGGTATTTACTGCATAAATTGTGGTACTGATGTCCGTTTTCACCATCAATCCCTAATTTTTAAGTGACCTTTATGAAAACAAAATGCCTGTTATGTGTCACCATAGTGGTCACTTAAAAAATAGGGATTGATGGTGAAAACGGGCATAAGACTTTTTTTTATTTTGAGATAGGTCTGCTAACTAGCCTCAAGCTCTATGCACCAATCAACCATGTGTGTATGGGAACCAAAAACTAACAATAATGCAGTAAAAATATAATCGACTAACCAAAACATCATCAGAAACTAGCTATCGGCCATAATAACCCTACACCTCTATTTCGAAAAGCCATCGCGATCAATTTCGTGTCAGTCTTCTTTAAAAGCGTCAACTTTCCTTCTTTAAAAGCGACAATCGCTCAGCCGGTCTCAATGCCTTTACGTATTAACCCCTCAATTGCTACATGTCTCTTTTAGACCACCGTCAACGAAAACACTCGGAGAGGCACGCTCCTCTATTGTCCGATTCACAATTATTCCGCGGAAGCGACATGGCCGCATGGAAAAAAAGAAATATTTATTCAAGAGACGCAATCATGGCGAATAAAACGATTATCCGCTTCTATGTTCGCGAAATAGCTCCCATTTCAGACAATAGACGTTTATGTGTGCGCACGGTTTTGCATTTTAGAACTGGGTTTAGAAGTCAATACTTACTTTACCCTTCCTTTTTTACAGCTGCAGCTATTTATTTGGCAACGTGACATGGGGCTTGGATGTTCAGATCTGATATAAATTATTCTTATTTTTAAAACGATGACAATATAGATACAGATTTTCATAAAACACGTCTCTAGTGATTTCGGACTTCAACAAGAAAGCACCTTTCACTGGATTTTCACAGAATCTTCTTTGAAATACTTTCAGACCAGTCATTAGCAATATTAACTGCTCACAAGGTTTAAGTACTATCCAGACTTAATTCACAGCGTATAAACACTCCAGGCATAACTGTTGGGGGAAGAGCTAGTAAAACTGGAGATTGTGTTTCGCTCGCAATCCCGTTTCCTTTAAAGAATCTTCAGCATCTCATGCCTTCACGTCGTTACATACGTGCTGAATTCTATCTGAGCAATTACTTTCCTTTTAGGCAAATTAACAAGCTAGCGCTTAGCACAAATTCAATCTAACCAAATCTGTATGTAAATGTATTGAAATTACACAGCTCGATATTCGAAATACTTCTACGGTGATTATCCGAGATACTACGGAATTTATGTTTGCTCAAGTTTCTCCTGTATAATTTTGTTTGTCGGTTTTATTTGGGTAGGGTTAAAAGGGTAAAATATACTCTTTAATATTAATGTCCAATTTTTGCAAAGTATACAAGTTTGATGTTTAAAAGTATGTAAAGAACCCCTCTTTATATACTGCGCCTTCTAAGGTGATAAAGGGTTAAAGTATCATGATAAGCGTCGCTTAGATTAGAATTAGATAATGGTAGCGTATAAAATCAATCAATGAAAATAAATAATAAGTGGAAAACAGTGTTTGCGGACTCTCCAATACTAATCGATTCACACTTCTACAGTTATACAAACCTCATACAAAATTAGCTTTGAGCTATTTAAAGTTTTATGAATGCAAAGCTATCCTAATCGTTGCCCAGTGCGACAAAATTGCTCGACTGTCGCACTCAAAATAAATTACAATCCCTTGCGCTATTTCACACCCCTCACTCGCCCACTAATTGAACCAAAATACACTTAAATTTTCTTTGTGTCTAGTGTAATTTTAGCCTCAGATGGGGTCAGGCAGACCACCCCATGGCAATTTACGGGTTGAAGATTCTCTTCTGGGTGTCAATTTGAAGTTCCTTAATTATAATGAACTGGATGCTTCACATAGAAGGTCAGGCCTTTGAGAAGTTGACGGGTTAACGAATAACTTTGATGCGTGATGAGAGACTAAATCAAAACATGGAATAATATTGCTACCTCTCCTTTGATGTTAAATACATTTAATAAGTTAAATGAGGATACGGTATTAAGAATCCATTTACGTTATTATGTTTTAGGATAATAATACCAAATTAGACCTATTATGGTTTAAGTTACCTTCTCTTGGAAACAAATATCTTTACTTTTGATTTTAGCGTAGCGTTGGCAGTGGTGTATTAGGTATTTTCATTTCTAAGTACCTAAGTACCTAATAGAACCTTTTAAATTTTAAAACATTGTATTCCGTCAATTTCATCATATTAATATAGTGATACTGAAAGTTGCCAAAAAGTTGTCTCAACCATATTTCAATTTTCACAAAGAATTGTTGCGAACTTTGTTGGTCACTTTGGGTGTCAGAAACTATTTGAAGCTGACTGTACCACGAACCCTACTAAACCAATAAGTACTTAAAGTTCCAACTGTATGTTTTATTAATCATAAAAAAGATTTCAGAAGCAAAACCATCCAAGAATAGTATTAAGTTAATAATCTAATCTGTTATAGTATTATTCTGTTCATGTAATCCGCTGTGTTCACAATTAGCGTGGAAATAATTGTGTATCCAATTATTAATTCCGGATAAGTAATGGATTGTCCGGCTCATTATAACAAAGCCAGCATCCATATTAATACAGTAATAGCGTTTGTGCTGAGAACTAAAGATGCAGGATCTGTTAGCGTAGAAAAAGTTTGGTTGCTAAAGCTATTAAATAAATAAAATAAAAACAGGATAAAAGTACCTTTTAGGGCCCTCGTCCACGGCGACTTTTTGCGCTACTAACGCGCGTTAGTTGCATTAGCAACGCACTACAGAAGACTACACGCGCTACTAACGCGCTACAGCAGCGCGACTGCATCGCTACAAAAAAGTCGCCGTGGGCGAGGGCCCTTACAGAAGAAGTGGTTATGATTATTTATGATTGACCGCAAAAATTTAATACAGATTGACTTGGAATAAATCTTCTAGCAACTGGTTTTAAAACGAAAGCTAAAATAAAATCCGAGTCCTGAACAATTTTATTGGTAAATAGAGAAAAAGATTACTCTAATATTAGGAAGGAAGAGGTAGAAAATGTAGTTTTTCTTAAAAATGGGATGGGACTAATGAAAACATTACTCAGTAATACCTTTCTTTATTTATAAGCCATAGCAAGCTCACCATTCGGAATACAAAGTCATAAAACGCCCCTGATCGAATAATTGCAACCTCAAGAATAAACCTTTCAATTGTTGGATGAATAAATCATCAGATAGCGCTATCTGATGATTTTTCTTAGAATTCTTAGGCAAAATAGATGATAACAGGATGGTCCTCTCAGCTCTACCAGATACGCCCGTATTCACAAACATTACTATGAGGTCTCACAGTGCGCGTGAACACACAAGGGTCACATACGAACCAATCACAGAGCTCTATTCAACGCTGTTCGTTCGATTTGCTGCTTCACTCAAGCAAGCATCGTTCGTGAATACGGGCAATAGTCTTTTCCATGACTCTATATCCGAACGCAATGTTGTCAGTTCTGTTCGCTCTCGAACATTCGCCAAACCGCGGCGACATGTTGCCGGTATTACGCCCCATACCAGGCTGAATTAAATACATAAAGAAACATATACACGCGCTGTGTTTGCGTGCACGCCTGTGCTAAAGCGACTGTGGTCCAGTTTCCCTGTTTTTACTGTTGTATATGTGCATTTAGCTTGTTTAGCAGATCTCTAAATTGGTGACGTCGTTGGTTGCTACATAATATTTTAATTTAACAGCTAAATTCCTTCAGTGGGCTGAGTGTGAGTTTACATCAAACGCGCTCACTAGTGAGCTAGAAAACTGACACTCAGCCCTCAGATTCTGAGAGCTATGCAATGACGTAAGAAATTAACGCCCGTATTCACAAACATTACTATGAGGTCTCACAGTGCGCGTTAACGCATAGGGTGACAAACGAACCAATCACAGAGCTATATTCAACGCTGTGCGTTCGATTTGCTGCTTCACTTTTTAAGCAAGTATCGTTTGTGAATACGGGCGTAAGTATTGGTACTTATGAGTATATTCATTACTGTAGCAATTGCTTTACGTGTATTTTGTAAAAATTTGATAAAAAATACAACAAAGTTGTATGTATCTTTTACAATGCAATTTGTCGAGTAAATTCATGAAAAAGAGACGTAAGTTTAAATTTAATTTTGACCTAAAGCTGTATCGGTATCAATGGGCGGTGTAAAATTAAAACACTGGTGTACCTAAGTAAAAATTTACGCTCATAAACGTTAAAGTTTACGGGTTTGAATGCAAACATGAATTTAATGAAACTCGTCACATAGTGCAAACAGAAAAGCAAAACTTTTTGTTTTTATGTTCTTTCTAAAAAACAATGCTAAGACTATAATGGACATATCACTGTATTGTAAAAACTCACAGGAAATGCATATCAAAATATTTATTTAAGAAGATTAACTTTTTTTGATTGGATTGATCACAGATTGGCCGAGACTTAACATTTTTAAACACAGTGCTTACTATCAGGCATCACGTCTGTATAATGGGCTCCCGATGGAACTGAAGACCATTAACAAATTATCGGTTTTTAAAAGAAAATTAAAATCATTTCTATTGAGAAAGTGTTATTACTCTGTCGCGGAATATATTAATGATAAGTATAATATTTAATGGCTGGACATATTTTTGACTAATTGAAAAATTATGACATTTTTATCGTACATTAATTGAATTATTTTTATTTATTTTTTATTTTTATTATGATTATTTAAAATGACATGTTAGTTAATTGAAGTATAATGTAATGTATTTTTGTAACTTGTTCAACGCAATATGTATTTTGCTATGAATAAATATTTTGAATTTGAATTTGAATTTGAATTTGTAAAGAATGTCCAAAAATTAAAACGCAATATTGGAATTGGAACGCAGACCGCTGCCAATCGATCAACAAGGAAAGCATTGGGGGAGGCCTATGTTCAGCAGTGGACGTCCTATGGCTGAAATGATGATGATGATGATGATGAATATTGGAATTTGTCACCCTGAAATAAAAACAATTTGACAACTAAACACTTAGTAATAATGCAGCTTTATGCGAACAAACGGTATTTTCATTATTCATAAAAACATGATTTCTTCTACCCTGTGACCATAAGTTCTCTTGTAAATGTACTGACTGTCCTATTTGGCCTTTGTACTTGGCTCGGACGTGAACAAATTAAACGGACTTTTGATTGTACTTTTCGGTGTTTTTCCTGTGAGCAAATATAAATTGATTTGTGGACGTGTATTTTTTACTTTATTGCAATGTCATAAAGATCAAAATGCATGAGCACTGGTTACAGTATCATCTGGTTACAATAGCAATCATTTCGATTTACAAATTGCGTAGATTTATTTGTTTGATTGGTTTTTATGAGGTTTCAGTATTTAATCAAGAGTTTTTATGTCAAGTTGCCAAACTTATAGTCTGATCTATCGCTTGAATGATGCTCGCTGGAGTATACAAAGACGCGACTCTCTCAACAATTCAACATCAATGAATCGCGTAATTGCAAAATCTTGAAAATCAGAAATAAAGCCTGAGTCTATAAATTATAATCAAGATAACTATAAATAATTCTGTTTTTTGCTTTTGTGTATGATTGACATCGCGAAAAACCATAATCTTTGCGTCACTATTACCACAGAATATCAATTTTGGCTTCTCCAAACAGAACGTGTACTTAGCGCGCGCTAGAACGTTAGCCTGACGTCGCGCTATAGCGTCAAATTGTGTTGTTAGAATGTGGATATTTTCATGTCAAACACAGCGCTGGCGCTAGCAATACGCAACGCTCTGTCGCAGCGTTAGCATGGTGTGATACCGGAGTCTACATTCTACCAATACAATTTTATTCAGCGCTAAAGCACGACGTCAAGGCGTAAGAACGCGTTCTATTTGACGAAGCCTACGATAGACGAATATAGGTAAATATTCGATGTCATTTTCCAGAGTAGACCCCTTCGTATTTATTTCCGATCCTCATTGCCCGTACACTTTTCAGTTAAACGTAAAATAATAGAATTGCCTCTCCCGGCGGTATTGCGGCGCACTCTTGTAATTGGTTTAGATAAATTAACAAAGTAGTTCCAAAGAGTGATACCCTCTGGGAGACATTTTAATTGTGTACAACCCACCAGCCCTTTGTTCTTGCGATTCTTGATACTGTTTACAGTTATGGTCAGGTTTTGAGATAATTGTTGTAAAACGAAATTGGGCGTTTGCGCCTCGATTTGACAATTTCTCACGATGTTATTGCACAATAAGATAGAATAAAAGAAAAAAAATAAACTAATAAAAAATTTAGGACGCTATTGTGCATTAAATTTATGATTTTAGATTAATTGAGATTTTAAATAAGACTTCGACAACCTGGCCTTTTTTTTAATGCAAGCAAGATAGTAAACATTACGTTACGAGTACAGTCAATGAAAAGCTTTTTATTTACCTACTCATTTAAATGGTAAACGTTTTCATAAGGTAAGAATATAAATTAGTTCTACATAATAAATACTTAATCAGGATACTATTGCCACACCACTACAGCAAAATATTATTAAATTAATATGTTATCACTAATACCTGCGTGTATTGAACTCCGGTCTTAATCTAAATTCAATTAAATGCCAAGGCTCTGAAACCAACAGTATCGCTTTGCACGTATACAGTGATTTTGTACATATACCTAGAAAATACGTTGTACATAAACACAATGAGTAGGCTCTCTCCTTAGTACCCATCCATGTGAGCCATAGTAGGCATTTCTTTTACAAATAATAATTATGTTTTTATGTGCAAGCAGCAATCCAATGTTAATGAATTTTGATACGTCATCTATTCACTTGCCTTTTGTAATCAAAACTTCGGCACATTTTTTTAAAATGAATATTTGAATGTTGGTCCCCGTATCAGTTTCAATATTTAGAGCAGTATTTCCCCTTTGGGTTTTATTTTATATAAGTTAGGTACAGTATAAATAATTATCAAAAACTATCAAATTTTTCAGGATTTCAGGACATTATGAGTAGCGCTGCTACTACTACTGTTCGTAAAAATAATTAGACCTTTTGAGATTCTTATTGATCACTCTATCTGTACTTCTCTTTATACACTGAGTAAGCTGAACATTCATACATTAGACGCTTCTTGGCGCAAACGCGTTCACAACAAAATTGCAGTTTCTTCGAGTAAGCTTATGAAATCTTCTGTAATCTACTTACGTTGTGGTAACAGCATCACAATGAAATCGTTACCGAAGCCAGCGTCTTAAATTAACGACATTAAAACAAGCTTCTCTCATTCAAGATAAGACCTTTGTAAGGGGAATAAATTGAACGGCGTTATGCTGAAATGATTAAGCCTATTCGCGTCAGTGAGTAAATTTTCAAAATTAGTAAGAAAATGTAATAATTCTTTCGACATTTTTTTTTTCATTTATTCTCATAGGACAACAAACAGATTCACAATAACAGTTTAGATGTCGTAAAAAATACCTTGCCATAAATTATTCATAATCTTCAATATAATTATGCATGATACTTTACAATTTTAGGTATCTCTCTTCTATGTCCCAGTTTTTGAATGGAGATTTTTTGAATTGAGATTTTTCATCTTCTAACAAACTATAAACGTTGCATACCTATTACCTAAATTCATCCTTTAGTAGATGACGATGCTCAAGCTGTTATTCTCAATTCAGAAACTGGGCTAGTTACCATGATTTATAATTTATTTATTTAAGGATAGTACACAACACAATATCAATCTGTAATAACAATGATAGGTTGGTACATCTAGATTTTTGAAATTATGTTCTAGATCGTAATGAAATGTTACTTTTCTAAATCATTCCTAATCCACTCACTGCTGTGAAAGTTGTTCCGTATAAAATATCTAAAGCGTACATTTGAAGCTTGAGAACGCTTCTTGCGCATTCAATCATAGCGCGATCCGCTCGCCACTGCATTGAGCCATCCACATTGTTGGTGTATGATATTCTTAAAGTCGTCTTGCAAAATTGGCCCCTAACTCGAGTCACGTTTGGGCTATTAGTCCGAGGTACTTATATTAAAGTTTCATCGGGGTACGATCAATGAACCACTTTGCCGTTTCGCAAGGAAAATATTTTATGGGCTAGAGAAGTGGACCGTGACTTCTGAGTTGTCCAGATAGGTGCAACAGTGTATAGTGCAGCCATTTTAAAAAGGCGAATGATAGAGATATTTTTCTATCTTATTTATTTTTCGACGAGTAGGTTATGAAATAGACTTAAGAACAGTTTAGAGCCAATTATTGGAAATCACAGGCTTTAGACATTTACAAGTTACAATAGATGAGTTTGAAGATCAACTAAACCCAAAGGGTTTAGAGATGGTCTTTATATTTAATTCATACTTACACCTAATAAGTGTTTGTATTGTTCTAAACATCGAAAATGTGAGTTAATTTTCAAATATTTACATCAAGCATAAATATAATTGCTTACCATATTTAAATATTTTCTTATATTATGGTAACGGCTTAGTAATAGAAATATTTGTTTTATTAAATCTTTTGAACTTCAAGTTAATACATTATTTAATATATGTCATAGTTTCAATACAGAAACAGACGACAATCTATTGTATACACCTCAACTAGCAGGATAAACCATCAATTGTCGAAACACAGAGACAACCGTTTAATTCCGTTACGCAAACATGGCGGCTATCTGCCGTTAATTTAAATTCATGAGCTAATCAATTTAGAACTACTTCAGACACGTACAACATTTAGCTCATAAAAAATACATTTGGATCAAGAGCGGTCTATGAATAATAGATTGGGAACTTCAAGGCATAGATGTGCTCAAAGAGACGTATTCCACTTTGAGCACCCGTTCAAATAGCGCCTGCACGAATAGCACCTGGAATATTCTATTTTGAGCACCTATCGATATTTTGGGCAGGTGCTCTAAGTGGAATTAATTTATTTTTACGAAGTATTCCATTTAAAGCACCTACAATACAGCAGCCTAGCGCTGGCTAATTTTGTTAGACAGGATGTTATTATTTCACCCCAAAAGTACCAGGGCAACATAACCTTACAGGAGCTATTTCGATGTTTTGTTTTTTTGGTAGGTACTACCGAGAAATCTTTCAAAAAGCTCTAAGTGGAATAAGTCATAAAAATACATTTAATGCCCAAAATATCGATAGGTGCTCTAAGTGGAATAGGCTAGGTGCTATTCGTGCAGGCGCTATTTGTACAGGTGCTATTGAACGGTGCTCAAAGTGGAATACGTCCTCAAAGATGGTACAACTTGTAGGTGAGTAGTTAACATCGGTTTGCCTCAAAGGGCTTTATCTGGAGTTTAACTGATCGTGGAACTCCTGTTGCGGTGCGGAAACTTGTGCTTAACATGGGTGTCATTTATTTGTGTATGTATGAGTAGAAAAGTAGCTGTTTTAAAACTAGTAGTAGGTACTCAATTTGTATCTAAAAATGAAACCAAAATTAACTAAGACCCGAATAGGATAAAATTGCTTATTTTTTGATTGGAAAATGTTCCACAGTAGTACAAATGAAAGTTAGGTGGTTCAATTACGCACAAAGTTTTTGTATCTTAAGCTAAGTTTGCAGATAAATCATTCTTCGTGCCGCTTCCATACCTCAGGCACTACTAGAGTTAAGCCCTTGACCTATGACTAAGATGTTTTAACTTATCATCATAAAAAATTCAAAGAGAGTAAACTGTGCTGAACATTATTATTACCTTCGTAACTTAACCCTTCTCTAGGTTAAATCCAATAAGAGGCAATCTCTTCAATCATTATTAAACAACATCGATTATACCCTATCCATTTCTTCGTTCATAATCGGATATAACTATTACCACTTTAGATATCCGTAATCTACCCCCAATCAAGCGAATATCTCGCTAATAACCAACTTCCGTATCTCAGAAATGCCTCAAGCAATTCTAGGTAAAACACAATGTGTAGGTATGCGAGATTGAGAAGGGATGAAATGTTATTGTGACCAGGCTTTGCCTTTCTCCCCTTATAAAAATACGAGGGGACTATTGTGTTTTGTAAAATTAGATAGACCAATATTTATAAGCCGAATACTTAAGGTAACAAAAGAAGTCACATGTTTTGTAATTTGTTTTTTGGGAATTCTGACCCTCGAGTTAAGGTAACGTTTTCATTGAGTCCTTAATTGAATTTTATTTTCCGTATCATTCTCCCTAGGAAGTATTAGAATATTTTCACCCTAAACAGAAGTACGTATAGATACACAGATAGTATTAGAATATTTTCACCCTAAACAGAAGTACGTATACACAGATAGACTGCAGAAAAATCCTATAAAAGCGTAATCATTCTCATTTCACATAACAGCTTTCTTCCGATGTGCAATTTGCAGCCGGAGGATGAACAAAAAATATAAAAAATAAGGGTGACGGGGCTCCAGGCGAGAGGGTTCCGTTCATTTCACCCCGAATAGGCAGATAAGTTTATGTGAATACGGCCTAATACACATTCATAAAGGGAGCAATCTTGGGGTTAATTTTTGCTTCGAGCGCTTATGGTGTTGTGATAGTGATGCTCGCAGTAATAGCTTACGATTATCGGTATCGGTAAACGGTTATCTCTTACGCGACATCGACGGCGAAAAATATTACGTTCCTCACACAAATTATTATCATCCACATACACGAATACAGGGAGATAGGAATGGTCCCGCTACGGGCGATAAAGTACAGAATGGGTTTCCTGACATGCTTTTCCACTAACTTAAATGACAAATATTTTAAAAATAAAATGATAAACTTACAATTTTATGTACGAAGAAATTTTCTTCAAAAACACCTGGAGTCAATTTCAAAACTAGCACACCTAGACATTTTATGTAACTCTCTCTGACCTAATTTTCTTCAAGCATCTTCATTTTTATAAAAGGCGAATCAACGAAATATCGATAACTATAATTGCGAAATCGATCAATTACATCACTAACACAATTTCATAGTGCATTTAGATTATTGGCGAGTGTTTTTGTCGTTCTGTCACAGTCAGGGCGTCTGTTTGTCTATGTAGATTTATGCAGTCTCAAGCTTATCACACGGTCGGTTTGCTCAGTTCGGATACGCTCCATATCTTCGCGGTTGTCAATAGCACGGCTTTTGATGCAACGGCCATTGATGGTCCAAATCGAGGGCAAGAGTTTTGCATTGTGAGCTCGCTGGCTCATTTTCCACATAATGCGCTTTCGGGGTATGCGACCTGGACAATCTTGCGTGGTATTCAATGCAGCGAGAGCTGAAGGGGTTATGGAATGTGGGCTCGTTTAGGAACAAAATAAAACTTATCGACTGAGTTGACCTCGTGGGTTTGTCTCAGGAGGTTTTATCATACCTGGGAACTAAAGTTTTAGGGATTAAAAATCCTGTAGATACCATAATGTTACAGTTGGTATATTACTATACAATTAGGGTTCGAAAATGGTCAGGTAATAAACCTCATGTAGGTAATTATAAGGATTGTACTCGTATTATTTGACTCGAAATAATATTTCTACAAACACAACTGATTACAGAAATTTTCTAAATATAATTTTATAGTGGTCATCAAAATATTTGAAGTCATTACGATAGCAATATCAATAATACTCAACTTAATAACATGTTGTTATTATGCAAAGCACTGCTGTTGTAATATACTTTAAAAGGTAACGAGCAAATCTTATAAGCCGGTCATTATTTAAACCAACTACCATGCTATTTCGCTTAATAAAAACTAAATCGATTCCCATGGCACCATTAGTCTAGGAGCCATGGTGTCGCATAGTGCTTAGATCCATTATGAAAATGTGAAGAACTCGGTGCTATAGGTAATGGTTATTTTTCTCACCTCATTAGGTCATTATAGCCCGTGCTCTATATCGTTTATTTGTGACACTGCAATTACCTAAATTATTATTATTAGTTGTTTATAAATTACCTAAACTTAGAAGAATTAGTACTCACTAGAAAAGCAAAAAAGAACTCACGTGATAAAACGGGGTTAAATTTCATATTTACTTAATGGCTTGCACATATTTTGGTTACATTGGTTCATCTTTGCCGCAGATGGTAATATACGATGAACTAGTCTATAAAAGCATTCAAGAGTCAGTCAAAAATCAATTTGTTTTATGAAAATAAGCTGTAGTTGTAGTCACTGTCTTTCTAATAGTTAGGTTTCTTCAGCGTCTTCAAAAGTGGGTAAAATTTGAATTAGGTGTCCTGTCCCCTTGACTGTCAAAAACAAGAAATCTAAAGCCGTAAAAATACATTTTTTGTCTATTCTTTCGGAATTATAGACGTACTGCCTTGTTAAGGGGTGAATGACACTGGACAATGTTTGTATCGCCATATTATGGAAATCTGATTATGTTTATAGCTACAGGTAAACTTTTTTATTGCACGTTGGTTTTTGAATTCGTGCTTTTTATTGGCACCTATAAAATTAAATTAAACATGTAGATAAGGAACAATGATGTGTACATAATGAACTGTGTGATGGTTCTTTCGTAATTATTGATCGGTTTTATTGAGTTGTTTGGAAGTGTTCGTTTTATGAGTTTATGGGTTGATTTAAAATACAATTAACGATATCTTTATTTACTTTTAAGAATTATGTCTCGGATTTATACAATTGAAAAATTTACTCTGTGAAGATTTTAGTTGGTTGTAATAGAGACGAAGAAAATACAATACATAATATCTGAAAATACCATATATTTTGTTTGTTGAAGTATTAAGTAAATAATCGTAAATAAATAAATAGTTGCTGGACATAAATTTTATAATGTTGTTTTCCTACTCAAACCCACACTGAATTACTTTTATTAATTATACTAGCGGCCGCCCGCGACTTCGTACGCGTGGATCCCGTTTTACCCCCTTCATCTATCTTACGCGGTTTAGATTTTTTCATACAAATGTTTTTCCCCGCTAACTCCCGTTCCCGTGGGAATTTTGCAATATTCTGTTAACTAAGCTTTAAGTTTACTAACATACCTGCATGCCAAATTTCAAGCGTCCAACTTAAGCGGTTTAGATTTTTCACACAAAAGGATTTTCCCGCTAATTCCCGTTCCCGTGGGAATTCCTAAGTATACTATAACCTGCCCAGGAGTGTGAAGAATAATTGTACCAAGTTTCGTTAAAATCCGTCAAGTAGTTTTTGTTTCTATAAGGAACATACAGACAGACAGACAGACAGACAGACAGACGGACAGACAGACAGACAGACAGACAGACAGACAAAAATTTTACTGATTGCATTTTTGGCATCAGTATCAATCACTAATCACCCCCTAATAGTTATTTTGAAAATATATTTCATGTACAGAATTGACCTCTCTACAGATTTATTATAAGTATAGATTATTGATTTGCATTCGAGTATTTTTAAGGATATAACAATTTTATGCAACAGGCTTATGTACTTTTAAAAAAACTTCGTACTCCCTGAACTTTGTAATTTAAAACAATCTTTACAAACCTAAACTATTTAGTTCCTGAAACCAAAACGTGATAAATGTTAACCTGTAAACGCCGCCCGGTTAACATGCCCAATCACCGGCCCGGTCCACATTAACAACCACATTTCCCGATTGTCAATACAAACCGATAAGCCGCGCAGTCCGTTTTTATCGGTCCACTACGCAACAGCTGCATCGGATAATTTTATTAATGTTAAAGGATTTACGTTGAGTTTGCTCGGTTTATATTTTTGTTTTACATTTCAGTGTGCAGTTATTGTATTTTAAGTTAATTGTAGAGTCTACTGCATAATAAAAGTAGACAATATCAAATGTATGACAATACGTACATCACAGTGTTCACAGAAACACTGTTTTCTATGTATAATGTAAAATTTTACCCCTATGTTATGCGCTAGAATTAATAAATATACACCCTTTAATAGTTCTTAGTTTTAGCGTATGCCATAATTTTAATTTCTCAATACTTTTGACGCATTAATGATAATGAATATCATTGTTCCCTAACCGAAATCCTTAAATTCAATGACATAACCAAAACTATTACGGCTGTCGCACAACACCGTAAATAACAAATGACAAACGGCGTTGCTCAAAGATTATCGCGTGAACATGACTAATGACTATCAGCCGTCTTCTACATGTTAATTGTACCGAATGCTTCCAAAACTAATTTACACTTTGTTTATTTTACATCTAGTCTGATGAGTTCGCAATTCCCACACGACTTTGAACCTTAAATTCTTTGATGTTAAGACGGAATTGGTATCCATTTAGAAAAGCAAAAATCAGTTTCAAGGATTAAGATCCTGGCATGCTACGTTGTCATTTCAGCTACATTTCTGACGTATGAGTTAATTTTTCATCCTAATGGAACTAAAGTAAACATACGGTACAAAGAGGATTAGGATTATATTTCGAAGATTGTTTTTCCTGATTCCTTTGCCTTTGTGGAAGCGTTAAATAAAAAGTGAATTCTCGAGTTCGCGCGTTACAAACTTTCCCTCAGTGGTAAACTTTTGTTTGAACTGAAAACAAGTCTAGACGCGTGAAAAACATATTTATGGACGGTTTCCGCATAAACGTTCCTTTAGGAAGATATGTTTTTAT
This sequence comes from Ostrinia nubilalis, assembly GCF_963855985.1. Taxonomy (NCBI): domain Eukaryota; kingdom Metazoa; phylum Arthropoda; class Insecta; order Lepidoptera; family Crambidae; genus Ostrinia; species Ostrinia nubilalis. The sequence goes on from NC_087098.1 coordinate 10,649,377, forward strand.
TTGTTTCACAGTCACACGCTTTGAGAAGTTTATTTTCGACTGTCTTCTGTGCTTCTGTTGTATTTTTCGTTTGTATTTTAATGCAGTACATCAACTTCGTAACGTATGAGTATACGAAGCATTTCCACAACTTTCTTTGTTTTTCTACTTTGTAGCTTTCAATATGTGCCATTTTCCATGCACGTCAAAGTATAAATAGACGACTGTACATTTTAAGGAATTCCATCGCTGTTTTAAACCTCTGTGCACACAATTTGTGAAGGACATTGTCAGAAACCGCCTTAGATTCCTGGGCACAGCAGTAAAGTATCAAAATTAATCTCTTACTTTTTGAATACTTAAATATTAATTAGATTGTAACGGACACTTGAGGATTAGAAAATGAAATAATAAAAGTCTTTTATATGTATTCCATAATACTATGACGACATCCGGACATTTTAGGGCGTGGCCTGCTCCATATCCTATGAAGTTCCATAATTTGTGTCGATAAAATCTATGTAAAATCGGCACAAGGCAATGCCGTACTTCATTGTTAGGAATCCATGTAATAGTGATGTTGACTGCGGTCATCATAGACAATAAGATACCGATCTTGTAAATAAAATAAATCGTCCATATTGCTACAGTATGACTAGATTTTAATTAAAAGTTAAAAATATATTGCACGATACTACAAGAAGCTATCTAATGTGTCCAACTGGTCGAAGGTTATGAATAAAATAAAAAGAATTGTGATCATAACACTGATATAGACAATGACAACAATATGGGATCATCTTTAATATATCTGTAACAGTTTCAAAATCCGATGAAAAATCCAATGCTGCTTAAAGTGAGAGAAATGTCTAAAGTTCTAATAGAATTGAAAGTTTTATTCGCTCAAAATGCTTATAACAATAATTGGTAATACATTTCAAATATTAAGTACCTTTATAATGTATCGATAGAACCAAAATGATGTCCTCTCAGCTTGGAAAGGGAAAACCCAGGATTGGGGGAGCGCTCCAGGCAATGTTCAGAACATTTCATAGGTAGTAGTAAATAATATTTATTTTATTATTAAAATTGAATATTTTGATATTGATAAAATTGAATATATCTTTCGATTCAAATACCGAATATTTTTCAATCGATAATAATTATCGAGAATTGTTAATAATATTCAATTAAAAGTTGTTCAATCCCTAGTCATGCATAGACTAAGACGGTAACCATGGAGATAGTTAGTTTGGTAAGTCACGTGTTAAATGTCAAGAGTGGAAAGTAAACATAGGATTCATGTTATTTATTTACGTGCAAAATGTAAGTAATAAATCATAAAAGTGGAACGCCGAGCTATTTCCAAAACCCGTCCAATATTATAATACAATTTGGCTGCGACAACTACAATACAGAACATCTCCCAAATCGATGTGCATAAAATAATATAATACAATACTAGTAAGTAAGAGGTTATGATAACAATATTGCTATCAATAAGTTTATAGAATTGGTCCGCCAGGTATAATTGTTCTTACATAAAGATTTGTGTCATTTAGAACCTAGAAAGTATTTTTTCGGCACTGTTGATCTAACGGCGAACAATGTATGGAGAACGAACATTGTCCTTTATTTTTAAAGCAGCAAAGAAAATTGCTGGCCACAAACAATTTTACTTTTAAGAAGTGTGTATTTAACACTAGAGTGCTCGCGCGGGTGACATATGTCACCCAGGGTGTAAAATTTGTAAATATTTTTTCAAGGTATCGAGCTACAGTGCTGCCTTCTCAGGTATTCCTCGAGCATGTATTGTCGCACACGATAGTAGTAACGCCATCTTGCTAGACGCATCAATGTGAGTGCAGAAAACATTTAAAGTGTATGGGTGACGCATGTCCCCCGCGCGAGCACTCGAGGAATTGTTTGATCCCTTATCATCGCGGTTTAAAATCAAGTTTACTTTCATGTAAGTTCAAAGTTATACTTTTTAACCATTTTTTAAACTTTTACAATAATTATATTGCTTTATAAGCATAAACTGAAGCAAGAAAGTAGTTGTTTTAGATTGTAAGTAATGAAGTAATAATACACCTAGGGCTATAAAATTAAAAACCAGGATTCTTCTGGGGTTACGAGAACACCAACTAGCACAAAACTTGCCAGTACTGTGGCAAAGGACGATGTGTTTTTTGCACAAGAGCAAGAAATCGAAGCACTCGTAAGCAAATGTAACATGTGAATTAGGCGTTTTTGTCCATATCATCAAATCAAATCGTGCCCGAGTTGTGATCAAAATATCACAGAATAAGATCAAATTATTGATTAACTTTCTAATTAGGTGATATATTTGCCAAAATAATGGGTCCAAGGACTATTTAAACGACTTTGGTCTCGTCGACTCTAAAATATTTGGAAAATATTGAAGTATTTATTTTGGTGTATAATATGAGTTCATGAAAGAATTACTCAGTTTTTTTTAATTATTTAGTAAGAAATATTGTTTACGTTTAATATTATAAATTGTTTTACTTGTATTAAATAAGATTAGAAAAAATAAACCCATATCATAATGGGTGACATATGTGACCCGCGCGAGCACTCTAGGAGTATTTAGGGGCGCGAGCACTCTAGTGTTAAAAATGTATGCCAAAAGTCCTACTTTGAGCACGGTGTGACATAACGAAGCACATCCAAAGTTTAGGCGGCGCCAGTTAATAATACAGTGCCGGTGTTGTGCGGGCCGCAACAAAAAATACCATTTCAGCACGCGAATCAAGTTTAATATGCATACCGTACCGTCTTTTGGTGGTGATGTGACAATATACTGTCGACAGAAAAGGTTTTTCAATTAACCCTACAGTGGTCGCGCGGATTACACCCGTAATCCACTCGTGCAAATTGTCGAATATTTTGAAATCGGTCAACGCGATCGTTTTGATACTTCGTGTACTTTAAGTCGCATAGTCGAAGATCACACTTAATGACGTGTGAGCGCCAGGTCGCTTGTGGATGTGTCACAGGAGCCCCGTAAATGCCGATGGTCTACCCGTGTAATCCGCGCGACCAATTACGTAAGTATTTTTTAAGTTACCTTTTTTACTTAATGTGTTTGTTTTTGCATTATTAGTGTAAATCAATGCTTTATAATAAATAATTATGGCATAGGTATGTATTTACATTTGAGTTTTCAATAAAATCATTGTATTTGAGATAAAAATCATGAACAATAGACAAAAACCATAAATTGCAGAATGGCTAGAAGTAATTGACAATGAAAGCGTTTCTTCTGGCGACTCTTCGGTTTCTGATGAAGAAGTGCACATTCTTCCACAAGAGAACAAGTTTCTCAGACCAGTGATTAGCCATCTAACTCAGAACCATCACAGCGGAGTTTTTTAGGTCGCTACTTTGACTGCGGAAGAAAGCGAAATCAAAGTACTGGTAATACTTGTAATTCGTGCAACAAATTTATTTGTCCTTATCATTCCATGATGGCCTGTATCTCCTGTTCAAAATATGATTAATAAATAAGTGAAATTAGTACTGAATGATTCATAAACTGCCAAAGTTGCCATTTTCTTGATGAAAAATGATGATTTTTATGTTTTGGTTAATTTATAAACACTGAGAAGAACTGCTCGTTTCTTTGATTGATTATTTCATTAACTAATACATAATAATAAATATTAAAAATAAAGAAACAGGTTTTTATAAAGAGATGTCTTCTTTTTTTACTCCATAAAATGGCTTACGCATGTAATCCGCGCGACCACTAACGTAATATTTTAGAGCGCGACCACCGTAGGGTTAATTAGAAAAACAACAAACATATGAAGTAACTATTATTTCACACATGTTTATTATAGGAATGCTACGATCAAACTTGTTATGAAAATTTGGACTTTTTAACAAAGTCGTTCTCCGTGAGTCTCCATGAATCCAGCGATGAGTCATAGAGACATCTTGCACTTGAAAAGTATGTATTAAATCTTTCAGAAATTTATTTTTGTAAATAATACAGAAGAAAAGTTGTCGTGTATAAAATAAATATTATTAAGAGTTATCCTTATCATCTCTGGAAATCATGGCAGGAACAACCATAATTTTGTCATAACGCGACATCTTATAGGAGACAAAACCTTTGGATGCATTGCGCTGATTGTAATACGCTCTATCTTACCACCAATTTATCTGCACCGTACTAAACCCACATTTCAACACTAACACATCGAACTAAACAAATTATTTGCATTAGTTATAACCCTTACTTTATAACCATGTTTAATTTTATCGAGTCCATAACTCAGGCACGTCACTACGCACTAACAAGGTGATTATTGCTAGGGGCGGGACGAGCCCACTCGATAACCGCTCGTTACTGCCTTATAACTGGAAATATAATTACCAAAAACCAACCCATGGGAAAATAAATCAAAGATTCCCAAAATAATCGAGTTTAACTATGCTTTAAGATGTTATGGACTATGACTATGAAATCAGTGTGTAATTTTCGAATTCCAAATGTCGTGAATAAGATATGGGTTAGTAATTGGGTCAGGAATTTGTGTTTGTTTAAGTTCTTTGGGATGAGGTTTCTGATGAAATATACGTTATTCATACAGCTAATAATATTATGATTCGTGGATTAAATCAAGGTCTTAACAATACTATGGGAACTGCTATGTATTAGGTTATTAATTATCAGAAAAAAATTTGAATGTGAGTTTGAATATTTTAGTTAAAATATTGAAAATACGTGACTAAATGCCAAAGTGCATGGATTTTTCCGGAAATAGCTCGTAAATGTACATTAAGCTGTGTTAATGATAGAGGTATATACAGTAGTCTCATAATAAGGGTCTAGCGGGAACAACAGGTCCTATTTAATTTACTAATTATCATCATCATCATTTCAGCCACAGGACGTTCTCTACTGAAGTGAACATAGGTCTTCCCCAATGATTTCCATACTGACCGGTTGCATTCAGCGTCTTTTACAGCCACCTTTATGAGGTCTTCGGTCCACCTTGTGGATGCCGCGTTGTCCAGTATGTGGCACCTACTCCAGAACCTTGCTGCCCCATCGGCCGTCAATTCTGCATACTATATCTCCTGCCCATTGCCACTTCACTTCTTGCTAATCCGTCCTCATTTCTGATTCGATCTCGTAAAGAATAGCACGCTGTGCAACTTCGAGCTTTTTTATAAGGCCAATAGTGAGAAGCCACGTTTCAGAACCATAATGTCATCATTGATAAGTAACATACACTGATTGTATACATAATATTCGTCTTATAGACTTTCCAAACTCAAGAGAAGGTAAGGCAGAATGGACCTTCTAATGACCGCTTGCATTATGCCTGCTTGTTTTATAAAAAGTTTTTATGTGTATTGGAATGAGTTTTAACGAAATGAACATACAAAATCCATTGGGCCTGTGATATAAAATGGAAATGTTGTTCCCATTGAAACACATTTGAATGCTAATCTTAGGTGGAGGATCTAAAGGCTCTTTCATACGCAAAAGTGAATCAGTGTTCTCTAATTATTTCAATTATTACTACTAAGAACTAAGATTAAAACGCATTTATGAATTATAATGGAGTTACTTTTACTTTCGGTAGATTATGCAGTCAGGTTTGTAAAATAACAATGTGAACTTTCAAAATAATATTGTGATAGCCTTGTATTTTAAAAACCATTTGAAATCCCAAATAAGTGTTGCGATTTAAAATGTTTTTCTTAAAAAACTATGACCACGGTATGAACCATTTTCGACTTAATATCGCGGACTAAGACAAAAGATGCAGTATTTGAAGTAGAAACTCTACTTTTTTACAAGAAAACCTTTTTCAAACCTCCAAAAACGATCGCGACCTCTGACATGCACCTATGACTCACCCATACACACGCCTTAACCATCATCCGGTGGGTGGTCTAGCGATCGGGCTATAACGGCCAACAAATTGGCCGTACTTGTTTGTGCATGCCCACATAGCTCAATTACGCTCACTGACCAATTATTACGTAAACTCTTCCCATGGGCCATCGTTTGGTCTAGTTCAGGTGTGGTGAACATTTTTGGGAAGTCGAAGTTTTCAAATAATTCCATAACTATCCTCTCCCAAGTTGAAGAATAAAGTAGAGGTTAGAAGAGATCGCTTAAAGCTCTAAATTATGGTCTATAAATTGTTGAGTGGACAGCGACACACGGTTTTAGCCGTGTCGTAAAACTATATTCAGTAATTATATTGAATATGTAAATTATAAGTATGCTGTTAATATTTCTTCCCAATTATTGGCTATATATATACCTATATCCGTAACTTCCTTTTAAGCCCCTAAGTCATAAGTATACTACAGCTTAGCTATAAAACACATAAAACTTATAAAATGAGAGAGTAGGTATCAAACTAAGAGATAAGACAGTTCAACGAATTTGAAGCCTAAATAGGTAGCACTTACAGAATTAAATGTGCTTTTCACGGTTTCGAGGAACTTCATTTAGACTTTAGAGTACTTTAGACTACATTTCACAATCCATTTTAAAGAAGGTATGAAGCTTCTAAGTTATTTAATGGTAGGGCACAACTTTGAAAAGTTATATTTAGACCTGAACTGAAAGTGACTGAAAATGAATTAATTTGATATTTTCATCGTGTAATGTTAAACTTTTTTATTTATGAAGTAGTTTTATGTTTTGATTTATTCAGCTAACAATTACAGAAGTGTTAATGACAATTTATAGGACAGTGAGACATTCGTAAGGATAATACATAAAATAACTTACGATAAATAAATACAGAACAGATTTGATAAAATAACGACTAAAATACACAAAACCAAAAATGTTGAGTAGAACTGAAATCTAGTTGGTATGCACCTCAAGCATTCAAAGCCACCATAATTACGAATGTTAGCATTGGATTTTTTCTGCTATTATTCAAATTCAAACAGATTTTGGATGTGTAGGTGCCTAATAATCTGGTATATCCGGCTTTGTCGAACTGAAAAGGTTTTTTGTGGGGTCACTTTAGAATGAACCAGTATTTTCAATTTAAAAATAATATGTTGTCACGTTGCTATACTTTAATAATTAAATTGAGATATGTTAAATTTTCAACTCATCGGAATTTTCTTAGATTTGGGGTATGTATCATAGGTAGAGTCTTATTTTAAATGGATGCCAACGATTTAAATTTCACCCTGAATTAATTCATGTTAAGATAAAAAAACGTATGTTTTTGGCATGCTGTAGGTAGAGAACAAGAATTTACATAAAACAGGTTTCCAGAATAACCTAATTGCTAATGCGTTGTGAATAACTAAATTATTGTAATTAAAGTTATAGAAGAACTTCTAATGAAAATAGATACTTACAGAACTCTACATTATACTGACCGGCACACGCTTGCCCTTTTTTGGTAACCACCTATTTATCGTATTTGATGATGTTATAACAATATAGAGTATTTGAAACCTAATCATTATGCGTGTGAGTTTTATATTCATATCTGATTTTTCCTATTCGTTGCTATGAAGATAGTTTTGATGGTCTATGCTATGATGTACATAATTGTAACAGTACTTAATCATTACGTTTACTTTACAGTTACGTGGTGGGCTGAAATGGTAATGATGATGACGCTGAATGTAAACAGTTCATAAAGAAATACGTAAAAATAAAATTGAAAGGTGTGTTCTGAATGAATAAAAACGTAAAGAAGATTATCTGAAAATATACTGACATACTTAGAACAGGTAATTACGCTACATGCATGATAAAATAAAAAATATTACAATAAGTATTCACTTCTTTATTACCTACTGACACACTCAGGCCAAGTACGCAACATTAAAAATGCATGAATACTCACATTGTTCTCTTTATATTCCCCTGAAAACTTTCATTTTTGCAAACGCTTACCAAACTTGTACGTTAACTTTGGAAACATGTGGTGTCCCAGAAACTATTTTGTAAGGCTTTTATCTCATTTTCACCAAAATACAGTAAAGTACAGTAGGGCTAACATGCTACAATAAGTGACAAACTCATAACATAGTGAGAGTTAACTTAATTGGTCTTATAATATCCACGGAGTTGGTATAATCTATAATCTAAGTTACATTCATACATCGGATAGTTCAGTTTACGACTGCATAAATATATTTAGCTAAAGTATATTTTGCATTTCTTGAAAAGTCTGAATTGAAAGGATTTGTTCAGATCATATTTTCAGTATCCTTATTTTAAAAACAATTCGCCATTTTAAGTGTGAATGTTAAAATCCTACTCAATAAACTTCTTTTGTAGGGTTTCGCGTTGAGTAAAAAGTTTTCAAAAGTTCTTGAAGACACAACAGGTGTTTGAGACGGTATTAGCTACAGGAGTCCGCGGTCATGTTCGGGGATTCCCGACCCTGGTTTGGATTAATTGACACTTTAGGCCACTTTTGATCAGTGGCTAGAAACTGAGACAATGACCAAAAGTTGTCGGTTTTATTTTGAGTCAGTAAGTAGCAGTTTGTTACATTACTGATTTGAATGTATAAAACTGTATGCCTATGTTTATGTTTCAATATTACCGATGGTTTTACAAAATTATGTTGCAGGTGCAGATCTTTGAAGACTACAGCAAAAAATTAAAGTACACATAGAAAAAGACATTATCGAACAAAATCATAAAACATTAACAAGATTAGAGTCTTTATTTTGTCGATTTTACTATAAGATCTTGAACCAAACAAAATTTTATCGAAAGCATCACGCTTTATAGATTTTTTTTCACCACCAACTCTTACGAAAGCTCAAATCTTGACCCAAATTTAAGTATACTTTCAAGCCTGCGACTGGTTCAATTTCATTTTTGTATTTTAATGAACTTTCTACAAAGTCGTGTCAATTTAATAAATTTTGCTAACCTCATTAGCTTCTTTTGTGTGTACACTTAATTATTCATTAAGTTCCCGACGGCCGAGTCTTATGAGATTCCCCCATAAATTAATACTCTTATAAAACGTAGTATGTCGTAAAACTGCGCGTTCCAGGAAACTCGATCTCACTTTGTTTATAATTAATGCCCGATACACCCGCACGGGAATAATTCAACGGCTTATGCACCCTTGATAATATGAGATGAAGTTTCTTTAGACGGCGGGCGGCGGCGCGGGTGGCGTAGGGCGGAGCTTCGAGCCGGCGTTCAGTCGGTGGGCAGCCGCCGTCCGCGCCGCACGCAGCCCTCGCGCCCTCATGACCCGCGAGTCGCGATGTCGCTTCCACTGCGTGAATATTTATGACGCGATCGACCTATTCGCCTCCTCATAAATGGCAACGCCGACCTCGATGCCTCACCGCACCACGTATATACCCGTAAAATGCCAATAAAACAAACTCTCGTTAAAAGACTCGAACGCCGAACTTTCAATCGAATCATAGTGTACGTGTTGTTCTACTGTCATGTTATCGAGAAGAATGCAGCTGCGGAAATGCCGCACGAGTGCGCGTACCGCAGCTCCGAGACGGAAACGTCGGAGAACGCGGTGCTTTTCTGCAAAATACGAACGATAAGTAGTTTGGACCACCTGTTACAGAATATAAGTCGAACGCATTTCGACGAAGTGTTATCATTGCACGTCCAGTGCAGTGAGATTCTGTTTTTCGAGAGCACGCTGACTGCTCACACCGATAAGAGTCAGGGGAAACAGACGAATCTAGCGAAGCTACGGGACCTCGTCGTAGACAAGTGTAAGATTCGTCAGATACCGGCACGCGCGTTTGACAACTTCAAAGACCTCAAGCGGCTCCACGTGACGACCCACAACAGTGAATGGTCAGCCATGACAATGGAGCTCCACGATCAAGCCTTCGCGGGCCTAAAGGAACTAATTGAACTCGATTTAAGTGACAACAACATCTGGAGTACTAAAACGGAAACCTTTTGTTCGTTGTACAGTTTGAAAACTCTTAATCTAACGAAGAACCATTTACAAAATATAAAGACAATTGGGTTCTCTGACTCGTTGAGAGAACAAAATTTAAGCGTTAGAAGTTGTAATTTAGTCATAGAAGTACTTGATATGTCCTACAATGATCTCATTGTAGTTACTGACAACAGTTTGTCGAAGTTGCGTTCGTTAGCAAAACTGTATTTGCAAAATAATGCAATATCGACAATTGAAGATGGTGCCTTTAGTGGACTTCTCAGTTTGCAGGTTTTGAATTTATCTAGTAATTTCATGAACACAATACCGCCAGATATTTTTTCAGACTCAAAACTTTTGAAAGAAATTAATATTAGTAACAACACATTAAATGTTTTACCCCCTGGAGTTTTCGAGGGTTTAGAACAACTTCAAGTTTTAGATCTGTCGCATAACGATTTAACTAGTCAGTGGATACAAAAGGGCACATTTGTAGGATTATTACGTATGGTTATATTAAATCTTTCCTATAATAAGTTAACTAAGTTAGATCGTTTAATGTTTCAAGATTTGTATAGTTTACAAAAATTAAACTTAGAGCACAACGATATAACTTTCATTGATGAACACGCTTTTGAGGAGTTAAGAAACTTGCATTCACTAACACTTTCGAATAACAACTTGGTGCATATTAACACACACTTGTTTACGGATTTGCATGTCTTGCACGAACTTTTCATCGATAACAATAAAATCAAACACATAGACGATAATGCCTTTGACAACATGACGACAATTGAAGACTTGAGTTTGAATGACAACTTTTTGGCGTCTATTCCCAGCTCTGTACGAAAGTTGCGGTCACTGAAATCCTTAGATATCGGAAATAATAATATATCCCACCTGAATAGGGAAAACTTTCGGGGTCTATCCGAACTATTCGGTTTGCGTCTAGTTGACAACAAAGTTGTGTATCTAAATGAAGACACTTTCGAACATTTACCACAACTGCAGGTGCTCAATTTGGCCTCAAATAAAATAAAACACGTTGCACCTGGCTGTTTTCACAAAAACATTAATCTAAAACTGTTACGCATGGATGGCAACGAAATTACCAAGTTTGATGGAATATTTACTACCCTAAATAGCTTAGTTTGGCTGAATATGTCATCCAATAAAATTATCACATTTGACTTCAGAAGTTTTCCCAATAGTTTAGAATGGCTTGACTTGCATGAAAACTACATTGAAAACTTTATCAACGATGACATGTACTCGAATGTGAATATTAAATTGTTAGATTTAAGTCACAATAACTTAAGTCATCTAACAGTAACGTCAATACCACAGTCAGTTGAGAAATTATATTTGAACGATAACAATTTACAGCACATTCAAGTTGGTACGTTTTCGAAACTTCGTAGATTATCAACTGTGACACTCAATAATAATAAACTAGTCCAACTTGACATAAATGCTTTTCGGTTGGATCAAATAGATGAAGATAGTGATTTACCCGAATTTTTCATAAGCGGAAATCCATTTGTTTGTGACTGTTCAATGGAATGGATTCAACGCATTAATTATTTGAGCCACAGTCGACAATACCCTCGTGTGTTAGATCTAGATAAGGCATTGTGTTCACTCGTACATTCACGTGCGAAAGAGAAAAAAATGATAATTGATATGTCACCTTCTGACTTTCTCTGTCCATACGAAAGCCATTGTTTTGCCCTGTGTCATTGTTGTGACTTTGTCGCTTGCGACTGTGAAATGATTTGTCCGAATAACTGTAGATGCTATCACGATATTACTTGGAATGCGAACGTAGTAGATTGTTCGAACGCTGGCTATACAGAAGTACCGGAACGCATTCCTATGGATGCTACCGAAATATATTTAGATGGCAACAACATAAATCACTTGGGTAATCACGTGTTTATTGGTAAAAAGAAATTACAAGTTCTATATCTGAACAACACCAAATTGAAGGAAGTCAATAACCAAACTTTCAAAGGAATAGACTCGTTGAGAGTGCTACATTTAGAAAATAATAAGTTAGTCGAATTGAAAGGAGATGAATTTTCGCATCTGAATAATTTGAACGAATTATATTTAGACCACAATGCTATTGTGCATGTTGCGAATAATACGTTTTCATCTTTGAAATCCTTGTCAGTTCTCAGAATTGACGATAATAAACTCGTTAATTTCTTCCCTTGGAAATTATTAGCATCGTCTTCCAAAAGCTCAGCACATGTCTCAATAGAGGGCAATCAATATTCGTGTGATTGTAAAAGTATAGCAGAGCTAGATTCGTGGTTAAGAAGGGACCCGGGAGACCCAGAAAAAATGTTGTGTACGGATACTGAGGGGAAACCAACCACAATAACAATTGCGTCAGTTCTGAGTCATTGTAAAGAATACATGGGTTCAATAGGTGATCCTACTGTATCAAAAGACGAAATAATTTCTAAATCCATCTTCTTACCAGACAACTACTTTGCGGTTATATTCGGCGTGGTAATTATAATCGTAATTATATGTCTGATAGGTGCTGCATTTTATGCTTTCCGGTACGAGGTCAGTGACTGGTTGTACACTAAGTATGGGGTTCCATTATTCAAGGAACAGTCTTGTCCTAACGTCGATCATGTTTTGGAAGGAAATCCGAATCACATGTACGACTACTATGTGATATGTAATACCAAAGATACGAATTTTGTCTACCATAACATAATGTCAGAGATAGAATTCAGGAAGATGTCTTCAAAAAAGTTTTCACCTAACGATCCATCTCTAAACATTCTAACGCTAGATAGTTTTTCCAAGTCATCTAAACTATCAAAGCGTCTCCTCATAGTTTTGACAACAAGTTTCATATGCAACGATCTTTGTGACATCCATTTCAAAAACATATTTTACAGTTACTTAAAGTCGTTGAATCGTAGTGATATAAATAAGGTAGTATTTATAAAGGTTGTCGACAACAACCAAATTAACGACGAGCTGTGCTTTGTCTTAGATAAGTTTAAGAATATATCGTGGAACGACCCACGTTTCTGGGACAGATTCATCTCTTTGCTGAACTCCACCGATACTATTATCACGATGAAAGGATCCGAAAAGAGCGTATTCAAGAAGTCGTTACGTCAAACGCCGACGTTGAGATATACTACAATGCCCGTTTCAAACGATAGTTGCTCAAAGCAGAATTTTACGAATTCCTTGCAGTATTGTAAGAGGAACGATGGGGAGTCCTCCCAAAATGAAAGCTCTCCTTCGTCGGAGAACACGTACGGAGAAGGGAATCATTCGAACAATAGCTATATGTCGATCGACAACAGGACATGTCCCCGGTTTAATTATGACCTCAGGCTTTCTCCTAACAGCGGTCACGTATATTCTAGGGTTGAGGATATTTCCCCGAACGTACCGCGTTCGTTAACCGGCAGCGTTTCAGCTAAAGGTCGCACATACTTTGTTTGAGGCTCAAGTCTTTGTCTTTCTACATTTTTCAGCACTGTAAATTTTTCACGTTTAAACACAAATGTTCAAAGTGTACATTTAACTGTCAATTTCACATACGTAACCTAAGTCATAGGATCGAATGTAACGCAAAAATGTAAATTAAAACAACAATATTTTGTACAAAGATCGTGTGAAATGTTGAGTCTGATTACGGAAACATTATCCATAATTATATACTAATGTTACTAGACTTTATTATTATTAAATATAGTTTATTAGATTCGTGAAGTATTCACAAGAAGGTCACTGTAACACAACACCAAATAGCTTAAGATTAATAAAATAATACCCAGTATCCCTATGACATGTAACACTTGATGTATTATTGATTAATTTATTGTAACCAAATATTTTACTGAAATAAATGACTGTATGCTTGAAATTAAATATTTAAATGTAAAAGCTTCACAAATATTACTTTAAAATGAAATCAAAAAGCTTATAAGTATTTATGTTTAAAATTGTTTGTAATTTTTTCAATTTTATTATTTCAAAGCATTGTTTGGAGATTATAAAGTTCACATTTTATCGCTAAAGGTATGTAAGAGTATTTATTACATATTTAAATGTGCTTAAATGTCATGAAATGTACATATTAATTTAAGAATATAAATATAAATGTTTGCAATGTTATTGTTTCCTGCTTAGATGTAATGCTTGAGTATTTTGATATAATTAAGCTAAATCGTGATATTAGATTTAATAATTATAAACTTGAAAATAAATGTAATTTTTGGATTGTAATTATTAGTCTTAATGAAAAATTATTGTTTTGTATAAAATTGTACAAATGAATCTTGAAACCGTAATAAAATTATACTGACGTTTTGATACTTACAAGGTTTTTTATTTGTAAAACATTAACATCATAAGTATGTAAAATATAGTCTAATAAATATCCTAATTTGCGATGCGACTCTTAACGCATAAACTAAATTGTTATAATGTTTCTCAGAAAAACTGGCTAAGTTTATAGCACTTAGTTTGACACAGCTTTTTATCGTCACAGTTTAAAGACTAAAAATAATATAAAATTCAACATCCGGTGTCCTGCTTTCTAAGAGATTGCCGTGTAAATATTAAGTAACTTCAGGCTGTAAAACATAGTTATAAAATGAATTCTTAGAGCTCCAAGGAAGCACATAAAACATTTATAGAGTAACCCTCACGAATACTTAAATGCGATTTAAAAAATAAAAAGGTTTGGTTTAGTATTTTGAGCAACTACTTGAATTAAATATTTTTTGAAAACTTTGCATTTGATTGAATGTACTAGTCCATTAAAGCTGGTTAATTGTGTACTTTTAGAGAGATACTAAATTAACATTTTGGTAGTTATATCCATTACCTTAGGCAGAGTTGCATCGTCTTTAATTTGACTTTAACAAACATCAAAAATCTGTCAAACTCCATACAAAAAGCACCGGTTATTGTTACGGTCAAAGTAAGTTGGTGCAACTCAGGCTTAGTAGTATCCCCATCCTGAAAATAAAGTGTGATATGAACGAATCAATATGTCCATGATGCAACGAGACCCTAGAAAAGGTAAGTATATTTTTTGCATGTAATATATTTTATAGGTAGAAGCACCTAGGTACAAAGGGACAAAACTTTTTTTGGCTATTACATTCATAAAGGAATTAAGTGAACACTACATTATCTAGTTTAGAACTGGTTTTTAAGGTTCCGTAGCCAAATGGCAAAAAATGGAACCCTTATAGATTTGTATCTTTGATGGTTGCTACACTGAAAAAAATGTTTGGTTACTGCTTACACAACAAAAGTGACCACCGAACTAAGTGTTAACTATAACCAAACTAAGCCTAGCTCAATACAGAATTATTTGTTAATTTATACAACATTTTGTTCCTCATACCTAACCAAAGTGTTCGGTGGTCACTTTTGTTTTTGTAAGCAGTAACCAAACTTTTTTTTCAGTGATATGAGGTTTTATAAGGGGAACTGATTTAATTTTTTTTATATACTATTAACAAGTAGAAAGCAGTTCAGCGCTGAAATTATTTAAAAAATAGCT
The DNA here is from genome assembly GCF_963855985.1 of Ostrinia nubilalis. Lineage (NCBI taxonomy): Eukaryota > Metazoa > Arthropoda > Insecta > Lepidoptera > Crambidae > Ostrinia > Ostrinia nubilalis. Next base: position 10,664,845 of record NC_087098.1, read on the forward strand.
ATCCTTTCCACATGGAGCCGTTACTCGCACTTGCGCACTACATTCCCATGATTTATTCTTTGCTTAATATTCAAAACTAAAAATTCCGATCTGATATAAAATATTTCACCAATCTTTATTTTATGAACCAGGAAGTCAGACAAGGAAACATATTACGTTTTCCTACTCTTTATCATTTTGTAGTATAGAGATATTTATTTTTTATAATATTTAGGAAAAGTACAAAAATATCGATGCACAATAAAAGAAAAGAAAATTTTAACCAAAATGTAGAGTCACGAATTACTTAAACAGCAGATTCACCAGGTATGTATTACTATTGAGACATTGCCTGAAGTTGAGTGATATAAACAGAATATTAATTCACAAGAAAATATAGGCCAGTAAAACTTTAAAAGTAAGTTGATAATCAGTCAAAACCAGAAAATAAATAGGGCAACTTACAAAGTCTGAGACCGTACTGATTTCAGTTGTTACAGTCTACTCGACTCTATACATAGAAGAACAAACACTTAACACTGTCGGTATTATTGACTGAATTTGACTTTAAAAGCTAAAGGCAGGACGATTTATACCCCTTCATAGATAATAATTAATTTATTTGAAAAACAGAATCTATTCACCGCAACAGAGCTAAAGGAATAAAAATATAATCTAGTTGGTTGTCCTCATTAATGTACCTAATTAATGTCATGTGGTTAGGTTATCAGCTTATCAGTAGACAGGATGCATTGGTCTGAAATATAATTAGGTACCCACAAGCTATGTATTTAGATTAACATGTAATTTTATGTGCTCTGTGTAATCATTGTTTTAATTCTCAGTCAAAAATTTAAGCATCATGGACTAAATAATTTGATGGTTTCGATTGATTATTGATAAAAATTAAATTAGATTAATAAGACTAGCGTCTACTCGTGGCTTTCAGCATAGGTAATTAAAAATGCAATGGATATATTTTTTCAGTCTAGCGATGAAAAATACTTAAATTTTTAACAAAGTATGTTACAGATGCGATGAATATTTAAAACGACGAAAACTGTCCATTTAATTCAAGTCTTTACTGGAAAAGTTAGCATGACAATTTCCCAAAATTAAAAAAAAATATATCCAACGGCTTCTACAGACAAAATTACTTGCATATAATATTCAGTAACTCTTAACATTCACTACAAAGTAATTGACTTAAACATCTTACAAGGATCTTAAGCGCCGCTGTACCCCAGTATTTTACTCTCAATAATTGCCCGTCAGATCAATGTAGGGTTTTCAATGAAAATATAAATTGTCCGATCTTGCGGATTGGCCGTTATCTCGCCATCGTTATGGACATGACAATCGGCCAATTAGACTCCACACACAAGTAGTATTGTCGGCACTAGTGCAACAAAATGCGTACATAATTATTTGCGTGTTATTAAGGGAGATAAATTGAGGAAGGTGAAGGTCATCGCCCCTTTTGATTGCCATTTTGTTTTTTAGTCAATTTAATTTTGAGAGATCTGGAGATGGTGCTTTGTGGCGCTCTTTGCCTAAGCATAAATCCATGTGGACTGCCATATCAAAAACCATTTCAGTATTAGACGTTAAAAATAAGTTAGAAGTTATTTTTAACGTCTAATACTGTTATTTTTTTCCAATAAGATTTCCAATAAGTGCTTTTTCTTTTAAGACAATAAAAAAATAAGCTGCACTCACGCAAGCATAATAATAAGCTAGAATAATAAAAAAAAAGAAAATAAAGAAAGAATCGGCGGCGGCCATGCATTTTTTGGTGACTTGGTGTAGGTCTTTGGACGGATGACGACGCTCCCAATACGTTTTATTGTTCTAGTTTATTTATAAAAAACAATTACCCTCGTCCGAGCTTGTACAATAGACGTTTTCACGGCCATAAAAAGGCAGACAGGACACAACATGTCCCCAAGGACTCTATCAACTCTGCACTATCTGAGGCTTGCGCTTTACACCACTTTTACGGGTTCCAAGCAACCGCCACGAACATTTGAGCTCACATTATAGCTTAAAGGACATAAAATAACATGTTTATTGGTTAAGTCGAGTTGGTAAAGGTTTGAGTATGAGCAATAAACGAGTCTATGTTGTGGCGTTTTATGAAATAATTAATTAACATTTTAATGGCCAAACTAATAGGATATTTGGCGTAAAGGTTTCAAAGTAACATTCTTATAAGAAAACTGCAAGACATGAGTAGTAAATAAATAAGAAGTGGTCTTATAAGAGCGCTGTATTTACTTATCTTACAAGAGCTGAAATCCAATACGAACTTAGTGCTCTTGGAGTATTGTGAATATAAACAGTTAGGACGAACTAAAGTCGCTGACATAGCCCGACGGATTAGCAAGCTGAAGTGGCAGTGAGCAGGGCACATAGTACGCAGAACTGGCGGCCTATGGGGCAGCAAGGTTCTGGAATGGAGGCTGCTTACCGGAAAACGCAGCGTGGGATGTCCACCCACAAGGTGGACCGACGACCTGATAAAGGTAGCAGGAAGGTGCTGGATGCAGGCCGCTACCAACCGTGCGATGTGGAAGTCATTGGGGGAGGCCTATGTTCAGCAGTGGACGTCCTGTGGCTGAAATCATGATGATGAGGAAGAAGTGCCTATGTCACACCTACATAACATAAAGAGTTTTATTGAATCAATTCTTAAGAATTAATATGTTATTAACCCTTAACTGGTATCGTGGGGGCCGCGCGGCCCCCACGCATGACGTTTTCTTTGATTTATAAGAAGCTACGCATCTTGGGCACCCAAAATTTTTGGTATTCTCATTTCGGCGGTACTCGCATCTGGTGCAGGCGTTTCAGCACTGTATCATTCACCAGGACGAAGATATGCATATGTTGGGGTCCGCGCGGCCCCCACAATACCAGTTACGTTAGTTTTTTTTTCATGGCAATTTTTATTTGATTTTTGTTTTTTTGCCGTATTGATGGCTTATTAGTGATAAAACAATAGAAGATACCTAGAACGACGTTTTTGATTCCAAATTAGTGATTAGTAGCATGTCAGAAGAAGGATATAGTGATAATAAAATTATACGTCATTGTGAAGACCCAATAACCAATATTCGGTCGATAATGAGGATATTGATTCTGATTTTCGAGTTTTTTCTTCAGAGAGTGAAAATGAAGATGTTGTAGGACCTAGTCAATCCAGCTACTATGAAAAAATAAATACAAGTGGTCTGAAAATCCACCAGTACCTGCTAATGTTTGTCAACATAATATTTATGTTTTTATTTTTATAAAATGCTTATTATTTTTATGAAACTTTATATTAAAACTTTATTTATTATTAAGTTCACATTATTATGGATTAATTAAAATAATAATATTTTTGGTTTTAACTTTCTAAACGTAGGTTTCGTAGATATTTGTAACGTTAAAAAAAAATTAAGTAAAAAGTTGTTACTATTATGTAATGTCTTGAAGTATATAAGTAAGATGATTTAATACAATTAAAACTAAATGATTACATAGAAAAAACCTGATATATGTCATTTATGAACATTTATTCAAGTATATAGGTAAAACATGCTTGCTAGAAGCAAACATAGTATGGGGGCCGCGCGGCCCCCACGATACCAGTTACGTATGTCCAATTTACGATACCAGTTAAGGGTTAAGACAATCTATCACCTCACACTATGAATCAAACAAGGATAATAATATTGAATAACATCAAAACCGTCGGGTATCAATTTTAAACATAATCTATTCGACTGTAAACATTATTGTCATAACTATTATTGACATTAAGATAGGTTCAATACACTATAGGGGTTATTTTGACTCCTACTACTTGCTACAAACGGTTAATACAGACGTAAACATAATTAATCATGCAATAATATTTGTACAGGCTAGTAATAACACATCGGTTAGTATAATGACTCCATTGTTATGCTATCTATTTTATTAACTATGGACTGTTCTAGTAATTATATGATAAATACGTGATACATGGTTTCTCGGTAAGTTAGCTTGTTCTGTAATTATTTTGAAATACTGCATTGTTGTTGTACAAATACATAATATTTTTAGTTAAGGCTGAGTTGCACCACCTAACTTTGACCGTAAATTTAACTATAACCGGTGTTTTTTGTATGGAATTTGACAGATTTTTAACGTATGTCATAGTTAAACTAAGATGGTGAAACCCAGCCTTAGTGATTGATAGATAATGCGAAAGCAACTTTGTCTGATTGTCTGTCCTTTTTACATGAAAATTAGTGTAGAAATCAAAACTGAGAAAAAGACAGGGTAGTTTTTATCCTGCTCTTTTGAAAATTCTAATAGGACTATGTCATTTGTCTAAAACAATGCCGTCTTCAACAAAATCAGGTCACGAAAGTAACAAACAAACGAACAAAATCGCAAACAAGTGTTAAGTGAACTTCACAATAGTTAGACAGAAACCATTCACCGAATTTTTTCGCACAAACTATTCGGACAAATAGAAATCTTTTCAAACATTGACAAAATAAACAACTCTAACTTTGTGTCCACTTATTTGGAGTGATCTAAACATACTAATAAGACAAATTGGAATTGACATGTCCAATAAGAGTTTTGCCATTTGGCGACGTTCATTTTTAGACTGATTTGCATTGTGATACAAATTGACCTACATTTCAAAGTTAGGTAGAGCGTATTTTGTACAGTTTTCTAACCTATTCTTGATGACTTTTGACTCAATTATGACTTCAAGAATACTAATAAACACATTTTTGTAATGAATAAGTGTGGCAAATGATATCTTTGATTATTATTATAAAAACGATTAATATGACTAATCGTTCGAAAAAAATCCTTGGTATTTACGATAAGTACTTGATGATCAGTTCCAACTCACTAGCCTTTTATATTCGAAAATAGCGTTAAGTCTTTGTTGATGTTCAATTAGTGAATTGATCAAAATTTACCGGCGGATCAACAATAGTTAACTCTCCACTTGAACCCATTATTTTTCGATGCTATCTCCTCCATATCCATATCATCTAGTTAACGTACCATCGCCAACGTCCCCCATCGGCTGCCAATTTTAATCGGATGACGTTCGCTGCATTGAAACGCATAATTACGCGTCGAAAATCTCTCACGGGACCTCGCTTGTATTAGTTTTGACATTCGGCCTGATGGATGGACCACAATCTCTGGACGTATCTCCTGAATGAGCACGGCCCGTATATGTTTCTGCCACATTAAGACTTGCCGCAAGTTTGGCATTGTCTTCGAGTATTAAGGATCATTTTTGTTTGTTTTCTAAGATGGGATAAGTTTGTGGGTTATCAAGAGATGGTAAAGGCGATAGGTGTGTCAAATTGGGAGCGCCGGGGTTGGCGTTCGACAGAAACTAGATGGCCAGTTGAATTGCTGATTGATTGCTCTCCGACATCTCCGTCCTTTTTAGGTATTGAAATTTTTGGTGACGCTCGTAGAAATTGGAATGTTTTTATCCCTATTCTTCTATGACAGTATGGCACTCGATCTGTGTCATATCAAACCAATAGTGTAGGCAGTTTTTTATTTCCTCTTATAATAGCTAAACTTTTGCCAACGTATTTTGATATACGAGTACCTAATATTTATTTAAAAGCTTAAGCTTTAAATGTACATTTTGGTAAACTTATAGTTATTCCATAGTAAGAATATCTACTATCAAATAGGTTTTGTGTTATACAATACAAACTGTTTGTAAATGAAAAAAAAAAACATGTCACCTACAACAATATTGTATTTTCACACTTCACACTGACCATCTTTTAAAACTGGCCGAATTCTATAAAATCTTTGAAATGTTACTCGAATAAATAAAATGGCAGAAACAGAGTCAAAGCACCTAAACTGTTGTAGCCGCATAATGTCAACTTCTGTTTCCATACTTCTCAAAGCTCAAAGCTGAGCTTAACGCAAGCCTTGTCCTTGAATGGGAAGCGGCATTGTGACATTGTACACAATTCTTTAGAATGAGCTTTCAAAATATTGTTACTGGACCATTGTATTTAACAATACACCTTACTGGATACGTTTCATTTGTTAGATACGTTGTGAGAGTTTATTAATGTGTGTCATGTATCATTTTGCTGTGCCATTGGTACCTCGTGGTTGATTGTTCTTCGGAAGTCGGACTTGTTTTTTCTGTAAATTGGTAAAAATAATGTTAAGTTGCATTAGATTGTAGCATGAATATTACGTGCTGCAAAAAAAGGTCTGAATCAAAAATAATAAAAAAATTAAGCTTGGGTTGCACCATCGTACTTTGACTTTAACAAAGGTCAAAAAACTCCATACAAAAAGCACTGGTTATTGTTATAGTTACTGTTAAGGTTAGGTGGTGCAACGCAGCCTAAGTACCTACTTTTTTAGCATAAACAAAAATAGTATGACGTGAGATTTTAGACACTCTGTGCCTTACAATTGAAATTGGAAAACAACATCAGGTGATCCGTCTGCTCGTCGTTTGCCTCCTGTCACATAAAAAAAACAACACAATTAAATTATTGACTTGAACTCTGAATTTAAACTGGTGGTAATATCAACTCTATAGATTTACCTCCACTATGCTCTGCGATGCATCTCATGCGATTACAAGCGTTACAATGATTACCAAATCCAAAGGAAATTCCCGATAAAGCCCCTTAACGAGGATCATTGTTGCCTCTCATATAAACCAGAGGTCGCTGTGGACAACGATGTGGTAAATTATACTGCTTTGTCATTGAAGAAACTACTTGGTCGTTATTTCGATATATTAGAAGTAGAACTAAGATCAATGTAATGGAAATCGTAATAAGTACGAAAATAAACACTATCATTGAACAAAAAAACCTAGAAGCGGTTCGCGTCGCGACCGTCTTTTGTCCTATCTGATAACTTGAGTTCAATTGTTTTTTCTAAAATAAGAAAATGGCAGTTCAAAAATGGAACACACGTCACGTCAAATTTGTTTTTCGGCTAAACTGATGAAGCAAAACGAGCACAACTTGATGTCCTCAGTGAATACTCAGCTTTAGCAGTCTTTCATTTTCAATGCAAACTTGCATCAGAATTTAAATAAAGCATTGTTCCCCTCTTTTTATCCACGTTTTTGACCCGCAAAGCGACAGATACGAAATACAAACCAGTGTACATCATTAGTCGCCTTCAGTAAATTCTTCTTTTTAGATTCAGGTTCTATAATATCATAGAAAAAGTCCCATTTCAAAGGCAGTGGACTTATCAATACCAGCTGTGCGGAATACATTATTTAATGACCTCTTCCGACCACTGTACACTGTTCTGCGTTCTACAACTAACATTTTGTGATTCCGGAACAGACACACACCTTCAAATGCACGTCAACCTTATCTGATTGTAATACAGGGTGTTTTCGGATACGTTAAAGCAATTACAATTTGCTATACAATGTTCGGTGCAGATATCGAACAATACGAGACACTAACAGGCCAACTTCTTGCGATTGACAATTGTTACAGTACAAAATAATATTATATTACGAGCTCTTTTGTGTGATACCTTCGGTGGTTATGCAAGTAGATATATTTGTGGTACGTTCTTTAAATTAGATTGCGTAACGTTACGTGCACGTTTACTTTTGCAAATCAAAATATGTTACGAAAGTATGTTTGAGAATACTTGTTTTTTTAAATAGGTGGAGACGAACTTTAGATTGAAAACGTCAATGCAGCTTCTAAAAAATACTTTAGCTAGACAACATGTGTGCCTTATGTACAAAAGTTGGCACTAAAGTTTTAAATAAATAAATAAACGAGATATTTGTATATTTGCATTTTTTGTAAGAGATGCATTTGAGCCTAAGGCTGGGCTGGGTTGCACCATCTTAATTTAACAAAATGTCAAAAGTCTGTCAAACTCCAAAACACCGGTTATGGTTGGAGTCAGGTGATGCAACTCAGCCTAATTATAGTAACTTAGATTTAACTTAAATAATTTATATCGATCGATCGTTTTCTAAATTGACTCGACCAGTACTCGAACCTAACCCTTAACTTACATCGCCACTATGCTATTCAAAACAAAAATTGGTGAGATATGTCTGCAGAGAACTCGATAGTGTCCATAAAGTGGATACCGCAATTGGCAAACGTAGGCCCCTGGGACTCCCCGCATGTTCGACCCTAACCCAATGGTTGGGTATACCGGGATACAGAATAAACTGAAGTTATAGAGTAATCCTTTGGCAGGAATGTAGAGCCTATTCTTAGCAGTGGACGACTAGTAGAATAGTAGTTAAAGTACTCTAGAAATACTCATTAGTTTTACAGGAGCTTCTATCTCTACCATCATAGTTATTAGTTAATTTCATTTAAAAAATATAATATCATTGTTTTTATTTCATTCAGAAAGTTTTTTTTTTAATTACCTGCATGCCAAATATATCATTGTGTGAAAGATAGTTTTTTATGAAAGATTTACTTGGTACTGCATTTTTGTATGACCTGAATCTTATCTGAACTAAAACACATGAAAGATGATGAGGATTAAGATTGAGCACGCTTTCTGAGTAAATAAGTCGTACTTATTCACTTTTCACTTATATCTTAAAGACTAGTACTAAATAGGTCTATTTACCCACCTCTTAAGGACTTGAGACTTGATTACGTTATGAGTGGGAAGACAGGTCCTTAAGAAAGTTAGTTCATACTTATTGCAAACTATTTTAGCGAATATCCTACAGCTGCGAAGTGCCAACCCTCTAAGCAACTCGATATTTTGAGCCACCCACAGGGTCGCGGTATACAGTTACAGGAAACCGGCGGTTGCTACAATTGTGTCATACGATAAATGCGAATCGAATAACTTTAACGCAACAAACTCACCCAAAATTGAGCTCTAAATCGTTGCATCTAAGTCTACGAACTATGAAAGAAGAGCGGAAGAAAAAAAAATCGGCAGTGAAACCACAAGTGACAAATGACGATCGGAAGATTGTAAAAGATAAGCGGCGATCAGTGAAATGATTGTTGCGACATTGTTGTGAAGGAAACGATTGTCCTTTTCGGATGTCCGTGTGAGAAAAGAAATATTTCGCATTGACATTGACACACGTGTACGATTGTTGTTAAAATGTTTTTAATGAAATGTTTATTTTATTGGTTTTCGTGGCATATAATACATTTACTAACGTCCATAATTAAAAAGGTGAAATGCGTTTGGAAACAAATAAAGCTAACACACATTTAAAATAATTAAAAACTGCTCCAAACTTTCAAGTAACCTGTAATTATTGTTTTAAATGTTGCAAAAGTGACGTTTGCCTTACGTAACAATTTAAAAAGATTTTACAGCAAAAAAATAATCACATGCAATTACTGAAGAAACAAACATGGACGTTTCTTAGAATAGGAGAGGTATGTTTTTTTTGTTTAATTACTGTTATTAGGCCGGGTTCAGGCAATCGGGCGCTTCGATAACTACCTCGTTAGCATTAGCACAAGTTGCCAGTATTATTTTTCGGAAAAAGTTTTTAACACACTACGAATTTAGGTCAGTCAAGTTAAATGCATTTCTTCAAAATTGTACTCAATTACATTTTTGTATTAACTACCTTTAAGTACTTTGCAGTATAACGTATAAGCTGATTTCATATTTTTGACAAAACATAGTAACCTAAGTACGAGTTTATTACTGAACTAGCGGCCGCCCGCGACTTCGTACGCATGGATCCCGTTTTACCCCCTTCATCTATCTTACGCGGTTCAGATTTTTTCATACAAATGTTTTTTTCCCGCTAACTCCCGTTCCCGTGGGAATTTTGCAATATCCTGTTGTAACTAAGCTTTAAGTTTACTAAGGTACCTGCATGCCAAATTTCAAGCGTCTAACTTTAGCGGTTTACATTTTTCATACAAAAGGATTTTCCCGCTAATTCCCGTTCCCGTGGGATACTCCTAAGTATACCTACTATAACCTGCCCAGGAGTATGAAGAATAATTGTACCAAGTTTCGTTAAAATCCGTCCCCTAGTTTTTGTAGGAACATACAGACAGACAGACAGACAAAAATTTTACTGATTGCATTTTTGGCATCAGTATCGATCACTAATCACCCCCTGATAATTATTTTGAAAATATATTTCATGTACAGAATTGACCTCTCTACAGATTTATTATAAGTATAGATTACTTTTTAAAAAGTAGTTTACTGCTCATCCTGCATACCATTTTCGAAACAATGAACGATTTTTTTATACAATCTGTTTTCGGTCTATCAAAAAAAGTTACCTCACCATAGACCAAAAACCTCATAAATCCAACAGTAATTTGAGTCAAATTGATGTGTAGTTCCGGCCAAAATCGCGAGCTATCTCACGATTCACATGGCACAAGACTCGTCCCTATAATAATCGGTGTAATCTTTGTTCCTAACGACCCGAAACAGTGTTTGTTCTTCTTTAGATACGACGGAATGTTCAGTAAACGCGTGCAACCTACAATCATTTCTTACGGAGCGGACTTAATGATAACCTTTACAACGAGTAAATTATCAATACGGCCGGAGGGATCGGAGCTTGTTTTTGGAAAGCCGTAACGAGCCTATCATCTGCCTCACCATTAGCCTTTTTTGATACAATTTGGTCGTTAAGCTAAACAATGTGGAGTCCATTTTTGGTTGATGTAGAGCAATGGCTGGTCAAAAAAAGTCGTGGTAGAACCAGTTTGATTTAGACCACCTTATTACGTCAATCTGCCCTACAGTAATATTTTAATGTGCTGTGTGATGGTTTAGTATAAATAGGAACCACCGCTAAGATCAGGAATGTTTAAGGAAGTATGAAGGTGACACTTGTTTTAGCGGAGATAAAAAACCTTAGGATTATTCTATTGGCCATATCGCCCATATTAGATGAGCCAACACGTCATATTACAATTTAGAAATAACTTTGGGTATTTTTTTTATTATCTTGGTACCAGATTGTACGAATTACATAAACTTTTTTCAAACTACAGATTTTCAGCATTAATTTAGTAACTAACTAATCGCCTCAATACACACACGCCTGTTTTTAGCAGAAGACATTTTCTATTTCACATCAACCAGTATGCCAACATCAAATCTAATAGCATTTTGATTAATTAAACCAATGATTCAGGAAATTGTTAGCAACCAAACATGATTGTGGATATAGGCAAAATATTGGTTCAGCGACACGCAGTAGCAAAATCAACAGCGTTAATGCTATGCTGTGGTCTAAATTATGACAAGGCTACTCGGTGATTTTATCGAATAATAGATGGAACATAAAATCATTGGAACCAAATGATTTTCTATACTTTGTGTGATCATGATGAGTAGTAAATTTTAAAATTTAACATTGAACAAAATATTTTTACACTTTTGAGATTTTCTTGAAGTCCTGAATCTATAAAGTTGACTTTTTGATTCTGTTGCGATTCAACTTATGAGTTTGTTTTATCAATATGTATGATGCAAAATTTGTCCAAAGATAGGTAATATTTTATGCTCTTGGCAGTTTGTTTAAAAATGAAGATAAGTGTTTTTGATATCGATACATAAAACTTTCTGTGACAGACCGTATTCCACGCGAGCAAAGTCACAGGAAGAAGCTACACTATCATAAAGAAAGTTAAACATAACCTCTTTGCAAATCTCAAATCGCTTACCGATTCCCGTTTATAAAACTAGATCAAGCTCTGAATGGTTATTGTTACATTGTGAAGACAGTTCGAACGCGATTATCTATAATGTGCGACTTCAAGTACCATCGAATCGATCCGATTATTATTCGAGCATAAAATTGGCTCGAAATTACTTCAATCTAGTTTGTAGTTGCATGTTTATCGCGAAAGCTATTAAAGCTGTGTATTGGACGAATCGCTTAAGTATGTATTTCGCAGAAGACCAAAAATATGCCTGACGTAGGTATTCAAGTAGTTTAAAGTTTTCGTAGAGTACTTTCGTGCTATCACGCAGACGTTTTGTATAAGAAATTTAGGGTAATTGAAATTGCAGGGCATTCTTCTTGGCACAGCTATAGAAATTACTGTGAAATAATTACATTGACGTATCTTTTAGACCAGACTTTTAGTCGGCTAATAGTTGGGCCCGATCTAATTTGTATGAAGAATCGGCCGATACCAAATCGCTGTAATGTGCATACTTTCATACATGTCCATACCGATTAATGACCCATCATCATCATCATTTCAGCCATAGGACGTCGTCCACTGCTGAACATAGGCCTCCCCCAATGTCTTCCATGTTTATCGATTGGTAGAGGCCTGCGTCCAGCGCTTTCCTACTACCTTTATGATGTCGTCGGTCCACCTTGTGGGTGACCCAACTATCGGCCAACTAAAAGTCGGTGGTTGTTGCGCCTAGGCTTAATGACATTCATTTTGTATTAAGTACCAGGGATCAGCCTTGCAAATTGTTTAGATAAAGTTGTACAAATAATAGACTGTTAATAACCGCTTCCAGTAAATACAAATTAACACATATTGTCACAAGTAAAATAAAAACACGTTTTTTAAAAATTCGCAAAACGGTTGGCAAACTGAACGGGAGTACCAGGAAGTCATGAACTGTAAGCAGGCGCGGAAAACTTGCACTGTTAAGAGACGTGCACGAATGCAAACATCCGAGTCTAAGGTAGGGAAGACCGAGGTGAGTTGTAACAGAGGGGAGTTGTGATTGTCAATTTTTGGAACATAACTTACTAGTATACGCGTAAAACTGCGCGTATTGTAGTTCAAATCTCGAGCTAACAAATACGCGCTGTTGTGAGCCTGTTAGTAGTTAATAAGTTCCAAAAATCGATAGTCACAACTCTCCTCTGCTACAGCTTACCTCGGTCTCCCCTAAGTGACCCCCTTCAAGTTGTAGGTACTTCTCAAGTCTAAACTGGCTCGAGTTTTACATGAAGTAACGCATATTATGTGAAAAACTTGCGAACAATATTGAAGATATTTTTTGGTAGAGCGGTACCTACTATTTTTTTGTGTATCGTTGTTACGTATTTAGAAGCAGAGGTTTGAGTCTAGTTGGATGCACACAATACAAAAATCATTGAGAAAATATTACCTATCTGGTAGGTATAAGAGGTGATGTTAATATCAAGATCAACTTTTAAGGTTCTTATTGTTGTAATTAAAGTCAATTTGATACAAATACGCAATAGGTACTTTAAGTACCTAGGTACCATTTTTCTCCACTGAATTTTCTCGAGAATGGTGTCCGAAAAGTAGACTGTTTGTATGAATCAAGTACCAAGTTTAATAGGCACTATTTTGGGTTAATGCACCGTAATTAACCACATGTAAAATGTAGCATTTAACAAAGATAAGTAAATAGGTGACAATTTGTATAGACTAAAGTAATTACCAAATCAAATATTTACACTCCTGCGCCCACAACTACAACGAACGGGCTGTGTAATTACTATGAAGCATTGTAATAAGGGCTTTCGTTAATTCCACGTTTTAACCGTCACGCGAAATATGCAAGCGAATTTTAAAAATAACTGCTAATTGCTCATCGTACGTGAAATGTAGAGTAATGTTTTAAGCTGTCTCTATTATACTGGTGGAAGCCACGATATTTTGCTTGTATTGCACTATTATTATCTTATGTCTCGTATATTGTATCGTTGGTATAATACATTAATTTAATTTTATAATGGCGATTGTCGAGCTTAGTCAGTTCTAAACTTATTTCGTCGCTTGCCTCTCTAACTGACATAACTGACATTTAGCAAAATTTTCAGGCGATTAGACAGATCGATTCGTTTTGCAAAATTGATTAATGGTGTAGATAACTCAGTTTCGAAAAAAATGTCAGATACGTCAGTTAGAGAGGCAAGCGACGATTTGTTATGAATGCAGACGAAAAAGGGAACTAAAGATACTACGAAATAAATAAGTAACACTGAATACACTCGTACGTACCCCATATCTTTTCAAGCTCTGGGACTTTGATTAACACTTACCTTAATAAAAAAATACAGGCATAGAGACAGTAAGTTTAGGTAGGGATTTGTAGGACGTGATTTATGTCTATACAAACCAATTTACAAGCTCTTGCTTCAGACAGTAGGTTATAAAATTCAAAATAGGTTTTAAATGATTCAAGAGATAGACACAATAAACCATGTGAATAAGCTACTGGGCTCAAGGCCGATCGAGTCATTTAATGATAACCAATCAGCAGCGCGCGCCTTCCCTCCCACAGACGCCATTTTGCTATCAGATGCGCATGAGCATATTAATTGCCTGATTAGTGAAAGAAGTGTGGTATTGTTTTTATTTTGCTTTCTTGTTAGCTTTATGAATTAATAGGATTTTTGCAGTATTCACACGTTTAAAATAATTAATTACTCGTACATATTTGATTATTATCGAATCAATGGTCTCATCTGCATGTTTACCTTAACTGGGTTTATTTTGCACAAGCTGTTCACGTCCTAAAGCAACAGAATACACTTTATATTATAATAGAATTTAACGAAAATCTACCGACTACAAATTCAAATTCAGACTTACACATCGCAAATACGAGTATTTATAGCTTACAATAATATTTGTGTTATCTAAAATTAATATAAAATAGCCCAGATAATAATTAATTTATCAATTCTATTAAGAAATAAAATGCTCCTGAATAGTTTATAGAATTACTGTGACCCATTAAATACAAATAGCACAAGAAAGAATACATAGCAATTTGTCTCTTAACCTTTAACGCATCGCCGAACTAACATCAAACAATTTTAAAGGGAAGACATCGTTATTTTCGATTATTTGTCGTTATTATTTAGGGCAATCAACGTCCGTACAGTTGACCTGTTTTGGTCTTTCCATTTCTTTGGAAAAACATTCTTTGTTATTATTGTTCAATTGGGAAAATCTTGAAATTTCCGGGAAAATCCGCTGGTTTTCAACTCGTAGGCATTAGCTCAACTCGTTTGAACTCCTTTACAAATTATATCTCATGAATTTAATGTGTTCCTACTTATAATTACCGCCATATGGAACTGGAAAATTTTCAAACAATATAATTTAATGTAGAGTATTATCAACATCTAGAAAACTATAATTTGAATTGCAATGTGAAGTATCGCTAAGAATACTGAGACTTTTTTATCTGAGTTTAAGCACAGAATAGTAAATAAGTACCTACTACGATTTAAGTCGATTTTTATCGTAGTATTTATAGATTGTCAGTTTTTTAGCGCTGGCTGTAGGTGTAGGTACAAATTAATTATGATCTTCTCGCATTTCCTTTGTTGAAATGAAATTAGAAACGTAAGTACATTCTAATCATTACTATTCTACGATTTCGACACATTATGATTCACGCTTATTGTCACTGTTTACTTTTGTTGGGCTACGCCACCAATGACTGTCGCCGGTCCACAAATGGTCGGCAGTAAACGTCCGCTGGTTAATTTAGTGCGCCATCACAGGTTCGGTTCTCGCTCGAGCATTATGCTGTGGGCGGCGCTATTTGATTTTCAAGATATCTCCACTTATTTAGACGATCTGAGGCCGTATTCTGGACGTTTGTGGAAAGTCTGAAACAAAAGAATTGACAGAATGAATAAAAATAAATTTTAGAATAGAGTTAGCCATAACTAAAACTAATTTCAGAAGAGTCGAGAAGAATTGAGTTCTGCAACATTGTCTTAAAAACTTCAGTCAAAACGTATGTTTACAAATTAAATAATACATAATATTATCTTTACATTATTTTAAGTCAAGATTTTTTTATCTAATACACCAAATCCTTACTTTTGATAAAATCAAAGCTTTTGGTGTGTCAGATCCAGTCCCAAGGATATGTCAAATACGTCCTATTTATTATTAGAACATTTTACATTTATCCTATTAATAATAACACTACAAGAGCCATAATAAACAGTGACTAAACACATTATTTATGATCAAAAATGGTTCGTTAACCAAATAAGCCACAGTTTATTTTCAACTATCAGAATAAGGATTTCAATAAACACCGAGAATAACACGCTAAGTACAATCCGTTGTATTCCTTAGAAGGTACAAAGTCATCTTCCACAACATTCTTGTATCGTTTGTGAGTCCATTCAATGCAGTTTGTTCCGCCCAATGGAATTCAATGTGCACAAAATTTGTTTTCACTTGCAGTGTAAAATACGTTATTCTGTTAAATAATTTTATTTTACGCTGTTGTAGAGACGGTAATAAATTCATAGTTGCTGGTATTGTGTGCTTGAATACTAGTGGATTCTTAGTTTAATAAACAGTGAATAATAATTTTAAGTTTTCAATTGCTTACGTGGAGTTGGTAATAATAAGTTTTCACTCGGAGAGTATATTATTTCCAAATGTAGCTCTACATTTGGACATAATATACTAGAATCAAAGTATAAAAACTGCATTCTCCTAAGTAATTATTTATGTGAAAATGGACAGTCTTATTTTGCATCTACATTCGTTTTCTCTACATTTAACAAATGAAAAAAAGAGAATTGGAAAAAAAAAAACTAGTAAAGTCACACCCGCTTTATCAATTAGTTCCAAAGGCGCCTATTGACGTTTTATTTCGAATGACTGAATTTAGGATCGTTGCTTACACGTCCACAGATCTATTTTTATTGCCTCCCTTAATGGATTTTCGTAATATGATCCTGGATTTTGGTGTTTTTTTACTGCTCACGCGCATTTGAACTACAATGGACACACAATCAGTATGACTATGATGGGTATAGGTACGTAGAGTTCAGAGTTGGTGACTCTTACAAAATACATCCCTGCTCCATTCTAAAGAGATTCTGAAGAGCAGAGCTACATACTATCTTTTTAAAATGCTATGCATTTTTAAACTTTTCAGGTCTGTCTCTCCTTGTCACTCATGTCGGCTTCTAGCTGCGGGTGAGTGAGATGAATAGACTCAAAAACAACGGGAACGTCTCTACGCACGTGCTTTGATAATATTATAAGTTAGTCTAATTTTGTAAGCATTTTTATCAATGCTATTTTTGATGCGCATGCCTTAATTTTGTTTGGGCCTAAAAGATATGGAGACATGTAAAGCGCCCCATATTTTTATTATCTTTGACGTTCATAAGTGCCAAAATACTGGTCTGAATTGAATAAACATTTTGATTTGATGTAGTAGGTACTACCTAATTTCGTAACGTATAAGTGTTTTAAGGTTGACACGACATATTGGTACTTAAGCTGGGTTGCACCATCCTACTTTAACTTTGACAAACGTCAAAAATCTGTCTAACTCCATACAAAAAATACCGGTTATCGTCATAGTTACGGTCAAAGTTAGGTGGTGCAACTCAGCCTTAGTGAACCTACTGAATCTTTTTTCTGACAAACTTGTACCGCACACGGTTCACATTAAACTTATCTGCCTTACGGAGATAAATCTCCCAAGTCTTATTTTACACATTTCATTTATAGAAATATAAAAGTCAAGTCATATAATGTCAACAGTTATACTATAGTTTTGAGGTGACGATATTGTCTTTCAAGATGTGTCAGTCGTATACTATGGTTGAATTTTACAACGTCTGTCTATTTCTGGGTTGGATGATATAAAATTACTTCAAATATTATAAGTATGGTGTCTATCTATGCTATGGAAGTTTTGATAGTTTTCGAGTTATGTTTTTTTACAACATAGGTACAAGATTTTTAACGTTTTTAGTAATTCATGTTATGGATGTAAACACTTCTGAATCAGTTAGGCCTAGTAAGTATTCATAAAAAAAATCTGGCATTTACCATAACTATTCGCGATGCGCAAGGTCATCAAAATAACTTTTTCAGCAGCGAGCGTTTCGCTTCAGCAGCCTTTCGCTCCAGCGTACCACCATGAGTGTTTTTCGCTAAAACGTACTTCGCTAAATTGACTTTCGCCACTACGTACGGGACCCGTGTATTTTTTATTAATAATCCACGTGTGCCGCCGCATAAATTTATTTTTCTTTGCGTACCTAAATCAATTAAGTTACTGATTCTTGATTACCCTATATACGATTAGAATTCTGACAAATTACCTTTAACATTCCATTTCGTGAAGAGCCTTCAGATTGACATTTACTAAGCTATCTAAACAATATCATACACCTATTCATAAATTCTAAAGCTGATAACAATCTTCATTGTTACATTAATACCTTGTTCTTTCAATTTATTTTCACTTCCATATTTGTTTTCTTGACTCTACCTAATTTAAACAACATTGAGAAGCTTATTAAGCTTAACAATGATGACGGTAGGTGGCAGAAGTAATTGAGCATTGTCTTTTAGAGCACGTGGGTGTACATCCAACTCAGTTAAAGTCGATTATTTGACAAGGAGAGTAAGGATGGTGGTACAATGTACATTGAGGGTAGTTATTTTTGTATTTTTTAACAAACACAAAATCTCATAATCTCTGTATAGTAGAATTAAAGTACGAGTAAAAATCTATTCTTGAGATAAATTTTTTTAATTAAGCCAATTGAAAAATGTTTAATGGATCGGTAGTATTTTTGTTACATTTAGCTGAATCATCATCTTCAGCAACTAATCACACGTTACAAAATCATCAAGATCGACACTGAAATGTACTAGATTAGAAAAAAAAGATAGTCACAATGAAGCAGATTAAAATAAACAGGACAAAATTGTTTACAAACATTGTTTGTAACAACAAAAATGTAACAATATGTGTCATGCGTCATGATGTAGATTAATGAGCTTATTTTAAAAAAAAATCAATAAAACTGCCATAATTGAGTCAAATGTAGGCATGGTCAAAAATAGTAACTTAATGTGCTTAATATTTGAGCTCAGTGTACCACCAACCTTAGGTGAATGTTATTAATGGGTGTGCTGATAAGGAATTGTTGTGGTAATTCGTTATCATTGTCATGATCGATATGAGATTGAAAGTATACAAACAACAACTCTTAAATCTTTTAATATTACACTCCTTAATACATAACTTGTGGGAGTATGATTCATAGGCAGTCCAATTCAACATGATAGAACGTATGTCATATTATGTTAGTATCTTAAATAGTTCTGATAGATGCTATATTACTACAAATATTTTTAATACTATGCGCTTTGATTGTACAAAAATATTCTCGACAGTGTAATGTCAACGTGAAATTGTGAACTTCGTCAGTTTATCATATAGGTAGATACTCGTATTATAACGCGTAAGATCATAATTTAACTACGTCAAATTATATCTGATGGAAATTCACGGTGGCATCGAAGGGACAAAAAATCATTCATTGCTTTCGCAGCATTTAGAAAAAGAGCAAAATTAATAATGATAGCACTAATCGGTTTGGTTAAAACAAATATTACTCTAGTGTTTCGTAAAGAACTCTCTTCAAATTTAACACCCGTATTCACAAACATTACTATGAGGTCTCACAGTGCGCGTGGACGCACAGGTGACCCACGAACCAATCACAGATCTCTATTCAACGCTGTGCGTTCGATTTGCCGCTTCACTTAAGCAAGCATCGTTTGTGAATACGGGCGTAAGTGTTCATAATTTTATGAACTTCAATGGCCATAAAGCTCTACAAAGAGTAACTTTTACGCCTTATGACTTTATAACAGCTGTATAACGTTTGATCTGTTTCCGCACATGTAGAAGTTTTGTCATAAATACGAATTCTTCAGATATTAATGTTCCACGTGCCTTTAAAAGGTAATGGTTCATTGCGCTGAAAAACTCTGGGTGATTAAAGGACGTTATAAAGTTCGAGTCAAATTTCAAAGAGGAGGAGGAGGAGGAAAAATAAAAAATAATAAGTGTTATATGCATTGGTCGAATATAAAATACAGGGAAATACTAAAATAGAATAGCAAAATAAAAATAAATATTTATACGCGGCCATACCAGCCTACCTGACTACCATACCTGTGAGCATAGATTGATGATTTCCATGCGAGCCATCGTATTGGCTTTGGCTTATACAAAAATTAAATGTCTTTGTTTATTATTTTACTTACATTTTTAATACTCTACTTTAAACCACCCCCTAAAACTGGTTCGTACTTTTTACACAGTTTATTTTTAAAACGGATCCCATTTACCGGCTAATCCTATTGAAAACAGTTATTTTGCGACATACGTACTTAGCCCCCGATTAAAACTCCCTTTGCGAGCTTAAAACTCCCAAAACCTAATGGAAGGGAATTTGTGCTAGTGTTGTGAAGTAGCCGATGGAGATAAAGTAGATCGATAAAAAAAATTATGGTTACATAAATTAATTAAATGTAATTTACAAGTAAAAGTCTACTAAAGTTTTCGGCTCATATTTTAATTTGTATGTTTTTTCACTTTTCAAAAGCTTGTAAAATGTTGAAAATTAAGTACATTGTAATGTTTAGTTTTGAAAAGACTGATATGTGTTCCGAAACATGATTTTATAAAATTGACTGAAATAAAAGTAACGCTTATCGCAGAAATTCATATGTCAATGAAATTTAGTCTGCAGATTTTTATTCCCGTACCATAAGCCAAAAAGCTATTGAACAAAACACAATTGACTCTACCTATCAAAATTTTTTTTGTCCAAATAGTAGGCGACTAGTTTTTGAAATATCGATAAATCTATTTTTGAAATCTCACAACACTAATTCGTTTGTAACTGGCCTGATCTTCTGGCCTGTCTAATAAGGCTGCTTAGCTGACGTAAATACGACATAGGAATTTCTTATTAACCCTACAGTGGTCGCGTGGATTACACCCGTAATCCACTCGTGCAAATTGTCGAATATTTTGAAATCGGTCAACGCGATCGTTTTGATACTTCGTGTACTTTAAGTTGCATAGTCGAAGATCACAATTAATGACGTGTGAGCGCCAGGTCGCTTGTGGATGTGTCGCAGGAGCCCCGTAAATGCCAATGGTCTACCCGTGTAATCCGCGCGACCAATTACGTAAGTATTTTTTAAGTTACCTTTTTTACTTAATGTGTTTGTTTTTGCATTATTAGCGTAAATTAATGCTTTGTAATAAATAATTACGGCATAGGTATGTATTTACATTTGTGTTTTCAATAAAATCATTATATTTCAGATAAAAATCATGAACAATAGACAAAAAACACAAATTGCGGAATGGCTAGAAGTAATTGACAATGAAAGCGTATCTTCTAGCGACTCTTCGGTTTCTGATGAAGAAGTGCACATTCTTCCACAAGGGAACAAGTTTCTCAGACCAGTGATTAGCCATCTAACTCAGAACCATCACAGCGGAGTTTTTTAGGTCGCTACTTTGACTGCGGAAGAAAGTGAAATAAA
Organism: Ostrinia nubilalis; assembly: GCF_963855985.1. Classification (NCBI taxonomy): domain Eukaryota; kingdom Metazoa; phylum Arthropoda; class Insecta; order Lepidoptera; family Crambidae; genus Ostrinia; species Ostrinia nubilalis. Next base: position 10,686,168 of record NC_087098.1, read on the forward strand.
AGTTTTGGAAATACTTGTAATTCGTGCAACAAATTTATTTGTCCTTATCATTCCATGATGGCCTGTATCTCTTTTTCAAAATATAATTAATAAATAAGTGCAATTAGTACTGAATAATTTCTAAACTGCCACAGTTGACATTTTCTTGATGAAAAATGATGATTTTTATGTTTTGGTTAATTTATAAAAACTGAGAAGAACTGCTCGTTTCTTTGTTTGATTATTTCATTAACTAATACATAACAATAAATATAGAAAATAAAGAAACATATTTTTATAAAGAGATGTCTTCTTTTTTTGCTCTATGAAATGGCTTACGCATGTAATCCACGCGACCATTTACGTAATATTTTAGAGCGCGACCACCGTAGGGTTAACTTCTCTTAATAATGAGTTTCTTTTCCTAATGAGTTCGAATAAAAGGAAATCTGATTTAGGAGATTTGCTTTTTTGTACAAACGATTTCTTTTTCAGGCTTCAAAAGTTTGTAGAGAATCTCTGACTTTATGTGAAAATTCAATCCTTTTGATTCGGTAATGATAATTACATAATTTATTTTATCGCAGGTTCTTTTTATTTATTCTATAATTTTTGTGATTTTAAGAAGGAGAATCGACTCAGGCGATTTCAATAAATTAAAGTTTGTTTTGAAACAGCTATTAATGTAACTAACATACTATGAAAATCGCAATGCAACTATATTAATATTGATATTATAGTTGTATGTGACTAGGTAGTTTGGTTTATGAGGGTAGTTTCTTGAAACTTGGTTCATTATTTCCAATTAGGACACACCCACACAGTTATGTGGGTTATGAATTATTCACATGGTAATTATACAGATCACATGACAGCCATTATTTTCGTAATAACCTTCTGAAAGACACGTCCAGTCCTAAGATTTAATCCCAGCACTTAAGTACTACTAATAACCCTAAAATGTTGGGTCCGGTCTAACCGCACCCCACAATGCAATTTAACGGGATTGCGTCATACATTTATTATTTACCCTTGCCATATCTGCTACAAGATTAAACGGCGACTTGTGCGAAGATTAAATCCAGGATTTTATTCCCATATTGCCGTACATTTCCACCCTACGGTAGCGGCAGAGAACTCGAGTATTCATTGCGGGTAGCCTAGCTATGTTAACGAGGGCTGGCGACGCGGCGTTTTCAGGTTAACCTCAGTGTTTGAATTCTACCGGCCACGTTAAAATATTTAAGTACACGTCCAAATTTTCGGTACGGAGCGAATTTCTGATTTATTTTAGGAAATTCATACATTTTACAATGTTCTTGATGGAAGATTTTCAATTTAAGATAATTCTAAATAAATGTTTTCCTTAAAATTGACAAGGTTGTGGTTCTTAAAATTAATTTGTAATGTAAAAAAACTTAAAAATATAACAATGACCTTGGAAGAATGAGGAAGTAAGGTGCAATCGATTTTCGACACCCCTAACAACTGCAAACCAAGATTTATATGGAGGTCGTGGTTATTTATACCCACCAGCCTTATTTTTATTCCCCGTGTGATATTTTTAATGAGGCAACTGAATAGCACTGGCTGCACCTTTTATTAACTTTTAAAAGCATTAGGCGAGCCCAAATAGCTGGAATTTACCACTAACTATTTGTTTGTCTCGCAACTCAGTTTATGGTTTCAGTCCGTTGTTGTTACAATTTTATTTTTATATGGAATAATAAATTCGATGTTACAGTTTAGTTCGGAATGGCGTAAACTTTGGGAATAACTCTGGGCATGTTTGGAACTGGTTTTATGCGCCGGGGGCGAGACGAGCTCGTCCGTCTATTTGTTTTGGAATTACTGAGTCAGTGATGAGTCCATAATGGGGCCTCACATGGATCGGGCTATGCAAATGTAGCAATTAGGATAATAAAGACGCGGGGTCTTTGTGACCCGCTGGGCTAAGGACGGCTTAAACAAATTTACTCGCGCGACCACTTGCATTAATGGGTTAAGATTTTAAAGCACTGTCTGTTTTTGGGGTTTGCGTTATGAAAACATAAGTTTACGTCTGTTTTAATTGGGCCATATTTGCTACTTCTATTTTAATTGGGTCATATTTTATGAATGGAAATATTTCTGAAAATTTTTAATGTTTTGTGTTTTCATTGTGGTCTAAAATTGAATTTGTTTTAAGCACATGCTAGAACTTCAGATCCAGCTTTAATAAAGTAGTAACACATACAGAAGGTTCATAGCAGATGTTGGTAGTAACGTGGTGCGTCAATTACTTGGCGCCCACCGTGAAATAGAAAGAGTTAAAAAAATACTACCTATCCCGCTGCTTTTAATTTTTTTAAGATGAATAATTCTCAATGATTTCATTTTATCCTGCTTGAAATTTCAATAAGAATTTAGTTAACGATAAAACAACGATTTGCAATCATTGAAATCTATCAGAATCGAGTTTCCGTAAAAGTGACGTGATCCTTTGAGTAAACTTTTCCAGTTTCCTCGGAAAAACTCATTGCAAAATGTATGCCGCAATCTAGTTAGCGGCTGCCGAGCCTTGAATGAACAAATAGCTAATGTAGACCTAAGACTGGCACGATTGAAAGTCAGTGCAACCACAAACTCCTGTGGCCGCATCCACATCTCCTACTTGGCGTAGTGCAAAAAGAACAGCTAAATAACTTAATACAATACAAAAAAAAAACAATGTTCGTATATTTCAGCCAAGACGTCCACTGCTGGACAAAAGCAACACCCAGTCCTGCATCAAGATGCTTCTTGCGACTATCATCAGACTGTCGGTTTACCTAATGGGGGTCTGCACTCTACCTTTTGCGACTCGTTGACAATTGGTAAAAACTAATACACTAACGCCCGTATTCACAAATGATGCTTGCAGTGTCACCCTGTCACTATCCCAACTTGACAACCAGACATCAATAGTTTCTTTCAGGAAATTAATGACAAGTTATTCGCTTCTTCTTTCGCATTAATGTTTTTACTTTACCTACATTAAAATATCTACCTACATTTTATGATGTTGTGTTTTCAAACACATTTGGCGTGTATTTTTGAAAGAATCTACACATTAAGCCCACCAGCCTGGCTTGGTGTTGGCGACGAGTAAAAAACTTTCTATGACTTTTAACAATATAAATCAAAAGACGACGACTCATGTCGGCGGGTCGGCGAATTTGGTATTTAGACTGCAAAACACAATAGCACAAAAACTCGTACAAATTGAGCTGTCTGTTACATCTCACCATGTACTAACTTTAAACGACCTAAATATTTGATGTGCACAAGATCAAATGAAATAGCAATGAACGGATACATCAAGGAAAGGGAGTTGATGTCTACAGAGTTTAACAAGGGTGCTGCAGAATATATTATGACCGATCAATAGTCGAGATCACCCAGTACGAGCGACTCATATAATATTTGAATGGAGCTATCATAAAATGCGTAGTAGTTGTGTAAACATTATTTGTGAATCCCTATTCTATCTAGCTAGAAACTAAACAGCGTTTTGTCTAAACAAACAATACCTAAGTATTGAAATCAAACTCAAGCCTTTTTATAGTTGAGTATAGAATAGACCAATCTTTATCAAAAGAGCCTATTGTCCAATTTTGTTCACAAATCTTTTAAATTTTGTTCTTGATTACAATTAATTTTGATACCTACATTTCCTAGTAGTAATATGAAATATGTAAGAAGTTCAAGTAGATTCTTTAACACATTGAACGCCAACGCGGTCAATGTTGTCCGACACTGCACTTTCCTACCAGGCCAAGTAAAAATTTCAATTTTTTTCAATTTTCGTCGATTGTTTTTTTTTGTTAAATCGTTACATTATAAACATAAATAAAGGATTTTATTAACATATAGTTGTTTTTGAGTCTTTACATCGAATTATTAAGCGTCGGACATCATTGACCCCCATGGCCCCAGCGAGCGAAAATTCGAAAATCCGTTCCGTAGGGCCGCGCGGTCATGTTGTCGACCATCCCCGCTCGCATCCAAAAAAAAAGGAGAAAAACAAAAAAAATAAAGAGTTGTACATTGGTAGGTTTTTGATATATTATATTACGCATAAATAGGAATATTATAAGGTATAAAATGAGAAACGAAACTAGCAGGATAAGTCTTAAATAGTGATTAAAAATAATAATAAATAAATCGATGATACCGTAAAAGGAACGCTAAAAGTGATTTTTTTCAAATTGTTTTAATTAAAAGAGGTTTAAATTTTATTTAAAAAATTGAATTTATCAATAATTCGTATAAAAGTTGTCCAAAACTGAGCCATCCCAGCTATGGCATTGTCAGGAAGGCGCTACTATCAATACTGAACTATTAGTTCCCATTTTTGCCTCGTTGGACAGCCATAATAATTATAAAATTTACAGAATGGTGCTACTAACAACTGGGTTATTAATCCAATTTTTGCGACTTGACGTTTTAGAAATTGTTTGACTGTATTTTGAATTTTTCATCCATCACTGTAGTGTCACTTTCTATCGGTTCTTTTTCAAATCAATATTGAATTGTCAGTATATCTACAAATAATATTTAAAAATATACTTAAAATTAAAAATAATTATAATGACATAGCTGATTTAACATGCCAATAATTTGACCTACATGAATAATAAAAAAAGTTCTAGAATAGAGTATCGATAAGAGAAAAAATGTTTTTTTCATACATTAAACAAATCTATTTTTCTCGACAATCCTGCTAGGTGTAAGCATCTAATAAGTACAATAATTTATGCCACTAATAAGGTTTTAAATGGCATAAGTTTTGTAGCTGTACAAAGAACTTAGTACCTGTACCAACCCTTCATACAAAGTGGTTGTTCAACAATGAAAGTGATTTTTTTTTATTGTCCTGCATATTATAAATTATATAAAATAAGTAAACGATATGTTTTAATTAATAAACCGTTATTATCTTGCTAAAAAGTTGATAAATTTGCAAAAATGCATTGTATAATTACCATGTTTCATTGCGCTACCGTTATCCACATTTTTTTTTCTAAGTCCGAGCTTTACCTGAGAACCAAGTGACGTACACTAATCTTGGGAGCCGCGCGGGTCAGCTTATATGAGAATTATTGAAGAAATGCTGTCCATCGGCTCAATACAGAGGTTTAAACATAGGTCTGACTCGCGGTCATCATTGTCCGACGCGGCCCGAACGGAAAGTTAAAGTGTCGCCCATCATTGTCCCCCATGGCCCGAACGGAACAGTGCCATTTTTAGGCTGGCAGCGAAGGTGTTAACTGGAATGCACGAGTAAATTCACGGAGTATGGGTAATAATTTACTAAGTCCATTACCTATGACAGTGTTAAGTATGGCGGAAGTATAAAAACAGAGTTCAAATCCAACCTGTCTGCTTCCATTAAAATGTATAGCCAAAGTTAAGTTTTTCAACTTTTGAGGCGTAACAACGTCGTTATCAATATTCATAAAGTGAGACGTATCAGAAGCGAAGCCAGGCATTAAACAAAGCCTGCCTCAAGTGGAGTAACCGATCCAAGTCGTCTCACTTGGGTTGGAAATATACGGAGGACTATTATGGACGGTTAATAAGACATACCACGTCTCGATGCTACTGCTGCAAGTCCTGATTAGGCAGGATTTACAGCTTCATTGATTGAAATTTATACAACGTAATACAGTAGCTGTTACTGCTATGAAGACGAGGTTTCTAGTGGGGATTACACTAGGCTATAATGACACCCTATGTAAAAAAAGTTATTAAATGTTATACTGTGTTATAATACCAAATAATTATTATTCAATGATTTTTTAACAGTATTTGGTCCGAACGCAACGTTCATCCTCATCATTATACAGCTACAGGACGTCCACCGATGCCTTCCCCAATGATTTCCAGATTGGCCAGTTGGCAGCGACCTGCATTCAGCGCTTTTCTGCAACCTTTATGAAATCAACGCAGCGTCCCCGTCACTAATTCTGCCCTTATACCCCCACTTTTACAGCACGTTCATAAATTTCAGTTTGCAACTTGCAACGCGGAGCCGATAGCGGAACGCTCGATCAAGAAGTGTTTTGTATGGGTTCAATATTTGCAAACTAATACGCCACATCGCGAGAAACCGATATTGCTTACATACAGCCGGCTAATTGCTAAAGACTGGTTAATACACTTCGCAAGTAATCAGGCTCGTTATAACTCGTGTAGCGTTTGTAAGGCCGTAATATGCCTGGCTAAGGATTTGCGCACTGCTTAGTATGTATTAGTGGCTGAGTTTCTTGCGCTGCTTCTTCCCAGCTCCGGTACCCTTATTTGTTATGTTAGTATGGAATATAGAATCATTTGAAAATCCAATTTACTGCCATTTTTTTAAGAGTTTAATAAATTTTCAGGTTTTTTAAGAAATATCCATGACATCATAAATAAAATTTGTATGAATGTGAAATGCATGCTAAATTTTACGCTCTGTGCATGTGCATATGCTTCTCGTTAATATCTTAAAGTACCTAGTTACAGAGAACAGCTCATCGAACTAAACACTGTCCCCCTTATTAATAAAAGTTACACCATAGTTCAACCCTGTTAAATTGAGGTTTAGTATACGTCACTTTAAACCCGTGTTCAACTAAGATGTAACTTTTTACAAATAAGAGGGTGTGGCAAAGTGCCATTTTGCGACAAAATGTATAATCTGATTTGCTGTTGACTCTACATGACAACGACTCCATGCTAGTTCTACATAAAGTATACTTCATCGGTAATTTGTTTTTATTTTGCTATATTCTTAGTAGTTTATTACTGTGCGGGGGCTGAGTGGCCTCACTTATCGTAACCCTTTTATAACACACTGGAGTTCCTTACATCTCATATAAATCGTAAAAGTTGGAATGTACTATGTTGTGTATCTTTACAACTTTGTTGATAATATTGAATTTATAAGAAGCGTTTTCCTGTATTGAAATATAGTTCAGAAGGAAAATGTATTTTAATAAGAATAAAAATAAGAAGCGTTTATTTGCCAGAATACAGGTTATAAGGTTCTTACAAAAAAATTTTAGTACAAGTATTCAACCTGCATGCAGGTGTGCAAATACATTTTGTCAAGTGGTAAGTCATTCAATTATATCATTACATTCAATTATATCATTACATTACTTTAGTCAATTTATTATTTACCTACATTTACATTGTCATATTTTTTTAATGTATTTTTCCTGTCAGCTTAGATTTCATATTTGCCAGACAAAGACTTTTTATTTTAGAATTATCTAATAATACAACGGTACAGTTCCCTAACAAATAAAAAACTTAAATTGTAATATCAATTTTCTAAATCGAATGTATTCAAGTAGGGTTAACACTGTTATGGCAGTGAAATGTAAAATACTCGTAAATAAATAAATACTTTGTAAAAAATTATCACGGAATAAAATCCTTCTATTTTAAATACTAAAATGGTTCAAGTCAACGATAGGTATGAACCAACAGATTATTATGATTAATCGCTGTATTTCAATTTTTCACCTTTTCAGATTAGGTAGAGTGACCTTTTCACCCTTGAGTTTATTGAACTCTCATCAACATTTCTTTTCGTGATAGTTTTGATAAAGATATCTTAATGGATTTTAAATGTTTATCAGCGACCTGATAACGCTAAATTATTGTGTGAACTCACTATTTTTCTGACTTAATCTGTATAGAGTATTTTAGTCAACAATTGATTCCATTTCGACATCAAAAAATACCAATTAAAATATGTTTTTATTTACAAAGTATTTTGAGTACATTTAGGTACATTGTTTATCAAAACGTTTTGTTGTGATTCTAAGGGATAAGATCGTGCTTTGATGTCATAATCACAATTTAATAATAAGGACTTAATTAAGTGATATAACAACATTATTACCAAAGAGATTAAAAGACTATCAGTAAGGAGTTTTGTATATACGAACGAAATAAGTTATAGAAGGTGCCTTTTATATGTCAATGATTCTTTCCAAAACATGACTTTTTTTTACTTAGGTACCAAGTTTTCCAATCCTAGGAGGAGGTCTAGGAAGATCCTAAATTAAATATTGGTATATACCAATGTAATTATTTATTGTTTAAAAATCAATAACAAAGCCGAGGATTTCCACAACAATCGATCCTGCGTTGCCCGGACCAAACCCTGGACTCAGAAATTAATAATAATAATCAAGAATGATGTCATTCAAAAGTCGTGTTAATATTATCCCTCGCACAACGAAGTATGTAGTTTATAATGCGTCTCTTCTGACACCAAGAAATGGTATGCTTCTACGCATAACTCGTTATTCGTTTTGATCTATTTTGTAAGCGCGGGTGGCCGGGTACAATTTGATTCATTATAACGTAGGTGGGCTTTTGAACCAACAAAATGACCCCTTGTTAAGGCTCTAGGCAGATAACGCTCACGTATTAATCTAGAGCCATAAAATAACTCAAAAAAATCAAAACGAGTTTCCAGGATGCCATAAATCTTTGAACGACTACCTAATTGATAGTATCCGAGTTTTGTAGAGACGCATTTCATATAAAGTTTACCTTACCAAGCGCTAAGTTCCTTATAGCGAAGTTTTTTTTAACATAAGTGATATCCCGATTTGGAAATTTTGGATTGTATTCTAACACGAAATTCAAATCTAGTCTCGAAGTTAATTAAAATACGTCAGTGACTCTATTATGCTTTATTTTGAAGCGATTACCAGTATCACAAAACTCTCTCTATCTGAAAGATTAACAAAGATCTGAACTTATTTCATACAAAATAGCAAAATGACAAGCAGTCCTGTCTTAGCTTGTTTAATATTTTGCATTTTACATTGCCACGTATCTCAATCAAAATCATCGACTTTATGTGTTCCCATGTAAATAATAGACGTCATTAATCCAAAAGTGGATTATACCATCATCAGGCCGCGGTATCAAATGTTTAATTAAAATTTATGGGGTCGATTCGTTCGGTATTACATAACAGTGTTACGCGGTGATATTAACCCCTAATAACCGGGGGTATTAAAACTCCCTTTGTTCGTTATGTTGCATGAATCATGAACATGTTCAGAATCACGGCGGGTTGTTTAAAATTCGAAACGGTTTGTAGTTGACATTCGGTGCGCGTCGGATCCCGCAGACAAGGGATTTGGTGTGATGTACTTCTGGTTCGGACATAATGCTGGTGAAATTCTTTGTTTTGTTTTTTGTTTTGTCTAAGATATTCACCTTACAGTGTCTTCTTCTTTATTCAGTGTCAATTAGCAAAAATATTAAAATACTCAATCAGGCGGGAGATTGTAACTCCTGGCGATTTTTAAGAGGATTACGTCCAGCAGTTGACATTAATTGGCTGAAATAATAATAATCATGATGATTATTATTAATAGTTCATTAATTATTATTTTGGTTTACATCGAGCTAGTAAGTATCGAAGACATTCTTGTGTGTTAATACTTATTTCGTTTTCAGCATGCCACAGCACAATTTGCAGCTCAAAAAACTATACAATTCTTTTCAAAATACCACACACAACTTCATAAACTGCAATCTCTGCTTGATGTACCGTCGTCCGTACAGCGTTTTCATTGGACCTAAAATAACCCTGCCAACATATGACACAGTGTCGGAAATCACTCTAACGCGTACATAAATAATTACAATACGAACAAACCGATTCGTCCGCGACAGCAGTTTGTCAGCGGCTTACGTGTGAGCCGAAACGGATTTATCCGACAGTGTGACTTGTGTAATAGCGGTCGGACTCTTTGTCATTGCGAGATGGCGCGCGAATGGTTAAGTGACTGGTTGTTTTTGTATGGACTAGTATTTGAATTATATCTGATAAAATTGTTACTAAGAAGTAAGGACAACATAAGAATATACAAGAAATGTAACTGGATTAAGACATGCAACCAAAAGTTCAATTAGTGTAACCAATCAAAAATATTCATTGTCACTTACAATCATATCGTAACATAACTGAAAATTTCTAGTGACATAAAAATAATAAGTTCACTATAAATCCCAAAGCAAAAAGATTAAGTTAACACAATATGTCGTATTTTAGCCTTTTATCTACGGAAAATCGTAATAAAACTAAACACTAGTGCCTAATTTAATTTAAAATCAATTAATCTGTAAATTTAAAAGAAATCTTGTACCACTGCCAAACTGAAGCCTTCCAGGTGTACATCTCTCCAAACCAGAAATGGTTCTAAACAATTGAACGCTCCCCATATTTTTTCAGTCCATACCTTTCCAATTTTTCAGCAAGTGACTGTATTTTTTCGGCACAGCTCATCGGTACCGAACGCTCAACTCATATCTTTCGATTCGCACGTAAGGAAAAACAAACGAAGGCAGTGAAATAACATTGGTTCTCACCACTTATATCAGATTTCTTATTGTTCCTTAGTTCATTCCATTAACGATTGTGTAAGAGACACGTTCGCTTAATGTTTTCTCTGAGGATATAGGAGAGGTTTCGGTAAATGCTCACACTTACAGATATTTTCTTTTTCGGGAATAGAATTCATTTGATCTCAGTGTTATTTGTACTTTGTAGATGTTGCTGATTCTTTGTCACATCTTTTAGCGAATGATTTAACATTTACAACGTTCTATCTAAATATAAACAGTTTTCTTCAAAAGTGTCTCTTCTTTTATTAAACTTAGAATTCACGTAGGTACCTAATATAAGGTTGTTTTATAACACGATTATGATGATCCGATAATTACTTCTATTAAACAGTTGCACTTAGTGCAAGCCTTCAAAATAATATCATAATTTAAGTAGACTCCCTAAATAAAAAGACAAAATGTACAAAAATGTCCCAACTTGCCTCAAATTGTCATTGTTTTAATTTCCTTAAATTCAATGATTACTCATTGTATCCCCAAGAAAATCTGCAGTACATATTTTAACTGGGCCAGTTAATTTACTCGGCGGATAAATACCTGCTTTCGGTTAATTCGGACATTATACTCGTATGCTATTCATTAGCGAGTGTTCATTATACGCATTACAGCGCCAGAACATTTTCAATACTCGAAATGTTTATTTACAGGAGTTCGTTTTTCGTCAGGACTGGATTTAATGGACGCAAAGTTTAAGGGATAGAGTGCAGAAGTCATCAGAAACTAGAGCAATAGTACTGAATACAATATTTATTCTAAGTAAAGGTAAGATTTATTCACACCTATAGATATTATTGTTGGAGATTTTATTTCGCATTATAATTATTAGCTGTCTTGGTTTTTAATTTTGAAGGCGTAGGCGCAACCTTAAGCTACCAATGATACTAAGCTCTGTTCATTGCTCTAGTTTCGTAAAATATGCTATGTTTCTAAAATATAGCTAGATTTTGTAACAAAACTACAGGACACCGAAATAACGTTTTAAAATTTGACAATTAAGTGGGTCGTTGTAGACCAAGCACAAACCTCGCGTAATTCCAGCTTCAAAAATAAAAGAGCATCGCATCGCACTCGCTGCAAATGGTGCAAGCGACACGACCCCGGTCCCTTACACTAACAGGATTGCAGTAGCTTTAAATATGCAACATTAAATTTCACATAAAAGTTCCTGCAGAGAGTTTTGATGCTTTCGGGCACACTTTTCAAACATTTTGACATGAATTTTGCCGGCCTTTGAAATGTTGTTGAGTGTTCATTCCGTAGCGCATCAAAGTTATTTATGCCATTCGCATAGACGGAAAAACAAGCACTTTTAGTAACGTACGTCCTAGAATGAATAGGCACAATTTCATGTTTGTCAGCCATTTTACTGGGATATCGATGACTCAATTACAAAAAGAACCTATAAATTATTTCCGTGGCTATTACGAGAACGCGATTGGAAGCGGTTACTAGAATCGCTAACAGAATTAGAACGAACTATCAGGGTGAAATTGATTGAGAGTTTAGATTCAGGTAAATCGTTATTGTTATAAAAGTTGAATAAAAATATTTTAGTGAAAAGGCAACTTGTTAAAAATAACTTTTCTTCAGAGAAATTTATTCTAACTTTCTCAGATATTATTAAGTGTTCGGTTCGTGAGACAATATGCATCATAAAAACACACAATAAATGCACGTAAAGAAAATGATCTATAAGTACCATACTAAAAATCTAACTAAACTACCTATCAAACGTCACTAAATGCAGTCTTTATTTTTAATTGAACTCGTAATTTTTAACGTAGAGATAAAAACATAATAAAATTTTACCATTTGAAGTAATGTCGAATGATCCTTAAGTAGCCTTTGAAGATTGGAATGTTTTAAAAGCATAAAACTAAGCGTTGTTTAATGAAAACGGTCATTACATAAAGTACTGGTGAACACATTACTACTATTCCATCGATAAGTCAAGAAAAGTCGGCGACAAAGTATTAGGGCTGTGCTTTATTTTTAACTTGAGATTTAGGACCTGATTTTTTAATTAAGATTTTTAGCTTGAATGACGACCGTGATCATCTTCAAATCGAGTATAAACTTTTACTTATTAAATTATGCTTGAGTAGAAGATGAGCCGGCTCAAGCTGGAAATCTCAGTTCAGAAACCGTGGTGAGGTTTTTAAACCCTCAGTTTTGCTTATTGAGAAATCACAATTAAAATTTATTAATAGATTTATTTATGGTTGAGCACACCATATCCAGGAAAATACTAGTAGTTGAATGTACAGTACACACCCAATAATTGCAGTAAATTGCATAACATTGAAGACATTGAAAAGCCATGAACAAAAATGTACTACTAGTTACTTTACAAAACTTTATAAGAAACGTTTATCGAAACGGTAGTAAATGAAAATTTTAATATTCTGTTTCTGTTACATAAAAAATTCAACAACCCTGATACACATTAGTCGGTACCTATCGACTAACTGACATGACTATTCGTTGAGTCATCACATTAACCTCACATTCGTAGTTACAGTAAGTACACAGATAAAAGTACCGTAACCGTTACTATCAGTGCTGAGTGCGTAATACCCCGGAATCCTTTTACAGGAATGAATCGAAAAAAGTAAGAAACTTTCTACGTAAAGCACCTTGGTATAGTCGGCATCAAAAGTAAATACTACTGGGAACCATTTGGGCTGATGCTTCTTATGTAATTGTAAGGTTACGTTACGTTTACGTCAGCCAAATGACGTTCACTGGACAAAGGCTTCCCCCAAGGAATTTCAATAAGTTCGGTCCTGCGCCGCCCGCATTCAGGCACTTCCGGCGACGTTCGCCAGGTCGTTGGTCCACCTAGTGGGGGGCCTGCACACACTATGTCTTCCGGCCCGTGGTCGCCGCGAACTTTTCTACCCCAACGACCATCAGCTCTGCGAACTACGTGTCCCACCAACTGCCAATTGATTTTAGCAATTCTGCGGGCTATGTCGGTCACTTTGGTTCTCCTGCGGATCTCCTCATTTCTGATTCGATCACGAAGGTTTCACGAAGAATATTTATATTATTAAGCAATCATTACAACTACTATTTCGGATGGGATCGGATCGGAGTACCAAAAAAACATATTTTGGTAGGTCGACTGCTGGGGCGATGTAGTGGACGCAGATCTTCGTGAACTTGAAGCAGGTAGCTGGCGTTACATCGCACAAGATTTAAACAAATGGGTCACCATTTGATTAAATCACCAAGGAGTCACCTTTCGAAGGTCAAGACTCACTTTTGGTCGCTGAGCCATCGGAGTAAGCAAGTAAGTAAGTAAGGATCCTTTACCTTTCAATACTTAGCAATAAGTAAGATTGCGGTAAAATGCTTTAATACTGGTCAGAGACTTATAGTCTTACTGCAAATACCCAAAACGTTATCAACATTATTGTTACTGAGCTGCTTTTCAAAGAATGTTTCTTATTTATTTTATTCCGTTACAACGTGGATACAGCCTTTATAAAGTCGCCATAGGCATTTGACATGGCTCGTGAGGCCGGAACCTATTTTAATGGAACAATCATATTGATTCGAGCCTTCAATATCCTAACCATCTCGAGGTGATTTCTTCACCACGATCACGATTCAATACAGGACCTCAGGGTGGTAAAATCTGTTCATAAAAATACATCATCTGTAAAGTTTTGTATTGTTTAAACATCAGGATAATATTATTATAGGCTATATGTATAACGATACTAGCTTTTGCCCGCGGCTTCATGTGCGTGAAATTTAGTTTGTCACAGATCGTCAAAAATGTTATTCTGGGTTTTAAACAATGTAAAGATTCATCTAAATCCGTTCAGTAGTTTTTGCGTGAAAGAGTAACAAACATGTTAACATCCAGACATCCATAAAAACTTTCGCATTTATAATATTAAGTAGGATTGAGTTATTTAGCTTAACGATCATCATCATTAATTATCATTTTAGCCTCCCAATGATTTCCGGCCGGTTGGCAACAGCCTGTATCCAGCGCCTTCCTGTCGTCTCTTCACCTTGTGGGTGGACGTCCTACGCTTTTTCTTCTTAGTATCAATTAAGTTGGTCCTTCTGCGAAAATAGATGAAGAGAAAAGTTAGGAGTATAATTACTTAACAAATTCAAGTGAAGAGCAATGAGTGAATGCAAACAAGATATAAATACCGCCCTGATTACTCACTTCCCGTCTGTGGATGACTTCCAACGGACATCTCAATGCTCTTGATATATCGATGAGATTATCTACAAGTAATTCCTTTAAGGTTGGACGCAGACGGGATTTTTAAAAGTCACCTGTATTTTTTATATCAGTTTCAGCCCGATGGTTAATGAATTGAATACATTTCCTAACAATTGTTATAATGACTACATACCTAAATAGATATTTCGAAGCAAAATATCATCATCATCATCTCAGCCATAGGACGTCCACTGCTTAACATAGGCCTCCCCCAAAATATAGTACCTCATTTTATTTTACTTGAGTAACATTATACCATGACAAGCCTGACAACTTAAGGACAATGTGCTTTCGACAATTAATAAATTAGATTTTTCTTTACATTGAAAGATGAGTCGGGATTTCCCGAATATTTTTATAGAATATACTAACCTATTGTACTCTCCTGATCATCGTCAAATTATCTTTATCAAAATGTAATTCCAACGGCACTAGTAGTGACCAATAAAAACAAAATGCTATCAACCATTTGTCACCGGCCTAACCGCTTCTCCAAATGTTTATTCAGATGCGGACCATCGCAGTGTACAGACGACAGCAAATCAAGCTTCACACTGTGGCATCTTATTTCGACGTAATAAGTGTCATTTTGCAGCAAAAATGTATAGTCTGATTTACTTTTGCTGTACCTCGATTTAGTGGAAATTAAGAGGACGATATACCCGGGATGCTACAATAACAATGTGCGAGTAAAAATAATACGCGATGGAGACAACCCTAATGAGGGCTGATGTTGTTTTATGATTTCTAAAACGCGTCAGAGATGTTTTCTTTGAGTAATGTTAGCGACATGATCGTTATTAATGGGTGAAAACAATGAAAATGTATTTAAGCTTATTTAGTTGAAGCTGGGTAATAGAAATTCTAAAATTAAGAAAAAAAGTAATTCAACTTTATCTCACATTTTTATACACAGGTACTTTCATCGAGTGAAATTTTGATCAACAGTTCCCGGAAAAACAAAAAATACGGAGTGAAACAAACGAAGAATTTCTAAATACATACGAGTCCCATCTTAAAATAATGATCCAAAAGTTGAATTGTTTTTAAAAAGAAAAATAATACCAAACAAACTCTGTCTGCTTTGAAGCGGAATAGAATGAAAAAATAATTCTTACGTATCAATAAAAGGGGACCGAGCTGAAGTTTCTCGAAAACTCCCAAAGAATAACGATGATATCCATAACTCGTCGAGACGAAACAGACTAAACTAAACAAGAATAAAAAACCGGTCAAGCGTGTATTGGGCTGATTCGGCGAAATCTGCATTTGAAAATGGGAAAAGATGGAATAATTGCTTTATTTTCATACACGTATACGCTGTAATTCGTTTTATTTCGCAGAAGACAGTAGTTGCTTATGAAATGGAAACCCCTCTTGGACCAATTAAATACAGTTTTGTATGCACCTTACTCATTGCACATTTGACTAGCTTTACTCAAGATTATACGAATGGCCTTTAATAAGGTTTCAGGAAGCTGTTGGCTTACATCAGCCGATATTGGAGTCAATAGAAGGCTTGTGCTCAGCAGGAAAAAGATAATTATGATTTTGGTGATTCAATGATGAATCTTTTGCTTCAAGATCAAGTTCTTCGACATAATAGTTGGGTTGGTACCTAACTTTTCCCTATTGTTTATTATTAAATTTGTGAAAGTAACGTAATAAATAAATACACTGGTTTTTACAATACATTTTGTTTTCATTTTCCTATCACTCATAGTAATGTGAAGATTTTTTTAAATTACTTACATTTTTCTATTATTTGTATTACTGAAAAACAGGAAACTTACAAAAGCTCTCAAGGTACGAAATATGAAAACTTTGACTCCCTGAAAGGTCAAGTCTTTTCAGCCATATTTCAGTGTCACGGTACCCTAAAGAAGCAGTGTTTGTGAATCGAGTTCGGAGTTTATTTTCAAAGGGCCATAATCATCGAAGGCGAAGTTTATTACGCTCCACGAGGATCTTTAGATGTAAAATGTAAACACTGGAGGGAGTATGCGAAACGTAAACAAATTAACAAGGATACCTCCTTGTTTCACGTTAATTTCACAACTTCCTCCTGATTTTTATTAGCAAATTGTTTGCTGTATATCTTTATTGCGATAGTATAATTATTTCCGTTAATGCAAAGAAAGACTGGTTGGATGGATTAAGTTTTTTTTTTCAAAATCGTTGCTCTTATGGTCTTTGTTCATATAGTTTTTGATTCTTTGGACCTACAGATTAATCATCTAATAAGTCTACAAATTTTCAGCTGTTACTTACAGATCTTCACAATAACAATTACCTATGACTAACAAAAAGCTGTTCGGGCAATATACGGTCTTAAACCACGTGACTCGCTTAGAGAAGTTTTTAAAGAAATCAATATATTGACTGTGGCTTCGCAATACATATTTGATAACATTATGTATGTCCGTAAACATATACATTTATTTACTAAGAAAAGTGACGTCCACTCATTTAACACGAGACATAAGAATAAACTTGCTGTTCCATCATTTAGGTTGCATAAAATAGGTAATTCATTCTTGGGGAAATGTATTACCATATTTAACAAAATACCACACAACCTTGTCGAATTGCCAATAAACAAATTTAAGATACATATAAAAAATACCCTTATGTCCAAAGTGTATGTACTACAAGGTTCGAGACTATATTGATGACAAGGATGCGTGGTCAGTTCAGTCTGCACATATTTGATTTACTTAAATTTGACTATTCTTACCGTTAGATAATTCCTGGCAATAAGTGGTGACTGAGTTTGTTCCGGCGTTTCTTCTCAGCACTTGCCATATGTTTGTCTCGAAGCGCTGGTAGGGCCCAAAAGATAAGGAGACATGTAAAGTGCCCCATAAGGGCTACCTTTTCTTTTTTTATTATTTTCTATTGACGTTCATAAGTGCCACTTGTGGTCTAAACTGAATAAATATTTTTTATTTTATTATTTTATTTTATAATTATTGCGGTATATTTTTTTTATCATACTGCACTCGTAAAAGTAAGAATACACATAATTTTATTTATTTAAAATGAAAGTCAATAACAATAAAACTCAATTCAAACTTATTTGTTTACGACTGTAACTGGCAGCTAACAAAAAAGAAAAACAAAGATCATTTTGCATTGTAACGCTTCCCCCCCAAACTTTTGCAATGAAATCATCAGGCGGGGAACAAAAAGTATTAAAACAGAACATTTAACGTCTTCAGCCATGTGTCGCGTAATTTCTGGAGGCGTCAAAAGATATGCAGATGGATCTCGTTATTATTTTTAGCGTTCCACACTATAATTGGAAGGACGGGACGTTTGAATCAACGCGGAGATGCGTACTTCTTTAGATGTTATATCAAATACACTTTTCAGATCGCCTTTTGTGTCTTATTTTAGGTTTTTAGTAAATAAATACAAGTGTAACACAGACACTATGAAATAAAAGTCTAGATTTTCCAAAATGTTTAGTTAATATTCCCTTAGGTTACTTAAACGTTTATGCAAGCTACTTACCTACTAATTAAAATTAGAAGATAATTTGAAAAGTTTTTGTTTTCCAACCTTTTAATTAATTAAAGCCTGTTAAATAAGTAGCACTTGACAAGCTCCATCATAGATCTATCAGATAAGATGTAATCAAGAGTCAGCCTAAGTATTCAGTATTTTTTTACTTGCTTAGATACCGTTTTAAGAACAGTTGTTTTGGCGAAAGAGTCGTAAATGTGACAGTTTTTGAAAATAAATGTCCTGTACTGTACAACCTATAGATTGATATTAAAACAGTACTGATAACTTTTAACATAAGGTTCAGATTAGGTTTTCTAAACGGCGATATTCTTTTGATTTATTTCTCTTTCTTAAAAATATTACAAGTGACAATATTCAAATACTGGCTGAGTTGCACCATCTTACTCTTCGACAAGCGTCAGAAATATGTCAAAATCCAAACATTATTATTGTTACGAATAAAATAAGGTGGTGCAACTCAGCCTATGAAGCTTGACGTACTCATCACATGTAGAGTTTACCATCGTATGGGATAGTTTATGCCTAGGTCTTTGTCTACCAAATCAAACAAACGGAACCTTTACAAGTTCGTCACACTCGCACAGTTTTAGGGCGAATTTGTATTAAAGCGCTGACGTTTTTATGCTAAAATATGGAGATAAAGTCATTAGCAATTTTTACTTTAATGAGAAGATGTCGCCTGGCCCCGAATGGCGTCGACTCCGCTATGGTCAGCAAAATATTATCATATAAATTTCGTTATCTGACATCCAAATTATTCTTGGGGGGAATTTCTTTAAATTAAATACGCTCTGAAAATTTATATTCACCCTTTTTCGGTGACAAATGTTATTGTCAAGCGCCCACCTGACTTTCAAATGTTTGAGGAGTGAGCAAAGTATTTTATTAAAACGTCTTTTTCAACTTAACGTAGCGTCCTTTGTGAATTTTCATAATTTTACTATTTAGCCATGATTTAACAGGACTACGGTACGTTTCAATACCAACCTGATAAGATTCGAGTCCGATCAGCTTAAAATTGCTCAAGTATTTTGTCCTATAACTCTATCAACTTTTTAATTACATAAACTATTAAGGGTTGGTAATAATTTAGGTTAAAGTAGATTACCTACTATGGAAACAAAAAAATACATATCGAATAAAACTTCTGAAAGTCATCTCTGAATCCTCGCCCAAAGAAATATAATATCTTGTAAATCTCAGCAACATAATAAAATTCGCCATCTATTTATAAATCTTCATTTAATTTACATAACCTCTTCGTTTACACCCAGCAGCGGCTCATTACCACATAAAAATATATTCATAAGATAACACCGACACACATAAATTAAGTTCACAGAGGATTCTTCCATACGCATAAGGTACGTCCGTCGTAGCTCATTTCCCTTATTTTTAGGGTTCCATAGTGCGATGGAAAAACGGCAACATTTTTTTAGATAGGTTGTAAAAATAAAAAATATTCCTGTAATTTTCAAGTTAGCAGTAAGCATTTTGACGATACCAGCGTGTTTGCGGATTCGATACTCGCGTAAGATGGAAAGTGATTTTTTATAAAAAATCATCATTTCAGTCATAGGACGTCCACTGCTGTATATAGGCCTCTCCTAATGATTCCCAGATTACCCGTTTGGTAATAATATCATTCCAAGTTTGAGCAACTCATAAAAAGGAAAATGAACGGAAAGTTGGCTAAAGCAACGCATATTTCTAAAACATACAACTTTGGTACATACCACTTCCATCACACGCGGGTCATAAAGAACACAAATCACGGATCCCGGTTTTCACTTGACGCTCCTTTGTTTTATACTTCGGAAGCACGTGGTGCAATAAATATTCACTTGGCTGCCCGTTTGTTTCCACCTCTTAGGCCTCATAAAATTAATGCCTCTTTATTAATATTTATTAATGTATAACCGTCTAGAACATTGTATAAAGCCACGCATGATAAAATGGTAAGTAAACTTTATGATGCAATAAACTGGTATTACACTCCGGCGTCGTATGAATTTCTACTCGTTTTGGTAGCGGCGTCTCGCTCGGTTGCTTATTGAAAATAGAGACGGTGTTCAGTTGTAAATTTTACAGTCGATTATGAGAGTTAATGGTATTACCAACTTGATCAACGTGTCGATCTTTTGAGCATTTCGTTGAGTAATGGGGGGATTAATTTTATATTTACTGGACAGTTAATTGACAAAGTATCTTTGAGTGTGTGATTATGCGATTTCGTATCTGAGGTTAATTTAAATGATTGTGCTGTATCAAATTTTAGTCAATATTAGAGCCGTACACCATAACTCAATAATAAAACAAAGACAACACTTTATAAAGTCGTAATTTTGGCAAATTTAAGAAGAAATTAAATAATTTATTTGGTACAGACACAGTTTATCAGACATTTAACAGAATTTATTGAACCCAAAATGGCACCCGAACAGCGTGTGTTATGCTCTTACAGAACATGACACTGGTAGTTCCGTAGGAACCATCTTGAAAAGAGCGTCACTAGTGACGTATTAACAGAGTAACTACCTCATCAGCTCGTCCCACAAGGGCCTATGCCTTTGTGAGGAGTTGCAGAAAATCAAAATAAATAATTATGGTTACAGCAACTATAACGATCCAGGCAAGTAACCCGAACCAACCGCAGATTAAAGTCCGAAACATGAAAGCCGTAACCTGGATTAGATTTTCACGAATCAAAAACGAATTTGTAATATGATAGAGCATCGTTATTCGTGGAAGTTTTGAAATTACTTTTCGGCGTTCACACTGAAGGAATTTAAGAGTTATGCTTTAGACTTTAAGGAGTGTTTTGGAGTTGTGAAGATTAAGTTATTTGTTCAGCGCTCATCCGGTTGGAAGATTGCTCTTTTGATATGATTAAAAGGGTGAAGACTGTTTTATGTGGCAATTAAGAGTTTTGACGCCTACAGTTCCTATTTCTACGTCTGCTAAGGTTAAAGGGCTTATAGTGGGGCATAAAGCAGTGTATAACGACATTTAACAATTTAAACTTGGCCTGAAGCTCTTTGACTAATTGATTTATTATTAATAGAGTTAGTATTTACTCGCTTACTTTAATCAAATTATTTTAGAACTCTACGATATTTATATTCAAACCTACGCTTCTTTCAAAACAATTGTTATGTTAGCCAACTTAGCTAGCACTAATCTAGTTATAGGTGACGTCAAACCAAGATACACACTATAGCTTCTATTATTAGCGTTTGTAACGAGTAATTTTGAGACAAAACTGTATGGTTAAATGTTATACCCCTTTGTCCGCACAACTTTTCTTGTTATTTAATATTTTACCCACAACAAAACAATTTTTCAGCGTGAAAATAATAATGAAGTACTTAAACCATTTCGGCACAAAACTAAATTCTTTCCTAAGCAAGCGTGAATTAAAAAGTCAAATATACTTTATGAAGCTCTAACACGAAATAACTTATCAATATAATTGTTATATTACGTGACGTTCATTCGTTTGCTGTATACGACCCTAATAAATAATATAGATAAAAAGCGGGCCTCGTTATGCCAAGCTGTTTTAAACTCTATATCTTTGAAATAAAGCCGCTAGAAATGTAGAGGCATATTCACAGTAGCTGATTTATGGACTTTACCAAAATTTTTGCAAAAAGTTGCGTCAACTTTTCCACTTCATATAACATAAACAAAATTAAATTATGATGCCGTGCATCGAAACTGGGTCTGATGGAAATTGGTTAAAAGTAAAAACGGAAACTTTTATCAGTATTTTTCAAATTAATAGGTATTTTCGAGAAGGTAATGCGTTATTATTATGCCGTGGAATGCTTTGTAGGTTGGATGCATGGACGATTACAGACGACAGCACATCAAGGTTACATCAAAAATATACTGATGGCGTTGTCGACTTTACATTAAGCTGTAGACATAGTAGTCTTACTCACTCACATTCGTCAGTCGGAAAGCATTAAGGCTGGGTTGCACCATCTTCCTTTAACTTTGACAAACGTCAATAATCTGTCAAACTCCATACAAAAACATCGGTTATTGTGGTTAAAGTAAGGTGCCTTAGCGTTGACTACATTTTTGGTTCTAGTAGTTATTTTATTTTCTTCATCAATTATTATGCTTTATGAAAAACAAAGCCCATAAGTAAAAGGCTATTTCACGCAATATTGAATTTAATTAGATCCCTATCTAACTTGGGAGAGCAAAAAGGCCTCACAATCCTCACATCCTCTGGCCACAAAGGACATCCTAATATGAAACCAGTAGGTAAGTTTGAATGGCGCATTGCCTTTTCTGTTTCGTCCAAGCCAGTATTTTGTTTTCGCGACAGCCGGAACCGGATATAGAGGGAGACAGAATAATAGCCGTCGGAAATGGTCAGACATGGTGGATTCTTACTTTTTTTCTCGTACTGGACATTGCTAACTCAATACAGGGGTCTTCATACCATTTGATGTCTTATTTACTGGTGAATAACAGTTGTTTTTGGGTACAAGATTTTTATGAATAAGGACTTAATGCAGCTAAAATGCATACGCATGGCCAGGACGAGATGCCATCTCAAATTTTGAGATTTCCTTGTGTTTGTTGGATAAGTTTATAACGAAGTATAGTTGTTGATATCAATTATTTGTTCAGACGAATTAAAAAACAATTCACTACAGTATAATACTGGCCATCACGAAAGATTTCTTTTTTTTTCTCGCCAACCAATTTCGTTGCTCTATTGTTTTTTCTCTCGCGCAAATCAAATAAGTACATAAATCTACAATATTATAAATGCGAAAGTAACTCTGTCTGTCTGTCTGTCTGTCTTGCTTTCACGCCTAAACCACTGAACCGATTTTTATGAAATTTGACATAGAGATAGTTTGAGTCCCGGGAAAGGACAGAGGATAGTTTTTATCCCGGTTTTTGAAACAGGGGCGCGCGCGATAAAGTGTTTCTGTGACAGACAATATTCCACGCGGGCGAAGCCGCGGGTGGAAGCTGTGGAAAGCTAGTAATTTATAAACTCACATTTTATTCACATCAAAAATGATTCGTGGTGAATTCTGTCTATAAATTACACCCATGAACCCATCCAAAACATTATCAAATTTACAAAAAATTAAAAAAACATTTTCACGATGTAATTTAACATCATCATAAATTACAGGTTACAAAGCTCCCCCAAAATAAACAATAATTATGATGAGAGCGATCACAATACAAAATTACACTGTCTATTAAAATCATTATCCGAAACAAGTTTGTAGAGGAGACTGAGGTGAGTTGTAACAGAGGAGAGTTGTGACATTGTCGATTTTTGGAAACCTATAACTATCGCAACAGTGCGTGTTTGTTAGCTCGAGACTTGAACTGAAAAATGCGTACTACGAGTATTACGAGCTCGCTAGTGGTTTAATAAGTTCTAAAAAATCGTCAATGTCACAATAATCTCCTCTGTTACAAGCCACCTCGGTCTCCCCTGTGGGAACCGAGGGCGCCTGAACGTCTTAATATCGTATAAACTCAAACAATTTACAATACAAATAGTCAAACAAACTTAATTAGTTTACCCTTGGAAATATGTCGGGTTTACTATAAGGAAGTATTGATTGCCCCGAAAATTACAAACGGAGTATTGATTTAATTGTTGGTAATATAAAATGTGTAAGTTTTTTTGTCTGTTTTATTAAAGCTACGTAGTAGCACTAAACTTATTTGTCAATTGAATTCAATGGAGAAAAAAATAGTGCGTAATTTATTTTGAATAAAATAATTATAAATAATTAAAAAACAAAGATAAATTATTAACCTGTGAACACTGTAATTGTATAAATCCTAGACCTTTATACGCCGGCAAACTTAGATTGGTAGAGACTTATAATATAATATTAATTAACAAAATTAATTATGGAGAACAGATGACAAACTAAATAAACAAAGTCACGGGCGAACAACTAGCGAGGAATAATATTGATTGCCCCTTAAAATAATGGGTGCAAGTTTGAGCGAAACGCTTCATCGACGCGGCGAGGGCATTCCTCAACAAATACCCATTGGCCAATGTAAAAAGACCCGTCCTTCCTCCCGCTTTACGATGAGTTTAAATTAAACGCATTCGCTACGAAGCTAAAGACGCTTAAGTGCGTGAAAAATCTATGAAACATTTTAGTTCTTGAAAATAACCGCTAGAGCGCTCTACAATCTGTCATATCTGTAAATTTTTTAAGCAGTCGCTAGCGAGTACGTTTATAAACTCATGGTAAGCATACTGGAGCGAACCTCGTTGTATTGGCCGCAGTTATTCGAAGGGTCTCTTTACACTGGCCACGTTATAACCTATTTGTGTAAGGGCAGTCGTATATTATTGCAACTAATTATTACAATGTGTTCCGTGTGTATATTAGGATTTATTGGTAAGTTTAAGGAAAAGGGGCCGCTATAGAGTTTGAATAGTAATAATAGTTCTGTTCATTTAGTTTCAATGTGGTTTCGTAATGTTGATCTAAAGCATTTTAATATAACTTGAGAAAAAATCAACTATTTACTCTAGCGTACATTTTATATGATGTGAATAATGTGACAATTGCATTTAGATCAGTCTAAGTATACTGCTTTTTAATTAATTCTATTCCGCGGATTAATAACCGCAGTGATTTTGTTGTTACTCGTAGTAAGTTTACTAGGATTGTCACACGTGGCTATATTTTTATAAAAACACAATTAACTATGTAAATTTTATCTGCCATGATACTAACAATGACTTGACCCGTCGTTTAAACCTAAAGACGTCCATAGCATAGACAAAGGCCTCACCCAATGATTACCACAGTGACCGGTCCTTCGCTGCCCACATCCAGGTTCTTCCCGTGACCATCACCAAGTGGAAAGTCTGCCTATTCTACACACGTTTTCTGATCCGTGGTCGCCATTTGAGAAATTTTGTGATTCTACCTCCTAAAATATATTTTTAAGAAGGGAAGGGTCTGGTGAAGGTCGCGGGAGGTGCAGGACCGGTCTTTGTGGAAATCTTTGGAGGCCTTTGTCCAGCAGTGGATGTATTTCAGATGAAACGAACGAACGAACGAAGAAGGAAAGGGAAAGCCGGCTTTGTATAAACATATTCTTCTTCTTTCTTTCTTTCTTTCTTCGAAGTATAAGAATAATTTTATGAAAAGGCTTCTTGTGCCTACAATGTGCGTCGAGCCTTAACCATGTAGCCAGGTCCGATATCGAAAATAACGTTGAAAAAACGATCAAAAAGCGAAAACGAGTAATATCCGGCGACGTATTGTTCCCGTCCCGGACTAATCGAAATTAAGTGATCCATTACAAGATACCGGTTAAGTTTAACAAACGACAGTCATATTTATGGGAACGATATTTTTATGCGTCGTTAAGCGTGTACCTTTGTAGCCAAGTTTCCGTTGGTTTGAGCGAAATGCGATTTGGATTGTTTGTTTTTTGACGGTTAATGGTTTTGGTGAAGTGGATACGTTAATTTAAGTTTGTATTTAATAAAAGAACATGAAACAATGTAGATATAAAACGGTCATTCTCACGATTAGGCGTTCTCAGCCTAATTACCATATCATTTTTGAAATTTAGCTTAATTGGCTTAAACGCATTCAAATATAAAATACATGAAAAGTACGAATTTAACAATCGTTAAGGCGTCAAATTATTCAAAGCGGTTTTCGCGTAAATGAGACCCAAAAATTTTATGGTCACGGTAATTAGATAAGGCTAACACTTAATCTAACGGTAATTAGAAAAGATATGTAAAATAGCAAAAAAACAACATCTTGCATTGATAAATTTGTATACAAATATATGGCATCACAAAAAAGTTGTAGGTACTCTTAATAACCCTTTGCAAAAAGAAAAACACTAATTTCTATTATTTATTGTATCAAGATATTTTCAGTATACTGCAAGAATAGAGGCTATAACGGGAACACTTAGTTTCAGCAAGAAGGGGCTACGTGTCACATTTCAAATGAGAGCATTTAGCTGAATCTCCACCTGAAGCTGAATCACCTCGATTCTTTTACAATAAGTTTTCTTATTAATGCTATTCGCTTTCTCCTGAGCCTGAATGCAGAATTCTCAGAATTTAGAAGGGATGCAGCAAATAGATTTCATGACGGTCTAGTCTTTGTTTGTTAGCTTTACAGGAATTTTCTACACCCTCTTTGACGTTTGGTATCACTTCAGTGGACTTTGTAAACCAAGGTGCACAGCTCAAGATTTTTAATACTTTATTTTAAAAACGTTAAAGTATTTCTACATTTGCGAGGCTAAGTCGATGCCATATATGTCTACATGGGTCTTAGGATGCATTTGTA
The DNA here is from genome assembly GCF_963855985.1 of Ostrinia nubilalis. Taxonomy (NCBI): domain Eukaryota; kingdom Metazoa; phylum Arthropoda; class Insecta; order Lepidoptera; family Crambidae; genus Ostrinia; species Ostrinia nubilalis. The sequence goes on from NC_087098.1 coordinate 10,712,727, forward strand.
TATAGTTTGTTCTCCAAGCTTCTTCTGCCCAGTATCCAATGCATATCACGAATTTTTTTTATGCATAACAAAGCAGGTAGGATGCAGTCTAGGATGGTACAAAGTTGCTATACACTCTCGTCTTGAAAAGTCCCATTGGCTGTTGATTTGTTCCCTTTTGTTCTAATGTGATCACGCCAGGTAAGTGTTACTGTTGGACAATCTCATCTTCTTAGGGCAAAAGTAATATGGATAGATTTTAATGGTATTATATTAGAATTAATTAATGATTAAACATGTTAATATCAATGATATTAATAGTAAAAATAAATATCTGGTACGAGACATGTTTCACGCAGGGGTGACATCTCCTGGTTATCAGGAAGCCCCGATTTCACTCCAGCTAACTTTTTTTGTGGGGTTACCTTAGGGGTTAAAATAAACTCTAAAATCCAACAACCATGCAGCAACTGAAGCTGAACATTCGTCATGAAATCGAATCTATTTCGAGTTTACTCTAACGAAAGCATTTCAAAATTTTGATGTCAGATTGGACGTAAAGTTGTTATGCGAAAGTCTAGGTATATTTCATATTTTATCATCATACTTATTCAATCGTGAGTGCAATTTGTAGGTAATAATTTCATACAACGGTGATTATAAATATATGGTAATTAGTACATGGAAATTATAAAACGATGGTTTTTCTTCAAAATTTCCAAAATCTGCAGGGTATGCAAATACTGTCTTACTACAACGTATGAAGGCCAACGTACTGATTCTATTTAAATTAACAACGTGGATCTACCTTCAAAAATCAAGTATAAAAATAAGGACATGGTAAATAGAAAAATTGAAAACCAAAGATATGGTAATTATACTCTAACGCAATTCATCGACGGTACGCCAACGCAATAGACGTCTACTTGCTAACAGGTCATAGAACTAACTAAGGGCTCGCGCCGCATGCGTAAATGATGTGTCAAATATTATTATTTAGGCTTGTGTGCCCAAAAACAGAAAACGTCACGGGAATTAGGAGTTTCGCTCGGACAAGCAGTTTTTTAATTCTAATTATTTACAGAATGGTTCTATTGAATAGATATTTTGCTATGCATAAGACAATCTTTTATACTCTTTAAAATGTTGAATGGAGTAAACCAAATCTATACGACATAAAAATTACAGCCAACTTTTAACATTAAGTCGGTGTGCGGACGCATAACGGTAATTAGAGAACAGAGGTTCATGAAATTAATTTAGTCACAAATACTTAAAATAGAGGCCTATGATTTAATGCACAACTGGATAGGGTTGTTAAGTAACATATAAAAATACTTGCATGTCTCTAATTTGTCATTTTTAACGATTTAACAGCCCGGACACGCAAAAACTAGCTCATCTGAGAATGGCCGAAAAATACCTTTATTTAAAACCGTCATATATTATGTACCTTATGATGCAATTAGGTAGGTGTGATTTGTAGGAGCGCAGCGTTCTGTAGAGTCATTTTGCTGACTTTTTTTGAGTACCTCCTACTAATAATTAAAGTAAAAAGTTATTTCTGTAGTTTTTGTTGAATAACGTGCCTAGCTCAAGTCATATCCGCATGACAATGTAACGAGTCTTACATTGCATTGGTAAGATATTGCGATTTAATGGAAATAATAAATCGCTCAAAAAAATTGAGACAATTCTCAAACACAAAGTAAGTATGGAAAAGACGGCACTCTATTATTATTTTTTTATTAAAAAAAAGCTTTAGGTCATTTTTGTTGTAATAACAGTGCTATTTTATACACATAACTGTGCATTATACTCGTACACATCTAACACCGTCGTCTCTAGATATTTAAAAACCGATTAAATTTAAAATTGCCTCCAATAAATAACTACTTACTCCCGTCCCCGTTGTTTCGAACTATTGCGTCATTAATTCCGTTAAAAATTTGGGGTCTCACAGGAGCAATTAAAATAACACACAACTTTTTTGCCGCTGAACGGTAACCGCGAGAGTTTTTACGACTTAACCCTTAGTGTGTCCTAAATAGAACAGCAAAAACTTTAAAGGGGGTTAAAGGTTACGGTTTAAAATACGTAAAGTTAATTTAAGGTGAAATAAACTACCTGTCTTTTTTATTTATTAGGCAGCCTAATTAACAGTACGACAAACGGGTTATTATGGATTTGCCACAGAGTCGATTCGTTACACTTTTAAGTTCCATACATTAAAAGTAAATTGTCTTAAATGATGCAGTATACGTCAATATTAAAAAATAATTTGCTACAAAATAATAAAAGTGTGACGAATTTACACGTCATCCTTTTTTATGACGAATCAACTTTGTGGCAAAAATCAACAATAATCCTTACAAACTATCGCAAACAAGTCGCCAGTTTATTTTTATTATTAAAAACTTTCGTCTAATACGATCACCTATCTATGCGCGTCTAAATAAAAAGTATTAAGTAGCACAGACATTTACATAAAAAGTTTACTTAAATAAGTGAGTAGGTGTATTCTTTACAAAGTGAGTTGGTTTAAACAGTCCAGGCTATAATCCTAGTTCTAACTTACAAAAATCGCTTTGAAGTCGAACCAAATTAGTCAGGGTGATTTTGTTTCATTGATTTACAGCTGACACAGCTTGAAGTACAGCTTGTTTGCTTGCATTTAATCTTGATTTAGGAGGCGAGACTGTCTAAGAATGGCACGGTTTTTAAAACGCATGTGACTCGTCAATGTGTTAATGTTCTCGATTTAGATTTAAACATACGGCTTTAAGCCCAGAATTTAAAGCTGAGTTGCACCACCTAACTTTGACCGTAACTATAACGATAACCAGTTTGACAGATTTTTGACGTTTGTCAAAGTTAAAGTAAAATGATGCAACTTGGCCTAAGAATGACATTTGTGCGATTACTTAATTAAAAACAGAAAGAAAATATATTTAAGCCCTTTAAAAAGTTAATACATTCAGCGTCAAATAGTTCGTTATAAAGTAGCCAAAAAGTTGATAACACAACCTAATTCCAATAGGAGCAAAGATAGTCGCTATGTACATATATGTTGCGAACTTCTTGGCTACTTTGGGCGTCGCCAAATATTTGATGACGCTGACTGTACTATAAAAAATAATCACTTTTTATAACAAACTTAATCTTTTCTTCTAAATTTTAAAGTAACTAATGAAAAAGTTTAGTTTAGTGTTTGAATTATCTTTCAACTTTGTATCAATAAAAATAAAAGCACTTTTCGTGCAACTTTTCTTTTTAACATCCAAGCGCACTTACCCCATAATTCTTGAGAAAACATTACCAAGAAACTCGCAACTCTTATCTTATCTTCAAACTTTAATAGTCTCTAAACATTGATCGAATAGTTAACGAGATTAATAACTTCCCTCAAGTATCCGACCTAATAAGAAACTTCTCAAAAATCGGAAAGATATTTTAATTAGGATAAAAATACTTGAGACAAACCGCGGCGGAGGCTAAAGTTGTAAATTACGAGCGCGATGAGCTTTAAGATAATTATCAACCTTTTTGGAGTTAAATTTATAGTTTGAAGAGTGGACCCAATGAAGTGCTACCGTTTTATTTATCTGCCAATAAAACTGATTGACGTTAAATCGCTAGGGTTAACGACTGAAACGTGGTTAACGCGGAAGTTTGGAGCGGTAGCGGAGAGGTTAATAGATAGTGATGTTGCTAAATAAAACTTTATTAATTACTTAATAATAGATATTCTCAGTAACTTTAATAATTCTAAATTCTATAATAACTTAAAGTTTGAATGGCAAGCTGATTTTGAAAGCCAATGTGGGTTAATTTAAATTATCAAACTTAACTTTCAAGTTGCATCAGAACAAGACTCATTGATATCTAACATGAGACAGACGCATACAATTGTTGCTTTAGCACAAGCTTAATATGTGAAATCTACACATCAATAGTTGTTGAATTTTGTCGGCCGTTTGGTGTAGTGGTTCAGAACGGACTACTATGCCGAGAGGTCCCGGGTTCGATTCCCGGCCGGGCAGAAATTGAAATGATGAATTTTAATTTCTGTGACGGGTCTGGGTGTGTCTATGTATAATATTTATGTATTAAAAAAAAAAGTATATAAGTAGTATATCCGTTAAGCTAGCACCCATAACACAAGCATTAAGTTGCTTACTTTGGGGCTAGCTGGCGCTGTGTGAAATTGTCCAAAGAAAAAAAAAAAAATTCACGGAGGCGAGTGAGCTTAACATGTTTGGTGGCGCGCTACTGTTCGTTTTTCGAGAGTTTTGATAGACATTAAGAGCCATTTTACATTTTCGTGCGAATTTCTAAGATTTTGGAAGCATGAATTACTATCTTAAGCAACACCCAGAGATTATTGAATAACTGCGAAAGATAGGTCAATCCTTGGTGTTGACCATTAATGAAACGGATTTACTAAAACTCTTTTGCTTAATTCACAGTGCCCCATCTCCCACAACCATTTTACGAAAAAATTGCCGCAGACTCATTTTCAAAGTCCTGTATCTATTATTTATGCTCATATAATAAGCTTAAAAATATATAGTAATCATCGGACATTATTCTTGTAGTCCATTAATGAAATAGATTCTTGAATTTCATTACCATTATTGAGTAAAATCTAAAAATAATTTGCCAAATTTGAAGATTAACGTCACATTTTGATCGTGGTTTTTGGTTTAAAAACACAGCAATAACTGCAACAAAAGTATCCCAAAATAAAGAATATTCATTGTAGAATTGATTTCTACAGTTATTGTTTAAATATTAGTAACCACTTTGTCAAAATATTGATGTGAATATCAGTATAAATTACAATGCGCAAGCCAACATTGATTAGTATGGCGCGAGCGCCCGTCAAGGCAGGACCTGTGTCATTTTTCCCGCCGTGACGTTTACGTGCGTTCGTGTCGTAAAGCGGTGATTTGTACGGCGACCAAATACATTTGATACTATGCCGAGAGGCTGTTTCGAGTCGGCCGGCCGAGCAGAAATTGAAATGTTGAATTTTAATTTCTTTGACGGATCTGGGTGTAACTATGTATAAGTAGGTACCATGTATTTAATTTAATAAATAAATTATAAAAAAAGTATATCCATTATGCTACCACCCTTAACACAAGTATATTGGTTGCCTACTTTTGGACTAGATGGCGCTTTGAAATTGTTCAAAGATTTGTTTATTTATTTATCCGCTTTGAGTTTTGTTTCGTGAAGAAGAAAAAGAAGCGTTTTGTTTCGAGAGGGAAGCTTTGTTGTTAAATCTATACTAATAAAAGAGGAAAGATTTAATTGTTTGTTTGTTTGTTTGGAGGCAATAGGCTCCGAAAAATAATTCTTTCTATGTAGGCTATAAAATATTTTCAAAAACTTTAGTACAAAATCTTTGATAACTTATAAATATACATATATCCTATTGATAGATGACGTGCTTCGTATTTTATTAAAATAATTACCTGACTATGTTAAAAAGGTGTGGAATGTTATTTTGGAGATAACTTGGTTCCATAGAAATATAGAGAGATGCTAAGTAATGCGCTGAGTTCGAAACTCAGTGTCGTATTAGAAATTGACACACACAAAGAAATCAAATTATGTGATCATTATCCACTGCGGTATCAGTATTCAACGTTCGAATAATCTTTAGTACTATGCAAGCAATATAAACTGTTTACATAATGACGTCGGTACTGTCATCATTGCTTTCACAAGCAATATGTTCCAATTTGTCCGTTGTCACATTTCCTTTTAGTTTCTGTGATCTGTGCTTGTTTCTAAGTTGATATCAATGAAATATTCCTTAGTACTTTTGATTTTTTTTTTTATTTGTTTTTTATTGTCACGTGTTTGAAAAATCAAGGTCAGATTACAATAAAATAACAAGTGAAAACGTAACATTGCATTGCAACTCGCAATTTCGCAATATTGATGAGGAGATTCCATTGGAAAGTCTGTATTTATTCCTAGGATTCCCCCAACACCATCAAATTCAAGAGAATTCAAGAGAGTGCAGTTTCCCATCTCATGCTTAGGGACCACGGTTTAAAATAGTGTGGTTGCATAGAGCCTGCAACGGGCAACCTCGTGCGCAGCTGCTCATACTAATTTTCGATAAAAAGCAAGTGTTGGCGCCCTCACGAGTTTTAGCGGAGTTCCATATGGTAGCGGGAGTAGACTTAATGGAAATCTATGCTTCTCCGACGACCAGTTAGTATGTGGAATACTCCAGAGTATGCGCACACAATAACCTGGTGATTTTAGCACCTGAAGGAAAAACAAAAAAACATTGTTTACAAAGAAATCTGCGGCAGGTGTAGCGTTTTAATTTTGTTTTAGAAAGATCTCATAATTTTGTAAGTATTTAAACGTAATAATTTGTAGATTTTATATAAAAAAAACATAATCATTTATTTTAGCAAAATTAATTTTCTTAGAATATTTTAATTCTATTAGAACCATTTTCCACTTCATCGCAGAAGAAGCGGGCGAAAAGCTAGTATGAAATATGTAGTATTGCCCCCGGCTTCACCCGCTTTAAATTTAGTTTGTCACAGATCGTCATAAATTATAGCCTATACATTGTTATTCTGGTCGATGCCAGGGATGGATGAGCGTCGCTGTCGCTGGCGACAGGGTCTTCTGGTTCAGGGTTCATGGCGTAGGTCTCAGGCAAAATGAAATCGACTCGTAGAAATTAATAAACTCAGTGTATTCACGAAAATAATTACACACAGCACTAGAGTCGTATCGGAACTGAGTGAACCAAAGGTCCTGCGATAGGAACTGCCGACCCGAGTGATAGTTGAACACAGACTGCCTAGTACTGCTGTACTGTACTGTAAAGTTTCATCAAAATCTGTTCAGTAGTTTTTGCGTGAAAGTGTTACAAACATCCAGACATCCACACAAACTTTCGTATTTATAATATTAGTAAGACTAGTAAGAAGTAAGATAGTAAGATGAATTATTTTAGTGATTTGTTTACTTATAATAATATTTATTTATTTATTTCTTAGCTCTGTCTGATAATGGATCTGGAGGAGATGCAATGGCCACCTCCGTAACAAAACAATAGAACCCTATGGAGTTTGGGCTTGTGTGATTCGCCTTGACGAATATTTCGTATCCAGGGCCCGATGATGGAGCTGTAAGGGGGCAGATTTTTTTTTCACTATGTGACTGTCTTTATTTTGTACTTAATATATATTTTACATATTATAGGTACCTATTCGTGTTTCATTATGAATCGAAATATAAAAGACTTATTAAACTCTATTAAAAATTTAAATTAATTTATCAAGTTTGAATACCTCATTCTACCTTAAAATTAATAACTTAAATCAAGTCTTAATACGGTCACGGCTCAAGATTTTTTTGTCCATTTCAGCGTTCTTTTTACTCTTTTGACGTTGCGTTGACAGCTTTTACCTAAATTCGCGCGGAATATTTTTGTGAAATGGCTCTTAACACAAGTAAAGCTTAGGTAGGTACTCGCCTTCGTGAGTTGTACGACCTATACATTCAGTTATCAAAACTTTTACTTGTAGGTATTTTTTATTTTTTTAGAAGGAGGGTTACAGTTTTTCGTTTATTTTTCCCTCATATTTTTATACCACAGCCCAAAACGCATCACTACGCAACCAGTGTTGACACTTACAAAAACATTGTCGTCGCCACTGGCGCCTCTGCGATCTAACACAACACCGACAGGAAACTCCGAGGACGAACATAAATTATAATGCGCGTAAATACTTACCATTCACGACTTTATAACCCACTAACGTTTGGTATTTGTTTGATGGAGGCTAAGGGTTATTTCTGTTGTGTTTAATTAAACTAGTAATTATTAGTTTAAAAATATTTTAAACACTATGTCAAAAATTTAAAATAAATTACATCAAAACTATTATTTTTACGATAGTCGATAAAGCCCGAGGTGATTTGTAACATTGTCGATTTTTGGAAACCTTTTAATCTATTAACTCGCAACAGCGCATAAATTATGTAACTCATACAAAAATGACGCGTTCAGGCCCGTGTTTCTCTATTTTAGCACGTATTTTTTAGCTCGAGACTTAAACTAAAAAAATCGTACTGTTACGAGCTCTCTAGTGATTAATTAGTCCCAAAAAAATCGCCAATGTCATAACTCTCCTGTTACAACTCACCTCAGTCTCTCATATCTAGGCAGTTTTTTAACATGTTAAAACATCAAGCTTTGAGGGGTTAACATTTATAACTAAGAAGGCTTAACATGCAACGTCTGGGTGTAAGATTCACCAACATCCCTTTGTATGTGTGTTTCAAAAATATATGAGCCCATACAGCATCAAAGAGTTAACTTTGATATACAAAGCTTATGGCTTTTGATTATGATCTTCACTAAATATTGCACCAGCCTTCTAAATAATATTTCTGAAAACATACATGTTTCACTACACAAATTATTTTCCAACATAATAAAAGTCTCATGATGATAATGCATGAAACCAAAAAGAAAATATTTCACGTGAAAAGTATTGAATACCTAGACATGCAAGAATTACAATGGCCCTTAAATACAATCAAATTCAGACGTTATTTCGAAGAAAAACCTACGGCAAAACTGCCCGCCCCCATGCAAAACGGTGCTATTAGTGAAACCGCCTTTTTACCTTATAGCTTAATCGCCCAACGAAAACAGTTTCAGGTGAAAATTACTGCCATAAAAACCGTGAATGATTAACCGCCGTTCGTTTTCACTTCATTAATAATAACACTTAGGCACGTTTATTAAACAGAAGGTAATTTATAAACAGTTAATACAAATGCGACAGTCTAGTATACAGGTGACCGTGAGCTATTTTTGAACCTTATGCCTTAGTGTTAAAAGCTACTTTGGTTATTTTGTTGGCGCCGTATATCAAACTAATTGGCGTATGGACGGTCGGCCACAGTTTATGTCGAAGGACCGTATTAGAGCGAGCACGCTAACTTCAACTCTTTTGGTCCTTTTTGTTTGGTTAATAGAGATTAAATGGCGTGAATATTTTATTTTCGTGGAGTAAATGGTGACCTTTTGGTGGTAAAGGTGTAGAGTAAAGCTGTAGCTACACCTATGCATGGTCCACTTAATGCGAAATGTAGACGTAGCTTAACTTTTAGTTTCAAATTAAATAAGTAAAAACGTTTACTAAACTTCCTAAATTCTTCTTCTTCTAAGATCATAGTCAACTAGCTAGCTTCCTTTCATAGCGTCACCAATGCATTTTTCAAATGAGTATTGGATAATGAGTTTACATTTTCCTGTATTGGAAAATGAGTTTACATTTTCCATTACGGATGAAAATTTTAAATAGCATATTTTTTCTGTTATCTCACTGAGAATTTTATCAAACGACAATTTTATTTTATTTTCACTGCGGAAAAATAGGCAGCTTTAATTTTCACCTCCATCTTTATCTATTTTACTGAAGAACTCTTACTTCCTAGTATTATATTTTCCTAATTGGCCTTTATTGACACTCCAACCACTGACGAGGCGTAAATAATAAACTCAGGTGAAAATATAGTAGTGATATAAACGACCGGTGACATTTGACTGTCAACGGCCTATTATGGCCGCCCGCGCGGTTATAAATGGCCGCTGAGCATGCAAGCACTCCTCGACTTGAACTGGCCTTGGTGGTTAACTTTTTGGGGATTTGGTTTCATTTGCTAGTTGGAGTTTTCTTTGGTAGCGTAATAGAAGAGTTTTTCAATTTCACCTACAGTAAAATTATTACTATTTTAAGAAAGTTTAAATTGATATACGAACTATTTTATTAATGAGTTAACAATAATATTATTAGCATTAATTACATGATGCGTTATAAATACTAATAATTAACTCTCTCATTATTCTATTCACTAGTTGCTTAACTGAATATTGAATTCCGTAACAAAACACCTCAACATAATATTTCATAATAAAATTTTCAATTTCCCTCCCTAAAAATTGGGATTGCCATTTGCCACCTAAATTGGTTCTTTCGAAATTACGAGGTTAAAACTCACGACATTCACAATTCAAAATATCAATTAATTGCTATATTGTAAACAGATTGTTTAATTAAGGAAACGAACTGAATAAGGAACGTTTAGCGCAACATCGAGACAAATTAATTTTAATGATATACGATTCGGTAGCAGTCGACAGAATTCTGTAGTTAAACTTTAATTTTCTAGTCCATTAAATTGCTATTATTTATGGGAATCTAAAGGGGCACATTGCAATTTAACGAAGTTTAAGAGATATTAATATTCATGGTTTGAGTTGTTTGTACTGAGTTGTCAAGTACGCATTTACTTCATTCGGAAAGTTGTCGAAATGAAGCGAGCGTTATTTAATTTCAAAACATGAATGGAGTTGAGTAATTGGTTCAAACATTGTAAAGACATTATATTTCTCGGTAATAAAGTTATCGGTGTTATCTGATACCTATAATAATATAATTTGAATAAGTATTTCGTGGAACTTTATTAGTAATTGAATGAAATATACCTTATTATTATGTATTTTCAAACAAAATATTGAAATTCTGAAATGTTATTTATACTTCATATTAGTAATTAATTCAGGTCACTCAAAGAGCGATGGAACGTGCTATGCTCGGAGTTTCCCTGCGTGATCGAATAAGAAATGAGGTGATCCATAGGAGAACTAGAGTGACTGACATAGCTCGGAGAGCTGATGGCCGCTGGGGCAGGAAAGTTCTTGAGTGGCGACCACGAACCGGAAGACGTAGCGTGGGCAGGCCTCCCACTAGGTGGACCAACGATCTGGTGAAGGTCGCGGACGGTGCCTGGATGCGAGCGGCACAGGACCGGTCTTTGTGGAAATCCTATGGGGAGGCCTTTGTCCAGCAGTGGTCGTCTTTCGGCTGAAACGAACGAACGAACGAATTAATTCAGGCAAAATGCTTTGATCAATTAAAAAAGTATTTCCAAAGAAAAATGCGAGAAAATAGTGACTATTCGTGACTTATTCCACAATAATACTAATTCCATTTTGATACAAGCATAATAATACATAGTATTATCATATTTTGTTCTTCTGCGTTTAATGCAAAGTTAAGTTAACACTTCTGCGTCAGATATGTTCACGCATTTATTTCTTTCATTTTTTATTTAGAAACAATAATGGAGTAATTCATGTGTGAAAAATACCTAACCATTTCTCTACGAGTACACGTTGCATGAATCAAACGTAAACTCGTATATTTATGTTACAAAACTGCATTTCCAACGAGAAGAATTCCTAAAGTGTCCAATCCCCAGTGAATATTTTTTTATTCTCAAGGCATCCTCTCAAAGCTTTTAGTGTAATGGTTTATAAATCATAAATTAGAAGAAGGCACGTGTCTGTTTTGTGTTACGAGGTATGAATATAATTTTAATGAGGTATTTGTATACGAAAATGTTTTATTAAAATGCTATAACACTAAAAAGGTAGATGATTCAGTAAAACATTAAGTGTGATCAGCATTGAAATGACACTATGATTTTTTATTTCATTTTAAAACTTTTATTGAAAAAAATACTGAACTTGATCGTTAGATTAACGAGTGATAAAATGTCGTTGATTTAAAACAGTGTGAAGGATAAGTGATTAGTGAAATATGTTGGTGTATCCGAAAGGAAATCTTTTAGAAATGGCCCCTTTGTTCAAGATTTAATAAAAGGTTGATTATACTTGGCTGTGATATGAAGGACATGTAAAATTGTACATAAAATTAACAACGTAAATGTTTATTTTCACATTTTTAATTGCACGTTTTCTCATTTCGGTTTCGTGTTTAGAGAGAAAATAAAACATGAAATTAATGCAATATGTTTGCTTAGGTTAATAAGGACGAAAAGGGTTAAATCTGAAAGGCTTTCAGAGAGCTTTGATAACGTTTGTAATGAAGTAAAAAATGGGATGGTGAAGGGGTTGATTACGTTTATGTGTAATTATACCACATTTAATGAGTAATTGCAAGCTGTGTTTTAGAAGCCTTCTGTCGTACTATTATTTATAAGTACACATATATGAAAAATCGCGGGAAGAGCCTGGATGCGGGCAGCGCAGGACCGTGCATTGTGGAAAACCTTGGAGGAGGCCTTTGTCCAGCAGTGGACGTCATTGGACTGAAACGAACGAACGAACGATATGAAAAATACCGAGTAAATCAATAAAATTATCAATGAAATAGAAGACAATAAAAAGCAGTTAAAACAATTATTACTTACTTGCCAGAATATAAGATTTGAAAACGAAAGAAAAGCTTTGAAATGAGAAAAAATGGTCTTGTAACCTCTTCACACAGAAGTGTTTATAAAATTCTTTATTTTATTAAGTTACCCTTTTCTTCGAAACATCTTTGATCTGCCTATGCAACCATAAATCGGAGGCTTTGATTCGCATCTTTATAACTAAATAAAATATAAAAGGGCAATGCCCCGGAGCCAGCAGGTGTAGGGAGCTAAGCACATAAAGGAAGAAAGCTTAAAAAAGGTTAAAATAAAGTCAGAGTTTCGGATAGCAAAGTAATGTAACGCGGAGTTTTGATTCAGCTTCTACGATTTAAGTTATGAGGAAAAAGCGGGTAATGGATTTTAAATATATTTTTTGGATAAATTAAGGGAAATAGGTAGTAATTGTGAAAAGAGAGAGAGAGGGAATTCAAAAGTAACTTTTCATTAATAAAGATTTACTCTGAGCTATTTTTATACATATAACTCTGGAGGGAGGGCCGCGTATCAGAAAACGCGGAGTGGGGCGTCCACCCACAAGGCGGACCGACGACATCATAAAGGTAGCAGGAAGGCGCTGTACGCAGGCCGCTACCAACCGGGCAACATGGAAAGCATTGGGGGAGGCCTATGTTCAGCAGTGGACGTCCTATGACCGAAATGATGATGAATGATGAAATGACTTTATGTAATAGATTATGGTAAAAGTTTTCAATGCGCTTATAACTTGTACCACCCAAAAGTTTCGAAAGGCATAAAACACAGTATCACGACGACTGTTGTGTGCGGCGCCTTCGGGCTATTGAAAATTAAAATGGCTCTAAATTTTTATCCGCGAATTCACGGTAGGCCTCACCCGGCTTTTGTTGTTGTTAAAAAACTCTTGAAACCCCCGAGATTGTTTTTTGTCACAATAAAATATTGAGGGATTGGCTGTTTCCTATACTGACATTGTTCGTGCGTATGTTTGACTTTGTGCTCTGTTTTTTTGTAATTTTATACAATTTGGCTATTGCACAATCCATCAATGTTTCATTCAATTAAATCATTTATTTGTTTTACGAAATATTTTCAGTTATATGACTGAATGATACAAGACTAGACAATTCTTCTCTACACGACAAACAAGCTTCAAAAATAATTATATTAAAAATCATTTTTTTCTTTTATAGGCAGTAACATGTTATCAATATACTCGTAGATCAATCAATAAATAAGCAACATTTTATATTTATTTACGTTTTGACACAAAAGATGCGCGGTATCTATTACTATTTTATTAATTGTATTATTTTAACGCGCAACGGTACAATCGTATGACACTATTATATTGGCAGCCTTATTGGCAGCCAACACACCATAAAAGCACCTTTTGAAATGGGTAATCATGTGTAAATCAGCAGCTAATTTTCGCCGATTGTTTATAAATCTCTCAACCAATCGCTACAATAGTATGTACAGTCAGCATCAAATAGTTCGTGACACCTAAAGTAGCCATAAAGTCCGCAACACGTCTTTGTTACAATTGGAATAAGGTTGGTTGTGTTGTAAACTTTTTGGTCATTTTGGATATCACTATTTGACGCCGACTGTACCAAATAAAATTATGCGCCGGCCGAACAGTGTAATTAAAAGCTATGTTACAATTTAATCGTGGATTAATTATTGCGAACAGGGCTCGTATTTATCGAATTTATGCCAATTTCGTTTCGTAATAGAACTATTGTGCTTTTAATTTTCAACCGCAGTGTAAAAATTACATTTTGTGGTTATCAGCATTCAAAATTAGGACTCCTAAAATAGAATACATTAATTTAATTTAAGATTTAAACTTTCGCGTTCCATTTCAATTAAGATGAAGATAATAGAAGTTTTTGTTATTAGAAAGTTTTCAACCGACTTCAAAAAAGGAGGAGGTTCTCAATTCGACCCGTATGTTTTTTTTTTTTTTTTTCTATGTTTGTTACGCGATAACTCCGCCAATTATGAACCGATTTTAACAAATCTTTTTTCTGCGTATAGGTAATACCTCAAGGGTGGTCCCATTTAAATTTAATAATAGAAAAACCAACCCCCAAGGGTGGAAAATTGGGGATGAACTTTTTTATACGCAATATCTCCGCCGATTATAAATCAATTTGAACGATTATTTTTTTGTTGAATAGGTATTATCAAAAGGGTGGTTTCATGCGAATTTGAAGAAAATATTTCACCCCCAAGGGTGGAAAATTGGGGATGAACTTTTTTATACCCAATATTTTCAATTTTTAGTTTTTTTTTGTGTTCACGCATTTGAAGTCGGTTTTATTTTTTAAAAAAGTTAATTATATTGAACTTTTACAGTAAGTGGCGCTTACCAATATTATTTTGAAATACGCGTCCTTTTTACTGATATAAGCACAGGCAGCTCCAGTGAAAAAAGTAATAACTTTTTCATAAGTTACTCTTTATTCATCCCAACTCATTTCACCCTTTCTTTGATCTCACGTGGATATTGTGCGCACGCACAATCCGGCCCGTATCGTAATAAATAACATCGCATTGTTGATTACGTATGTACCATCTACATACTAATAACGATACATGTTTATTCACGTTAATATGTCTACCTTAGTGATGGGCTTTGAGTATCGATGTTTTTAGAGCGAGTTATTGGAAGAATTTTTCCACTTTAAACACGACGCGACGTTCAAGACTCTCAAAAGTAGATACCTACGATTACGCTGCAGCTGCTACAATAAATATACAATTTCAATACAACTTCATTGTAATAAAAAATCGCTTTATAAATCGTATCGTATCGTATAATCAACAGTAATTTCAGAAGACTGATTGGATATGGATTTAAAAACCTGTACCTACAGGTATCATAATTATCTTCTTCTCTTTCGTTTTTGTTTTAGCTTAAATTTTCTAAATGTTTCAGTTAATTGCTTTATTATTACTTTCATTTTATTCTTTGAATAATAGAAAATGAACTCATATCGACGCTTTATCGACTCGACTATCGATACGAATTAAGAAGCATCTCTACACGTATTTCCAAGCAGCAAGGTTCTTTTTGTAGTCAGTCAAGAGCGCAGGTTTTCCGTTGTTACGTATTGCTATGGATATCCCTTTGTAGCCAGGATCAAACGTCGTATCTTATTCACAAAAGATTTGTCGATATAATGATTCTACGATAAAGAGTGCAACTTTTAAATAATAACGAGGAAGTGTTTAAATTCTTCCTCTAAATCTTGCAGAACTAGGATTAGACTCTATGAGGCGCTATAGCTAAATCAGACCCAATCAACAATCGAATCCATAGCTTATCGTGAGGCTTGAAGCAAGTTTTTTGAATGTGGTTGATTTCAAAGTTAGAGAAAAATCACTTAGACGAAGAGATTGTAAAACATGATGTGTTAACGATACACTTCTTTTTTTTTTTTTTTTTTCGTCAGGAAAATACATTGATTTGTATACCCACCAGCCGCGGGGGCAGTTAGTGGGTTATGTGGGGTTCTCCCTGCCAGAAGGGCAGGGCCTACCCACTAAAAACCTGACGTTGCCCTCGGTAGCCATATGAGTCGGGAACGCGGGCCATCACTATCGGCGTTTTGCCTCAAGCATTCGTCCGCGTTCCCTGCTCGGCATTTCACTCGCTTAGTGCGCAGCCCCAAACCAAGGAAGGCGTTATTACGCCTTCAACCTCCTGCGAGCGGCACGTAGGACACGTGCTGCGCCGTCGCGGCCTCTTTAGACGCCACCAGACACCCCCGTATCTGATGGCCGAGGCCTATTAGGAAGGGGCAGATGGAGGTCATAGAGCCTCCTTCTGTGCCCATGACGTCGGCGGCGGGGACGATACACTTCTTAGGCTGAGTTGCACCACCTAACTTTGACCGTAACTTTAACGATAACCGGTGTTTTTTGTATGGTGTTTGACAGATTTTTGATGTTTGTCAAAGTTAAAGTAATATGGTGCAACCCAGCCTTAGTTGAGAGAGTCCTACTGTGTACAATCTATGGTACTTTTTGTTTTTTAAAACAAGTAGGACCAACACTATTTTTGCAGTTATCTGTAAATACCTACTAAAAAGTTTTTAATGTAAAAGGCAGCATTGTCAATCAATAAGACGCGACTTTACAAACGACAGTACACGTCACTTCAACCACTTTCAACTGCGTTCCTTCGCACCTTCGGAAGCGTTGCAAAATATAGGGGTGAAAAAGGTCTAACGAAATTTGCATGCCAGTACCTATAAATTAAACAAGGCTAATATGTTAAGCCTTGTTCCCCTGCTTTGGCAGTTAGAGCCCCCTAATAAGAAGGGACGGTAGAAATAAACGTCGAATTACACGGACTCGTTAATAATGGAGATGGCATTGATTGGGACACATGCAAATGGGTATCTAATTTAAGAGAGCAAAATTAAATTTCAGAAAATACTACGAATGTTCTAATTTCAGTTCAATTGGTTGAAGAGTTTATTCTGAGAACTTCAATAATAATATTATTATGTTTAAAGTAAATTAAAGTCTGTTTTAATTATTAATAATACTTAATTGATAATGTTGTTTTTTGAAATAAGTCTGGTTTTATTTAATTAATTATGAAACATCAAACATTTAGTATCTGCCGTTGACTTCACTGAAAATTCAAAAGTTTTAGTTATAACCAGTTTATTTTTTATAATAAATATTTATCTGAAAAATGTTTCGTTGTAGTTTGTAATGTAAAATAATTTAAAAACAGGCGTTGGTCTTTTACATACCAAATATTTTAAAAGCAAAATTTAGCAAAAAAACATTAACGCTGACTTGCACCACCTAACTTTAACAATAACTATGACGACAACCGGTGATTTTTGTAAGGACAGGTTTTTGACGTTTGTCAAAGTTAAAATAAGATGGTGCTACCTAGCCTTACAGTAGGTATACTTGGCACAAATATTATTGAATACACCCCTAATCTACAGACGACGGCACATTAAGCTAAACAGTTACATCTTATCTAGTTGTAATACAGGCTATTTTGCTACAAAAATGTATAGCCTGATGTGCTGTTCACTGTACGTATCATACGCGATAAGACGTTAATCTAACGCGATGGAACTCTCTCATTAATTTGGTAGCGAATTCATTACGGTTACCTAAGGCGTCATCACACGATGTACGGATTATGAACGCAGTATGCCACGAATACGTGATGAGGGAATATTGCACATTAAGTGTATAAATAACCTTTAAAACTTCTTTGGCTTTCTCGGCTGTTCTTCGTTCTTCTTAGTTTAAAAAAAAAGATAAATAAAAGAGATACAATGTTGCAATGTTACTTGGCCTGGTCTGCATCTTACCTTGATGTTCAGGCCGAAGGTGGAAGCGAGGTTCACCCGGAATTCTCAACCACAGAGGAACTGGCAGTCACTTTACTTCCAACAGCTTCAACTGCTGTTATCATTGTTTTTATGACGACTTAGATAAGATGGCGGTAGAAAGCCTGGCTGACTTAGAATAAGCTCTACCACCAACCAACCCGAGTAGAAAATTTAGCCCCACTTGGGAATCGACACCGGGACCTCTGGAAACGACATAGTTAACTCGCAGTATCACAAAGATCAATCTACCATTAGTTTATGGGCTGTTTTAAGATCTTATAAATTCCGCCAACTACTTAGCGATTGCCATAATTAAACATTAACGCTAGATGATCACTGAGCTACTTCATTTGTTACACGTTGACAAGTTAAGCCATCAGGGTGGATCCGCGGGTAGTCAGTATTCATAAGACACACCACCTTACAGCGTTCATTATACCCACGAAACATAGGCATAATAAACTCACCGAGCCGGCAAATATTGGTCTAGACGTAAATGACGCAATTTGTAGCCGTTTAAATTTTTATGACACGAAACAAATTATCTGTCTGGTTTTACATTTTAGTGTACCTAAGTTTTAATAGCTTTTTATACATAGCTCTCCACGTGTTAAGCCTTGATCACACGTACCGAGAAAACGGGCGAGACAGTGCTCTCGGCCGAGTACTCGGTGCGTATGTTCATACGTCTACTACTACGAGAGCACTGTCTCGCCCGTTTTCTCGGTACGTGTGATCAAGGTTTTAATGATTGATTATATTGATTGACACGTAGATGTGGGAATAGTCCCGTTATCTCTATACCAAATTCCATCATAATTCTTTCAGTATTTTTTGCGTGAAAGAGTAACAAACTTCCATCCAGGATGAACGATATTCAAAAACTATCAATACCTATTTTTTGTGTTACACGACCATTTTATTTATTTTTTCCTGCCGTATCTAACCGTTCAAGCCACCCGGTATTACTTTGCACTTGTCTATTCGCGGGTGTGCGCGCGTGAATTTCGTCACATGGTGTTTTGGGCCTCGTTGATGCAATTTTGATTACCTCGTCAGGCTTGCACTTGATTAGTTCTGGTATTTAGGTACATGGATAATACATTAAATGTGATAAAAATTCTGTTTAATTACAGTTTTCAAATTGCTTTTTAAAGATTCTTGAGACAACGTCTCTACAAACCTAAGATAGAACGTCTACCCGATCAAACTAGAGACTTAAGTGGATCAATATTATTATTAGAAAATGCTTCATTGATTATAAATCTATACTAATATTATAAATGCGAAAGTAACTCTGTCTGTCTGTCTTGCTTTCACGCCTAAACCACTTAACCGATTTTGATGAAATTTGGCATAGAGATAGTTTGAGTCCCGGGAAATGACATAGGATAGTTTTTATCCCGGTTTTTGAAACAGGGACGCGCGCGAAAAAGTTTTTCTGTGACAGACAAAATTCCAAACGCCGCGGGCGGAATGCTAGTGAAAAATAAAACCTTGAATGCTTATTTTCCATATTTAATGTTTGGTCCCACTTCTAAGACGAAGTAAACTTTACACAACGTCTAGTTGTAACATTCATATAACGTTAAGCACCAAGTACTACGTACTACTACGTAGATGTTATCCTTGGAAATCTACTCGGAATGATTAAAGCTAATATGAATAGACATTCACACTAAAGCACTCTACTAACACTAACGCAATTGCCCCAAGAAAAACAACTCCTATTTTTTCCACGTAAGCAAATACTATGCGAATCTCGGCGTTTCTCATATCGTATTCATTAGATTTCATTTGTCAGCTCCCCGTTTCTTTGATGAATAATTCACGGCAGAAGCAATTTGTTTACACTAGTCACCCGCAAACCATCTCGACTGGAGCTGTAACTCATGTATTATGGACGTGTGGTAAATGACCAGTGCAGTTTCTGGTGAGATTTCATGGCGTTATTGTTTTGTTTTATGATTCGGGCGGTGTGAGGAACGCGCGTCATTTGTTTATTTGTGCGTGACTGTAGGTTGATAAATAAATAATGCAGGTCAGTGACCCTTCGTGAAAGATCGGCAGTGTTTTTTTTTCTTCCGTAGCTTTGAACGAATCTATTTTATCTGAAAATAATATACTATTTTTAAACAGAATAATTTATTATTTGGAACTTTGTTATTATTAGTTAGGCATTAGCTTTACAAGAATAATATTTTAGGCAATGAAATTGCTTGTAATAAATATTTGTACTTCTTAGAACTAGGCTGAGTTACTCCAAATATTATTCTTTACTCAAACCCACCTAGGAAAAGTCTCAAGAGGCGTTGTTTTAGCTCTTAAGTAAAGGTTACAGACTAAAACAGACAAACAGACTATTCCCTTCATTTCCCAAGGCAATTTTCATCAAACAAGAACATAAATGGTGAACGTAGCGTGGGACGTCCACCTACAAGGTAGACCGATGACATTGTAAAGGTAGCAGGGAAGCGCTGGACGTAGGCCGCTACCAATCGATCAACGTGGAAAGCATTAGGGGAGGCCTATGTTCGGCAGTGGACGTCCTATGGCTGAAATGATGAAGAACATAAATACATTTAAATATTCGAATAAGGATTATAATAGTTTATGAAGAGCACACAGATCTACAAGTTAATTTATTATGACCTAGATTAATTAAATAATCTCAAAATGTGTAGGTATAAAAATCGATTTTAAGATACTGTAACGCTTAAAATTAATCAGATGATTTCCAGATTAGGTAATCGATTTGTAAAAGCCTGCATCGCCGTCCTGCTACCTTTATAAGGTCGTCTGTTAATCTAAAAAATAATGATAAAATGTATTTCCACAATATTGATCTTTACTCGATATGAAAACAATCGGTATTTTTGATTCAATGTTTTTTTAGAGACCCTTCAAATCCTCCCCTCATTTGGCTTGTCCACGGCTTACGGGGTCTAAACACCTCGTCTCACCTCAGATCGGAAACAAAGGTGAATTGAAGGATTCCTTCTTTGATTATAGAAAACTTTCCCGTAAACCCATGGATAACCTTGTTTGCTGCACAAAGGAATCCCGTCTGATGTTATTTCATTCTAAGGAATAAGATTCCCAAAAAAGTATTCTCCAACTTCACATGTTTCTTTTGATTTAATATTAAGATGCGGATCGTTTGTTTTGATATGTTGTTGTTTATTGTTATGTGTAGAGTTATAATAGGTAATAGCTCATATTATGTTGTCCTGAAATGGTGGTAGGGCAAGGTACGAGTATTTGGTATCTGTTCAGTTCATGCGCCCTGGAAATGCCCTAAGTGTAATGAATAAAAAAACTTTGACTAATTGGACTCGCGAATTTTATGTCGTAACCCGTCGAACCAAATTATACTGACCTTTGATAGAGAAATAATTTGAACATGGCAGAATGAAAGTAAGAGGAAGATAATTTTAATAACAATAAAAAACTTGAATGAATAAAATTGGGCAAAGTTTTTTAAGATAATTTTCGAAGTTAGTATTAAAGTATACATGGGGTTATGAGTCCACAATATTGTATTATATTTAAGTACTCATAGGTATGTACTCGTTTCTATAACATACCAAAAGCCAACGTGCAAATGTACCGATTTACACCGTAACAGAATTTGGGGGAATCTTCAAACAGAAGCATTGCAAGCGATCCTTTGGCTAGGAGAAGGCAAATTGAACTAAATAACATATCAAAGGACCGGGCCCGAGCCTATCCTACTTTATCCTGAGATTTGTACAGTGAACAGCACATCAGACTACGCATTTTTGTTCCAAAATAGTACCTATTCCAACTACAGAAGAACACACTCTTAGCCTAGATTTTCCGCCATCTGTACTAACTCAATGTTTTTGCGAAAATTCGCCGCTCGCTCTTTGATTTCTGAAGATTCTGCTTTGAGAGTATCGGAGTAAATTAATTTTGATGACGCCATTAAGTTTATAGGTTAAATACAAAATTGTATAAGGGCAAGGTTAAACTAGTTAATATTTTCAAAAGAAAATTAAAAGAAGAAGGATTAAAATTGATTTCTGCCAAACAATAGCTCAACATACAATCAAACTTTTATCAAGCTAATCGAGTAAATACGGTAGGTATAAATTAACGTTTCGTTTCTTTATTATTCTTATTTAAAGATAAAATCTCATATTTTTGGAGTATCTAATCAAGTTTCAAGCATGTTACATAAACAGACAGGCGATAGTGAATTCCAAATAGGTAAGTATTAAGTTGTATTTTTTAAATAAAAATATGTTTTCGTACTTGGTCAGAGTAGGTAAGTACCTACCCAGGGTTTCTCAATTTTTTTTGCCAAGGAACCCTAATTGATTATACTTTTCCTAGCGGAACCCCCGTACTACTCCGCCCGCACGCCCTGCCCCTCCCTTGTGCGTAAACAAGTCGGTGCGCGCGAACAACGGCAGTCACGAAACGTGGGACAATATTTTTTACGGAACCCTTGCGGCCTTTCCACGGATCCCCAGGGTTCCGCGGACCACCTTTCGGGAACCACTGCCCTAACCTACAGTTGATATAAAAAGAGTTAATTTCCATTTGCCATATTTTCGGCCATTCATACACGCCCTTACAAATTAAGGTTCCGGTATTTAATCTGTTTTGAGCCGGTCAATTATATAAATTCGAATTTGGAATGTCATAAAACTGAGCTCGCAATAATGAGCAGGCGGCGCGAGTGCATAAACTATGTCGCAGTTAATATTGGCGCGGAGTTATTGGACGTTTGGCTATTTGGCCATTTGGCCCGGCTAAGGGTAACGTCACACTAAAAGCCTGTGCAGGGTTTAACAACGACGTATATCGGCATTCGTCGTATCTCTCAGGTTATAAGGTGCCAAATTAATGGCTTCAGCACCACAGTGATCTAGTGATTAGACTCTCTTTTTACGAAGATTCTTGATTCTGGAAATTAAAGATTTCTCTAGTGATTTAATATTGTTTGGTTAATTTGAGCTAAGTCAAACGATATTATACGGATAACCTAGATAACCTAGATATGGAGATCGGTCAAGTTATACAAATCAGAATTGAGAATGTTACTAGGTATGCAAAATCACTTGAAACCTATGTTACAGTTAAGCTTTTACATTTACAAATACATTAGTTTTTATTTCATTCAAAAATACCCAGTAGTTATGATTTTATAGGCATTCAAAGTTCGCTTAAATATTGAGTCCCGCCGACGGTCACGTGACCCCGTGTGACGTACATTCACAGCGTCCGCTCACTAGAAAACGGATATAAACATACTTAAATATTTTTTTTTTGTAAATACAAACTTATTATACATATTAACACCCAGACCCATCACAGAAATTAAAATTGAACCAAACCCAAACTTGATGCGATTGTGTCGTTTTATTGCGAATTACCTTCCAGCTCCATCATTAGACCCCGATTACTATATGGAATTAAAATACTCATCAATACAAAACGAACGAGCCCAAACTCGATGCATTTAAGTCGTTTTATTATAGAGTTCCTATGGCCACCTTCCAGCTCCATCATCAGATCAGCTCCATGTCATCATAATATTGCATGGTCATCCAAATCACATGTGTTTGCGAAATTTCAGCTTAATCGGTTGCCTGGAAGTGGGTCTTAATTCAGCTTGCAAGATTCCACCCATACAAATATGAGCCAGTCGTTGTAATATGACGTCACGCGCATAAAATGGCGGGCCGGCCGCCGCCCGCACTTTTAAAATTCAATATCTTGGAAACTAATTGACGTATCGAAATAATTCTTTCACGTGTATTTTTTATTTTTAACAGAGAATACAGAAAGCTAAAAAACAAAATTAGTGAACATTCTTCATTGTGGTGTATGCTCAGAAATTATTGCGGCACGCTAAGCGCACTTAGTATGACGTAGATGATCTATTGTACTAGTAAGTGTAACAGTGACAGCAGTACAATGATAATCTGTTTTATTACGTGATTTACGCTTATTTGTCAGATTGTGTAGGTAAGATACACTTAGGCTGAGTTGCACCACCTAACTTTGACCGTAACTTTGACGATGAACAGTGTTTTTGTATGGAGTTTGACAGATTTTTGACGTTTGTTAAAATTAAAGTATGATGGTGCTACCCAGCCTTAGTAGTTTAGTAGAAAGTCAGATACGTCGGGTGGATTTTCCTGAGTTGCTCAGTTGCACCATCTTACTTTATCTTTAACAAACGTCAGAAATCTGTCAAACTCAGTACAAAAAGCACATAAAACAAGGTGGTGCAACTCAGCCTTAGTGTCCAAGCGGTCAGATAAGAATATTGCAATCTTAAATAACTGTTTTATGTTAACAGTTAAGATAGACTAATGACCGTTTTCACCATCAGTCCCTAATATGTATTTAAGTGACCCCTATGGTAACGAATAACATCAATTTTGTTTTCATAGGGGTCACTTAAAAATTAGGGATTGATGGTGAAAACGGGCATAAGACTAGTTTATTGGCTTAATAAGAAAATATCCAAGTGTCATCAGAATATTTATCCGATACTGTTGGTCTTTCACCAGGTTATGATGCTCATA
The DNA here is from genome assembly GCF_963855985.1 of Ostrinia nubilalis. Taxonomy (NCBI): domain Eukaryota; kingdom Metazoa; phylum Arthropoda; class Insecta; order Lepidoptera; family Crambidae; genus Ostrinia; species Ostrinia nubilalis. The sequence goes on from NC_087098.1 coordinate 10,736,914, forward strand.
GTGTGGTGTGTACCTAAATAAACACTGGCCATTACATCCGTCTCGATGCAAATTTAATTTAACACCCAATAGGGTGCTAAGTCTCCTATTGGCGCGATGAACGACTTCCTACACAGTCCAAGTTTCATGGTTTGATTAATTTGATTCAATCATATAACTTTGACGCGTTACAGTATTTCAGCGAAATGAATTGTGTTAGTTAGTTAGATTTTAAAATAATCACTGAGTCTTTTGAATTGGCTTAGTTAAAAATTACTATTTAATGTTAAACGTCTTCTGCTATAAGGTTTTTATTTGGTAAACTTAAATTGATGTAAAATGGTAAGTAAGTCATCAAGAAAGATCACAGTAAAACATACTCCAGAACATTAAAAGCTTACTATAAGTGTACTTATTTAGATTGCATAGATTTAAATAATAGATGCTAATTACTTTATTCTCTACCAAACGTACAAAAATACCTGGGTTAAAAAAATATAATTACGATTGTCACTTGTATATTTTTATTTAATTAAACACTGTATTTTGAACTGCTATGAAAATGTCGCAACGCCTAATGTGTCTTCATAAAACTAGAGAGTAACCTATGATTGTGTTAATATCCCGGGAAGCAAGACTTATAGGTCGTTTGCCGTTTCCAGGAAATAAATGGGATAGCCGACGCCGAGCGCGATCCTCATATCGCAGACATTATGCTCTTTATTATTAGTGCGAAATTAACTTTATGTTGTAAGTTTATGAATTTAAAATAAACGTTTTAATGTCTTATATGTAGCTACAAAATACCTCGTATTTCTAGCCTATATTGTTCTTTCTTTATAAGTGCCCTGAAAAAGGTACCCTAAGGCCCGGTTTGTATACCGGGCCTTAGGAAAGGAAAAATGTTTTGAACAACCAATCAGATTATTCAAAACATTTTTCGCTCCGCTCTACCTTGGTGGAAAACGAGCCTAAGCCCAATAAATGATTAGAATTTAAACAGGTGGTGATTTTAAAGATTGGCAAAAAGCATAAAGATAGGGACCCAAATATTTATGTTGGAACAACAACAGGCATCAAAATGAATGATGACGTCATTGTCAGTCTGCGATGAAACTCAATATATTGGGGTTGATAAGATGACGCGAGCATTATAATTTCAATATGAGGAGTGAAACTTCCTTGGCAAAATAATACTTAAAATGACGTACTAATTGAAAACCTACAAAGTTTTCCTAAAATATAACTTTACTTTTCAATGAAACTCAACACAGTAGCGTTTCAAATGTTATGTTAAAACTTCAGTCAAGTTATCCGGTTGACCGGCTAACTCGATCTGTATAATATTGAGTAAGTTTTAATTAAAAAGCCCTCGTCGCCGGAGTTGGTAATTAGCGAGATTGGGCAAAGCGCGGATCCGGACCGGTCGAAGCCGGTTAAATCTGCCGGTTGTCGTGCGTGGGAACTATTGAATTTGTGCGATTGTGGAATCCCGCTGCGACATTTTTTTAACTTAGTTCAAAAGTTTTAATGTCAGTATGTATCTATATATTTTTAGAGTAAAACTGTACAGGGTTAGAATAGTTCGATCATTTTGAGTTTTTTTTTTGATACATATTAATAATATTCTCGTTTGAATAAGTTCAATACAGAAGCTTATGTCGAATGTCCATGTTACGCCCTACCCAGTTTCAGTTGGGAGCTCAATTCTCGAGATTGTCGACAAGTATGTCTACCTCGGACAAACGATCCAGCTAGGTAGGTCCAATTTCGAGAAGGAGGTCAATCGTCGAATCCAACTCGGCTGGGCAGCGTTCGGGAAACTACGCCACATCTTTTCGTCCAAAATACCTCAATGCCTGAAGACTAGAGTGTATAACCAATGTGTGTTACCAGTGATAACTTATGGCTCGGAAACGTGGCCTCTCACTATAGGCCTTATACAGAAGCTCAAAGTTGCACAGAGTGCTATGGAGAGGGCTATGCTTAGTGTTTCTTTGCGAGATCGAATCAGAAATGAGGAGATCCGTAAACGAACCAAAGTCGCTGACATAGCCCGACGGATTAGCAAGCTGAAGTGGCAATGGGCAGGGCACATAGTACGCAGAACTGACGGCCGATGGGGCAGAAAGGTTCTGGAATGGAGGCCGCGTACCGGAAAACGCAGCGTGGGACGTCCACCTACAAGGTGGACCGACGACATCGTAAAGGTAGCAGGGAAGCGCTGGACGCAGACCGCTGCCAATCGATCAACATGGAAAGCATTGGGGGAGGCCTATGTTCAGCAATGGACGTCCTATGGCTGAAATGATGATGATGATGATGAAGTTCAATACAAAAATAACTAAATTCACTTTCATTAATCCTTCAAGCTCCGCGAATCTAGACACAATAGATAATTAATTGTTATGACATTAATTAATGCCGTCTGGGACTCAATCGGTTAAAGGACGTCTACTGCTGTACATAGGCTTTCCCCAAAGATTACTATTTTTTTTACCTAAGGAAGCTCTTGGCCTGCATCTCACCTGATATAAAGTGACGATCAGGCCCAAGGTGGAAGTGAGCTTCACCCGGAATCCTCAACCACGAGAAACTGGCTATCTTACCTCTAACTGCCGGAACAGCTATGGCCGCATGAAAACGGTCACTCTACGTCCGTCCAAACGTCTTCATACAGTCTGCAAACAAATTATGTAGGTATGTACCCATTATTATTATTACCCATATCATTCATTAAACATGATCCACTGCATTATTAAACACATCTCATTCTGCGTCTCGTCACCCTCCTCAAAACCCACTTATATGGCGTCATAATTACCACAAGTTACACAGTAAATATTCAACGAAATTGCGACAAGAAGTCGGGCTTGCTTGTTAATACGAGTACAATATTAATTAATTAAGCTCGTGCACGTAACTGGAGTGAGGGTAGCTAGTTAGGTGGTCGCACCTACGCCGACAGTGTTTTGTTACATTTTCTTGCTGAAACTGACCTGACAATGTTGATAGGAAGTTAGTAACGGCAAGTTTTTTTTTTGTTAATTTAGGAAAATAATTTCCAGCATCAATGATAAGAGATTAACAGAAAAAGTCTGTACCTACAGTTAAAAAGAAGCTACCAGCATTTAAGCAGTGTAAAAAGTTGGTAAAAAAAAATGAAGGGACCAGTTGCAGAAGTCCAAAAACTGAACATAATTTTCATTGCTCTTAATAAAACTTGATATTATCTCTTGTAAGTGATATGGCAAAAATATGTTACCTAATCTAAATTATATGATAAGAAGTTTTTAAACAAGCTGCACGCGATTAAAAAAAAACTATAGACCGAAAAGTGCACTAAGCCGCAAAAAATTACATTTTATTTAGAGACTTATCAATTTTGTCCTTAAACTTAAAATTTAGGTAATATTGATCTTAGAGTCTAAACTGCCACTAATTCGAACAATAACTTAACTAATTAGTACCTTAAGCCAAGCACTAAATACCTCAACCACCTCCACGGGTCTACGCAACAGCACCCGGAGCATTTATTACCGGCGGCTAATAAGCTCGGCACTAATGACTCGCGTTCAGTCGGTTCAGCGCTGACATTCTTCAGCGATGGGTACAAGATGAAGTAAGATCTTCAGATTTGCTTGAGCGTACTTCATTTATTAATTGCCCAAAAAGGAGTATTTTTAACCGACTTCAAAAAAGGAGGAGGTTCTATGTTCGGCTGTATGTGTTTTTTTTTCTAATTATCGAGCGAAAATGTTTTTGATTAGAAAAAGAAAACAATTTCACGTACACTATAACAAAAATACTCTGAGCATTTAGTACCGACTTGAGCGTACCTAAGTTTTTTATTATCAATAGCATCCCAAGTAGCATTTTACTCCATTTAAGAGTTCACATTTAGTTCCAATGTGTACTTAAAGCATTAGTACAGTTCACTTGTGATGTATAAGCTGTATTATTGCAATTAATTACACCTATACCTGTCTAAGGGACTTATAGGAGTGTAGACTAGTGTAGAATTATACTTTTATACGATTGTTGGTGTAATAATACTCTAACAACTATCCTTTAGTCAGCTGTCTGACTAAGAGCATTATAGGAGGGTAGAGATACGGCAACCGCTGTTTAACGGCCTACTTGTACGATGTTATAGAGCTAGCATTTTAATAGAACACACGTGGTCATTTATAAAGCCAAAGGCTGTTATGTTTACTTGTTTTAGACTGTTATACAGCTAGTAGCTGTAGTAGGACTTGTTTGTGATAATTAAAATAACCTTTTTTTACTATCTGTACAAAAGTGTTTCAATGGTTCGCATGTGCACTGTAGGCTTTTAAAAGGACTATATGTGTTGTCCATTAACATCAATAGCAGTTTATTTGTCCACAAGTACTACTCTTATTTGCTTTAAGCTGAACATTAATGTGAATGTGATATTCTATTACACATTTCCCCAAGCCTGTTTTTAGTTGTTCATGGTGGTTCTGTACATGATGCAGAGGAAAATATTATGCCTGAACCTGAAATTTCCCTTCAAAATATACAGATATCAGAGTGTGATGATTGCAGTTCTAGGTGATAGTGAATACCATTTTGATTTGGACAATTATTTAACCTTTCGCAAAAAAATAAGAACATGGGCTATTGAAAATCGTATTCCTCATTCCTCTGTGAATAAATTGTCAGGCATAATAAACGAATTTAAACCGGGAACACTACCGTCTGATGCTTTAGGTATTCATACTTGACTATTAGTACCTGGGCTAGGCGATTTAACGGACATTAATAATTTTTATTGCGGATCTCTAAAATTTCAGTATTTGAAAGAATTAAAGATACACAATTGACCTGAACTAGGTACATCTTAAAGCTGTACATAAGTTCACATTAGAATAAATTTATAGACATTAGCGCTGTAGTGGTACAAATGTGGAACTTCATATAGATAACAGCATTCTAACAGAACACATGTGAACCTAATATACGCTCACCGCATTAAATTGGAGTTATAACAGTTCACATAGCCGTATTTCATTTCCACCATTTTGTTCTACATAACCTAAAATATTTACCAAATAAATCTCCAAAATTAATGCAGATTTATCACAAAATTCGCAGATAGAACGATTGAGTTTTGGTTTCATGTTATAATTAATTACCGTAATATAATTATAATGCCAATACAATATCAAAAACTGAAAATTGTAGATTTCCTCTCGGCCAGTTTTAAATATTTTAAAATGAATATCGCGTTTTCGTAAATATTTTAGCTGTAAATATGTATACATTTCACGATAAAGTTGCATTCCCAATGGCATTAACATTATTAAGTATTTAAACCCGTGTTATTATTTGCATAAATGATTATCCGCCCGAGTTGTTTCCTCTTGGCACTCACGTACAAATACCAAACTAATATTAAAATGTGTAAATAATTTAGGACACACGTGAACTTTGGGTAGCATTGGAGTACTTTTGTCGGACTTTATAATTTTGAAAGCTGTGCATTTAGCCACTTGTTACTCTTTATTACACTCACGTACGTTGTATGGTTCACACTGCGTCCCATATAGTGATGTAAGTCAGCCTTAAGTCCGATGTTACTACTTAAACTGCTATTATAACGCTATTATACTGCTAATGTACAGCCATAGTGAACTTAAGGCTGTCTAATTTGTGCCCAAACTGGTTCTATAAAAGCATTATAGCAAGCTATACAGCTCGTATACAGCTGACATACACAGCTTGTGGAGTACATGTGAACGACTAGACATACTATATAGAACCCCGAATGCTACTTGGGATACAATTATTAATTTACTTTTAGGTTAGGTTCTTCACTAAGTACTTAAAATAATAATTGCAAATTAATAAAAAATAAATTGTTTCAATTTAAAATAATAAAGTCTTGATTCGCAGAAATAATAAGTTGTAAAAAAGAAAAAAATAATGTTAATTACTGAATTATTCGTACACTACACGATATTTTTTCAGGAAACGGTATTCTCAATAACTTAATAAATCGAGAAAATATTTCTTCTTTTGAGAGTAATATAGACACAAAAATATGTTTAACTGATTCAGATAATTATATTTTCCCTATAACGTTTAATACTTAGGTACTGCAGAATAAAATTACAGCTTCCATATAATTTTGTTGCGTTAAATGAAGCAATCCGAACCATTCAAATATCAGTGAACATTACGAATCTAAATTATGTATAATTGTATCTTTAGTTACCAGTCATCCGTTACATTCGTACGAAGAAAGTAATCTGCGACTCGTAAACAATGATTACTTGTTTTAATGGTAGTTAAGCCATTACCACAGCAAATATACGATCAGTAGGGCTAGTTTTTGTTGACTAGCGTTACAACCCTGTCGAGTTAACTGCGCAACTGGCAGCTGTGACGTCAGATCAATGCTCTGGTACGAGCTGAACGCGGGAAGGTATGCGGGTAAGTGGAAGTGGTGGAAGGGAGAGTCTCAACTCAGCAAGGTGGTCTCGATCGAGTTGTAAGTATAGCATTTTAACTAATTTTCAACAACAGAAAACTGAGACATTGAAGGCATAGTGCTGAATATGGATTATGATTTTAAAGTCAAAAGTAAGCCTACACAAAATAAAAAGAATATTTTATTACTAGCGGCCGACCGCGACTTCGTACGCGTGGATCCCGTTGATAAGATCACTATATCAGTCAGTCAGTTGATATTTGAGTGACCTTTGAGATATTGTATATTTAGATTAAAACAGATGAAATCGTGATTTTGAGCCCAATTAGGTTATTGTTGTGTGTAAAAACAAGAATGTTAAAAAAAGTCATTTGCAACCAAAGAATTTAAATCAAAAACTTCAAACTAATCATTCAAAGAAGATATTATTGAGTGGGAATGCACAATTCCATATTTTCGTTACACTCGCGAACATTCGCAAGCGGTCTTACTGTCTCTAACTACTGTATGATACTAGTTAAGTCATTATACCAAATAACTACACAGGTCAGTCCGTTCAACGCTCGTTATAGGCATCAGTAGGCTTGAAACAAAAAGAAAATGTTTTTCTTTTAAAGGTCTTTGGCTAATTAAAGAGTATGTCTTCTATAGAATGTTTTTCTTCTGAGCTTGTTAAAATAATTTCGTTTATATTTGATATTGAATAGGTTGATTAAATCAGAAACTTGTATTAAAATAGAAAATGAAATTATGAATACTCCTAAAATGAAATTAATGCTAATTAAGAAATTATGATGTGGTGATTTGTCTTTCTGACTCAATGTCACCGTAGCTGCGTAGTACCTATCAAATGTCTAGAAATGTTAATATAGAATTTACTAAGACCTATTTATTTACAATAAAATACTGTAAGGTTGAGTTGCACCATCTTACTTTAACTTTGACAAACGTCAAAAATATGTCATACTCCATACAAAAAAGCACTGGCTATTGCTATTGTTACGGTTAAAATAAGGTAGTGCAACTCAGCCTAATGCCCGTTTTCACCATCAATCCCTAATTTTTAAGTGACCCCTATATAAACAAAAATCCTTTATTTGTCACTTAAAAATTAGGGATTGATGGTGAAAACGGGCATAAGTGATCAATCTTGAATAGTGAAATCTATTCATTCTGAAGTAAAAAATAAATTTTATTTCCATGGTAAAAGATACCACCTCCTAACTTAGTAGCATGGAAGTTGCGGTCTCCATCGGTACAACTCCAGCGCTGCCTCGGTAGATAACATAATGCCAAAGAGAGCCAACAGCCCGGAAAACCATAAACCCCTAAGGTATGTTGATGAAGACATTCTTAACTAATTTAATCTTGGCGTAATCCTGCTTAACTTCGTCCATGAATTATACGAGTGCTTAGTCATTGTTTGCAGATTCAATGCGAATTAATTTCGGCATTTCTAAGCAAATTTTATCGCCGCTTTAATGGATGCTTTGTGTTTTGAAAAAAAAAACTTGTTTCTTTCAAAAAATGTTTAGACAATGACACATCAAGCTAATGTAGCATCTGATGAAGTTGTAATAAGTTAAGTATATGTATTTTTCAACTAATAATAAGCGTAGAAAGAAAACAGACTGTCGTATAGTCTATATTCCAAACCCGACAACCCGCCAATATGAGTCGTCGACATGTCAAAAATCATAAAAATCATTGACATTATTCTTTTGAAATAAAGCCGCCAACATCTACCCGCCGACAGCCCGGCAGCTTGGTGTGTAGAGTCATTTAGAGACCCTATACAGTGTGTCTTCATAACGTGCCACATATGAAAATGGGTCTAGTTTCACCCAAAAACGGGAAAAAAATATATTTATTTGGAAAAAAAATCCTATGATTTAATATGGGTTTGCCTACAAGTTTGCTCGTATACAGTGGCGAGATGCTACTAGCACTCTCTAAATATGTACTTTAATTTGTCTGCATATTTAAAATACTATCACCTTGCAAAAACCGTGCTCCGGTAATTTCGGCTGGAGATAAAAAAAAAGTTTCACCCATTTTTATATGAGCACTTTTTTGAAGACTCACACTGTATAACTTCTATTTATGAAATTCTCAAGTTTAGACCCTGACTGTAATGATCTAGGTGCATAACTGCACCTTTAAATTTTGGTCTGTTTTGGTAAATGATGACAAGACGTTAATGAAAAGATTTTTTTACCAAATTTAGTCGTTCATTAATATAAACTTCAATATACGACCGCAATTTAGTTCATGGAGCTCTCGACGTTTTGAAAAATACCGTAATTGTATAAAACATTAATATTACAATGTATTTTTTACACGGAATCATAAGAATGTTTACATCGGAATATTAAGAGAGCAGCAATAAAGACATTCGCCCGGGGCTAAGGCAGCGTGCCCAGTTTATAATGTTAAAATAAGGGCGGTTATACGTTGGAGATGGTTGGCGGAAGCGCTATTAATTTATACTTTGTTATTATAATCATATTTACCTACATGGGATGCAATTATATCGGATAGACTAACTGCTAACGGCTAAATACATTATTTATATCAAAATTAAAATTGCATAATGCATTAAAGTCCCTAAATGGGATTTTTCGTATTATCTTCTTCTTTTCGTGTCGAAAACAAACCTGTCAAAACACAGTGTCAGCCCAAAACTCCGCTACAAGAGTGGCGTTGTCAACAGCACTTCGCATTATTAAAGGCCGTCATTCTCATAAATAAAACACTGAATACTTACTTACGACATTACTCACGTCAATGTCACCCAGACAGCAAGTTATTGACTATATCGATACCGATATTTTAACGAATAGATTTTTCGCAATTAAAAGTTACCTATTCGCTCTTTGGCAACTTACAATATCTGAGTATCAAGGTTTAATTTTGTATGATTCATAGTCTAAGACAGACCATGAATAAAGTTATAACTCTAGTGTCGTCAAGCGTCTACAAGATATTAATGCATTTTCTCTTCCCGCTAAACCTCAATCAATGTAAACGCACCTCACATCGTCCATACAAGTCGCGCCCAATGAAAACCCTCACCTTTCGTAACATTTGCTTCAATATCTTTATTAGTCCCGCACCGAAGATTCATTTATTTAATGTTAATTGATACTGAAGACGCTTACGAGCCTCATGACGTTTAATTAAATCATTATACTTCGCTTAAAACCAAATAACGATTACGAAATCGACCGCGGCTTATTTATTGGAGTAAATGATTGTTTAGGCCGTAAACTTTAACAAGTTGCAAGTTTATTTATGTTTTTATTGTCGTTAATTGTTTATTGAAATAGGTAGACTAATTTGATGAAGTTTTTTGTATAATAAATGCGATAAGTACTCGGGTTTATTTATTATACGGTTTATTACCACCGACCGAAAGCTTGTTGTAAGGTTGCCTATTTAATATAATTTATGATATTATCTTTGACTGGTAAATCAAATAGGAATTTTCAAATGAAATAAGTAAAATAATCAAATTATGTAATTAAGTTTTCATAATATTGTAACACATCATTCGTGTATTTAAATTATTCCTTTGATAAGTTACTTAACTAGGTTACTTTTTGAAGCCATCATAAATATAAATTACATATTAGATACTTAATTATTGCTGCTTAGTGTATTATTATTAGCAATAAATCTCTCTAAAGTTATGATATTTTAAACCGTAGTTTCTTTTCTGTGTGACTACGTACAGTCAGCCAAAAATTTCGCAACTCGTCTTTGATGCAATTGGAATAAGGTTGATTTGTGAACTTTTTTGCTACTGCAGGTGGCTCTGAATGTAGGTAGGTACATGATGTGGTAAAGGGACATAAAAGAAAAATGTATACCTAACATTCAAACTACACTATGCCTACAAGAGAACCGAAACCTTCTAACACCTCGGAACACATAAACTAGATAGGCCCACTGTCTAAATAAACCCGTCCATTTACAACCGAATATTGTCTTGTTTATTGCTGGACGAGCCCACCCCTCAGGCGGGGTTCCAATAATGGAATACTTCAGAGTTATTTGCAGATACATGGATATGCCGCAGGCAAGTATTAACATTGTACCGAAATCGAGAAGACGCGAATAAAGAAACGTATTAGACTGTTGCTTTAGTAAAGATGTTCTGGCAACTCTTAGCTGCCCTGAGGGAGTTTCACGCGTGCTTTGTGCCGTCTTAGTCACATAAAAGAAGGATTGGAGCGACTGTTGCGATTTTTTTAAAGGTTTTGGCTATTGAAATATTTTTTAGATTTTTTGCGTGTTTACACTCTTCAAACAAAGTAGCTTTATAATGGTATGTTCTTATTGTATTTTATTAAAATCACTGCCGTCTGGGAATAATAATTGTTTTTTTTTATGTGCCAGGAAGAAAACGAGCAGACGGATCACGGTAAGTGTTGAAGTAAACTGAGGTGGAATTGTGTAAAGAAATCGTAATCATTTGACAGTTCATAACGTAAGATTATTCTGTCAAACGCTTTGTTTTACTGACTTTATCGTACGTTATGAACTGTCAAATGATTACGATTGCTTTACACAATTCCACCTATGATTTTAATATTGCATCAAACATTACGAGTAATATTTAATTAATCTTAAAACCTATGATCGCTCATCTAAACTATAAATAAACATGACCTATAAATAGGAACCCGTTTAAATTTGCATGGAAATGTTTTGGCTCATTATCCAAAGTTCGGAGTTGGTACATAGGCCCTTTAAAGTTGTACTAATAAGCATGTGTATTGAAACAAGCCCCGAGCGGAATAATAGACAACTTCAGCGGCGGATACAACCACTGTTATATAGCTTCTGTACTGCTGGATAACTTGGACAGACATGCGACCTACAACAAGAATCTAAGCCTTAAAAAAATGTGCAAGAAACTCTACCTGCTTCATTTTTTCTTCGTCTTTAAACGCTTTGCACCTTACCCTGAAAATTGCGCCTTCTTTCATTAATTTCAGTCAATTGAGGTCTACTGCTCGGCAAAAGCAAAGACTAGTCTTGCGCTGTCCGCATCCAAATCGTCGGTCCACTTAGTGGAAGACGAGCCCACACCACGTCACTGTCTTTACTAGATGTTTTTTCTAGATTTGCTACACCTCAGGTGTGGTTGCAGTCAAATACCTGCCTTTTGTTGCACAAAAAGACCCAATTATATAGCGGCATTCTTTTAGTCTTATTTAACCTTTAGCTACTGAGGTGGATTTAATTTCACGTAAACACTGACGTGGGGGCCTGAGAGGCCCGTACATATGTGTGCTTATATTTAAAAATATATAATCTTTTTAGGGTTCTATGTTTAATAATTATTAATAGTGGTTATATTTAAATACAATAAAACGATTTTTATGTAAATTATTTGTTAATAAGTACGTATTATTTCAATATTTAGAAAACATGTAGCATTTTTGGCAAAAATCTCATGAAATCATGATTCACAATGTTATCATGAAAAATATTCATAAATATAACAAATCAACTTAGAATCTTAATTTTCAATAGTCTTTTTAGCTAATGATAAATCAGTAATCCTAATATGAAATAAGGGGAAAAAAAATACAAACATCAAATAGTGCGAATTAAACACAGTCTGGATAAACTTGCTTTGCTCAGTGAAGGAAGCCATACATGTTTTTAAAATGTAGATTTCATATGAATCTTCAAAATACATGTATGGCACTTGGTTTCATCGTTTAAATCTTGATAGACAGGTACAGGCTTATCATTTCCTAGCATACGTGCCAAAAACTACTTTTCTTCTATTTTTCGTTAAATGCTGGTTATTTTTACTTCCGAGATACCGCTTTCTATCGGAGGACGTACTGTGGGCTCCATATTATAGATTTTTTTCAAATTATTTCAAGAAAAGACGACAACTAAATGAAAACTATAGACAAAAAAAGTTACGCCAATACTGAGGTGGGGGCCTGAGAGGCCCACAAGAAACTTTAAAATTAATTTACCTACTGAAATTGCGCGTGCAATCACGTGCACCGTTGTTGACAGCCTCGGCGCAATGAAACTCGAAGGTACTAAAAGATTCGGGTGTGTCGTGCACGTGGGAGAGGAGAAATTCAACAATTTGACTTTTTCAAGGCCTGAGAGGCCCCCACGTCAGTAGTTAAAGGTTAACAAGAAAATAGTAGCTGTTACTGTGAAGTTTGAGGCTACAATTATAGGTAACTGGTACACCCTAGTTATTGCAACTTTGTAATAAAAGCTTGTTATATGCCTTTGAGGCTGAGTGCTTTGATTGTTTTTGCAGTAACAATAGCACTCTTTTATTACCAATCACAATAGTTGACGGTTTGCTCCTTAGGCTATAATGGGGTTTGTCTTAAGCCGCATCTTTGTGGCGTCCTTATCCATGACCCAATGGTAACAGACATTGTAGCGCTGCATAGAGGCAGTTAATGTAACTTTGTAATAAGGGTTACCATACAGGGCTGCGGTTCGGCTGGCTTTGTTGTGCCACAGTCGTTGCATAATTTCGTTATGCCTTCTCTACTGAGAAATCTCATTTTGGATTTGAGTTCTTGTACGGTAATTATGTTTGTGATAACCGCGAAAGCCTGGAGCGGTCATAAGAACAGCTGTTATAACTTCTATTCCAATTTTGTGGCACATTTCTTCGTATGTGAACACGAGGCAGGAGTTCCCTGTTATTTTATAATTTACATCAACCATTTATTTTTCTTAGACTGTAACTTAATTGATTTCATAGATCATGATAACTTATTTGGTGTTTTAGTAGCTAATCATACACCTGGTATTCCATAATATTAGTCAACTTGCAAAATTTTATAGAAAATTGTACCAATGTAACTTACCTAAAAAGCCTAGTGACTAACTTCATACGCCTGGTATAACATCCCAACTATATCCCAATCCCAACTAATATTATAAATGCGAAAGTAACTCTGTCTGTCTGTCTGTCTGTCTGTTACGCTTTCCCGCTTAAACCTCGCAACCGATTTTGATGAAATTTGGCATAGAGATAGTTTGAGTCCCGGGAAAGAACATAGGATAGTTTTTATCCCGGTTTTTGAAACAGGGACGCGCGCGATAAAGTTTTTCTGTGACAGACAAAATTCCACGCGGGCGAAGCCGCGGGCGGAAAGCTAGTTATAAATAAATATTCAACAATTGGATTTGTGAGAAGACATAATGTCTAAGAACGTTCGACATTTATGGACTGCCAAAGAACAAGCTTACCATAAAAATGTTGCGCCGCAGCACGTGCATGAAATCGTTGGCATATGCTCCCAAAAAAATATCTCAAGGGCCATCGGCTTATCTAGCGTTTTCAGCTTAAGCACTTAAGGTCATAATTCACGGTCGTTAACACTTTTAGCGCTATATTGGCACGTTTCAAGTGTTTGTTCCGAAAATACGCCTCATCTGTTTTCGGAATTAATTTGTCCGATGCTTTTCGAGGAAGCAAATCTTGGGGCATTTTATAAAAACAGGGCACAGGAAATTAACGTTTAATTAAATTTTAATGGATGATAATAAAAAAATATAACACGTTTGCTTCAATTTTAATCAAATCTACGTGAAAACGTAATCAAATTTCTTTGTAAGAAAAATTAAAATTTCTCAGAAAAAAATGCTTGTGTTGGTTAAAATCATCCCTCCGTTTTTATTTTTAATAACAATTCCCAAGTTAATAACAAAGTAAACAGTGCGGGCTTGCACAAACAACAACATCCAAGCTATGGGACCGTGCAAAATTGCCCACAGAACTGTTACAGTTTAGATCCGGATAACTGTTTATAATTTTAATATTATCAGTTTTACTAAACCGTGGCTTCTTGGTCGTCTTACAAGGTTTGAAATTTACACTTTTTTTCAAATTTTAAAATGGTATAATATCAATGATTATAAAAGTCTAAAAATGTAATATAGTTAATCAACAAATATTGAAACCTTTAGTTGCAATCAGTTCAACACAATTGTTTTAGAATAATTATGTATATCGGTTACCAGTCAGTTAGTTAGATTTAAAGAAAAAGTACCTTCAGAAAGTTAGAATAATGAAGATCAATCTTGACAATTCTTTTATAGTTATGTCTCAGAGCCAGTACTCACAATATTTTGTTGTCCCTTAATTAAGATATTAAGACCGCTGGGTCACCCAACTCTAAAAATAGCGGAGCGTTTTTCAGTTGTTTTAGTCGAATCCGGCGTGACTAATCTACTTTTAAACTTCGCAAACCGAATGCTTCGTCGGAGTGTTTACTTTGTTTCAACTGCTAAATTAAATTAAACTTTCCGAAACTCTCGCCGCAGCTATGGTACATGCAATTACTAAAAAAACGTACCAAATTACTGTTACGCCGTATTGTTTGTTCAAACCCTTTGGAAGTTTGCTTTTCGAAATTTATGCACCCCTCCTATTCGATTGCGCAGCATCCATAATAAGTGTAGGTTTCATGCCCCATTTGGAAGTTTCCTGTAGATTTTAAACATCGCAGATATAATCTACCGCAGTGTAAAATAGTAATGTTTTTTTCTTTTGTGTTATGAATCGGAACTGCCACCCTTCCTCTGCAGGGGTCTATTGTGGACTATTACGAACGCGTAATTTTGATGTGCGGTTACTGTTTCAATCGGTTATTATTAAGCGCGTGATTCTCTTTTGTTTCATAACTAAAAAAAAAAACTTTTTTGATTACGGGTTCGGTTGACCTTTAGAAATATTTTTTACTTTGATTTTTACAAGGTTTTGTCAAATATGACGCTAGAAGTGTTATATGCACAATGGACATGCTATAATTTACGTCGCGGAAAATGCGCTACAAAACGCCGATACATATTCTTCCTCTCATTCCTTCTTCCTTGGGATCTTTGAAGGGTTAATAAGACACAATTTCCCATCATCGTATCATGCTTGTATTTGTGGCTGCAATCTTTAGCAATGAAGCTTCCGTATAGTCTAAGGATCATAAGCGCATTCTATGATCATTCTTGCTCTGTATTAATCATCATTCCATATCTGGTAGTTTATTTGAAGTTGATTGGGTCAGTTTTGTTTAGACCTAAAACAAACTAATCCTAGAACGATTGGCTGAACTAACAAAAGTATTTGTATTTCTACTGGGATAGTATATATTAGAGATGAAACGGATATCCGGCAACTATCCGGTAGGCCGGATATCCGGCCTAAATTTACTATCCGGCCGGATACCGGATAGTAACTCACTATCCGGCCGGATACCGGATATTAAAAAACTACGACAATTTCCTATTAATAAAATGAAATACATTAATCTTTGAGGTAAATATCAATAAAATGGCTTATAATAATGACGGCTTTTATTTAAAGTCCAAAAAAGTTACAAAAAAGCCATTCTTCAAAAAGCCTTTCAAAAAACGAATTTCTTTTTCTGGTCTATTCATTCTAATGACGAATACATAAATACAGGGTGGCCCAAAAGAAAATTCACTTGTGAAAATTGAAGGAAACGAAAACTGTACATTTTTATAGAACTTTGACTATTGCAATTTGAAGGAAATTTAATGCAATTTATTTTTAAATTTACCTTTATTAAATTACATCGCCCAGGAGATTTCCTTGACGCTTACAACATTCGATCAACATACATCAAAATCTTGAAATGCGTTCGTTAGAATTATCTCGAAACCTATTTTCAATTTTTTGCCAAATGCTCAGCTTCAGTTGCTGCATGTTTGTTGGATTATAAAAGTATACTCTATTCCTAATGTAACACCACAAAAAAGAATTTTCTGGAGTGAGATCAGGGCTTACTGGTGGCCAGGAGATGTCACCCCTGCCTGAAATTATTTTTTTGTGGGAACATGTCTCTTAACATCTAAATGCTCTCATTTGAAGTAGCCCCATCTTGGTGAAACCAAGTGCTCCGGTCATAGCCTTGCGAATCTTGCAGCTTGCGAATCAAAAAGCTTTTCAGCCTACCAGTATAGCATTCTCAAAAATTAATCATCCTTTCAATGCAACAAACCAATTAAGCAGGGATGAAATCTCACTGCCTCTAAGAAGCGCTAATCTCATTCCAGCAGACTTCTTTTTGCGGGGTTACCTTATGAGCAGAGTATACTCTATTAATCCAAAAACTGTGCAGCATTCATCGATCCTGAATCCATTTCGTTTTCCAAAATTTTGATGTATGTTGACCGAATGTTGTAAACGTCAAGGGAATCACATGTACGATAAAATTTATAAAAAGAAGTAAATTTAAAAAAAAATTGCACTAAATTTCCTTTAAATTGCAATAATTAAAGTTCAACAAAAATGTACAGTTTTCGTTTCATTAAATTTTCAAAAGTGAATTTTCTTCTGGGCCACCCTGTAGTAAATAATATCTGTTAATGTCGAAATATTGCTAAATAAAAAAGGCGATCTTTTTTTCACTGATGGTTTGATGACATAATGCATGCAGTTCAGTCAAATTACGCAGCAAGTAAACTAATTTAATTTTCGCTATTCAATCACACACTCACGATAGCAACCAAAATCGCTCGAATTGATCTGCCCCCTAGACAAGTGGCAAAATCTGACATTCTATTCGGACAGATTCGATTTTCGAAAAGTGTGACTAGTCTACTAATAGACCCACTGATCGCGTTCGAAGCACCTGTGCGGCGCTAAACTCGTCACGACATGAAACGAGACAATGGGCCAACTATCCGGCCGCCGGATATCCGGCTATCCGGCCTAGCAGCTGGCCGGATATCCGGTATCCGGTATCCGGCCAAACAACTATCCGTTTCATCTCTAGTATATATCGTATTACAACGTCGTTTTTACCGTAAAAGACGTAAAGCCTACCTCTGATTCGATAGACTGACGATCTGTCAATCGACTGCTAGCAACGAAGGACTGATCATTGTGGGAACCTTTAAAAGGTCTTCGCCCATCCATGTATATTACTTGAAATGATTTATAGATATGAGATTTGAAACTTTCGCGTTCCTTTTCAACTAGAATAGTAAGACACGGGTCTTAACGCGACGTTTATTAATGAGTTACATTATGTACTCACTCATGGCTTGACGTTTCGACAGCTATACTCTATAGATACCTATGGAACTGAACTGCACTAGTCTGACATTAGGTAGGCACTAAACATGCCTGGACGCACTAGTGATGTCCAAATGCACCGTGAAGCAACATGTTAGCCGATTATTGCGTGCGAAGCGCCGTTCAGAGTTATGGGCGTCTTAAACCGGCTCGAGAAACGCTCGACTGTCTATCGCCACTCGACGTCTGCTCGGCTAGCGTGGAGTGTGATTCTGTCGAGAATTTTAAACAGAATTATATGAATACTTTATGGTTTAGATGCTTTTGAATTTTGAAAGAGACCAATGATATTACTACTATAAAGACAGCAAAGCAGTCTCTCTTTAACGTTAAACCAGCTTCTATAATATAATGAGAAATAAGTTACACAACTTAACATTTGTGAACTTGCGCGAAAAACTGTGACTGCATTGACTCAGGAATAAGCAGTCATGATTAAAAACACATACGTAAGAAATGAACAAGAATATGTACTTACAATCAGTCATACAAATAACCTAATCGAAGTTCAATGTATTGTAGATCTCGGTGTAAGAGTTACAATCTAATTATTTAGGTAATTCCACCGGAAATTAATTCAATTTCAAAATTACCTATAGTCTTAAACAAAATTCCTAGATATTAGGAAAAATAATATCTCTTTTTTGTTTCAGATAACCGTCACACTGAAGCCGTCTCCACACAAACCAGACCCAAAACGGAACAGTCAAGTGCGGTATAAGTAATTATTACACAATAACGTTCCCGGAATCGTTGTTCCGAGCGACGCTTCCCGTTCCTCCGGGAGTGCTGCTTTACTCAACGTGTTTCTACAAGTGGCCTCTTTCGGGAACGGGCCTTATGTTTTTACGTCCATTGATATCAAATCTCGGGCGGCTGGCTGGCTAGCTGAAATGTTTTTGTGCGGATCATTATACCGGTGTAAATTTCGTGGAATCTGTGAGTTTTGAATGGAAACTGTGAAGAGTAGATCATGCGGTGCGTATAGACAGAATTATAACCAAAAATCTATACTAAATCTAATTTTCTAATCTAAAAATCTAATCAATGGTTGGTCACGATACAAAACTAAGTAATGCCTACTTACTCATGTGTTGAATTGTTACTTTTAAATTAAGAGATCTAATGTGTCGGGGGCGATAGCTCTTTGTAATTATAACTAGGTTATTATAACAGTTAACAATGACTGCTGCAAATTATTTTTGTAGTTTAGCTTTTATAACAATAAACAATATCTTGTACCTTGAAAATGTAGGTATTTTATCGCTAATAAAATAAAAAACAGCTTTTATCTAACTACCCATTTTGTTTTCAGCTGCGCATTACTAAAAACTATGTTTTAACTTCCAGACTATGAAAGTTGAGCCGCCAGGGACTCGCCAGACCATTGGACTGTTTGTTTTTATGTCAATTTGAATGTCAGACTTCATCTGGAAGTTTTGTAGTTTCCGTAGTTTTTATAATTTCCTTTATTTTTGCTGTGTGCCTTTGGGATTTCAGCAACTTTGGTTTTTACATTCGCAACTTACTTATGTTCTTCATCATTAAGTCCTTGAAACTTAATGTTATAGTTGACATCACATTAGACAATATTTTAGTCGTCATCATTCGTTCGTTTCAGCTAAATGACGTCCCCTACTGGACAAAGGCCTCCCCTAAAGATTTCCACAATGACCATTTCTGCGCTGCCCTCATTCAGGCACTTCCCACGATTTTCACTAGATCGTCGGTCCACCTAGAAGGGGATACAAAAACAAAAGCGTCTAACTTTTAATTAAAAACATAAGTGTAAACTTAAAAACAAAAGAATAGGTATACGATTACATTTTCTCGACCGTCACTCACCATAGTTGCAATAACGTGGGATTAATATAAATTCAAGATGAAGATATGAGTCAATCTCATTCCGTCTGTGTGGAACGGAAACGTCAATTTGTTACTTTTTGTTTGTATACCGTCACCCCGAGTGATTACAAAAACTGTAGCACCCGGCGTCTTGGGAGAGTATTTTTTTAATTCACTTGCATACGAGTAGTTATAAGTAACTGAATCAAAAAACGTCCTGTCAGTTGTGTGGATTTAGATTTGTCACAACTGTGTTTTGTGACAACATGTCCGGGAGAATTCCTGATTTCATTGAAATTGATACATTTTGAAAACATACATACAATGAAGTACAAAAGTATTACGTAAAAAAAAACAAATTCAAACGCAAAAAACAAAAACGGATCAGTCAATTCGAATGAAAAATTTAGAGAAAACAAAAGTACCTAATTCATTTCTGTTTTTTTTTTTCTCATTTTAAAATTATGTCGTTACATTCGTCGAATGGCATTTTAAGGAACAATTAAGTACATTAAGTAGATTACTTATTTGAAATAAATAGATAAACAAATACTGAATCAAACACATTACTATTAGTAGGCATATACCAACGAAGTAGAGAGTGTTAATCAAGTTTACTGATGCAGATAGAGTCAGCGCCTGTAACTACAAATGACACTCCGCTCCAGATAAAACTAAGACCGTTTGAAAAACGCAATAAATCTCAAATCCCGCGCATCCTCGTCATCCTCGCCACATGTTCAGCATTAGTGATGTAGTCGACTCCGATCATAATACACAATACGCGGGATTATGCGGGATTTGGGTGATTTAGCACTGGTGTTGGTGGTCTGTCGCCCTTGCTTTATTTTTTGTGATTGCATGACATGCGGTGGAGAGGCCATGACGCATCTGTCATTGTAGTTTTTAGATCTAGATAGGGAAGCGATGCGCGCGATATGAGAGCTATTGGGGTTATTAAAGTGGTGTAAATTAATTAAATTATCAACATATGACGAGTTTAATTTATGATGACATGAATTTTTTTATAATTTCTCTACATAAGTGTTTTCGTTGTAATTAAACGCAGAAATAAAATAAAAAATTGTCGCGACAATTAGCACGTTTTATAACATTTATTCGAATCAATTATTTATAGACTATACATAATTTTGTTTTAGCTACAAATGCAGTATTATAAAAGAGGCTGCAACGATATGCGCGTTCTATTTCTTATTCACAATGCTGTATATTCAATAATTATAATCTTTTGCATAATGAAATACATACAACTGAAAATTATCTCATCACGATCGCCTTTGAACTGCTAGATTTTATTCCAAATCGCCCTACATAAATATGTATGTAACTAAGCTAATTTGCAGCCCCTGTACCTACTGGGGGTCTTTTAACGACATTTGTTGGGTCACTCGTCACCCCTTCAATGCTCATGTTCATTCATGAATGGACCGTATTGTTAACAGCGAAATTAGTAGAAAGGTGTCACATAAGCACTCGAACTGTATTCACGCGCACGGTGTGACGTTGATGCACCAATGTTGGTAAGTTATTGCTATTTGCTTACTTGGGGCTTGGAGCTAAAGCTGAGTATATCTGGTTGGTCTCAGAACATTTTATAATATCAGGTATCACACGTGCACAGATATTTCAAAATTAGAAGACATGGTAGGTATATTAATTGAGATATTAATAGGTATACGATCGTATTTCCAGTCTAATTAGTTAATACTAATTTAAAGTTTTCCGTCTATCGAGAAAATCTTGACCTTTACTTTATCATGAGTTTATTCTTACAAAATACCTTGCGTGGGATTATGACCTATATTTACACGTGTCTATGTCGTCTACACTGCCTGATATCAGTATAAGAGTGACCTTTGCCACAATCAAATAGTTTTAGGCGAGGAGATAATACTTCAATCCTAGGATCTATCACTATACTGTTAATAAATAATTTATTTATCAATGGATTTGATGAATGCTGCTGACAACGCCACTCTTGTGGCGGAGTTCTGGGCTGACTTTGTGCAGGTTTGTTGTCGACACGAAAAAAAGAAGAACTAGTAATTTATTCTGATTTTAGCGTCAGTAAAAACGATGTCCACGATTGGTGCTCTTCCCACGAAAATCCGTATTCACTCCCATGAAATAGAACCGGTCTGTTATGATTTTTATGGGGACCATGATCCCTTTGAGTACCCACCTTTTATCCACGGCACGGGTGCAATATGACACAAGGGTTTTTTATACCTTAATTATTTGTATTATTACATAATTTCCATAGGGGTTAGAGTGCTTTGTTGCGTAGACACGCGGTTGATCTTTGCAAAATTGAAATATTATTTTTTAAACATGTTGTTAACATGATATGGAAACGTACTGTAATGAACTGTACCTACTCTGCATTGTTAGTTACCTACTTACGGTTGTTTTTTTATAATAACTTTTTATGTGGTGTACAGTAAAGATTAACTTATTCAATTTATGTATTTATATGTAATTTAGGTATTTGCACATTGAATAGGATAAAAAAAATAACTTAATGCCATATTATCATACTCAGCCTTTCGATTTCATTATTACCAATATTAACAGAGGTACACTTCGCCACATCGACCGTCTGCTTTGATTCCAATGCTCGAGCACTAGTTTCACTAAATATTTCCTATAATCAAAATCATCACCGACAACAAAGTCATATACGCAAATAAAGGCAACGCCAACCAGACGGCGTTATTGCAAAATTAATATTCATCGTCGCGGCAATACGTACGAATTGCTTACTTAAACTTCGGTTAGTGTCACTAAAGGAGCGCAAGGGAGAGGTATTTTGCATGGACAATTTGCTTAAACTGTGTTTAAGTTTTACAAGTTAAACGGTCAAGCCGGCCGGCCGGAGTCATCTTCTTAATTGGAGATTTAATGTTTTAGAAGCAACGGGAAAGTTGTTTCGGCTGACTTTGTGGTTTGACTTAAATTATTTTAGATGGCCTACAATAAAACCATCTAATTTCTAAGAAAATCTTATGTTAAAAGTTCTCACAAAACTTTTATTTACGAAACTATTTTTTAAATAAGTAATATTGTAAAAAATCATTAACAAATCTTTTAAATTGAGTAGAGCTTGAAGTACTATGTCGATAGACTAGCGCCCGTTTCCTATATTCAATCCTTGTCCAAATCCGGATTACAACTGTCAAATTGAATTTAGTTCTAGATTATATTTCCAAAATGTTCGATGCATTTACACTTTAATATTGTTTGAATAATCTTATAAAGAATATAAAAATGTAAAAACATCCAAAAACCGCAGATATTTCGGCCAAAAACATATTAAAATTTGACAGATAACAATCCAAATCCGTCCAATTTGGATTAGGATTGAATATAGAAATCCAGCATAGATAGCGGACAAACTAAATAAAAATTTAACTGTAACTGCATAAATACTTAGGCTGAGTTGCACCACTTTATTTTAACCGTTACAATAACAATAACCAGTGCTTTTTGTATGGAGTTTAACAGATTTTTGATTTTTATTAAAGTTAAAGTAAGATGGTGCAACCCAGCCTTAGTGTAAACGTTCTTGATTCCTGGTAATGCACGTGCTCATCACACTAACATTTAATTTTGTCCCAGAGGGAATCGAACCCGGAAACCGCAGCTGTTGGATTTGTAGTCCAGTGCACGAACCACCATGTCATCCTGTAAAATAATGAGAAAAAACATTATTCTTAATAATCTTAATACTTGTTAACGCTAACAGTAAGTCGTTTTTTGAGATGAAAAATTACTAAGGCTGGGTTGCACCATCTTACTTTAGCTTTGATAAATGTCAAAAATCTGTCAAACTCCATACAAAAAACACCGGTAATCGTTAAAGTTACGGTCAAAGTTAGGTGGTGCAACTCAGCCTAAATTATACCACTGAAGTTCCACAAAAGTACTTACTAACAGTCATGAAGGTACCTTATTTAGTGTATTTTGATTCATAAATTTAACTCGGAATGTATTTAACTCAGAATCATCAACCACTTACGTTAATCGTAAAATAAACACAAACATTGCAAGTAATGTCCTAGACAGGGTTAAGGCTCGATTTACATCAACTGCAGACGGTAACAGCATTAAACCAAGATACGATTTAGACTACATTCCGAAAACTGATCGAGCTATCGGAACAAACACTCGTCCTTTGTCAGACAACTGACTCTAAGCGCTTAATGAAAATCGGCTTGCCCGCTTTCTGCATATAGAGAGGCAATTTACTGAAACGGTCTGCCTTCGGACTAATGCAAAATACCGCAGATGAGGGAATTCAAACTTTATGGCTATAGCCGGACGGGTCATGGACCGGAGAAGATCGCCGGCGCCGCGACGATGCGTCCAATGCTTAATGATTATGCAAACGAAAACTTCACTACATGATATCGTGGTGATAAATTGATAAAGCAAATGCATCTGACTGGGCAAGGGATGGTCGACCAGTTATTACGGTAATATTACCGTAATGATAAATAGTGCGGTAATAGCTACAATGTTTTAGCTAGCTCGGATTTATGATGACCGCCGCAAGTTTTGGTAATGATTTTGTGTAACGCAAAATTAGAGACGAAATTGTTGTGACGCTGACATTATTCATTGGATAAATCATGACAATAATTGTCACCGTTCCAAAATGATTTAATTTCATCATCACAAAAAGAGAAGATATGTATTTTTATAAAGTTTAAGTAATTGTAGAGTCTGTCTTATAAGGATTTTTTTTCAAATAGCCACAATTTTTTTTATATATCGTAGAATAATGCTCGTGGCAAACCTTTGATAAAAGAATCAGCCTATAGTTAGGGAGGCGAGGTAGCTAAATGGCGTAATTCAACGGCGCCGTCGAGACCTATCAAAATCGAAAGATAAAATAATTTCGAAAAGAAAAGCTCGTATGGCAAAAACTATTTTAGCTGTGGGTTTGGCGTGTACGGTTTTTCAAAAATGTTAAAAAAAAAAACAGATACTTGGGCATTCTCGAGCGCGTCAGATATTCATAATTTCATACTACGTATGCCCCGAGTGCCTCTGATAACAACGGTATACTAATCTGCCGGTTTGCGTGGTGGGGGTAGGCATATAAAGTAGTCAAAAAAAAAATTTACTCGAGCGCGTCAGATTTTCGGAAGGGGTGTTCAGTAGGCCCCAAAGAAGCTCCCTTTAAAAAAACTGACGAGTTACGATGAATTTTTGAAAATGAAAAAAAAAAAGTTTTTTTGAAATACTCGAGCGCGTCAGATTTTCATAGGGGAGGTTTATCTCGGTATCCTGAAAGCATATTTTTTTAATCTGACAAAAATGTTGGTGGGTTCTCTTAATCTGACCGAAAAAGGTTTTTTGGTTTCTTTTTTTTCCTTTCTTTCTCCTTGATAAAATGGGGAATTTAAGAATGTCAATAAAGCGATAGATACAACCAACGTAAATGTTTATTTAAACTTTTTTTTTGTAAAATGTATCGTTCGCGACTTATATGCCGTAACACGTTCTTAGGAAGACGAAATGGCTTCTCCACACTTCCGGTCATGCGGAAACCGGCAGATTTTGTATTTTAGTAAGTTTTAGATTATATTCTTCAAAATAAAAAAATAAAAATCGCGCTCGAGAATGCCGGATTAACGTTTATTTTTTACAAGTTCGCGACCCTATAACTCGGCGGCGTCAAGGACTTATCGTCAGATTAGTCTTTAAACACTAATCGTCTCTGATCGTCTATCCTAGGCGCGCGTCACTACATATAGAGCTTAATACTTTACAAGGTTGTTCTATTAGGTCTAAGGTATCTCTCATATCTTAAACTGCCACGCTCGAGTATTGCCGAAAATTCCCCTATTCGCCTCCCTAACTACTAGTAGTACCAAAAGATATGAGGGAAAAGTTTATTTAAGTTAAAAGAGATAACCAAAAATCCGAGGTAAAAGTCCCTCGCGCTAGAATAGCAATATGAAATTTACACTTAGTTAAACATGACATAGATACGGTCAAGAGACTTATTTTCAAAGCATTAGATTTTCTTTTCGCATACGAATTCGCTGAAATTGTATACCTTATATGATTGGTACATTCGTATACGAAATGGAATGCGAATGCTCTAAAAATACGCCTCTGGACAATTTTTGTGCAACGAGCTCTTCGTTTTTAGCTTTAAAATTTCTATAAAGCTCCAAAGCTAGATCTCCTGACCACGGAATGACGAAGTTACGTACCAGAACTGACGGATAAAATTCTGAACTGAAACTATGGCAATCCAAAAACTGGAGTGCATTGTTTGAATTCACAACTAGAACGTTACCTGGGTATAGTGTCATGCTGTGGCAGACATAAAAATTAAAAGTTTCATGGCAATGAAGTTTGATGAAAATATTTAGAAGTACTTTTTGACTGCAGGATCACGCAACATAATTTCTCTCACCGTTTATGTAGTAGGTAATTATTGTGGGTGAAGTCCACTGACTCTATCTTAATATCCCTTAAACGAGATTTAAGCGCAAGGGATGAATGATTGCCTTTATCTGAAAACTGCTAAATGAATCCAATATGAATTATTGTAATTTTTACAGCTTCTTAACATAATGAACAAAATCATTATTATACATCCGTTAGTCATCTTAACACTAGAAGTGCCGAAGATTACGACCCCCCTAAAAGCGCCGCTGGGTCAATTTTGTCCCAGCATATATTTTGTAACATTTTTTAGTTTCAGGCATGAACATTATGGTTAAAACTATTTGTAGTATCCTTAAAAAATGGTTTATCTATACAGTTAAATCATTAAGTACTTATTTCTTTAAAAATATAAATTTATTCAATTTTAATTTTGAATTATTAAAAGACAGATATTTTTGGTTTCATATAAAAATAGTCACATATTACATGGTGTTATACTGTATTAAAATTATGAAATTACTAATTTAACTATTCATTATTCTTTTTGAAGAAATAATAAATATCTTACAAATAATGGTGCACATTTTGCACAAAGTTTTTTGTATGGTTTTTTTGTCTCTCTGGTCTACCATGTGTTTAGGAACTTCTATAGGTATGGTTATTTTTCTGTTATCCGTACACACACAGTGAAGTTTTTTACCAGTTACAATGAAAAGTATGTACGTTTAATTTAAAAAAAATTATAAGTCACACATTTTAAAAATGTATCAAATCATACAATATATGAACTGGCCCATGTCTTGAAGCCACCTTCCTACTAATATTATAAATGTAAAAGTTAGTAAAGATTGATGAATTGATGGATGGATGAACCGATGAACGGATAGGAAGGATGAATGGGTGGATATAAGCCTTGAACTTGAACTAAGTGAGTGTGGATTCATGGTTAGATCGATTGTTGTTTTTTCACTCTTTTACGCAAAAAAAAACTAAGCCGATCTTAATAAAACTTTGCAGTTTTATTGTTAATATTTCGAATAACATAATATAGTCTTTAATTAACAATAATATTCAGTTATTTGGTCAAATAACAACGATAAGTGTCAAGAAATTAGGTCTTTCTATGATAAACTTAATTTCTCACTAGGTGAAGTCACAGGCAAAAACTAGTACAATATATTTACATTTCTGCATTGTGACGAGTCACCTAAACGTTCCTCATCTCCCCATTCTCGTATTTCCTCGAAACAAGGACTCTTCATTGAATTATTGTTGCAAATACCAAGGTGGGACAAAAATGACCCAGTGGCGCTTCTAGGTAAAACCGATTTTAATTTTTTTTCTAATAATGTTATATTATCAAAAACATTAAAAAATGATAAAATTCAATAAATCAGGAAAAGTCAAAAAGTTTCATGGACTTTCGTTGAAAAATAAAAAAGTTAGAGACGATCAAACTCGCAAGTGGGACAAAAATGGGACGGCGGCCTTTCTAGTGTTAAACACGAATTCCAACCAATTCAGACCACAACCACGCAAAACGAGGCCGGACCAAACTCGTATTTTGAATAATAACATTTTACGCTCGTGCATAAATGTCTTATCAATTTCATTCAGTAGCCGACCGCATGCTGGGCCAAGAACATAAAATACAAAAGTAACCTTTTTACCATAATAAACAGTCTATCACAAAATAATTTCATGTATTTTATTACAAGCAATGTTGTAAATAAGCCGATGGACAGTCGTTTCCCTTTTGGTGCGACAAATAAGTTTTGTTGCTACACAAAAATGTCTTTCGTTGAATATAGTGTTTGTGAAGTACAAAGATGTTGAATAAATAATGCCGTAAAGAATCGGACAAAAGTTGTTTTGTGGCAAATACAAATTAAATTTAATAGTGTCTAGCTTTCATATTTCTTTTCATGTCGCTTTAATGTCAAGATACAAGAACCAAGAGAGCACATTTTGTATTTACATTCATTTAAATGTCCACTATTATCGTTACCTACTGACTGACTTTGGCCTTAGTTAGCATTACTATGTACTAAATTAACATCTTAGTTAGTTAAATCAACATTTACTTACACGAAGACAACACAAATAAACTGTCTTAACGCATTAAACGATTCTTGTTAAAGGATCGATTTCGTTAATTAGAATGAATTTATGGACAACTTAAATTGATTCTAAAAGGATTCAGTAGTCTTTTGCCTTGGCTACCAGTATATTTTATTATATTTAGCTTGTATAAATTCATCACATTATACACGAAGATCTCAAAAATGCTGTTTATATGATACCTTTGTATTATTTTAGATAGTTCTTATTTGTATTGTAAACGCTAACACA
The DNA here is from genome assembly GCF_963855985.1 of Ostrinia nubilalis. NCBI lineage: Eukaryota > Metazoa > Arthropoda > Insecta > Lepidoptera > Crambidae > Ostrinia > Ostrinia nubilalis. The sequence continues at coordinate 10,765,086 of NC_087098.1, forward strand.
ATATAATGTTTCCTCCATCATCAGCAAAAAATATAGTTACTAATTTATTTATTTGATATCGGGAGAAATCTTTTTATTCATCTCTATTCGTTCAATAAACACATTTTCTATGATCGCTTCCTTAGATGTTTATTCAAAAAAGCTGACAATTCAGGCAAGGTATAGAAACCCTAGTATGAACTGTAGAAAACAATTTCTACAAAACACTAAGCTTAATCTGAGTTGACTAGAGCATTGGCTAGAAATCCGATATTTGTCCAACAAATCGCGGGACTTGTCGTGAGACGAATGACACGTGTGCGAGTACAGACGTGGGAGGTATTCTGGAGAATGTTAGGTTTGATTTGGAGTAAAAGCGATCGTAATTTGATTGGAAGTGACAGATATCGTAGAAGTGAGAATACAGTTTGAAATAATAGACTGCCTGTGTGTTTATGAATGAATATTTTTCTCATTCAGAATCAGAAACTGTGCTACGGTGATTTGCTCTGTTCACAAAATCTTTTATAATCTTGATCTTCCTAACATTTTGAAAACTTGTACCATAATTTAGCACCATGATTTACCTAATGAAGTTCATTAGTGACCTGAGGTTGAAGATCTACAAACACGTTTATTGCATTTTGCTTTCCTTATTTGTGTGTAAAACACTATTTGATGACAGGAGCCAAGCAAATCTCAAACGCAAACTAAGTGCGAGCGAAGTAAAAACGAGATCGCTAATGTATTTTGAAATCAAACAGCGACGGTAGCTACGAAACCCGACACCGGCGCACGTCCCGCTTCTTCTAAATAAACATTCCTACAAATGTATCCGAAATAACACTATAAATCATTTTCTGTTCGGGGATTTTTTTAGGAGAAATTTGTTAGTTTCGTGACAATCTGTTCCGCTATTTGCCTAGCGTCTAAACAGATGGTCCGACGCACATTCATCATACGAACTCATTTTTGAGTGCATGCCGCTTTGGACTGCATTTTCGCTTTGAAGAATTTCATTTTCGTTGCAAACGAGAGTAAATTCTTTGCGAACATTAATCAAAGTGCCTAGCTTGTTTGTACGAATGACGTAATTACTTTTTCAGTATAATTAATGTTACCAAAAAATCTTAGTAGTTAACTCGGTCTGTAATTAATATGTAACTAACTCAGACTATAATTAATTATATGGATGCGAGCGGCGCAGGACCGGTCTTTGTGGAAATCCTTGGGGGAGGCCTTTGTCCAGCAGTGGACGTCTTTCGGCTGAAACGAACGAACGAACAAAGTCGACCGACTCAAAATTAGTTTTACAAAATACAGTCTTTAAGGTTACAAAATTTCATGATGATTCTTATAGCGAGACAATAGTACCAAAAGTTAAATAAGACAAACAAAGCTAATAGCGTACCAACGTCGGAATGAACCTAACCTCTGGATTTCCAATCATCTCTCTTCAAGAATGTGCGAAACTTAAATTAGTTGTCCACACGACAGAAACGAACAACAAGTGAACGGAGTTTTTGTGACAAAACAACAAGTTCGATTACGCTCCGCTCGTATCCCGCTATGCGATTAGACGTCGACATTTGCTCTTTTGCAGCGCGAGCATTCGGCGAATCTCAAAATTACTCATTGGGCATTGCAGGCACGACCGTAATACCAACTCGCGCTGATTTTTACTTCTTTCAATTTTGATTGCTCTATTTCACCCGGTAATTTGTCTTTATATTGCTGTATAGGATATTGATATTGGCAATCGGATCGTATATCAACTTTAACGATGTAAATTGGCCGCTCAATATGCATAAAATGTGAACGATTTTCCAATTTGTTTTAATGTACTCTGCATGTTGATTTTTAAAGGGCATTTGCTACTAATATTTAACTACTTGCTTAAAGAAACATTTTGCAGAGATAAAATATATCATTAAGATAAATAAACACTGACCAAAGGCCAAAAATGGCTTTATAGGTGTAACATCCCTTTTATGCTCATTCATTTGTTTCTTTAATTACTATAAAAGCTATTTTAAGGTATCAATTTGTTGTCACTAAAATAATTTAGTATGTTGATTTGCATTCTCACTCCAGTCAATGTATAAAAAGTTATTTTATAACCAGTAAACCTGCTACTTTGCTAAAAATATTTTGTCAAAGAAACTCGTTAGCGCCTTCACGCATATTACAATTTTCGAAACGATGTGTGGAATAAAGTCGAAGCTTTAGTTAACGTGTTAAATTACCGCGACCGTTTTTTTTTTCTTTTTAAATATTGACGTTTATGTCTATGACGTAGTTTAAATTTTAACGGTACACTGTCAGCCAGTGATTATCTAATTTTTTTATAGTAAATTAAGTTCTAAATTCACACCAATAAACGTCATTATCAAAGTACTATACCAATAGAAAAGTTGCGTCTAGATCAGGATCACGGCTCTATCGAAAACTTTGTAGAGTTCCCCCGAGATCAAATTTGTTAAGCCGTCTTGAGCCAGTAAAAGAAAAAAGTCTCGAAACAAATTGTTGGCAAACGAGAGAAGTGTCCAAGAACGAAAATATGTTGATTGAATAAAGAAAAACTATTAAAAGTTTCGCTTAGAGCTCAGTTGCTCCAGACGGTATGCTGTGCGTGGGGAGGTTCGCAAGTGAGTCAAGAGAGAATATTAAATAACAAGATAACAAAGCTGTAACAGTTACTGATTAATACACATTGTTTCAAGTAAGAAAACTTTGCAGACTAAAATAATTGGTAATACACAAACAAACTGAAAAAAGAAATATTACTAATCTATGTCGCCCACTAATAGTACACCAAAAAAAGTAATTTTCACCCCGGCTTCGCACAGGTTTAAAGCTGAAAAAATGCATGGTTTATACGTCCTAAACCTTCCTCTTGAATCTTATCTATTAAAAAAACAGAACCAAAACCTGTTGCCTGATTTTAAAGATCTAAGCATACATAGGAACAGACAGCGGAAAGCGACTTTGTTTTATACTATGTAATCATAATAATATGTAATTACTTTGAGTAAAGTTAATAAATAAAGAAAAAGCAAGCGAAAAACCAAAGCAATAGAGACAACAATATTATAAGCATACAAAACAACTTGATATCAAGAAACAAAGAACACGGGGATATCACGTCAAGTTTTTGTGGACGTGGATATTACGGGTAAAGTTAGTTTCTTTCACCCTTAAGATTCGTATAACTTTCTTAATACCTCTACGAGATTATAGCCACTCGTCCGTACCAGATATACCGGAATAATAATAAAAACGACGATTTGCTTTTATTTGTTGCAATATAACTTCTTACGGCGATCGTCTAATATATGTTTAGTTATTAATTCTGCTCAATAAAGTCGAATTATATTGGCTCCCGTGGAATATGCTTTCGAATAAAGTTTCGGAAACATTCGGGTTTATCTCTCTTTTATGAACGGTTGCTGTGATATCAGAAGGGAAGGAACTGTATTGGTATACGTTTCCTTTTATTCCGTCATTATTGGATGAAATGAATTCCTTATCGTTCAAGTTACGGGAACCACTTATGTTATCATCGATGAAGATAGCTTGACAAACGAATCGGGTATTTTCGTTGTCACCAAACTTGTTTTGGTGGGCAACTAAAACGTCCGCTATTAGTTTGAATTATTTGCATACTTCCACCGTGAGTTCAGTCCAAATATTTCCAATTCCAGTAGCAAGCTTCGAATAATTCACTCAGAAAGGTTCTTTTTTAATGGGGCCCGACGTCAATTAAAATAACGTCGCCGGTTTTTTTTTCGGTTGCCGTAAAAAGTGCTGGCAGGCTTTTGAATCTTTCGACGCGATAGTCGCATTCTACAGGTGCAAAGTCCGTTGGTGGTCAGACTTGTCAACTGATATTTTTGGAAGTTTTTTTAGCTTTGACCCTATCTGCACCTCTGTCAGCATGTTCAACGGTATTAATCCTTATCATTTCTAGCTTAGAGTCTAATTTTGAAAAAATATTTAGAAGTATATCTAAACGGATGTCAAAAATGTGGGAACTAGACTGATGGTGTATTTATAGCATTGGTGTATCTTTAACCTTTATCAGAGAAGGTGTTTAATGAGTTCGGAATCAAAGTTTACGGAACCTCTATCGATGTAATAAATTGAGGTAAAGTGGTAAAACAAAGAAGTAAAGAGTTCACGGTTAAAACGGTGGAGAATGCAGCCTCGTTTCAGCAAGAAAAATTAAAAAGAGGGCTCACGTTGAAAAGTGTTTGATAAAAAATATTAATTTCCCTCGGGAGGAATACGCAGTTCATTATTTTGCAGTGCATTGCGCTATAATTTGTGGCATTAATACAGTCTGGCCTTTTGTCTGTCCATGTTTGAACTTCGTTAGCAAAAGTTTCAAGACATAACCCCCTATTAGTTTTGTTATTACTGTCATTCAATTTAATATGCACTTAAGTATAGCATAAAATGTGTGATTATATTTTGATTTTGTATACGTGAGAGCTGAAACCTATATTATTATTTGAATAACTAAATATTTAAACGTGCTTGTTGATAACTTGAGTGCTATTGACAAACTCATAAAAATAAATAGCAAGCAATTCGTGCGAGAACCTCCATTTGAAGCAATTCAAATATTTCAATGTTCATTCAATCTAGTTTCGCATATTTCTTTCAGACACTAAATGGAGATCAGTCTGCAAATGAATCCCGTCATGTGTCGCATAACCATTCATAATTTAATTAAACCAGTATTGAATTTCACGAAGGGTCCGAGCAAATTTGCATACGTGTATCCCTAAAAACCAATATTAAGACAATATATTATTAATCTTTAATTTACTTTATTAGCTCGGCTCCCCTACAGCACCCCTCCGTGGGGAATTTGTAGGAGAGAGCGAGTTTTAAATTTGAATGACCTGGGGGGTGATTCTCGTCCTATAGGTGTTTTATGTCGAATCGGGAAGGGTATCGAGCGGCTCAGATTGACCACTTGGTTGAGCCTGCAAAGTAATGGGTACAATTACTAATAATTGAGTTTTTTTTCTTTCTAAATCTGTGAAAGCGACAATATTTCGTATTAGCTACTCGTAAACAAAGTTAGTCGGTTCAGCAGAATCATGTCAGTCAGGTACATAGGCTTACTACTTACCTACTACAATCTATTGTATGATACACCTCATCAAATTATAAAGACAAGAACCTATTTATTAATGATCTATGTTATTAGTATGTACTAACTCCCAAAATACAGTTTTTATTATAGAGTTTTGTTTTTTGGTTAAATCAGCATTAAGACCGAGCCAAGCTTCTTCACTATTGAGCTTAATACCAGTTTTAGTTAAAATAGGCAACTGGTATCACAGTTTTTTAGAGGATACACTACGTGTCCAAAAAACTGGAACACGAATATCTTTGTTAATAAGTTGTAGTGCGCGTAATTACACAAACAAGAGACGTTGCAGGGTTGTTTCCGAATGCAAATATCCCGCGAGTAATGAGGAGCTAACTGTATGCAATTTGAAACAGGCGAATACACTAAGGATAACTTTACAGTGGAAGATAATTTACTGAAAATATATTAAGGATCCGAATTTACAGTTTTGGGTTAATTACCAAACAACTTTTCAGATTCGAATCTATAACACACTAGCTTTCCGCCCGCGGCTTCGCCCGCGTGCAATTTTGTCTGTCACAGAAAAGCTTTATCGCGCGGCTATAAACCTCACGGAGCCCGAGACCTTTCCAACGAATGCAAAACGGTGGAAATCGGTTCGTGCGTTCTGGAGTTATAGCGTCATCAGGAAGGAAAACCCGACTTATTTTTATATAGTAGATTATAGATTTTATTTTTTTTAGTTATTGTTATTTTAAAGTGTTTCTATTGTTATGCGATTTGAAATTTCAAACCAGTACAGTGCAGACAGATAACATATCCTGCATTTTTGCAAAAACCTGCTTCTAGATACATACAAAATAGTTTAAATTAACACTCATCAAAATCAAACTTGTGCGGTACGAATAAAAGAAAATGGTGTTGTATTGATGTTAGTAGTTCAGAAGAAAAGAAGTTTGCAATTTTGCTTTGGTAGTTGCACGAGAAAAACTAAACCAATATAATGAAGATATTCTTGAAACTATCTTTGGTTACGGTATAAATATCGCTTGTACTAGAATGCCAGACTAAAAACCCGCTCACAGAGTAGATTAGACGGTTCAGCCAAAAAGATAGTACAGTCCACGCGAGGATTACTAAGGATGAATAGTCAAACGTGCACTTAGCAGTTACTGCCGCAGCGTGCAGATTTGTTTTGGATATTTTAAACGTACACTGGAACACTACACAATGGACAAGTTTCATTATGTTGAAAACATTAGATTTCACTGAATGGGATTAAAATATAGACCAAGACTAAAAGTTATTTTTGAAATCCATCAAGAAATGGTTTACTGTTTGTACTTCGAATAACTGAATACTTCGAACCAAAATGGTTATGCGCAACTTTAGGGCTCTGTAACTTTTGTATTTGTACAGATATTTTCATGATTCACAATTATTATTAGTTTTACTTATATTTTCAAGTTTTATTAAAAGAAAAAATGGAAACTTGTCCATTGTACAGCAACAAAAATACATTTTTGTTGCAAAATAACCCCTATTACAACTACAGAAGATACAGTGTTAACATCGATGTGACGTTGTTCTACAAGCTTACTGACACACTTTTGTAGTATGCACGAGATTATGCTCGGATTTCTTTTCAGATGCAGAAAAGCTAATTTTGTAGAAAAGAGACTATAAAAAAATTGCACTAGGAAAAATAATTGCGTTACTTTATTTACTAGGACAAAAACTTACTGTACACTATGTACTCGTAATTATTGGTATTAAACTTATTTTCCAAGTGTTTTCCTAGGCTGTAACTCGTCATTTAGTAAATACTTTTCCGTGTTAAAAAACATGAATAATTAAAATAACTAGAAAAAACTACACAACAACACATTTTAAAAGCAATATCAATAAGTTTTTTTTAAATAGATTACAAAAATAGAAGCAGACTAAAGTATTTTGAAAAGAAAAACCTAATTATGAAATAATTCGGTGAACTCACAATAAAGATTGTGAACAGAAACTTTGCGAAAGGGCCGGAACAATGAGTTTCTGAATAGGCGAAAAAATAACATGAAATTGTTCAAATAAAGCATAAGTTCAAAAAGCAACTCATTAAGTCGTGGCTTAAGGTGTGCCGCGGACTCAGTTTTATTTCAATGCTTATCCGACCACTGGAAACAGGAATCATTTTCAAATAAATATTAAAATTAAATTTTATTTTAGTGTTGTGTGAATAAGTAATCAATCAGATGACAGGCAGACAGAATGATTGTAGCCAACAAAAATATATCATGTACCTACTTGTGAGCTTCTAAGTGAATCCACTGAAGTTCCTAACCTAACCTAACCTACACCTAAAAAAATGCCAAGTTACTACGAGAGCTTTATTGGCTAGAAACATTCATGGCAGCATAAAATTACGTTGTAAAAGATAAAATAAAACTTGCTAGACTAATATTCATGAAAAATATCTTCAAGCCTGCGTAAGGCCATTGGGAATAATAACTGTGATCCTTTAGGTTTGCGTCACATTATTGCGCTACATAAAAATTATGTGTCTCTAAGCTTGAACTCACTGAAGTGATTTGTATTGATCTATTTTTTTATCTTTGACATTGCGTTGACTTTTCTTAGTCTGATTTTATCGTGACTGTTTCGGTCGTCTTCGACCAGCCTTAGGAATATTCGGTTGTAATCAGCTAGCTGGCGGCGATTAAGACGTACAAACTTGAGTCGGCCTTGTGAGACAATGGTGGACTAAGACTTTGTATTTTTGGATGTGGTATCAAAATATTTAAAAAAATGCTGTAATTTGATTCCAAGAAGACAATGGGTAATGCGGTAAGACGAACATTTTATTGATACCACCATTTATTGATCTGTAAATGTATTGCAATCTTCTCAAATCTTTCGTTCGTTCGTTTCAGCCGAAAAACGTCCACTGCTTCCCAAATAAATGAAAAAAAAAATGGTTTTGGAGTAAATACTCAAGCTATAAAAAATAATATGCCTAAAATATTTGCATGTGCCAGAAAGTTGTATGTTCTGACTAATTTAGTATCGGACAGCGTAAGATGCTTTAATAAGTAAAATATTTCAGTATAATTTAACTAGATAAAGTCATAACACTATTTACATGACGCCATGGAAACTGGTCTCCTTTATTGAGTTCATGAATATTTTTTACCGGACACAAACAAATCTATCAATTTTTTCGGCACTTTATTGCTTCTCCCCTCTTCCACGAGATTATGATTTACGGCATATCACGTCTCACAGTTCGGAGTGATTTCGTTCATCCGCGTTCCGCCCCTCTCCTATTTACCAAAACTTTTCCGTCTCAGCTAATTTATTTCCCGACTAAATCTTATAAATTCTGGCGAGTCCACACGCAATCTCAGTCAAACGTCGGCTTTTTGATAACACGGCTGTATTATACAGGGTGTATACGGAGTGAGTAGGTACTTGAAGCAACGTGACTTTTGATATGAGAGCTACATCAAAATGCACTAAAAATCCATTTGTTTGAAATGTAAATAAGTCAATATAAAGAGTATAAAATACATATTAAAATATACTTCATTATGTTGAATTTTGTTTCAAAGGCACATTATTACACATTCCATTGAACCTACGTAACTTATTCAATGAGACATATTGTTATATCAATGTATGAAATTTCATAAATTACATAAATTAATAAAAACATTTTTTAGTATAAATGGCATCGAAACAGTATAATCTAATTCACCAACTGAAAGTTCTCGTATAATACGAGTATCAGGATACTTTTAGTGAGCAAGACCTCGGTCTTATAACAAAGTTTGTGACCCATTTTTTATACACCCTGTATTGTAGATTTACCAACTTTCACGAATTTGGCCCTATTTTATCGCAAGATAGATTGGTTTACGCACCTAACGCGTGGGTTTTCTTTTTTTGTTTTTATATTAATTCATCAACACCTTGAAGGTAAAATCTGGGGCACGGCAGTGCCCCCACCAAGTCGAGCAAAAAGCGGCACGGCCGTACCATCCTTTTCTCGAAGCAATTCAGGCCATTTTCGACCGCCTGTAACTTCGTTGTGGATAAAACTAGAAGGCTGAATTTTCATTAGCTATGCAGGCATTGTAAAGACACGGTATATTTCAAATTTCATTCAATTTGAACCAGTAGTTTAAGAATTATAACGGGTCAAAGTTTCTTAATTTTGTCACTCACTGACTGACTGACTGACTGACTCACCGATCATCAAAATTCTAAGGCACTTCTAGCAGACCTAGAAGCTTCGGAATATAAGTAGTGTTTGGTGTATGAATCAAGGAAAAACTAAAATATTTGGGGGCACGGTAGTGCAACTTACCGCCAAGTCGAGTAAAATTTTTCAATTTCGGTCCAGTTTTCTAGATACATAACTGCTGTCTACAACATACAAAAAGAAATGAGATCCCATCAAAAACAATACTTGTCAAAAAAACCAAGTCTCGCAACTCAGTTGTTCTACGGTAAAAAGTTGTGAAATCCATGTAATACCAAGTCCAGGCCAGGAAATCTTTAACGTTTTACATAAATTATTGACTTGGCCATCGCACTAAATAATTTAATTTACACGTGTTTTCATGCGATGGCCAAGTCAATATATTTATGTAAAACGTTAAAGATTTCCTGGCCTGGACTTGGTATTACATGGATTTCACAACTTTTTAAATTGTGAACTTAACGGAAGCTTTTGGGTCTATTCCGTAGCGATATACAGTGTGAGTCACGTTAAAGTGTAATATGAAAATAGATTAAAATAGACCAAAGTTTTACAAAGATAATACAATAGAAAATAATACAAAGTAATAAAAACCACCTATTATAGGGGCATTTTTTTGAGAAATTTATCAAATAACCAAAAAAATACGAATTTTTAAGCAGATTTTTTTCAAAAAGTATAATTTCTTATTATTTGTTGGCCTTTTTTGTGTATTTTATGTACTTTTTTAGTATCGCCTGTTATTTAGCATTATTACTGTCTTTATTTTATCAGGATACACCGCTTAGTTTAAAAGTTATTACGTTTTCTTTACAATAAGTAATTGGAAGAAAAAAAATTCTATAAAAAAAAAAAAAAACTCAAAATAATTTGACCTCTTTTTTGTCGATAAAAATAGGTCTAGTTTCATCTATTTTCATATGTACACTTTAACGTGACTCACACTGTATTTTTCATCTAGGAAATAGATTAGGTATAAGAATAAAATTGAATAGGTAGCTTATGCAATGTTGTGGCATTTTTCGGTGACTCATAACTGTATAATAATAACTTTCTACGTCATATTTATACATTGTTTTTTATTAGAAGATAGTGCACATGAGAAAGTTACGGACATACCGGCTATCTAAGTAGAGTAGAGAAGAGTAAGTAGAGTAGTAAGACACTACTGAATATCGACATGACTTTACTTCGACACTACACTACTTAGACAAAGGATATTCGCCTTCAGTTAGAGTTCAGTTTTTGAGCTCTGAGTAGGTATGACAAAAGACGTTTCTTATCCACAGATCCCCAATAAACTCGGAACAAATACAGCAAAATTCACCAGCGGAGCAAACCATTTAAATTAGGCCCGATAACTCGAAAGGGTTTAACCAGGAGCACTCCAATTAGTTTGCTGTTATTTTTCCATTTCATTCTATTGGAACTGGTTCAGTTTAAAATCGATCCTCTTACATTTCGCCGAGTTATAATTTTCTTCGGCTATTTATACGTTTAAAAGGAAAACAGAACGAAGTTAAAGTGGTAATTGAATTCTATTGATAGAAACGAGAAAGTTTGATGTCAATATTAGCTAAAAAGTGAAAAATACATAAATTGCATAGCTACAATATACGTAGGTAGTTGTTCAACGCATATAGTTTTCACCTCTATGTAGGTAATGAATAAAATACCTATTACTCATTGTTTTTATATAATGAAAAAGATTTTTAGTTATACCTAATTCCTGTTTATACTTGCAATAGTAATAAATTTAATTAAAGAGACCTAATGTAATTAAAAGTATGGCTTGTAACCTTCTAAACGGATCAATCAAAACCATTATATTAAATCCGATTTATTTCTGCCCTGAAATCAACACGGTTTAATCAAACTGTGACATGATATTTTTGTAATTAATGCATTTGTAATTAAATCCACTTTGCTACTTCATTTGCTTGCCTACGCAGCTACGGTGACATTAATGAATTCAAGTGCTTTCCTTTAATTTATAAAGCCGCAGTTTCAAGTAGCTTATACCTTCATCGCATAATGAATTTTTGAGAAAGGGTGGAACAAAGGCCACTTTTTGTATAAAGTTTTTTCGCTTATCAGAACTATGACGTTAATACCCCACGCGATGATAAGAGGTGTTAGGTGTGGGTAATTAAAAATACTTGGTAAAATTGTGACAAGTTCAAGGAAATTTGAGAGGGTTCCGCATAATATAGGTTAATTTTATACCGTGTTATCTTTCGCTACTTGGAATACTTACAGGTTAGTAAGTAATATGTTTTCAACCTAGTTATGTTTTTCCTGGATTTTACAAATTAAAAGTCATCTTGTTCAAAGGAATGATGACTTTTAATTTGTGAAATTCAGTTTAAATCTATCTTCAGCAAAAATTAAAGTTTATACAGCAGAGTGAGTATAAAGTCACCATCGCGAATCGAAATGCGTGACACTGCACTTCATTGCTTATTAGGCTTCTTAAAATGCTATCTTCTTCTATAGTGTGGGTTACAGACTAAGGCTGACTTGCGCCACCTAACTTTGACCGTAACTGTAACGTTAACCGATGCTTTTTGTTTGGAGTTTGACAGATTTTTAACGTTTATCAACGTTAAAGTAAGATGGTGCAATCCAGCCTAAGTTCTTCTTTTTCTTTGTCACCATTGTATTTCCACGTTTGCCACTGTCACGTGAGCCATTAGAATGATCTCACAAATAAGCTTACAATTCAGAAACCAGACTTAAATTGACACAAGCCTGACACTCAAATTATTGGATTTTATTTTTTCCGAAACATTTGCATCCAACCCCAAAATCAAACGCCTATCTCTCAAAGTGTTAAACGAGTCCCCTTTAGAAATAATACGGTTTTATGGTCAAATCGTTCGCTCGGGTGAACAATAAAGTAATGAACACTGACAGGGCGGCGTCTAGCCGGCGACAGTTCTTATGACATCCCCTATCTGGCACACGCGATGTGTACTATACAAAGTTGACCGGCAGAAATATTTTAAAGGGATGTGTGGAAGTATTTTTATGGTGAAGTTCTTCCATAATGAAATAAATGAAATGGCTCTTGAATTCTTTTGTTTTAGAATCTGCAATGTGATGTAGTTCTTCAGGGTTGTGAATGTAGTTATCGTTTCTTCGATCTTCGATATTAATTGTGGTTTGTATTTTTTCTGTATTTTGACTTATTTTTAGTTGGCGTCCATCTTATTGCATTTAGGTATAAGATTTACTACCTGTGTATTATCCAAATAATAGAACTTACAGAATTCCAAGGTTTTAGGAAGCTGGTACGAAAGTATGAAGCAAAGTATATTCTTTGACTTCTATAAAGAAAAACGACCTAGCCTATTCCGAAAAAAAAAATAACATTAAAAACATCGTTGGCCTGGTTATTCAAATCAAACGTATTAAATAGAAAACTCCACCTGTCACCCCTTAAAATATCACAGCGGCCATTAAACTAATCAAGTGAAAGAAACTAACAAAATCACAAACTTTTAACGATAGAGCCCGAAAAATCCACGTGAACACTTATAAATCAATGCTTATGGCCCATTTAAATAATATCTACAACGCTAAAATGTCCCGTAAGTCAGTTTAATTTACTTATGAGGCTTTCGCTTTATAAACTCTATAACAATGCGCCAGTGACTGTAGTTGGAGTGCCATAATGGTTCTGAAAATGCGCGCACATTTTGAAATTAATGCATTTTATGCGCTTTAATGTTATTACAGTTCGATTAGAACGTGCTCCCGAATTCAGGAATAGTTTTTGGAAGGTTTATTGCAACGGTTTTGATTAGAGCTACCTTTTCATGAATTTGATTCAGCAAGAGACAAATCAGGAGAATGTTCACTAATATTTTACGATCCCGTATACAATCTATGCTTTGTAATTTTTTGATAATGCTTCAAATTCCAATTATTCCGTAAATGATCCACCAATTAAAAAACTTTCTGGGGTTTACAACGTAGTCTTTTTTGACTCAACACGACAAAAAAATTTCCCGCCCCGTTTTTCTTCTTTCAGAGTTATTCGACAAAAAGCTCCCATGTATTTTTTATTTCACCACACAATATTAACTACAGTTTCACATGCTTTCACAGCCTTCGCTAGCAACGCCCTAAAGTAAATAACAAAAATTAAACACCATCTTATCTGACCGCGTTCCAGTTGTCGTGTCCAGGGGAAATAATAATAAAGTCCTTCGAGGCTGTTTTAACGACTGTCTCCCTGTATAATAGGGTAGCAGTACCGTTTGTGGTCACTGTACCTTTTTGGCTACATGAGTTTGAAAGAGTATGAAATAAAATGTGATACTATTTTTTTTATTTTAAATGAAATTTGAAAGTTAAATTAATATAAGAGTAATGTTAATACTGTCAACTACTGGGCAAAACGGACGGATTTCTTTGTACATGGAGAGTTCTTGTCATGATCGCCACACGTAAGCAGACCGTTGGTAATCCTTAGTTGCCTCTTGAGACACCCATGGGGAGAGTTCTAGAACCATATTACAGCCCATATGCTTTGCTAAATTATTAGTTTTTGAAAGGCAAATATGGCCAAAACTGGTACTACTACTTTATTTCGTGCCGGTTATTTTTTAGCCGCTTCCCTAGTCGCCTGATAGTGTTTCTGTAAACGGTTTTTAGCCCTTGTGTGAAATTTAGTTACTTGCGGTTTAGTTTACGTTGACGACTTTACGATTTGTACTGTTTTTGTGTTGTAACTTGAAAAACTTATCCTATGTGCTGTAAATTTTTGGTTAAACTACTGTGTTTGAATTCTTATTTTTTTGTTTTTACAAGTGATTCTTAATTTTGGAAATTGGTTCACTCTACCCTGAAAAAACGCTATTCTGAATATAGTCCGAATGCACTTTATCCCGAATCACTGTAGACCTTGTTGGCTTGTTTCTACTGAGACATGCCTATTTTTGCAGGATGTCATTTAGCAGTATAAGTACGTGTTTTAACAAGAACGCAAACGTTCATAAGAAAAGCGATCCGTTCGAATTTGTAATTCGAATTTTGTGTGTTTACAGTTTTACACAGGATGCAGCATCCTGCATTACTGGATCTCGCAAAACTGGATTGCGAAACTACGAAATTGACGAACCTTATATAAGTTACAGGACATTCCCAAATCTTCATCATCATCACTAACCTTCAGGTGAAATACAGGCAAAGAGCTTCTTCGTTGTGGATAAAAGAAAAAAAAACTATATTCTTTAGCCCGTATTACTGTAAGCTGAAAGAATTAAAGTAGTTCTAAAGATAGCAACGTATAAACATACTAGGAAAATCACTTGTATATTTAGCAAACGTTATCTTGCCCACTTTAAGCTTGTGATCTTTTGCATTTTATTAAAAAGACTTTCCTTAGCGATGAAAGCGAGGAAGGGTGGCGACTTTTCCTTATTTCTTTCTGATTTTATAGGTTGGAATACTTTTATTCTACTTACGAGTACGAGTATACTGATATTTTATAAGGGCAAATAATTATAATTATAATTGTACATAATAGAGTCCCTTTAGAATGTGTTTACAATCAAACCTTCCTCTACAATTAAGAAATCTGTGGCAAAGTTTGAAAGATCTAACGTATTCACAAACATTACAATGAGGTCTCACAGTGCGCGTGGACGCACAGGGTGGTGGAACGAACACACACACGAACAAATCACAGAACTCTATTCAACGCTGTGCGTTCGATTTGCTGCTTCACTTAAGCAAGCATCGTTTGTGAATACGGGCGAAAGCGTACAGATAGATGTGCAGACGGGGCGACTTTGTTTACTATAAAGATCTGATAACCATGTTTATGCTCTAGGTGAAATTAATAAAATGATATTCGTTTGTATTAATTAAAATTATTCCATCTCAGTACATTTTAAGTTCGGTTAATATCCTTAACAGTAATCCCCAGATTAACTTACATTGATATTTTTAATTGCACATCCACATTACCGATTCCATTCTGAATTTAAACTTGCAATCACTCAAGTGCTGTTAAACCTTTACTCGTAAAAGTGGACTGTTGATTTCATTTTGGTTTTAAACCTACATTTACCGGGATTGAAGCGTAAAATGTTATTAAAGGCGTAAACACAATAAATGGATGAGTATGTGGAGCAGCGAGGACAGCCTGTAAAGGTGTATCTACACTGCAACGGGGCGTACGTGGTCCGTCGCGTATCATCATCATCATCATCTCAGCCATAGGACGTCCACTGCTGAACATAGGCCTCCCCCAATGCTTTCTATGTTACCCGGTTGGTAGCGGCCTGCGTCCAGCGCTTTCCTGCTACCTTTATGATGTCGTCGGTCCACCTTGTGGGTGGACGTCCCGTATAGACGTCGCGTATAGACTTCCTAAATACATAGTTTCGATGCAGAGAGACGTGAGCCTGGCACTCAATGTTCAATTATGAGTATTCCACCACACAAACGAATGCAGCGATTTTTTTAAGCTACATTGATGGTTTACGCCCCACGCAAGTCCGTAGTAATGTGAATTTGCCTTTAAACGGGCCAGTTTTAATTAAATGTAATGTAAACAGACATGGAACCGCTGCCGAGTAAATTATTGCTGAGTGGTGGGGGCAAGGACGCGTTGACACGTCAGATTGGGAAGTGCTGACTGATAAGTTTTTGTGGTGGTTTTATGGAAAAACTCACGTAAGCAAAGGAATTGAAAGCGAAAATCTAAAGCAAAGAGATGGAAGGGCGATACTCGGTGGTTTCAACCGACGTGCGTTTTTACGAATCTTAGGCTGAGTTGCACCATCTGACTTGGACCGTATTAAGGTAACCATAACGATAACCGGTGCTTTTTGTATGGAGTTTGACAGATTTTTGACATTTGTCAAAGTTAAAGTAAGATGAGGCAACCAAGCCTTAGCAACCAGTTGCTACAGTTGAAATGAGACTGCTACGCCAACCAATGACAGTGCTACGTTCAATTTATAGGTGGCGCCAGTTTTTAAAATTTTCTTCGCAGTTGTAATTTTATTTGCACAATTAGGAACCGGTTGCTAAAATTCGTAATAACCCCGCCGGAAACCTTTGAAGGTGAATAAATCGATACTATTAAAAGTCAAACCTGATAAATATTTATCCATTATCTATTTACTCATTATCCATTCATAAAGTTTTATTATATAGGATCCTACCAAACAATCTAGTAAACATATAAAAAACAAACAACAAACTATAAGATCAACACTGAAAGTACGAAATTAACCATTCCATGCAAATCACCAAACTTTGACTAAGTATCAGGTTTAAACAATATCCTGTGTAAATAACGGTAAAGGAAAATAACGATAAATCGGTAAATATTATAATTTCGGAGTAAAACTAAGGCTGAGTTGCACCATCTAACTTTAACCGTAACTATAACGATTACCGGTATGTTTTGTATCATCATAATCAGGACGTCCACTGCTGAACATAGGCCTCCCCCAATGACTTCCACATCGCACGGTTGGTAGTGACCTGCATCCAGCGTCTTCCTGTTCAGTGTTTTTTATAGAGTTTGACAGATTTTTGACGTTTGTTTAAGTAAGATTATACAACCCAGCCTAAGTCTCATGTCAAAAATAACGCACTTACTTGTTTACTCTATAGCGCTTTAAAGAGAACCAATTTTTTTACATCTGCAATCTATATCTAGAAACATTATACAAATTTATCCTTAACTTAACCACAAGTCTCTGAAGGCATGACACAAAACAATAGTTTTTCTATTTCACATTCATGGTATTCAAGTAGAATTTCTTAATGTCAAATTGAATAAAACCACCGCTGAATTTCCGTGGTTATTTCGGAAACATGTCGCACGTCACTATTAACGTCACAACGTTTTTACCCTTACTAAAATGAAGATATTTAAATTAACCTCTCATTACGTCGTGGGGTTTACGCTAATGAATCGTTTGTATAAACTATTTATGTTAATTATGCCCGTATTATTTGAATTCCTGTAATTTATAACGAGGAACTTTGTAAGGGAACGTGATCGTGGAGGAATTAGATATGAATGCAGTAGCAAAATATACTGCATTGTAGAAAATATAACTAAGTGTATAATGACTAGGTAGAGCATTTTTACAGTCGATGGTCCTCGTACTTATATCAATCGACCAGGTATTTAAATTTTGTTTCAGCAAGTACGTACACTAATTGCGTAGTACCACAGTGCTAATAATAATAATAATAAATCATTTATTTGCCAGAATACGGTTACAGATGGTTATAAAAAGAGAAGTTTCCAACATATTCTGTCGTACATACGATGTGCAAATATTACAAAAATGCTTACCTACATTAGTGCTCTTGTTTATATGTACTTCAACAGTACGAGTACATCAAACTCTACATAAAATATTTTAATTTAACAATTGCACTAAGCAATCTAATTCAGCATAATATATTTTCCTATACATCTGTAATGGCTTCGACATAAAATCGGCACGTAGCGGCCAGCATGCGACCGGCGCCGGCGTTTATCAGCCGCTTAGCATATCACTGGCCGCTTTTTGTGGCCTAGGCGACGTTGTTGACTATTGCAAAGCAAGCTGTTTGAGATTCGACTTTTCGAAAATCCGAATTGACAATGTTTTTCAGTGAGTGGCAATGATACCTTTAGCATATTTTAGTATTACAGGCTGTTATGGGCTGCTTGAGCTTAGAAGTGACAGAAATAGGTATTGGAGAATTCGTTAGAATAGCGAGACACGCGTGCATTTTACTCCAAAGATAGAAGGTTTTCAACATGTAGTGACTTTTATTGGGTTACATAGAGTACTCATAATAACTGTTCAGGATCCGCATGGTTTTTCAGTTGAAATGCAGCAATATTCAGCATTTTTGATACTTTAAAAATAAATTAGCTGTCAGAATAAGTACATCGTATGTGCTCGCGGGTTTGAGCTACACTGTTAAGCTCAACTTTGTTGTAAATTAGAAAATATTACGAAGGGTTAAAATATTAATTGCATGTATGGAATATCAAATATCCAACAGTTCAAGATATTTTTCTTTTTTGTACAATTAACAATGAAGTAGGACAGCAGGTACTAATTACCGTATTAAGGTAACGATGACGAAATCATTTTGTATCATTTTCTTTCTTATTGATAAAAAAATACTATTGACTTCGATTCAAGTTTTTGTAATTACCGAAAGTCGTACACTCAGTAGCCGGCTTTATGTTTCATTCCGTGACTTCTAGCTTTGTTCCGACGGAATGTCGTTTGAAGTATTACCTGTCGGTATTCCCGCAAAATGTTAGTACTACTGCCAACGTTCCTATGAAGCAATTTTGTTTAATTTTCCATTAATTATAATTTCTCTTGGGGATTGCAGCACGCGCAGGTTTTAAAAGTTTATATTGCAAGAATTACAGGATATAACCATGGAAGTCCTGCCAGATGTGTGATAAGTAATCATCCAAGTATCCCATTGAGTGGCCTTTGCGTTTTGTTGACACTTTCGCATTTATTATTAGTAGTGGTAATTTATTAAGTATCTGTTGGTACGTACATTGCATATTCATTTTATTAAACTAGGATAACGGTGTTGACTATCCAATTACTTAGTTTTAATATTTATTGAACTATCTTAGGAAAAATATGTATTGTTCAGTTGTTTGTTTTCCTAAATAAATTTAAAAAAAAAAGTAAAATCTGACTTACTGTTACAACCAAGCGGTAGTAAAAGAACCGTACTACGAAAATTGTTGCTGCTAGGATCTCTGTTGGTGATGAAAATGCTCTAAGTAAAAATACCCTTTGACCTTACAAATACGAACTAGATACAGGTCAAGCGCTAAACTCAGTCAGTGCCTGAGGTATGGGAGCGGTACGGGAATGTTTTTGTATCGTCAAACATCAGCGGGACTTGACATTTCCTTCAGATTTATATGCTGTCACGTCATAATATGTAATAATCCTCATACCTCAACAACTGAAAAATAGTTTAAATACGTTAGACCTACCGACTAATACCTTTTACAATATGCAGAAAGCTGCAATTCTCAATACGTGCCGAATTGTACGGCGATTCCTACAAGAGGACCATCACTTGGTTAACAACCCGTGAGGTTCTCTTTCAATACCGGAACAACCAGTTCCGAGAATCTTTAAGAAGAAAATATAAATAATAATAAATCTTTATTTGGCACGGGACAAAAAATGACATTTACAAGTGTTAAAAGGTACATAAAGAAAAAAAAACAGTAAAATAATCCAGCCAGACCAGTAAAGATCCCGAGCCAAAAAGGCGCCCGCTCAGCGATACTCGGGACTTATGTGAAAGTACCGACGCTGATTTTCAGCGAGTACCCTTTCCTAGGCCTCGGCTGTTGGGACCCAAACAGCGTCCGCCAAACAAACTAATTATTAAAACTTTAATAAGATAATAAAGAGCGGAGAGGGGATGCCCAACAGTCGAGGCCCTGCGTGGCGCTCTGCAGACATATAAACAAACAATAAAAATAAAATAAAATTACAGACACCAAGCTAAAGACAAAATCAAGAAAAATACTAAATTAAGAATGTGTAAGTGTGTTGTGTGTGTGCTCCTGAACATGTCATCAACGTCACCGTGTGGGTGACGTGTTGAGTGTTTGTGTGTTTACTAATAAATAAATAAATAAGTCAACGAACGGGAATAAAATATGTCAATGTCACCCCTCCCGTGCCACTTCCATACCTCAGGAATCGCTAGACCTTTAGTAATGTGCTTAAATCATTAAAAATATTGGCGTGCTTGGAGCCCTTCAATAACAATTTAATGGCGATTTCACAGCGGCAGGCACTAAACTGTTTGAAGTAAATTTACCAAATGAGGTGTTGACATACATGGGAAAATATACGTTTACTTTTCTACATGCGCGAGGTCAGTGTGGCCAGTTTTAATAAATCAAGCTAAAATACACAACGTATTACGCCGCGGTGAACTTGGGTGTGTAATGTATGATATAATTACATATCATATAATACTTAGATGATATAACATCAAATTATATAAAATCATTTAATATAATAATTATTTACTATAATAAACGAATAATATAATTTTAAAACGAATAATTTTAAGACAAATAACTAACAACTGATATAAAATGGTTTGATATAATGAATATTTTCTATAAAACTTACAATGTATACTATTTAAAACAAATAACATTCAAATCATATAAAAATAAAATGTCGAACAATCAAATGAGATAAAATTCTTTTCCTATAAAACTTAAATCATATAACAATAATTTTATATAAAGTTTAATTGTTATAATAAGCATTGCATGCAGCAAGCAAGCAAGCAAGCAAGCAAACAAGCAAGCAAACAAGCAAGCTAGCAAACGAGCGAGCAAGCAAGCGAGCAAGCAAGCAAGCTAGCAGGCTAGCATGCAGGCAAGCAAGCAGGCAAGCAAGCTAGCAAGCAAGCTAGCATGCAGGCAAGCAAGCTAGCAAGCAGGCAAGCAAGCAGGCAAGCAAGCAAGCAAGAAAGCAAGCAGGCAAACAAGCAATCAAGCAAGCAAGCAGGCATGCAGCATGCAAATTTGACTAAAAACTTGAGACTTCTGTCACGGCTCCGGCACTGCGGGGCTCTGGCGGTCCCTCGCGTGCTAATCGTCGCAGATGGCTTTCGCTCGACACCGCGTCTTCGGCTTGCTGGCCGGCTTCGCCGGCCAGCCTCAGCCGCGGAGCCTCGCTTCCAGCCACCTGCTCCTCAGCCCGCGGGCCGCCTCGCCCCTCCGTGCCTACGCGCTTCTAAATTACACTCTAGGGGTAGGGCAGACAAGACTACGTGGAGTCGGTTTTACGGCGATTCGTTTTTGTCACTAAAGTCATTTATAAGTCAAGCTAAAGAAGAACATACTAAAAGTTATATCTATCAGAAATTATATCAATTAAAGAGTATACCAAATAGTCGTTATAACAAATAATATTTATTTTATGTAATGGTTATATGAAATATTATTTATATTAAACAAAATTACGTCAAATGAGTCTTAGATTAAGTAAGGTTTATATCAAATGTCTTTATGCGTTTTGATTGGTATCTGAAATGACATTATTAGAAATGATTTATTATATGAAGTAAACATTATATGTTAAAAAATTATATCAAGTGTTATTATAACATACGTTTATTATACAATATGAACGTTATTGAAATGAATTTATATCATATAAACTTATATAAACTGTCACGCACCCGGTGAACTTACTTAATACTCCTTACAAATGATTAGTTTGGGCAATTAAAACGAATTAGGTTAATGTGTGGCTTTAGTTTAGGGTGTCCATACGATTGGAATTTAAAAGAATAATGAAAATGAAAGTAATAATGGAGTAATGATTTTCTGTAGTTTTCATGGAGGTGTCAATCTGATCAAGCCACTGTCACTCTCACTCACAGTCTAACATTTAAGTTGAGACCATTTTTATGATTTCTTAGATTAAGAAATTGAAAGGAAAAAACAAGTTTGTTCTAATTTATTAGAGTTGCGTTGAATACCGAATATTGGGAAAAAAAATAATGTTTCATAAAGGATTTGAGGTTGTTAAAAATACTTAACCAATATTTACATCACTACAAATAGTTTTCATTAAGCTAAACAATGTACCTCTAAGAATAATTTCAGGTAGATAACCTCATCAAATATACAAAAGTTTACAATAACAAAAACAGTTCAGCCAAATATTTTGCTTTAGTGTTATCCTTAAGCCAAAGGTTAATCCCAAATGTATGGTCACATCACATTTTGACCAGCAGCCTTTTTTCTTTCGTGCAGTGGCTTAGCTTATCAGATGGCATTTATCACAATTTCCACCCCCAATTAAAAGTGCTACTGCCTGCCTTTATGCGGCAAAGAACGAATTTCGTTTAGAGTTTATTTCCTGGTACGGTCTGGCAGTCCGCTTGTTGTACAATTGCTTTTATAGAGGGTGTAAAGCTGTGTAACTTTAATTTTAGTGTTTACGAGTGTTGAAGAGTTGTGTGTGGGATATAAATGACGTTATTGTTTCAGATATTAGAACTGACTGTCTAAGCATTAAATTCATCATCATCATCATCATCTCAGCCATAGGACGTCCACTGCTGAACATAGGCCTCCCCCAATGCTTTCCATGCTGCCCGGTTGGTAGCGGTCTGCGTCCAGCGTGCAGCGCCTTCCTGCTATGATGTTTTCTAAGATGAAAATTAAATTCCAAATCTTTGCTTGCTATTCTCACTTGACACCTTCTTTACAGGATTGAAAACTTTTTAGGATTTGTACAGGAAGCACAATATTATCTGCTTGATGGACCGACTATTTCAAGAATATTACTCGCGGTGGCTGGATGGAATGAACGGGACATTGGTGATCTTCAAAGGTTTGTATTCAACAGTAGGCTGCAGCTAGAGCCTGTAACAATAGAAAAAATAATTTACACAAATGTTCATGTAGGTACGCACGCATTTTACCAGTAATTACCTACTACAAAAATCCTAAAGAATTATCCCGGATATGTACTAGAAAGAGGACACAAACGCAATATTCATTAACACCCTACCCCTTTTCAATTAAAATCACGCATAAATTACGGACAAAAATTTTGTCACTGTTTGTCAACCGTCAAGTCAGCCGAGCAAACGCTACAAATCATTCTAACACCTGACCGCTATCGCAGTGAAAAATGACCGTCTCTGAACTGCGGACGCGGTTTTTCCGCGCGCTCGCCAGGGGGCGCCATTAAAATAAAATGTTGACGACAACTGGCGTGCGACGCTAGCGCCGCTTCGAGCAATTGAACTTCTTTAATAAGCGGCCCACTTTATTTATTTATTGGACTTAATTAATTTGTGGAGTTCAAATTGAAATTAACGTTTTAAGTGGAAGGGTTCATTTTATGGCTCAATTTAAGTGTGGCCAGTTAATTTCGTGAGGTTCAGTCGTTATGATACGGTTTGAAATTAATATTAAATGCCATTTTTATTACTCTCAAAATGGCAAGAATTTTTATGTTGTGTTATTTGGAAGGGTTTGATTCATAAAAATAGCTTGAAAACATGTGCAACGTTGCGCCACTTGGACTTTCATAAAAGCCTTTCAAACTAGATCCGCAACCGCAATTTAATATTAACCCACGATAAAAGCAAAACAAACGACTACTTTTTAGTAAAAATCCAACGGTCTAGCCTCCAATATTTACATTCAGGTCATAGCCCAAATATAACAGTTCAGCATGCGGAGCTCCGTTTGGTTTCTAGCGAGGGCAAACAAACGTGTTTTGGTAAAGAAAAAGAGGTTTGGAATCACTCCTGCTTTGAGTCAGAGAATTCACATTATTGTGAACTGCGCAAAAAGAGTTACAGAAAAGTACTAAAATATAGAGAGACTTCAATGCAAGAGTCACAATTCTTTCGGGAAGATTTCCATTTTTTTCCGAAATGAAAAATGGGGTGGCACTTTTCTTCCAGTGGTCTGTTTTGAAATTAAGTACTTCAGTTCTAATTTTTATTACTAAAAATTTGCTTGAAGTGAACTGGCTGATCTTTAGTGGCTATGGACAGGATGACCCCGAGCATTACGCTCCCTTTGATCTCGAACTCTTTGACCGGTCTTGCACTCTAAATTCATCTTGCATATTTGACCTGAAAACTGGTCTACGATTGAGAAAAAATCTACTAACGTTCTTCTTTACGTTGATACGTGTAAGTGACATAAAAACGAATTTTTGTCTAAAATGTTTGGATAGAGACATGTTTCGTTATGCCTTACTAAAGGCCATGCATTTTGTACTAACATTTTTATAAAATTATTACTTAATTTTGAGCTCTAAAAACAAAGTGCTTTAAATATAATTATTTTTTCTCAAGCAGAGGTAAAAAAGTTTTCAGAGTTTAATGTTACCACTTTTGTCGGCCGTTTGGTGTAGTGGTTCGAAACGGACTACTATTCCGGAGGTTGCGGGTTCGATTCCCGCACAGTACAAACATTTGTGTGCATGAACATATTTGTTTGTATTGGACTGGGTGTTTTCTATGTATAATAAGTATGCTTTTACAAAAAAAAAAGTATTTAAGTATGTTTATATCCGTTCTCTAGTACCCATAGTATAAGCTTTGCTTAGTTTGGGACTAGAAGCGCAGTGTAAAATGTCCAAGGATATTTATATATTATTTATTTATTTATATTTTGAAAGTGACTGTGTACACGAGGCCTTAAAATACTCACTGATGAAGAGTATAAATTGACACATCATCGTGACTTTAAATTAGGTAGTAAAAAGTACACAGTACAAGTGATACGACTATGAAATCTTTACGAGCAAACTGTCAACTTCTTAGCAGAGTTGAACAAACTATCCCGCCACAGACATAATTAAACGTGTCCCATCGAAAATGTTAAAAAGAAAACAATGCAATCTGTCTTAAATTTAACAACCTCATAAATAGTTTTGCTGTTCGTCGTTTGACTCACAATCATAAACTAAGATATAAACGACTATCCACTAACATCGCAAATGAATTTTTCCCCCAGTCGCACCACTGTTGTAAACTAGGCTTTAGGTAATTAAGACTAAGATAGAAAGTCGCATAAAGGGGAATCGTCAGAAGTTTTTCATATCGTTCAAGCAGAAAACATTGGCAGAGCGCTTCACCCGTCATAAAGGGGGAAACTTTACAAATCTTCGGATTTCTTACGCTTTTAGGGACACATAATATATTTATCTGCCCCTCGACACATTCGCAATGGCTCGAGTTCGTCACTTCAGGGATTACTTAGACGTCAAGGTTGAAGTTGATTGCGTAAATTTTAAGTCGCGAGCAGGGCTGCCATTTTGGAACTTGACGAGTCCTCAACATGAAAAGTCCGACGTAACAGAAAATCTCCAAAGTAAGGTATCATAATAATAACATAAAATTAGTTTTTCCGTGCAACACATGATGGTGGACATATCTACTATTAAAAAGTACCTACATCTGAAAAGAAGGCTAAACGTCTGGGAAAATTCTTACAGTTGGTAGCCCTAAACGTGAGCCAATGTAGTGAAGTTTACAAAGATCTCGTCAGAACTTCGCAGGAAAATGTGAAATGTTTGATGATAATTTTTGACACAATTCATCGTTGCGTAATTCGGATGCTTAAATAAGGATTTTAACATAATAAACTCACTGGAGTGAAAGGAGAGGACTCTGTGAGGCTTGAGCTTATGATATGAATGAATCGCAGTCAATTTCAATGTGCGAGTGACATTATTATATCAAGCTGAAACTTTGGCATCTTAAATGAATTATAATAGGTGCTATTTCTTAACAAAATGTACCTATGTGTAGTCGAATGTGCGTGTGAATTAAGTATAAGTTAATCTATGTACTTTCAGACTCTTACATGAGTCGTCTGTCCGAGTGCGGCTGAAAATCTCCATTCACATAAAATTTCGATACGTCCACGACGAACTTCATCAAACGTGTTTTAAGTTTAGTTCATACTTGTGTAAGTGATCAGTCTAGGAAAATAATTAAAGTTGGAATAGAAACTCATGATTTCATATCACGATAAAACCTCCCAAGGTTACGATTTTATTAGTGTTAACGTATCAATTTCCATTTTCAACTATGCTAAACAGTGCATGTTACGTAATTGCAATAGATGCTATTTTGCAGCAAAATTGTACAGTTGATGAGTTGTCGACTACATGAAACGGTTACGCTTGCCTAGAAATGATCCCATAACATTTTTATAGCAGCTGGCAAGTTCACACAGCACCTAACCTAAGATATGACGTCGTTAAAGCAACCGACCGCGCAGTCACGTTTTATATCGTCACTGTCATCTTAATTAAAATAGATGATTTATTAGATTTTACTACTTTTGGGCTCTGGTTCTTTTTCCCAAGAACACTTTGGCCCTCTCTTAAAAGTTAATGAGTTGCCAATCGATAAGTAAGAAAAAAAAACGCTATTGCTAACTCTACTAGTCACTGATCTAATCACTTAAGCCTGGTTGCTTGAGTTTCCAAAAAATGTCTTCTATTTTTAACACTCACATACCAAATAATGCTGGTCTCTGTAAATTACTTGAATTAAATCAATTTCTAACCACTCTCTCACTACCAACAAACGAAACAACGAAAAGACAACCAACGTCAAAATATTTCACGTGACAAAATTCACACCAGAAATAAACCCAATTCCGTAAATAATAACCATCATTTTCAATCAAATCCACAACCTCAATATCATTGGTTGATCCTCGTAGGCAGTCAATTTTTCTCACGGCCAGACGCCCGCCTACATCTCCATAAATCGCTACATACTGCGCGTACGCACCAATAACAGTATGTTACCATTTGCCGCTCATTTGGAAAGGTAAACAACCAGGGAACGGCCAATATGGGCATCTAAATGCGCGTTACCGTTTACACTGCCTTTATGAATTTCAAAATGTATTCAAATTTGTGCAGGTAACACGTTATGGGTTCTATCGTCGGTAATGTGGTGATTAACAGTGTTATTCGATTACTCCATCGCGGTATGGGGTATGGAGTTTATATTATGATACTGGGATGGGATTAGATTGGTTTTAGGCTGGTGTGCTGTGATTTTATTGAAATGTGTACTCAATTTTTGTTTTTATAGGTGCAAATTAAAGAGATGTTTTAATTTTTAATTTGTCGAATGACGTAGCTATAACCTAACAAAGCTGGATCGGCTTGAAGCTTTCAGAAAAGAAGAAAAGTAAAGAATTACCTTTACGAACCATTACATCCCAATATAATGAAAATTAAATCAAAGCTATATTGTCTTTGTGATCTATACACTGGTTAAGTTTTTATTAGCGGTCAAGCTGTCGGTCCTGGCTAGACAGGAGTTGCGGCAGTGGGAACGAGAGGTGGAAATAGTCCCGTACTTATATTGTTTTTGTCTCAATATAACATAGCCTTATGTTCTGTCATGTAACCAGTACCTATTACATAGAGTTGGCGCAAACGAGGCGTTAACATTGGATTAATCCAGTACCTCTAGCATGAACAACTTTCGTCTTCGAATCGTTTGCGTACTCGATAAAATTCGATACTCAATCTTCGAATTAAACGATAACGTGACAATTTTGATTCTCAAAATAAGTTTCTTGCAACCACATCTCATACTAAGTTCACTTTACGACACGTTCACAAGGGCGCTGTTGTAGTTTTATTACTAAATCTTTTGATGGCGATTCGAGTACGCAAACGATTTGAACTCGAAAGTTTTTCGTGCTAGCCGTACTGTACGTACATGGACGTAACGTAACGAGTAGGATAATAACAACTAAAAATATTGCTTCGCTGTACTAATGAACGATTTTCTGATACAAACGTTTTTTTTTGTTGTACATAGGTAATTTTTTTTTTCAATATAACAGTGTTGTCAAGTCTCTTTTACCATATGTATTGGAGATATCTCCTTTATTACTTTGTTAGATAGCGTCCAAGAACAGTACTAGTACAAGGACCATTTTGATTAGCAGAACCCTAACAGATTCCTCTATTTCGTGCTCCCTATATTAAGTACGTGCGCGAACAATGCATAATTAAGATACAAGCACGCAGTCTCGTCTCGAGGGGGTGCAATTTGAGTCCCATGTATTATAATTAGTATGGTTTAGGAGTTAATAGGATTTCGCTCACATGCCTAATGGGTATGAGGTTTTGGTGATATAGAAGAGTTGGGTAATCACTCTACTATAAATAAAAGCAATGTAGAGGGTTGAGTGATCTCAGTTGATACAGCATACACGATGAAAGGAGTAATATATTTGTATCAAAAAGATACTCCATCAATTTAGTAATTTAGTAAATAAACATTTTATTTGATCTTTATTACATCAACTTTAAGGATGATGACCATATTTATATGAAAGAAGCATTAAGTTGAAATTATTGTGAGATGCATTCAACCAATGCCTGGTTAAAAATATTAAACGTCACAAAATTTCTTTAAGATTCTCACGATTAAAGTTACCCTTAAAATTTTCTTTACCATCATCTTTAAGCCTATCCCCGATAGGTACTTCTAACTGACATGACAGACGCCATAGCCTGTCATTGAAAATAAATCCCAAAAGCAGGTTATCTGAGACCATGTTTACCCTCCACTTGGGGAAATTTTCGTCAATCAGTGGATTTACATTACACTCGACGGTGACAACGTTCTTACGTTACAATCCGGGACTTAGCAATCTGACACAAGTGTATGTTTTTGTTGAAGTTTTCTTTTGAATTCTTAGAAGGTTCAAAAGAAAAATTTAACAGGAACCTTTTCTAAACCATTCGAAAACAAATCCGAACAAAAAGGATTGTGATGTAATCAATAATACGTAATGTTTTTCCTTGAAACGGAACTTGTAGTGTTCTAAATCATCATTTCAGCCACATGATATCCACTGCAGAACATAGGCCTCTCCCAAGCCACCCGCCTGTCAAGCGTGGCGAACTGGCGAGTATATTGGCAACTCCCCCCGTATGGTCAACGGTGTTCCACAATGTTTGTGTAATGTGTATCATTACTTTACATTATTATCACCATATTAGATGACCTTGCTGGTTATATCAACAAAAGATTAGGTTTAAAAACGCCCTAACTTATTAGTTAAAAGTACGTTTTTTGGCAAGTAAGTTATGACAAATGACCTAAATAACTACATATTTTCACGTTCAGCCTAATTTGGCCGGAAAAATGATTGGCCTCATCTCATAATCCTACCCTTTATCAAGTCGAGCAACCCTCACGCCATCGATCGTGGGCGATAGCCAGTATTTTGTGCAGTTAATTATCCGGGGCGAACTGGCTTAATCCAGTTGGGCACGTGACACGCACGTGCCGCCTTTAAAAGGACTTATTTTTAGACTAATCGCCAAATTTCGATAGTGAAGTTGAAGTCGATTGCGAAATAATTTTGTGGAATCTGATTTCCTTGGGAGCTATAGAAAGAAGGGTATTTATGTGCTTAGTAGTAATTTGAATTGCAAAATCCTGGTATAACTATACCTACTGTAGAGACAGCAGCAAGTGCATCTGATTTTACATTATTTTTGTAGCGAAATTACACCTAATTTCAACTAGATAACGGACACGATATGCCGTCGTCTGTGCATATAGTTACTGCACTCTGTAAAGGGATTTCGAATTAAAATCTGTCTCGAATGTTGGGTACTTTGTTTGTCTAGGCTAGTACGCAGATTACATACAGCTGACTTACAAAACTTCACATTGTTGCTTACTATTAATTCCATTGTCCCCGTAAAATCCGCGAAAATTACAAGCCGTCGATTCAACTCGAGCGTACTTGAAATAAAGCGAGTGGTTTAATAATAGCGGCACCTGCCTGACGTATTTGGTTCAAATTTTGTATGAAATATTTGTACAAGGCTGGCTTAATCAGTATCGGCATTTCATAAAAGTCAACTGTCTATTAGGCTAATAGGTTGGCACACTAATTTAATCCGGACGCCTAAATGGAACTTAAGCTGTCAATACCAGCTTGGTAATTAATAAGTAAATGCAATTTTGGTTAAGACGATAACTTGCCTATTTATTGAATAAACCTATCGTCGTTTAAGTTCTATCACCACGTAAGTCATTTTAGCAACTTTTCAGAAGATTGGACGAAACGACACGTCTTTCGATTCTCTAGCGAATGGCATCAAAATGTCAAAACCGCCAAAAAATAACTTACGTGGTGATAGAACTCAACTATGTTTTTGACAATATTCTTGCTGCTAAGCAAATACCTACATGATTCCATTCTACTTATTCGCTTTTTTAAAACCATTGTAACGCGAACGCAATGTTATTATGAAAACTGCCAGTGTTTCACGTATCTCTCTCAAACTCAGTAAGGGTGTATTAATAAAACTCAACGCTCTTCTTTTGTTTTGAAGAATAAAACGCAACTTGAAAATAAGCAAGCTATGTAGGTGAAAGGTTTCAAACAAATCTTTCATGATGCAACGAAAAGGCAAATAATAACAACTAATATGGAAAACATTTTTCAGTTTTTACGAAGTGGGCTTTCAATACTCGTATCTGAATAAAAGGCAAACAGAACTGCTGCCTCTCTTCATGTGCCTATTATATTACGATTTTAAAAGGGGTGAAAAGTTAAGTGAGTTGAGTTATTAAGTATTATTATTTTCCATAGCATTCAAAAGTGTTTTGCTATGTCGAAGATATTAACATCGCATTACTTCTTTCAGATTTAATTAATATTCGACAGATGGGGTCAAAATTATAGGAAGTAAAAAGGAGATAAGATTCATTACACATTGACCACGAACCAATTTCGTTTGCTGAACTTTTTAGTACTTTTATCATTATTTCCCTTGGAATGATACAATGTAGAAATATAAACAACAAGAGCTAAATCAAGTTTAGTGACAACGCTGGTAAGCCTTTTCACTGATTAAAAAAATGCCAGTTTAATTGGTTTGATGATGGTTGTAGAAACCATTTACCTAATCTATGTTAACTAATGCTAATGAATAGGTAGATACAAGTATCCTTGAGGCTTCATTCATTTCAGAAATGCAATTAGCCATTACACAAAGATTTAAGTTAAGCTACTGAAGTGGCCGCTAAGGGCACAGTATCCACCCCTGGGGTACGCTTTCATATCTCCCTAGAATCACAAAAGATAATTCAAAGTATAAGCATATTAGGCAGGGGCCAGACTGCCTGGGGCGGGCCTATGTTTACCATAACACTGGGTGATGCGAAGATTTGGTTATCTTAGTGTTGTTACCAAATTATTTGGAAGTAAATTAAAGCTGCATAATATTAAAATTTTTTGACTTCCAGACAATATAATTTTTCTAAGCTACTTTCATGTGTCGCTAAGGCCTCAGCCTCGAGTTTAGCGGGCAGCGGGGCGGGAGCGGCGGCGGCGCGGGAGCGGCAGGATCTTATGCGTAAAATAAAATAGACCGGTTCTCGAAAACAGCGGCGCGGCAGCGGCGCCGGAGCGGGCAACGAGCGGGCAGCGGCGAGGGAGCGGGCAACGAGCGGGCAGCGCACTCCTTCTTTTGCCCACAATAAATCGAGCGTTAGGAATAAATTTGAATCGAAATAAAATTGTCGCCGTTGTTCAGACATTTCGTTTGCGAATAAAAACAAATATCTCGACAACACAACCCCGAATACAACACTTCGCCGCTAAAGCGCCGCGCGAGCTGCCCGCTTGTTTCGAGAACGGGTCTGCGTTGCCCGCCCCGCTCCCGCGCCGCCGCCGCTCCCGCCCTGCTGCCCGCTAAAGTCGAGGCTGAGGCCTAACACATGAATATGGAAAAACAAGTACATAATATTAGATTCTTCAGTAACATTTGACTGGCTTACCAACATTATAAGCAGCGGAAATGAAAATATTGTTGAGAAAATAACTTCATTGGTCAGTGAACTCTACTAAGCCCTAAAATGTAAGTAACCTATCGAATGCAGTACTTATACTTTTAATCTAGAACCAGTTTAGTAATAATGAAAATCATTGAAGCTAATGCCTTCAGTCTTTATTACTTTATTTCAACTTCGTCTCGGTAAGCGCCATCTCGCGGCCAATTTCCTCACTACATTGACCATTTTAATCATCAGTTTATTGCACCCTATGTGGCGGTATTAGAGTCGAGATTACAACGGATTTGTTAAGTCGAATATTATTTTAATGCGTAACTTGGAAGGAAATTTCTGCGAAACGGTTATCGTTGCAGTTAAAGAAGTTGCGGCTAAAGAATTGCTTGAATGGCTTGTGACTGCATTCAGTTTGTTTTCCTTGGGTTATCCGTTGCTTTAAGTTTTGTGGCTTTCAGTATGCATTCTTAGTTTCCTGCACAAGTACCTATTAATTTTTTCAAAGCTTCAAAGAGAAAAATGATTCGATTCCTTGTCAGTATTAACCCGAAGCACGATTACCATGTCAATCACAGTTGCAGTCGTCACTGGAGATAAGCTCTACTAAACAGATTTAAAAAGGCCCATTTTAATTCCCATATATCTTTGTCTTAATGGACCCGATTGTTCGAGAACACATAAATGTTAGTTTTAATATTTGGAGTAAAAATATTTCTAAACTATTGAATTATTTTATAAAATACTGAACTTATTTGCTCCATTTCGAGCCAAACGTCTTCACACACAAGTAAATACACGACCGATCG
Organism: Ostrinia nubilalis; assembly: GCF_963855985.1. NCBI lineage: Eukaryota > Metazoa > Arthropoda > Insecta > Lepidoptera > Crambidae > Ostrinia > Ostrinia nubilalis. The sequence continues at coordinate 10,797,631 of NC_087098.1, forward strand.
GTACATTTAATTAAATTCCTTTGAAGATTCCGTCCACGGTCCACCCTCATGTTTCCTTAATATTAACTTACATGTGAACAACAAGTGTCTTCGAGTACCGATTGGGTTTCCTTCCATTTCGAAAGCTCATCTGGTAAATGCAGCGCTCGGCGCAGGAGGACAACAGTCAGGGTTGCAAAGGTATGGATTTTACCCTTAATGTGGGAAAATAAATATTAACAGTTTAGAGTCTCTTATAAAGTTAGACGTTTTGGGCCAAACGGGAGTCGTCCGGTTGAAGGACCACGTTTTGAAAGTATGACAACTGCGTTGGAATAGAAATGAATATTCGTTAGTGACCTTGGAAATCCTTGGGGGAGGCCTTTGTCAGTGGATGTTATTTGGCTGAAACGAACGAACGAACGATTCGTTAGTGTGCGGTCTTGCAATAGAATGACATGTTGCTCAAAACATCTAATTTGAAAGAGCCATAAAGAAAGACCTTTATACAAGTGTCATTTCTCAGTAGGTTTATTTGGTAGAACAGACTTTATGTCGCATTACTGACACGCAGTAAAGCTAAAATTTTCTACGAGCTGTTTTTCTCCAAAAAAAAATTAAAGGATATTCGTTTTAGAACTGGTATCCCTGCTTCACGTCCGCTTAAGTATTGTTGATATTCTAAACCACCCCTGAACGGGGCTGGTCTGTCGCAACCGCACCGTCGCGTGGGCTCGCCTGATTGCAAGCGTGCGAGGGTGCGGGCTAGCTATGGAGAATTTTAGCTTTATTAAAGTGTTTGACATCGTATAAGTAGCAGGAAAGCGCTAGACGTAGGCCGCTACCAACCGGGCAACATGGAAAGCAATGGGGGAGGCCTATGTTCAGCAGTGGACATCCTATGGCTGAGATGATAATGATGAAACTGTTCGATCTTTTTATTTCTTTACTAGTGTTAAAATGCTTCGGTCGTGTACTTGTTTCATCTACCATGCTCCAAGTTACTGAGGCTGGTCTGTTACAACCTTGTAAGTTGTTACATCCGTCTTGCTTCACACCAAGAACTGATAGGTAGGTACATGTTTTAGTTTAGAGTCACAGTCACAAATTTTATGTCGCAGAAATTAATGCAAATATTTAAGCGGAGTTATAATCTATTCGAAATCCCTCAAATATATTCGTGATCCTATAAAACTTCTGTAAAATACAGGGTGTTAGGTAAATGGGTATATGAGCCGACACTAGCCCATGTTAACATGGTCATATAAATGGTATGGTGAAGTCAGAAATTTGATTTCATCATTTTGTTTTTTTTTATTTTCATACAAAAAAAAAAATTATTAAATCCGATTTGTATGAAAATTAAAATAATTAAAATGAAGATATCAATTTCCTGACTTCACCATACCATTTATATGACCATGTTAACATGGGTTAGTGGCTCATATACCCATTTACCTAACACCCTGTATACTGTTATAAAATATTTATGTATTATAATAAATTCTTCTTACTTACACACTCCAATAGCTCAGCGACCCAAATTGTGTCTGAGTCTCCATTAAGAGATCAAATGGCGACCGCCGGCCGTTTGGTTTAGTGGTTCAGAACGGACTACTATACCGAGAGGTCCCGGGTTCGGAAATCGAGCCAGGTAGAAATTGAAATGATGAATTTTTATTTCTGTGACGGGTCTGGGTGTTACTATGTAATATGTATGTATTTAAAAAAAGTTCGTTCGTTCGTTCGTTTCAGCCAAATGACGTCCACTGCTGGACAAAGGCCTCCTCCAAGGTTTTCCACAATGCACGGTCCTGCGCTGCCCGCATCCAGGCTCTTCCCGCGACCTTTACGAGATCGTCGGTCCACCTAGTAGGAGGCCTGCCCACGCTACGTCTTCCAGCCCGTGGTCGCCACTCGAGAACTTTTCTGCCCCAACGGCCATCGTCTCTACGAGCTATGTGCCCCGCCCACTGCCACTTGGTTTTAGCAATTCTGCGAGCTATGTCGGTCACTTTGGTTCTCCTGCGGATCTCCTCATTTCTGATTCGATCACGCAGGGAAACTCCAAGCATGGCCCGCTCCATCGCTCTTTGGGTGACCTTGAGCCTTCTTATGAGGCCCATAGTAAGCGACCACGAAAAAAAGTATACAAGGCATATTATTTGCTTACTTTGGGGCTAGATGGCGCTGTGTGAAAATTGTCCAAATATATTTTAAAAAAAAATGTCTCTGTCATTTCATTTAAAATACTATCTAAGAAAACTTAGCTTTTGAATTGACATAAAATCTAATGTGATTTAACCAAAATGTGATGTACATTTTGGTAACCTATCTGAATAAGATTTGAAAAAAAAAGTACTATTTAATAGTACATTTTGTTTCTTTTTTCTTCACTTTTAAGGACCAAGTGTAAAAAAACATTGTATTGAAAACATTCCTGAATGAACGAGCGCGATCAAAATTCACCGTATTAAAACCTTCATTGCACGAAAGTCGTCCGCACTCCGCAGTCGGCTAGGCGTTAAATGCTACATTTGCCGTGGCCATTTGCAATTCGATATCCAGCTAAGCTCCGCGGGATTGAGTTCTGCGGATTGCGTGTCTGCTCCTATCGGAAATTGTAATAATATTCATATCTTTAAATAGCCACTGGTTTATACAGATTCAGATGTATGTGTAACGTGTGCCAGGGAAAACTCAGGCACACATTACAGATTCATTTAAAAATCATTTTAAGACAAAGACTCTAAAATTTAATAAGTATCGTTTGAGGCTTCATTATTCAAATGTTGTCAGTGTCGGATTACCGATTAGATGGTTGGTAGTTAGAATCGCGTCGTCTGCTGCCGGGCTAGCACGACACAACAAATATGTACAAATGACTTATCTTGCAAAATGGACTAATGCCAGTTTTCACCATCAATCCCTAATTTTTAAGTGACCCCTATGTAAACAAAATCCCTTTTATTTGTTGGTAACAAAGGGGTCACTTAAAAATTAAGGATTGATGGTAAAAACGGGCATAAATGTCTCAAAAAGCCACTATAGCCGAACGGTGAAGGGGTCAGACTGGCCGACTCGTGATCCGGGGAACGCAGGTTCTAACCCCGCTGCCGCTGGACTATTAGTGAACTCACTTGTAACACAAGCATCTTTAGCTTACCACGAGAGGTTAACAGGACTTTTAGTAAATGTTGCAATATAAATTACTTACTAAATTCTTTAAAAAATCGAGGTGGCAATAGCCCAACAGCGTCAAAGTTATTCGCTGGACTATTATGGTGAACGCCTCGTAACACAAACGTTTTTAGCTCAGCTGGAAAACACATGACTTTAGTTAATAAACGTAATATTTAAATCAACAAATCTTACTTTCCATTAATTCCAATTCTAACTTAAACTCAAACAACAATAAAACATGAGCACAATCCTCTGAAATACCTCACCATTTGTTATTTCATTTCACGCGTTGCACTTGAGTTGTCTAAGCTTAGACAATCAGAATGCGCGTAGGCGCCGCGCCTGTGGCACCCATTGTGGCGCGCAACTTATTACAGAAGTTAGCCGGTGTTCATACTAATCCCTGTACAATACTTATTGTACCAAAAATCTTTAGGCTACAGTTGTTTTCGTTCGTTTCAGCCAAATGACGTGCTGCTGGACAAAGGCCTCCTCCAAGGTTTTCCACAATGCACGGTCCTGCGCTGCCCGCATCCAGGCTCTTCCCGCGACCTTTACGAGATCGTCGGTCCACCTAGTAGGAGGCCTGCCCACGCTACGTCTTCCAGCCCGTGGTCGCCACTCGAGAACTTTTCTGCCCCAACGGCCATCGTCTCTACGAGCTATGTGCCCCGCCCACTGCCACTTGGTTTTAGCAATTCTGCGAGCTATGTCGGTCACTTTGGTTCTCCTGCGGATCTCCTCATTTCTGATTCGATCACGCAGGGAAACTCCAAGCATGGCCCGCTCCATCGCCCTTTGGGTGACCTTGAGCCTTCTTATGAGGCCCATAGTAAGCGACCACGTTTCGGATCCATAAATCAACACTGGCAGCACACACTGCTCGAAGACTTTTGTCTTGAGACACTGCGGTATTTCGGACGTGAGTATATTGCGTAGCTTGTTTTAATTGTGATAAAAATTGCCTTCATTAACTTTGACAGTACAGAGATACTTACCGTTTCGATAAACAAAGTTTAATCTCTTAAACTAGGGGCTCCAAGCAAGTAAATTATATTTGTTCATACGTAACTTTATTGTCTGAATATTTTTTACAAGCTAATCTTATTCACTGACCTACTAACTAAAATAAGAGTGCGTTAGGAAAAAGTTCGGATAAATGTAATAATTTTTCTGCTAAAAAAATTGTATTGCGAAGTCGCTGTTGTTACCACACATACAATAAGAAAAAGGAACAGACTACAGAATTTACTAACGTTGGTTTTGGATATCAAGGTAAAACTTACTTTAATACTTTATCTTTGAATGAAAACAACTTTTACTTATGTGTCTCAAATAAACCTGGACTTAGATTTCGCGTAAGACTTGGGAGAATTTACCTAAGTAAACTTTACGCAAGTATACACAGCGGCTTACAGGGACACCTACACCACGCATTATGCCTTTACAATAAAATCTTCATCATTCCCCGTCCAGACCAAGCAGTAACAAATTGGCCCTACTTCAAACCGCCCACCGTATTAAAATACAGGGTGTCCCAAAAAGTAGTGTCAAGCCGAAGCCCAGAGATAGAGCATCACTAGGGCTACCCGAATCACCGCGACTTTTGGTAGTTTTCTAGTTATGATTTTTTTTACAAAATACAGAATTTTTAGTTTATACTTATTCGTGTTATGGATGTACTTCTGAATCAGCTAGGTCTAGTATTCATCTAATAATAAAAAAATCAGGAATGTAATTTGACTATTTGCGTCACAGTGACCAAAAAAGCGCCTAAGCATAGAAATTTAAATCAATCATAACTTGAAAACTATCAAAAATCGCAGGACATACATGGGGGTGATTTGGATAGCCCTTGTGATCTCTGGACTTCGGATTGACACTACTTTTTGGGACAACCGGTATAGCCCAGTGTGCATCCCGATGCGTTTAAATGCAGTCCTACTGCATGCACGGGATTACGCCTGGATCCGAGACGGTATAGGCAAGACAAACAGCGCAGGCGTTTAGTAAGATTAGTTCTAAGAGAACGGGGCTCTGCCTCTTGAATAGTAGAGATTTCCGTTTGTGAATGGGCCAAATATTTATGTAAGGAGCCTGGTGGTTTAGTAACAAGAGAAATTCACGTAAGCCCGGAGTATTAAGGGCATTAACCGGGCCGGGAACAGTCTGCGATAATAAACCGATTTATCCTGATTCAAATAGTGCTTACGTCAGAGGTTTGGAGCTAGGGAATAAGGAAGCTGTATCGGGGACGAAAATAGTTAAAGCCTATACAAAAATGTACTTTGTGGCCATTGAATTGGTGTGTCAAAATCAAAAAAAAATCAAAATCAAAATTATCTTTATTTGTTTAGACTAATTAAATGTCATCTGGTACATTTAATAATGCAAATTGGATTACCTACTTTTCATACTATTAACTTACTTTTCATCACGAATATTACAAAAACATTTTGTTAAGAAAATCTTAGTAGGACTTTCACAAAATATTTTTACTTTCCTAACCTGAAATTAAATTTGGCTGTTCATCACGAAATCACTTTTGAAATTATACTTCTAGATACAAAACTATAACTGTACCTAATCAGTTCCAAATTTATGATTCCAATCAAATCCTAATTGAAAAACTTCCACAAAACTTACTTCTGACTAAAAGTAAAAGCAGTTCTAATATAAGATTCGTATTTTGAACAAAGCTCGCTTATTTCGCCGTGCAAAAGTTAATTATCCAAAGTCACTGTTGTGCAATTTCACGTTTGGATCCAGCTACATTTTAATTTCAGACGCCAACTGAGCAAGAGAAAGAGTCACATTGTCGAGGCATCTAAGAATTGGAGGAGTGCAACGAGTATGGTGACCGTCCTTACTAAATACTTCACACAGTCGCTGGTTTTTTAGAAATGCCAACTTTAGTTATTCAGCAGTACACTCACTTTACATATTCACCATCATCATCAGACGTCCACTGCTGAACATAGGCCTCCCCCAATGACTTCCACATCGCACGGTTGGTAGCGGCCTGCATCCAGCGCCTTCCTGCTACCTTTATCAGGTCGTCGGTCCATTTTGTGGGTGGACGTCTCACGCTGCGTTTTCCAGAACCTTGCTGCCCCATCGGCCGTCAGTTCTGCATACTGTGTCCTGCTCATTGCCACTTCAGCTTGCTAATCCTTACTGTATTATGTAGCTACTATGTAGGTAGGTAAGTGATAAATATAGGTTTTAGCAAAAATACATCTCGCATTTGCAACGAGTGTTCTTTAACTTAGAAATAAATAAATCCATCAACTTTTCTTATGAGATAATTACCTCATTATCATGATTTAATCTTCATGTGTTTCTACCCAATGTTTTTTTATTTGATTTCAGATTATATTCATATTTAAACATAATATTTGATAGGACACGAGCTGGAATATTCTTGGAATTCTTCGCATTCTCATACAAATCGCCACGAGCACACTACGCAGTAACATGAATAGAGTTATTCAGTTTTTCTCAACACGTACCACTTAGGTCTCAACCTCTCACCTCTCTTGGCGACCCTAAACGCAAGTCTTAATCTCCGAGCTCCGCGACTGCCCTAATGATATCTCAAGATGCTCTTAAGAGCCCATACATAACACTCTATGAGACGTTTTTAAAATTTAAGCCAACGTTAATGCGTCCTCCGCTGTTTACTGTAAATACTTATTCAAATTTGTTGCCGAGTCCACAATGCGGGGTCCGCTTTTGTGATACAGGAATTAGCATAACACGAGGTATTCAATGGACAAAGTAACCGGTATAAAATGAAATTTTACGGTTTACCCTTATATTGAAAAAGGGAGGTCGAGTTAGGATATAATAAAATGTCTACGTGCTCTGCGGCTCGCCTTATGGGAACTGAATATTTTACACAGCATTGACGAGATTGTTAAACCTGTTTTATGTTGCCCTTGTTTTTTAGTATTTTAAGGGAGAAGTGACTTTTGAAGGTGCGTTGAAGTTTTGCCGCGGTGATAAAGCATGTTGCATTTTTGGCATACAATATAGGATATCACTAGCAAACACCATACATGATACTTAAACTTAAACTGAGCATAGGCGTCCCCCAATAATTTCCATTAAGACCGGTTGGTAGCGGCTTGCATCCAGCGCCTTCCTGATACCTTTGTTAGGTCATCGGTCCACCTTATGGGTGAACGTCCTGCTCTGCGCTTTACGGTTACTGTTATTTTTAAAACACACTTTGACCCAAAACAAAAAATGATTGATAATAATGTTACAGTTCTTCTAAAAAGGCCTGAAAGTAAAACGTTCGCAGGCAAAACATTCCCCAGCGAAACATTTTAATATGTTTCTTAAACAAATTAAAGTTCACAAACATTTTCGCAGTTTTATTTGAACAAAAATTATTACTTCATCGATTTTGGAAGTTTGATTAACGATAAATTTCATAATAAACTGTGCTTCGCCCGAGTCTAAATACTTTATTTTGTTCCACGATGCTCGCGGGCATTCTCCATTATTAAAACGAATTGTTTTCTGAACTTTTAATATTAAAACGGTACGCTCTTGGACTTTCCTTTCGCTTGTTTTTGTCGATAAAAAAAACGCGACTTAATAAAAATCGTTACGCAAAAATCTGTTTATAAACTCGTTATGGAATCCTTGAAGTGCAGAATATATTAAATTCATAAAATGCTGCCTGTCTTAAAGGCTTATTATTGGATTTATTTAAAAAAAACCTCCATTTACTTCTTCTATCGATGTATTGCACAATTTAAGGGTTCCGTAGCGAGAAAATCAAACCTGGGACTATCGGATTAAGAGAGCCTAACCACTAGACTACGAAGGCGTTTACCACTTATTTCTCCTTTTATCGTGTGGTTTGTAACAACTCTAGTGACAGATATAAAAGACGACATTAACTTCTGAACTTACGACATGCCGTTTTCATCATCATTAAAATTTCAGCACAGAACTTCCACTGCTGATGATAAGCCTCCCCCAACTTACACAGATTTTTTTTTTAATAAAAACTAGCGGCCGCCCGCGACTTCGTACGCGTGGATCCCGTTTTACCCCCTTATCTATCTTACGCGGTTTAGATTTTTTCATACAAATGTTTTTTCCCGCTAACTCTCGTTCCTGTGGGAATTTTGCAATATCCTGTTGTAACTAAGCTTTAAGTTTACTAAGGTACCTGCATGCCAAATTTCAAGCGTCTAACTTAAGCGGTTTAGATTTTTTATACAAAAGGATTTTCCCGATAATTCCCGTTCCAGTGGAAATTCTTAAGTATACTATAACCTACCTAGGAGTATGAAGAATAATTGTACCAAGTTTCGTTAAAATCCGTCGATTAGTTTTTGTTTCTATAAGGAACATACAGACAGACAGACAGACAGACAGACAAAAATTTTACTGATTGCTTTTTTGGCATCAGTTTCAATCACTTATCACCCCCTGATAGTTATTTTGAAAATATATTTCATGTACAGATTATTGACATCTCTACAGATTTATTATAAGTACAGATATAGATTAAAATTACTAATAGTCCCGTTAGCCCCTCGTACTAAGCTAAATATGCTTGTATCACGAGTGAGCTCACCACAACAGTCGAGCGGCGGGGTCTGAACCCGCGTTCCCCGGATCACGAGTCGGCCAGTCCGACCCCTTCACCGTTCGGCTATCGTGGCTGTAGCATGCACGCACAGTAAAACTTTCATATTTTTAAGAAAACTTTACCACTAAATTGGATATTGCAAAAAACTAAGATTTTAATGAGTCTATTATCTTCAAGGCTCTTTAAAATTCAAGAGACGACCTACCCTACGTACTAATGTAATCTTCTTTTTACAGAAACGTCAAAGAAAACACGTAGCTCATTATTTTAGCTATTTCAACTCAATCCAGTCTAAATTTCACAAAAGACAGTCCTCGTCTACTCATAGATATAGTTAATTACATTTGAATTAGTATTCAGTTCATTCATCGTTGAATTCAAAGCATTGAAAAGGCCCCGGCGGGAAACTTCGATCGGAAAAACATTCCGTGAGGAAAAGTTTTCCATGTTGTTTTAACCTTTAACCGACGAGGTGCGGTCTCACAGACCGCTCCGGTTTTTGAAATTTCTGGATTGCAATGTTCTACTTACTCCCGTGTCCCGAGCGTCTCAGTACCTTCGAGTTTAGTTGCCCAAACGCCATTACAGGTAGCGGTTACATCGACGAGGGCAGTTTTAATAAGATAATTCGATTTAAAGTTCAACAGCGGTCTGTGGGACCGCACGTCGCAGACTACGTGACATTTTTGTACCATACTGAAACTGGCGTTTTTGTTTTAGACGACTAATTTTTCGTAAAAATGATGGATCCTGGGCCACCACAACCTAGGAAAAGACATTTCCTAATGATATATTGATATTTGAACATAATATTATGTAAAAGATGGTAGTCCGTAAAAAAATACCGCGAAACGGGTTGGTAAAGAAAACAGTGACATGTATTCTAGGCTCTGACATGCCAAATCAGCCTGATGTCATTGCACCAGCTGCAAAAAAGACGTACATTTTAGTCCACCTAAATTGAAAACGAAATAATCTTACAGGTGTTACCTATGCATTCCGAAAATGCTTGACATGCGGTAAAAAAAATGTCCTGATTTTGCCTGATGTTTACCCTACGTCAATTTTTTTTGTGCATGTAATTTACGTGTCATTTATTTTTATTTTATTCATTATGTTCACTATATTTAGGAAGGAGTATAGTTTTTCTTGCTTTGATTAAAATTTACAAGTTATATAGGTATTATTGAGCTCTAGTGTAATTTCAATGAAATTAAGGGTCAAAAAAGTTTTAGCCATATTTAAATAAAAAATATACATTGATTCCTCGCAAATTATACGTATGTTTATTTGTAATACTATAATGTTCTCAAAAAATATAAAACCAATATACTTTTATACAAAAAAATATTACTTTTTGAATAAACAGTATAGCGGTCCCACAGACCGCACGTCGCAGACGGCGTGACAAAAAAATCACGTCGTCGGTTAAAGGTTAATTGAGGAAAATTGGCCGTGTACTTAAGTTTTGCAGATAAAGTTAAATGGCACCGTACTTTGTTACAGTTTCAATTGAAGGTGTATTTTTAGCATTTAAAATTAATAATTGTATGATGCCATGTTGTGAAGGACGAGTTAAATCTTAAGTATTTAACAGTCCATATGCTTTAAATTGTTCACTCTCTACAGTCTAGTATTTATGGCGGTGTATGGGTTAATCAGTAAGCTAAAACTAGGAAAGTGACTATCTCAATAAGAAAGAGTAGAATTTTCATATGAAATCATTCACAAACATCAACGATTACTAACTATAATTATGCACCGCCTTATAAATGTTGCGCTTTGTCTTACACTCGACTTATTTCAGTTAGATTCTAATGAAGCAAATAGAACGTAACACTAATATTTCGCATTAAAAAACCTAAGTAGGCGCATTGTCCTAAAATATAACTAGGTTTTGTTCTCTTGCTCACTAAAATTAAACGTCAATCGTTATGTCAGAGCCAGTGCACCGTAGTTTGTTATTTGAATTTAGTGATTCCCGATGTTCGAAAATTCTAAATATCGATAAGTCGGTTTTACCAAAAGTCTTTCTAGTAAAGGTCGCGGGAAGAGCCTGGATGCGGGCAGCGCAGGACCGTGCATTGTGGAAAACCTTGGAGGAGGCTTTCGTCCAGCAGTGGACGTTATTTGGCTGAAACGAACGAACGAACGAATAAAAAGTCTTTCACAGTGAAAAATTTTACCGAAAGTCTTTCATATAAATATAGAATGAAAAACATAGAACAATTAAATAAAAAATTATGAAACTGCTATTTCTTTGTCATAGTATTAGCTGTAAGGAATGACTAGGTATCTTTTATTTAAAATGCTGTAAAGATAATTTTATTTTTGAAGTTTTACAATACGTTTGTTGGCATTACAACGGAAACAATCTAAGTTACCTGTGGTTAGTTACACGGTAACACCCTGTTAATAACAAGTTTATGAATTGTCAGCCTTCAGGAGCGTAAGCTTATCGCTATCGATAAAACTTCTGTCACATCTCTAACTTCAATTACCAAGTCTTTATTTTCCAGGAATTTTCTATAACACGCGTCTTTTATTGGAATTTTTAATTTACCCACCGACTGGTGTTCCAAAGCCCTCATTATAATGTCCAGCCATGTTTTTAATAAAGTGTCATATGCCTTTAGAATGGTCAGCCTTTTGAATTCTAGCCGTTTTCTAATACCATGTTTTATAAATTACTAGCTTTCCGCCCGCGGCTTCGCCCGCGTGGAATTTTGTCTGTCACAGAAAAACTTTATCGCGCGCGTCCCTGTTTCAAAAACCGGGATAAAAACTATCCTATGTTCTTTCCCGGAACTCAAACTATCTCTATGCCAAATTTCATCAAAATCGGTTGCGAGGTTTAAGCGGGAAAGCGTAACAGACAGACAGACAGACAGAGTTACTTTCGCATTTATAATATTAGTTGGGATTAGGTCTGCATGAAAATGTTAATAATTAAATTTTAAGAACACAAAATGGCCAACTCGCTACGTAACTGTGTAGCTATCGGTAGGTAGGTACAGTTAATCTTTTTATGGAAAAATGAAAAATAATAACTTAAAATAACAAATGTTAATGTCCTGAACAAACTATTTCGTCGTTTCAGTCGAAAGACGTCCACTGCTGGACAAAGGCCTCCCCCAAGGATTTCCACAAAGACTGGTCCTGCGCCGCTTGCATCCAGGTACTTCCCGCGACCTTCACCAGATCGTCGGTCCACCTAGTGGGAGGCCTGCCCACGCGACGTCTTCCAGCTCGTGGTCGCCACTCAAGAACTTTCCTGCCCCAGCGGCCATCAGCTCTTCGAGCTATGTGCCCCGCCCACTGCCACTTGATTTTAGCGATTCTGCGGGCTATGTCAGTCACTCTGGTTCTCCTACGGATCTCCTCATTTCTGATTCGATCACGCAGGGAAACTCCGCTACAAACTATTTACCTACCATTATTTTCTTACCTATAACATTATGTGTAACAGTTAACCCAAATACAATCTTAAAACTTGCAAACTTCGTTCAATTTCCGATCGTTCGCTTAACAGAGATTATATCCAACCGTGCAAATTTATTTGCAACTACATGTAGCGGAATTGCTTCAAACGCAGTTCGAATGAACTACAATCACAGTTTTTCAGAATTGAAAGCGGGATATGCAAAATAGTGGAGCTAGTGTGACCATGTTTTTGGAACTGAAACACAATCATAATCGCGTAATTTACAGTCGTACGTTTCAGCCAAATTCCTTCCACCTTCGGCCTGATCGTCACTCACCATCAGGTGAGATACAGGCCAAGAGCTTCCTCGTTGTGGATAAAAAAAAATGCGTTCACTGCTGGACATCACGATAGCAATTTTTGGGCTTCATTGCATAATGAAACTTCAAAAGTAAAAACCCAGATTGTTTATTATGTACAGTTAACGTAAATAGTTCGTGTCACCCATAGTAGCCAAAAATATCGCAACACGTCTTTGTTACAATTGGAATAAGGTTGTGTCAACTTTTTGGCCACTTTCGGTGTCACGAACTATTTGACACTGACTGACCTACCAATTCCTGCTCTGATGACAATATCTAACACAGTCTCAAGAAGACCGAATGTTAATCCAATGTTTGGTCACACTACCAACGGCCAAAGTTTCCGTCGCACTCAGCTAGCCAGCGGCCGGTCCCGATACGGTTTGACAATGCACATGCAAATTCATCCTGCTGCAAAGAGCATTCTAGAAAGTTTAATGACGTCGCCAAGTTCCACGATCCTGGCAATTATATTGTGCAAGCTTATTTGAATCAAGTTTCGATGTTTTTGAAACTAATATCAATTACTGTAAGTACCGTATCGTACTCTTCTAGATTTATGTTTTCTTTGTCAGATAGTGACAAAATAATTATAATTTTCATGACAAACAACCTATCGTTAGTGAATACGGGCGTCTAAGTAGGTCAATTATCTAGAAAAATATTTCATAAAATGTAATATTAACGTAATATTTAATGCCCGTTTCTCTTAGTTTTCTAATTAACTCAACCTTTATTAAGCTCCCTAGGTATGACATGAAATTAATTTTTAAATATTTTGCCATTAAAGCCTGAGTAATCAAATGTAGAGTTCAACTTTACGGCGTGTACAGATCAAGCGATTATTTAAACGTCGTCGTTCAAATAACGCTTTTGTTTCAAGCTGGACTTCGAAACCGAGTGCCTCATGGCCTTTATGGGTAAGGACTGCGAAATAATAACTGTTATAAACAAAAGGTAATCGTATGTGTAGTTTTGAGTTTCGTAACTAATTATGAGTAGGTAAGTATTGAGGTAGTTTTCTTTGACCATCAATATCCCAGAAACTCACTTCGCTCGCACACTTGAGCGATTCAAAATAAAATTGTCAATTGGTTTATAAATTCAGATACGAGTAATCACAGACTTGAATCAAGTATCCAACAATATCAAGTTTGAAAACAGTTAAAAACGTTATTTAAACTTAAAACGTGATACCAAAACGCTCAATCTGTATGGCACTAATATTAATTATGAATGTTAAGTAATGTTTTAAAAAGTCCATTAGCCTACATTTTTAATAAACACATTTTAGAAAAATGTTTAACATTAAAGTGGCTCAGTGCGTAATCCTAATAATCCAATATTGCAGAATTAAGTTTTTAATTAATTTTCTTTCGAAATTCACGGCTTAGTTTCCTCGCCTCGGGCGATCTTGAGAACAATATTGAGTTCTGAATCTTCATAGCTCCAATATTGATTCTCCATTGGTGAAACAAAAATGTTTTCTTGGAACGTGTTATTACTTTTATAAGCTTTATCGTAGGGAATTGTTTCTCGATTCGCTTGAACAAGAATCCACGTTTTAATGATACATTTCGTATATTAGTGGAAGAGAGTGAATTCCGTAAGAGTAATTGCCTTGAATCATTTTGTATTGGAGTAAAAGTCCTTGATTCGTTTATTTTTAACTTAGTCGCCTCTTACGACATCCACAGAAAGAGTGGGGGTGATCTTATTCGAACTCTGCCCGATCAGGCGTCCCCAACCCATCTGGCTATCGTCTCTACATAAGAAGAACAAGGAAGAAGAAAAAAGAAGAAGGGAAAAGAAGAAGAAAAGAAGAATACCCTGATGATGGTAACGATGATACTAATTCTTATAAAGGTAGCATTAACCTTTAACTATAGTCGTGAAAAAATAATCACACTCCCATGGACGTCGGGTCTCACAGACCCCTATCTAAAATTCTTCATAATTTCATATCTGAACCAATTTGAATTTATCAAAGAGTTGATATATATCTAATAACTATTAATAAAGGATCTAGTAGTAAATTAATCAATTTTTAATCATTATTTAATTATTTTTTGGCAAATTTAAAAAACATAGACGTTTTTCAGTGTTAATTGACTTAGCATCACATATAGGCTCCTTAATTACAGTCGATTAATAATAAATCAAAGTAATATTTTTTTCCTTGCTAATTAATAACCGTGTAACATAAAAACATAAACAAAATTTCTGAAAGACATAAAATAAAAATTTTGACAAGGGTTAAACTTACAAAAATTATAAACAGTGGCCTAGAACACTAAAGACAAATTATCTCTACAGGCATGTGTCATCTTTCTTTGAGAGCTTTGATAGGCAAAATATACACCATTCAGAATCGGAATCGGCAGCAATGGTACCTTCTAAGACATCTAAACTCAAAAGAAGGATCGTCTACAAGTAAAACTTACTTCTGGAATGTTACTTAGATAGTTGGGCTAATAATATATCTGATGTACTCAGATACTTTCTACCATTATGTATTCTTAAACTAAAACAATTTACAACATATTATAATGATATACTATAAAAAAATTATAGTTGACAAGTCACATCCATACAAGTATGTATGTATGGAAATTATAGTCATCGGGTCTCCCAGACCCCGATAAAATTTTGGATGGTTATTACTCACGTAATAAGTGCCGGAAGACGCGATTTTATGCCTCCTCGGTCCTAACACAGTTAATACTGAAGCTACTGAGATGGTCGAGAGCAGCACGTGTCGGGAAGGTATTTAAACCGAGAAATTGAAAAGGGGGGTGGGCCTCTGAGACCCGACGTCCATAGTTAAAGGTTAAACATGTAATTATGTTTATACTTTGTACAGTCTGTCTGGATGAAATTTGCAAAAGTGATCATCTTAACTGAAACTTGGATACAATCGGAACTAGATGGAAAATACTACAGTCTACCCAACTACAACCACATATTCAACTACCGACATGATAGAATAGGAGGAGGCGTTTCCATATATTTGCACAAGAGCATAGATTTTGAAATAACCGAAAACAAACACAAAGATAGTAATCACTACTTGTGGATATTTCTACCACGATTTTCTCTACACTTGGGAGGTGTTTACAAGCCAGGCGATACAAATCATAAAGAATTTCTTGAAATATTTAGCCAACAGCTGGAAATAAGAAAGCGATCAATCGTTTTTGGGGACTTCAACCTGGATTTGATTAAAAGCGACACTCCTACCACACAATATTTGTGCACACTTGAAGATACAGGATATGACGTACTAAACAAAATAGAAAAAGAATATTATACTCGGCGAACTGAATCTACAAACACTATAATCGACCATATCCTGACAGACCTAAATAAAAATTCATTCAATGTCTCGCTAATTGATTCTGCTATGTCCGACCACAGACAGATCTACGTGGAGGTCCTTAAATGCAAGACAAAGACCAAACCAAGGATTCAGTACGAAGCGATGGATTACGATAGACTATATAAGAGTATTGAAAAATCTGAATACATAAACGAAACGAATAATTATACATACTTAGAAAATTTCATAAAAACACATATTAAGCAAAATAAAATAAGAAAAATCAAGATAATGAACCTACCGAAGGATGATTGGATTAATAAAGAAGTTATTAGCATGATGAACAATAGAAACATGCTTTGGAGACGACTACAAAACAGTGGTGGCGACGAAACCCTGAAAAAAGAATTTACAAAAGTAAGAAATCAGGTCCAGCTGAAAATTCGCAAAGACAAGAGGAACTATTTCTACAATAAATTTCAAGACTGTAAAGAGAACCCAAAGAAGATGTGGGAAGTTATCAACTCCCTGGCTATGAACAAGACGAAAAGTAACTATGTCCCACCCAAATTAGTTTTAAACTCACAAACTATTACAGACGGTGAGAAAATTTGTGATGTGTTCAATGAGTTTTTCTCTACCGTTGGTACGGAGTTGGCCAGTAGGATTCCACTGAAATACCATCAGGACTCAGGTAACAAACTTATGTACAAACATGGACATCAACACGACATTACCCTTATAACTCTTAAACATTGTACCACTAAGGAAGTAGCAGACGTAGTAGATAGCCTAGATACCAACACCAGTACTGGCGTAGACGGTATTAGCACAAAGTCAATAAAATGTATTAAGCATATTATAACCGCACCCTTAGCAGACTGCATAAATAAGTGTTTTGATCTTGGTATATTTCCTGACAATCTGAAGCTGGCTAAAGTGTCCCCTATTTATAAATCTGGTCCAAAAACTGATCCCGGAAATTACAGGCCAATTTCGGTCCTACCGGTACTATCCAAGGTTTTTGAAAAATTAATTTACTTTCGTTTGAATGAGTATTTGTGTGAAAAAAGGTTTCTCATAGACCAACAATACGGCTTTAGACCGAAATCAAATACGCTATCTGCAGTAACCGACTTAATAACAAATATAAAAACCAAAATAGACGAAAAACAAATTTGTTTAGGGATCTTCATAGATCTAAAAAAAGCCTTCGATACCGTGTGCCATACTAAACTTCTGGAAAAGTTGAGTAATCTGGGTGTCACTGGATCTGCCTACAACCTACTCGCATCCTATCTTTCAAATAGAAGT
Source organism: Ostrinia nubilalis (assembly GCF_963855985.1). Lineage (NCBI taxonomy): Eukaryota > Metazoa > Arthropoda > Insecta > Lepidoptera > Crambidae > Ostrinia > Ostrinia nubilalis. Next base: position 10,814,829 of record NC_087098.1, read on the forward strand.
CAGATTGTTAGGATGGGTGACTATGAAAGTGCGATTTGTAATATAACATGCGGCGTTCCGCAGGGCTCAATACTGGGACCCCTCTTATTTCTAATTTATATCAATAACATAAACCAAATCGGTCTGAAGGGTTATCTAACTTTATACGCTGATGACACTTGCTTATTCTATTTTGGAAAATGTATACATGAAATCATAAATGACGCACAAAATGATCTAAATATCGTAAACGAGTGGTTTCTATATAACCTACTTACTATAAATACATCCAAGACATCGTTTATGATATTTGTTGCTAAAAATAAACAGTTACCTCAATTTACCCCCTTAAAAGTTAACAACAACATCATCAGTCAGTCTAGTAGTGAGAAATACCTAGGATTAATATTAGATGATCAACTTACATGGAGACCCCACATTGACCATGTGCGGTCGAAGCTTACAGCACTTTCTGGCGCCTTGCGTAGAATGGGTAACTGTCTCCCATTAACAATAAAGCATACTGTCTACAACGCGTTAGTGAAACCTCATTTGGAGTATCTTGTGGAAATCTGGGGATCGGCATCAAAAACGCACATTAAGGATCTACAGATATCACAGAATAAAATAATAAAAAGACTTTATAACTTTGACTTTTTAACACCTACAAAACAGCTTTATACAAAAACAAACTTTTTCGATATAACACAACTATACACTTACAACTTGTGTTTATTGATCAAAAAAATTCTGGAAAACACTATTCAAACAAATATAACTCTTACTAAAAAAACATTCACACACAGTTTAAGAAACACAAACAAATTATTTCTTCGTCAACCGAGAACAACAAGGTATGGAAAAAAGAATATAATATATGAAGGTGTTCAACTATATAATAAACTTCCGGATTCAATCAAAAATAGTGAAAGTATACAAATCTACAAACGAAAACTCAAAGAACATATACTAACTATTACTTGAATGACAAATTAATTTAAAAACTAAATCTTACACCTACTTATAAAGTGAATAAAACGTAAAACAATAAATTAAAATACATAATCCTCTATTATTTTTTGCAATCTAATTATGAAACTTTCATCTGTAGAAAGACTCATAAAATACATTAAATAAATAAATTAATTAATTAATAAATTAAATATATAAACTTATTTTGAAATATAAACTACAAAAATATAATAACTAAACAACTATTTGTAAATATGAAATTTGGTACACTGTCTCCTACACTACACAACTCCAATGCTCACTGTTAACTTGCCAACTTGGGCGAACCAAACACTATCCCTCCCGCACAGTTTTCTACGAGTACCCGAACAGTAAAAATAAAAAAAAATCTCGTATTCTTTTACAATCTTATTTATTTAGTAGGTGGATACTTACTCACTACACCTAGTCACACCTACCTAGTCCTGACTGAGTAAATGATAGTTAGTTTGAGGGCCATTATTTCTGTGTCAACGGAGTTGCAGATCTGATGTTTACTTATTCGAAATAATGTTAATAATTATTTATGTACCTACATTATTTTTTTGTGGGCTTTGCGCATGCTTCGTCACAAGACAATTGTTGTAAATTATTATAATCTCATGTAAGTGAACTACCCTGTTCTTATGAGAATAAAGATTCTTTAAACCGAAATAACGACAAAATGAAAATGTTCCCTAAATTATTGCTACGACTGAAACCATAAAACAAATAAACGTCCGCTTTCTTCACAACCCATTGGACCATTTGAAGATTTATTGTCCCCATCAGACACGCCACAAATTGCAATTAACATATTATGGTAACGATTGCCGCGAATCATAATGAGTTCTATGCTTTGTTCTGTTTGTCCACTTAACGAAAACGATTACGATTAATACTTGTAGGTATATTGTCACAGCTCAAAAAAGTTAGACTATAAAAGGTAAAGTTTACAGCAAGCTTGAGAGGAAACGTTGGATTGAGATTTGAGACACATCAGAAGATTAATTAATCTACATTTTGCAATATTCTTTAAGCTATATTGTAGCTTGAGGATTTAAAAAAAAGTTCCAAGTTAGGCTATGTTCCAAATAACTCAGAAAAGTAATATTTTGCAAAAATTTTGGAAAATATAATAGTTCCACTGTAAAAACATGACGGTCGCTACTTGTCGAAAAAACTCACGTCTAAATAGGTTGTAGACACTGTAAGTTAAAAACAAACTCTTAATTACTACCAAACCTATATCACTGCTCTACCACGATTCGGGGCAGAACAGTCGATTAATACCTGTCCCCTATCATTTATTCCACAATCGCATGGGAGGAAGTGTGCTAAATTACATATTGTCCTGTAATATATTGTAATGAAATGCGTCAGTTGTCTGCTGATTACTGAAGCGGGAAATTGCTTAATCAGTCGGCTGTGTAATGTGGGCGATGATTAGCCGATACCGATATGAAATTGATGGGATAATTTTTGACAACATGCAATGGGTTGCGGTTGATTGGGCGGTAAATCGATCGGTAGCTTTTGAAAAACTTTGAAAAATTTATGAAATTAAAAAAAGCGTTATCAATTTTTGGAATTAACGACTACGACTAGAATAGGAGTCTCTGGGCTAAATAACTGTCTGAAACGTAGACTTTCAGATTATTTTTATGAAATACATACATGTCAAAATGTCCGGTTGTTATGGAAATCCTTGGAGGCATTTAACCAACAGTGGACGTCATATGGCTGAATTGAACGAACATTGTCAAAAATCCTACTAACTATAAATGCGAAAGTTTGGATGTCTGGATGTTTATAACTACTGAAGGGATTTTGATGAAACTTTACAGTATTATTGTTTATAATGTAGAATAACATATAGGCTATAATTTATGACGATTTGTGACACACGAAATTTCACGCGGCTGAAGCCGCGGACAAAAGCTAGTAACAAATATACCAAAAAAAATTAGTACACAGTAGGTATAACAATGTAATTAAAAACGTATCCAGATAACACAATATAGCGAATCTGCGGCACGTGGCTCATCAGTCTATAAATTGTATACTGATTAAATTTTCCAAGAACTGAGAATTCGAAAACAGAGACAAAGGGAAATGATACGTCACCACGCAGCAGGGTGTACAGTAGTCACTAAATATTCCGCACTCAACCCATCACTCGACAGCATATCAAGTTAATCACTAAACGATCTTATGCAGTCGTAATAGGTGATATTTTGCAACAAAAAGGCACAGTCTGACGTGCTTGGGACTGTCCACGAACCGTAAATTCGCTGCCAAATGGCCCCTAACGGTTTCCAGTCAGTGAAATGAAGGAAAACAGTCCTCGGCGCGTCCGCCCTGGTGCCATGAGAGATATATCGTCCGGCGGCGCGGTGTCATGGTGGTACAAACACCCTATTACAGACGGTGGAGTTACACGAGTGTCAAAGGTCAAAATAGTCATTGGTAACTTACGTATTGTTTTTAGGAATTTTGACCACTAGCTTCTAAAGATTTGACGCCTATTGTGTTTGCTGTAAATAACATCGATGATTAATAGGCATCGTTAGCGTAAAATACGAAATGTCATTAAAGAAAGGGTCGACAAACTTTATATTCTCGCATAAAAATATTTACAATTCACGACAGCTTGCATCTGCTTCCTAATTGTAACTCTATGATAAAAGTTACCCTTTAATCCGAGACGTCAAACAAATCCAATTTATCGATGATTTGCAGTGATAAATGATACGAGTGGTTTATATCAATTATTCGATTCTCCACTCGATTGTTTTATGTTTCAGTGCACATGGCTTTAATATTGTGAAATTAGGGGGAATGCGAGCAGCGAGCATGATATAAAATGGTAATGTAATCGCATGTCTGATTTTGTTTACCGACGTGGTCATGTTTTTGATTAGAAGTACATACCTACATTTATTTTAAGAGGTGGCAAAAGTAATGGATTTGCACTTTTTTTTGCTTGTGACATGGAGCTTGACCAGCAAGAGTGCAGGTACCTAACTCATACGTCTACAAGGCACACGGTTTTAACGTCGACAAGACTAATAATCGCGATTCAATTAGCTCTCAGCGCCATCTCTTAGTAGCGCACGGAATCATTTGCACATTCATAACACACCCTCGTAAACCTAGAACTGGCCGCTTACTATTATTTTAAATAAACTTATTTAAGAGCTAGTTGAAACCGCGCTCAAAGGGAAACTTCGGTTCATAATCATAACAGAAAGTGCAGACAAGAAAATAGAAATGAACCCTCTAATTTGTACGTACGCCACTTAACGAGGAATGTTTTTTATTGAAAGTCTCTGTTCCGATTCACTTTGAACGACGCACTTTGAATACGAAATGACGAATGACGGGAATGCGAATTAAAGCATCTACGTTTTTACGCGGATTTTCTTATGGCTTTGTGACGGATTTTCGTTTGAGCTAACTGTGAAGAGAAGGGTTTCGTTTTTTTTATGGAGATAATAGTATAAAGTTAGTAAGTAAGTAACTACCTATCCTGAAGGCAATTGTATTCGAATTGTATTAAAATAATGTTTATTCATGCCTAGACGCGCATAATTCTTTTAACATCTGCACGGATCAAGAAATATTTTAAATATTTGATACTTAAATATTTCTTTAACCCAATTAATTTACCCTTCATTTTACTACTCTACTCTTTAACTCTTTATGTTAATAATTTTATATTCTATATTTTTAATACAATAGGTACCTACCTACAACCTAAGTAGGTTCATGATTATAAATGTAAAAAGTTTGTTTACCTAAAATTTCGACTAAAAAACTTTACGAAAAGTAACAAACATTTCCTCACAAGATTTGCAAATATACCGACGGACACACAAACGTTACAGGAATGTACTGAGTTATTCCTACATTAGCATTCGCTGCCGTATCGGCTTTGTCGCGTGCAGTCAACAGCTTTTAGTAGGTTAGTTGCTACAGTATTTTTCAGGAAAGAAAACAAACTAAAATCTATTTTGAATATCTAAGGGCTCGTTCCCACGGCAATCAAAAATCAAATCAAAGCTGGTTTTTTAAAAACAGAATGTTCGTATGAACGTTAATATTAAAACACCTAGGTAACTAAATGGAAGTTTCCGTGGAAACAAACCATAGTTAAACAAACGCGTTGACGATTTGATAGAAATCAATTAGATTACTATTTAATTGATTTCCATTACCTTACTAGGTGTCGTAGAGTTTTAAAATTCAGCTAAGTATTGTAAAAATTAAACGAGATTAACATGTGATAGTACTTGGTGTTTCAGTGTTCCCGTATTTTCTTCCTGATTTAATTTTATAGACAAAACGCAAAAAGTAGTGGAGAGAACCGGTTTCAGGAGTTCTACTTAAATTTTAGTAGCATGTAGCCCAATTCTTCATGACAAATGTACAGACTCGATTTTGATCTCTGAAAGCTTAGAAAAATTATATGCAAATTAAAAATCTAGCATGACCTCACCATCATCCATAATTCTAAGCCTTACGTCCTGCTCCCCATGCAGCGAGTGTTATTATTTGCTTGAAAAGTTAAATAGCTTTCCTGGATTTTCTAACGGGCAAGAGTTAATCCCGTATAGGGACTGCATGTTCGATGCAAGTCGTTATAACTTTTATTGTTGATCGCGAGTTCACTTGGAGAGTTCGCATTGCTTTTTGAAGTGCCAAATAGGCAAATCATAGGTATTTCGGGTCGTGTGATCTGACATTTCTTCACTGGAACAAAGTTACAAACACATAGGGTGATCGCTATAGTAATTAGCCAATACATAGTTATTGACCAACTTGCCTAAAATAAAAAGAAACAAGCCTAATGGAAGTTATTAAGAGAGGAAAAGAGACAAATATTTTTTCTGAGCAATACGCAGTCCAATGTAGTAAATATTTTTCTCTCTTACTTATTAACAATCCAATATACATACCAATAACTATGTATAGGCTAATTACTATAGCAATAACCTTACCTAATGGCGAATATCGAGTGGCGACCACTGGCTGGAAGACATAGCGTGGGCAGGCCTCCTACTAGGTGGATCGACGATCTGGTAAAGGTCGCGGGCAACGCAGGACCATTCATTGTGGAAAACCTTGGGGGAGGTCTTTGTCCAGCAGTGGACGTCATTTGGCTGAAACGAATATACCTAATTGAGTTGACAGAGAAAGATACAATACCTATTTGTCTGTCATTCATTGAAGTTGAGGTTGAAGTGATTTTTTTTATCCACAACGAAGAAGCTCATGGCCGAAGGTGGAAGCGTATTTCACCCGGAATCCTCAACCACGGAGGAACTGGCTATTTTACCTCTGTCTTATATCTGAACACATAATAAATAAGTGAACTAATAAACGATGTTATATTTCAAGATCCAATGATATTTACATGAGTGAGCATTCACCCGAGTGACGCATCTGATTCTCCTTAAAAACATGGAAAGAAGAACTTAAAATCTGTACCATTTATTTAATAACATTTAAGGCTCAGTTGCACCACCTAATTTTGACCGTAACTTTGACGATAACCGGTGGTTTTGTTTGGAATTTGACACATTTTTGACGTTTGTCAAAGTTAAAGTAAGATGGTGCAACCCAGCCTAAGACTGAATTGCATCATCTTACTTTAACACTAACTATAACCATAACCAGTGTTTTTGGATGGAGTTTAGCAGACTTTTGACGTTTGTTATAGTTAAGGTAACATGGTGCCCAGCCTAAATCCCACTTATACAACACATGAAATTAAAGCTTAATATTTGTATCCCTGTAATTGAAGTCTATGAAAACTGAATACTATGAAGATTACGTGCGACTAACCCTATGAAGTCACGATCACGTCATCTTTTAATCAATCGCATTTTCTTTCAATAAACATTGAAAGCTTTCTGTCATTAACTAATCTGGGACACCTTCATAAAAGGATGACGTCACGGATTGCACAATGCACATAATCCTTGCCTAGTGCGTCAACGAGATAAATGAAGTAGGCCACTCTGACATTAGCTGGGTTATCGTCAATTTGCCACAAAGTCATACTTTTAAGTTTCGTTTACATTGAATGTGAATCCGTCAAAAACTTTAATAAGTAGGTACCTACGCGTCAATGCCCCGTGACGAGTTGACTCTATGGTAAAAGCCCCATTAGCCAATTAATGAAGAAGGTATTGTATCTGCTAAAAAAAGGTACATGGTAGCAATCCCGTCAGTAATAATATCTAAGATAGTGACCATGAAACTTGAAAACGATATATTGTATCTGCTACCTCTACTTACCCTTTCTTGACTTTGACCCTTCATAGGTAACCGAAATTATTTTGGACATCTAAAAGTTGCAAAGTTTGTATGACTTATGACAATAAATGGTCATTGTTTAATGGTTCAAGTATAAACTACCGAACTGATAACATCTAGGTAATGATTTTGATAAATAGGTAGGTACTAATAAATAGCCGTTCAATAACTGAGACGATATTAATATTAAAATAATGCGCGTCCCAGCAGTACGACGTCATTAAAAACGTTACACTTCAAAATATTATAAAACAAATTATCCACACCGAATGATTACGTAATTGATTTAGAATCTACACCGATACGTATCGATGTCAGCCCTCTAAAAATGTAATTCAACGTGCGTCGACAGTCAAAAAACCCATTAAAATTCTGAAATTGCCGTGAACACCATTATTTCTTTGGCCTTTGATCAATCAAGTAACTGAAGACTAACCCAATTATGGAAATATTGAATCAAGCAAAACAAATTACCCGTCTTTGATAAGATAATTATTAAATATAATTATTGTTTCGTCACGGCGAACCCTTGGATTCTTTTGTGGTTGTGGAAGGTTTCGAAGGTACAAGCTGTTAGAACAATATTTTATATAATATCGATTTGGGAATTAATGTAAAAATCATGGTCTATTTTTTATCACGTAATCATTAAGTTAGTAGATCTTTGTTTGTTGTGTGATTATTTGTACCATTACCTAACTTAGGGAGCTATCACATTACTTATTACATAATATCTGAAAGCAGTGGAGTAAGACTTAAGAAAACCTTGAATTATAAAAGTACGGTACCTAATCTTTTTTAACTCCAAAGTTTGACGTGTCTTTCTGTATTTATATATCTATCTGTTCTTATCACTTTATTTTTTTATTCGTGGGATAAAATTACAAAAGTAACAAGTAACCTAAGAATTGAAATAACTAGAGAAACTGTATCTTCAGAAAAGATTACTAATCCATTGTTCTACTAAACCATTTATTACTTTACAAAACAATACATCGTATTATTCGGCTAAGCGACAATTCGTACATCAAGTCTCATTACGCAGCGTTGACATAAAATTGGTGTAGAAGGCACCTAATTGGCAGGCAGTATGAAATTGAACAAGACAAAACCTTTTGGACACAAAGAGATATTACTCGAGACTGTCGCGGCGAGTTAACTGTAGAAGAATAGAAAGTAACTAGTTGAAAACCTAGAGTGTATTGCAAGCATGTTGACACACTATGCCGCAGTAGCACCGCTTGCAATAGCATTTCTTAGATTTGTATGGGACCTTACATAGTAAGCTGATGCGTTTCATGTCAGTGTGTAAACGGTCTGGCTCGCTCTATCAAAATCGTCGACTTCAGTTATTTTTTAAGGCAATTAAGCAATTTGTAAATACAAAATATTAATAATCCCGCTAACCCCTCGTGCTAAGCTAAATATGCTTGTGGGTTCACCACAAATGTCAACGACGGCGTGGATCAAACTCGCGTTCCTCGGATCACCAGTCGACTAGTCGGACCCCTTCACCGTTCGGCTATCGTAGCTTCAATTTAATTAGTACAATCTCTATTTAGAAATTAATTCCACACCATGATGAATGCTGTACTTATGGTAACGCAGCATTCCTTTCATACCCAAACTTACACGTGCAACATAGTAAGACAACAAACTTTCATGCATGTTGGGCCTCTTCTATGCTCTTCTCACACACACCCTGAGACTGTCAAGGCCTAATTATCGCGAATGACGATACACAGCTACAGGGAATTCTCCAAAAATTTTATCGAGTTAAAGAGAATTTATACGTATTTGCTCCAAAATTCTTTTGTTCTTCGAAATTAGGAACGAAAGTTACGATATAATTACGCGTGTCGTATAATTATGTTGTTGCTTCATTAAAAGTATTACGTTTGAAATTAACTTCTAAATTCTATGGATGAATAAATTATCATTCCAAATCTTCTTGAACAACATGTAGGTCATTGTAGGTACTTATGAGAAAAAATAAATCAGCCTAAGTACTTACGAATAGGTAATTGGTAGATTTGTGCTACTGGATTACATTTTCAGTCATTGCTTAATCTAAAAAGTAAATAATTATTACTTTGAAAATAGATGAATGAATACTGTCTTTATCGCAGGGGATGACCAAGAAAGAGATGGTGTGACAATCAAGAAGGAGTGGCAAACGTTGACATAGTAAATAAAGGCTCTAGGAGAGATTTTTGCCCAACAGTGGGAAACTATGTGCGTAACTAGCGCTTAAAACTATGTTACCTACTCTTATTATTTTTATAAAATAATACTTTATTTACGGTTTAATATAGAATATCTAATTCTAATTTTAGCATTAGCAAAACGTAACGCTACAAATAAATACGCTTAGTAGTTAATTAACCATAGCATTTCAAAAAAGTTGAATAGGAAAAAAGTAATTGAAATGTCTTTTCTGAAGCTTTTTGTACAAATAAGCGGATTATTTATAAATTTTCGGTCAGAGCCGTTACTTGAGTCGCACCGATAGCTATGAATAGCAGACAAAGGGAACTCTGAAACGAAGTGGAAAACAGTTTAAGTGAATTAATTCAATACCGTCTGCGGCAAATCTTGTTCATGGCGGTCTAGATACTGGCTATGAAATAATTAATGCAACTTCATAAGTTTAAGCAAGTAGATAATTTGTATTCTGTTCATAATTTAAATTATAAGTTTATGTAATTAATTTACTCTAATTCTTATCTCTAGTTTTTTAACCAAAGACTGTCTAGGGCGAGTGCAAAAGTGCATCATTTGGCTTTAGAAAAAATATTATACTAGTGGAACTCGCAAGATCTTGAAAATATTATAGTTTTAAAGATCAATAATTGATTAGTCTTATTATGGGAAAGTATTGATTAAATCCGTTTGTTTTCACCTTAAGCCACATTGAGGATGAACATTTAAAAAACTCATCATCCTTTCTGTTATCAATTTGCCACTGAAAAACAGTTACCGAATTTGAAGATAGTCGTAAAATATTCAATAACATTGTATTCACTTAGCGTGTTTATATTGTGTAAACAAAATATGAAAGAGTTATTTGTATAGGTACTTCAATTGTTTATTTTATTTCGACTCCATAGCATTTATTGCTTTCAAAATGCAACTCGGAAACCTTTCGTTCACTTTAGAATTCCAGACAACTTGTTCCTGCATACATTTCGCGTTGCATGATCAATTTCACGTTTTGTTCAAGAACATGCAACTTAAATTACCATAAAAATTTAAAGTCTAGTTAAAGTCCGACGTTGGATCACGAACAGCCTTGTTTTATAAATATTTGTTATTAAACTAACTAACAATGTGTGCTTGAAACCGTTGCACTGTTGTTGTGCTTTTTAAATAGATAGGTAGTTTATTGTAACTACTTTATAATACATTCAACTGACAATCAGTTAGGACTCAGGAACAAAATAGTGAAATGGTAAAAACAGCGGTCTTATCATAATAAAAGGATCTCTTCCAAAAGATACGAGTATGAGACGATAGTGACTTATCACATACCTACCAAAGAACATCTTAATCATAATTTTATGCAGTTTAAAATAATTTACTTACCATAACATTTGTACATTTAAGTACATAGGAACCTAGTTACTATCTACAGATATTGTTACTAGTGACCGGCATATAAAAAAATGACGTAGCATGTCTGACGGCGTCATTATTGGCATAGTTTTACCCTATAAAAATATGACATTTTGCGTCATCTATATAAAAAAGCAGCAAAGTTCTGGAGTGGAGGCCACGTAGGTACCGGAAAGCGTAGCGTAGGACGTAGCAGGCCACCAACCGGCCATTGTGGCCTATGTTCAGCAGTGGACGACCTATGGCTGAAATGATGATGATAAATAAAAAGCTGACCGTTACTAAATTTTTTGATAGCGTAAATTATTTTATCGATCTTGATAATTTTATCAAACTATGTTGTCTCTACAGGAAGATTGTCCCATTTTTACTTATCTCTTACTTAGTTATCAGCGTTCATTTATCTCGACTTACATGGTGAACTAAATTTCTGTTTATGTTCAAAATGAGCTCGCCTAATTTGGCTTGCTTGGGCCAAATGTCGACACTGCATAGAGATGTATGAGCTGGTTAATTTAACTATCGATAAATACAGTTTTATACTTATTTACAAAATGATTAAAAGTTAGTGCGGTGTGGTGTATTGAAACAGAAAAAAAATACTATTCCATGTCGATTCATTTACTTCTTCAAATGACAGTGTTAGGAGTCATTAATTAGTTTGATACAATTTTGTCATTTTATTCGCAGATACAAGACTAAAATCACGTAAACCAAACTTTCATATAAACCTACTTTCTACACCGCCAATATTTAGATCTTGCGTAACTATACAATCAAATCAATACAATACAATCACTTATTGCTCCGCAAAGAGAGATAATTATTTTTTATCCGTTTTCAAAGATAATTTTTTTTTTGAACAAGATCTTCAAGGGTCGATTTATCGATAAACTTTTTGCCGACACTTCAACATCTCTACCCACCGTAATACTCCCGAGATGCATGCAGGTCATTAGAGGTGTCAGCCAAACGAATTCACGGAATCACCGGCTTAATGACACCAATGTCTATGAATAGTGAATAGTTTACCCAATATTATGTAAACAGCGGTTTTATTAGCGCATTAGTGTGAGAACTCCAAGTGGCGTAAGCGCATTCCTCTGGAAATGTGATCTAGATTATGTTTGATGGTAACATTGTGTGAATGCTTCAGCTCGGATTAATATGTAGCTTTCGGAAGCCAATTAACAATTTGTAACACAAACATTATAGACTAGCTTTTGCCTACGGTTTCGCCAGCCTGAAATTCAGAATGATTTTAATCTAATGTAAAAGAATATAAAGTTTTATCGAAATCTGTAGAGTAGTTTTTGCGTACGAGAGTAAAAAACATACATCCTTACAAACTTCAGGATAACAAAAAATCACTACAAATCTTCTCACCCCTTCTTTAATAATACCCCTATTAAATAAAAAGTAGGTACACACGCGTTGAACACTTTTTTTAAAATACGTTTAGCATGAAATGTCATTTAAACTTCTGTTTAACGCGTATGTAACTTTTTATGAGTAGAGAGTTAAATATTTGGTTCAATATGTTTTGTTGAGATGGCTGTATGTCATTCATCACCTACAATTTATAGTGAAAGTTATTACAGTCATGTAGAAATGTTATGAGGTGATACATTACAAAGATTTGGTTACACTAAAAATCTTGATAGATATGAGCTAATAAAGTTTTAGGTCCTTCATAAAAACGCCGTAAAATTTGTACAATTTCAACTTTACGAGGAAATCGAAATTAATAACCATAAATGCATCTTCTTTCAAGACAGACGTAAACTATAAAATAACATCAACCAACCGTTGACTTAAGAACTGAATAGTATCTATTTTTATTTAATTAGGAGACAAAACTATCATCGCTAACGAAGGATCGCTAAAAGAAAAACTATGAACGCTATTTTTCATAACTCTGTTGAAAACTGGACGTTCTAATTAAGCATCTATATTTATACGAATACTGTGCCCAAGAGTGTTATTTCTGGTGAAGAAAGAGGTTCCGTATCCAGAAGAAAGTGCTATTATTAAAACCAATTAACTTAAAAGCAATGCAACCTTCTTTATCTTGAGCGAATCTTAAGTAAGTAGTGAAAAAATCAGCCAGCAAATAAGTGTTCACAAAAAAATGTATTATCTGATACTACTACATAATTATACAAATACACGCTGCATTGCTTAGTACTACATGAAGTATATTTTAACATTTCAGATTTTTAATCCAGCTGAACTCTTTTGCATATAATTATTACTTGCCTATTTATTTGAATACATTTCCCGCTTACTTATTTATACAATAACCAAACTTGGATTTATCAAAAATATAACGTGTATTTTTGTAACGGATCCCCAAAAATAACAACCTAATTTCACAAAGTAACAGAGTATTATAGCTTCCGGGAATCGGCTTGTTAGTGATCGTAATGGTCTCTAACATCGTATGGAATGTTAACATCGCTTTTCTCTCTTCCAAACTTTTCTTTTTATTACATCAAAAGTTTCTTCTCATAATGAGATCGCCGTGGATTTTTTAGCGGAGTCAAACAAAGCCGCGCTATGAGGAACCGGGTTCACTGGGAATAGCTCGCTTTGAAAGTTTAAAATGACGTTTACAAATAAGAATTACAATTTCACTTCAACTTATGGTTTCTAATAGGGATAATCTTTTAATAATTGGCAGATAATACTTTTTTGAACAAAAGTCGTAACAAGAATACTTTTTTATCCCAGAAAATAGCCTGTCCACCATACGCCGCCGGGAACGGTAGTTTTTTTAATTATTAGTTTTTTTGCACAAATTACTAATAGTTCCGTTAGCCCCTCGTACTACCTAAGATAAATATGCTTGTGTCACGAGTGGGTTCCACAAATAGTCGAACGCGGCGGGATTCATACCCGCGTTCCCCAGATCACGAGTGTACCAGTCCGACGCCTTCGCCGTTCGGCTATCGTGGCATCAAAAGGTTATGTGGGGCTTGAGTCTACTAAAACCTGGAGTTATCTACCGCATAGTGGTCGACAGTTCCGACTCGGTACCTTGGGTACTAGAAATGACCAAGTCGCCTTCTGCATAACAAATCCCTATAACAACTCTTTAACCATAAATAACAATGCAACTACGACTTCAAGCACCCAATCTTCCTTGTCACATCTATATGGAAATTGGTTTTATGGGTACTTATAGGGCAGTTCCATTAGCTACGTTATCGATCTCGAGAGATACAAGCGAAACCCCAGTACGGAACATGGTCGATAAATCCACGGGCCCCTTGCAACGCCCACCGCATTCATCTAACCCTACCCTCCCTAGTGCATTTCAAGTAAACACAATGACCTCAGCCTAAACAAATAGAAGGAAAGTCGAACTAATTCATTAAGTAACAAAACAATGAAAAAGATAAATGGGATTACCACAGACATTGGTGAAGTATAGACAAATTCCACTAAGTGCTACGATTTTCGGAATTTTTATAAGCAAATTGTTACAAGGAAAAAAAATGTGCGGCCAATTTTTTTGTCAAAGTACCATAGATTACTATCCATAAAGTTTATAGAGCTACAATTAAGTTAGCTTAAATTGTTAAAAACTGTTACTTTAAGAAAGTATTGAATCAGTTGGTCAAAAAATGCATAGTTTTTGCAAAAGTAAAAAAGTCCAGAATTCGGCATTTTTGCACGTGTTGTCAACAAGCACAACTACGTCATGCCTTGCAATTTAAATGTCTATTTCTACTGAGCTACTGCCCTAACATAAAAACAAAAATACCATTATATTCATCAAAGAATGCTAAATAATAAAAGCAGACACAAATGAGATTACATTTAAATAAAGGGCAATTCTTCTGGTTTGGGAACAAATACGTTTACTGCAAAAGACCGCGCATAAGTCCGCCATTGTCTGTCGGATAAAAAAGGTACACAAGACGGTAAACCTCTGTAATCTCTTTACTTACAACAAATCTCTTTTGACCTATCATTTTGGACGAAGCAACGGTATTTATAGATAACTACGATTTATTGGTCAAACACGGTCTGTTTGGTTTGAAGTAAAGCAATAAATGTTATAGTTTAAGCACGAACTTTTTATAAAAGTTGAGTATATAGCTATTTTCCTACTTATTTAGATGTGAAAGACTTTTGAGGATGCATGTATCACAAAACTATTGAATGAATTTTCATAAAATTTTACATTTATTGTTGTTGAAATAATTAATAACGATATTGAGATAATTAGCCAAAATACAACAATGATACGTAAAGTAGGCCTTTCTGTTGACAAACTGAATCGCTCTGGCAAAAGCTAAGTACTTACCTATTTTGTAATACGAGTATTTACATATAGCCGTAATGTTTTGTTTGTTTACAATTATCTGTCTAACAACACAACGACTCTTCTATCAAATGAGAAACAAAAATTCATTTGTGAACGTATGTAATTAAAAATATAATGTAAAGCACAACTCCCTAACTGCTACTGCGTCCATAAATAGGAAACTATAAATTAAATCCATTAAACCGAACGCCACTCATTTCTTACTGAGCGAACGCGCACTCAAATTCAATGTAAAATATGAGCAAGAGCCAAATAAAGTTGCTGCAGTTTGTAAACACTTTGTCATAATGACAGCCGGTTGATATCTACAAAACGATGTGGTGGCGCCAAAGTATTAAGTTACAATCCGGTGAAGAACAAATCGTGGTTAAAACCCAAGGAGATAAGCCATTTCACTTCAAAATTAAGACGTCCCGCCTGGCAGTTTTAATACTGGACTACTCGTACTACTCATGTCAGAAATCGAGGTTTCGTTGCCTGCACAAGATCAACATTTGAACGTATCTGTTTTTACCCGACTACGCCAGACGGAGAGTTATGTTTAATGGATTGTATATGAATTTGCAAAAAGTTATACATAGTGCAAGCTTTGTTTATTCAGGTAAGTACTAGATACATAATGTGTAAAATATACACAAGGATATTTTTTTTTTTAATAAAAAAACATTATTTTGACTAATGATAATTTCAGACTATCCTACAGTTTCTAATGTCGACTTGGGTCGCATTTGGAATTGCGCACGATTAAAGCGCAGCTTGAGGGCGCACAACAGAAGGGTACATAATAATTTATTTGACAGGTGCATCGTCCCACAAGCCAATTTGGTAATTTTTTAATGTATTTGTTTCTAAAATTGCGTGATGCAAAGAGAACTGTTATTTTCTCATAAATGTTGTGTAGTATCGCCTGAAATGAACCGACTCAGTTTATTAATGTAGAAGAACTGAAAAAAGAAAAGCACACACTGTAAATCTAACGACTCTATTTTCATGATAGCTAACATAGTGAACTGTCCTTATTTTCTGGGCTGTGTTGTGGCGAAGAACGAGTCCAGCTGTACCCTGAGAAATCTTGGGAGCGCAAGATTATTTTATTCACTGATTTAACGTTTTCAAACAGCGTTATCTGGAATGACAAATTGCTTTATTGGGGCACTTCGCGCTTGCGCTTTATGTCCTAATTGTTTCAAGATAATCTTTTTATTGGTACCTTTGTTTTATCGTTAAAAATTACGATTGAGATATCAAATGTAAATATTGTAAAATGTTATCGGATTCTGTTAAAACACTTTAGAAGCTTGACACGTGCCGTTTTTATCGTAAAGTAGCTGATGATCAGAGTAAAAGAAAAATAAATCTTTAATTTATCCCATTGCTTGTCGAACTATCATATTATGACCCCAACAGTATTCAGGCGACAATAGCCCAATGATGTTGGTGTTAAACCGCCGATTCGGACGGTGGACTATTGTACCGAACCTACTTCTATCACAAGAATAAATTTAGCGCTTTACGGGAGGGGGATAAACAGGAATAATAAATGAAAAACAAAAAAACAAACGCCCACAACCGTATTTGGTCTGATACACAGAGAAATGTAATGCCCATTGTTTTCAAATTGAGCACTTGCATCGGTAATTTCAGCGTGTGTCATTATTTAATCGTCCAAATGGCCCACTGTGCACCGCAGCCGTCAAATTTTCCGTCCAGTCGAACATTTTCCTCTGAGTGCACCTACACAATGCGCAGTATTGCCGGCAAAATTGTACGCTATTAAGTGACATTCTAAATACAGGGATCCACTCGATGACGTCGAGATAGCCAGTGGAGTTCAACCCTTTGCGTGTTCCGTTCGCCAGATTCACGAAATTTTTCAAATTTGAAGCTTAAAAGATAAAAATAGAGTTGGGTTTTGTTTGGGTGTTGTCAGCACAAATGTCATTTTGGAGACGGAAGTTGTGGACAACTGATGAAGTGTAACTGTTACACATCTGCCTTTCGACGATTGATTCGTAATGATGATTGCCACGTTTCGAAGCCAGGCCGCGGAAAGGAGCATTATATCAATGTTTTGACGTTAATAATACAGCAACCGTATCGGGCAAGGATAACTTATTACAGACGGTATAATTCAGACCCTTGCCAATTGAGCGGCGAAACCGGCGGTTATCTCCGGAGATAAAAAGACTTCGAAATTGTTTCGTAACCATAATTTTAGTACTGGAGGCACTTGATTTTACGGCTTACTAAGTTGTTTGAACGGCTTTTAATACAATTTAGGATGTAGATTTTTATGAGTCACTTAACAATATTGTGGGAGAATAATATAACGATTCGAATTAACATACATTAGTATGTCTTGACTGTAATGATAATCTTTTAAGACACTAATTTTGTAAAAAAAAAGATTATGCACTATTGCACTCACTTGGAATATAGATTAGCACACTGTGCAACTCTATTGGCGCGTTTTAATTTATTTTAAGCATCTTAAACATCATGTTTTAATTACCCTAATGTGTATTTATCTGTGACTAAAAGACCAATATCCTAAAAATCTGTTACAAATAAATCCCATCTATCCTCCACACTATTTCCTTTCCCCACAGATTATATTTCCTCTAATTAAGACCGCGCGCATTAATGCTCCGATGATCATGAACGTGGTTCCAATAAGCCTCCCTACAGTTTACGACTGTCTGTCTGTTGCAGTCATAAAGCAGGCGTTCAAAAACACCGACTTTATATGCTGATTGATAACACATGTGGCCACGGCCTTAGATCGTGGGTTTGGCTATGTTACATGCGCGGGAAAGCGGAATGGTTTGATTTTGAAGCTTCATTATTATCGGTACTAAATGCTTAACACGAACATCAGTATACTCGTAGTACGTCCGAAATAATATCTTAAGATTAGGTTCCTATGTACACATGGCCACACTGATAACTATCCATTTCCGTTTTTGCTCTCGCTCTAATCAAATGGTGATTCTTCGCGATAGAACGAGACGACATGACAGGCAATGGATAGTTAACACTGTGGCCAATGGTACCTACCTAAAAAACTTTATTAGTTCACTGGCTTCCAGTGTTATTAATTTACTCACCACTCACCCAATCTGACCCAGGTTTTAAGTCACAATTTAGGTTCTTATTCTACGAGCTTTTTTTATCATCACTTACTATCAGATGAAAACTCAAGTCTCTTAAATTCCCATTCAAGTCCAATAAATAATTTTATTTAAATAAGTTTTACTGAAGGTAGGCGACAGAAATCTACGCTATAATTAAGAAGGTACATTAAACAATTTAAACGACATTAACAAAATGTCTAAAAATAGACTATACATTAAGTAGCAGAAGTAAATGACGTCGTCGTCGTCACAACAATATTTCCGCAAATCAATACAATTTAACGAACATTAGAGCCATAACACACCAACCCCCATTGAACCGGTAACAAGAGCAATCGCGTAACCTGATACGTTTCTGTTAAATGTTTGCCGAAGCTTAATGTTTGGCGAAATCAAACACGAATTGAGTGGCGCTCCACAAAAATACAAGGGACAGCAGAATCAGGCAAACATTGGCACAAAGTCGAGCCAAGATTATTGGAGAATTTGTTTTAAGCCACTTGAGGCTCGCAAATATTTGGGAAGCTTTCCTACGGAGCTCACCTGCTGTTAACGTTTAATGTTGTGCGCGCTGGATTGGCTTTTTATTTTTAACGCTGTTTATATTGTTCTATGTATTTGACTTCACTAACAATGTAGCGTGCTTACTTAGGTAGTCTCTGTTTGAAATAAATCAATTTAAAGATTTTATATTTACTTGTGGTACTTACCCAATTTAGTAGAAGAAAAGCCTTTAAAACTGGACCATTCCGATTTCATATCACAAGAACGTAAAAATGCTACAAAATACATAATAATATGTATGAAATATTATTTTCTTCTACAACAATAAGCCTCACAAAGCATTCAAAGAATAAGAGTAAAAATATCAGAATAATTCAGCAAAAACTGTTATAACGTTTGTGTAACGTCGCATTTACATAAAAGCATGTGAAAATAAATCCCAACCCTTCCAAAAGAATCTAGAGAAACTGGATTTACTTACGCTAATGGCATGGAAGTGGTGACGACATGCACCAAACAATAAACTTCCACGAATGTTGTATGGGTTTCAGCGACATTTTGGTAGATAGAAAAAATGTTTGAGCTCTCTACCGTTTGTATGCGGCAGGCTCAATTTATTTCGGAAATAAAACAGCCGTGTTTAAATGTGAAATTGGCATTGGTTACAAATTAATTAATATTAATCATTATTTGTGAGCAGAAATAAATAATATAATGTTAAGAGAGTGGGTTGCCATTTAACAAAAAATTAAATTTTACAAACTTATTTTCTTATAGATTAGGCTTAAATGGGACTTTGAAGTATTCTTCTTCTTTGAAGTATTCTTGCTATTCAAAATTTTTTTTCAATTCAAAATTTATTTATTGGAAACAAGAAAATTTGTACATGAAAAAGCGTGTACGATAATAGCCGCAATAGTTTCAGAGAACTGTG
Source organism: Ostrinia nubilalis (assembly GCF_963855985.1). Taxonomy (NCBI): domain Eukaryota; kingdom Metazoa; phylum Arthropoda; class Insecta; order Lepidoptera; family Crambidae; genus Ostrinia; species Ostrinia nubilalis. The sequence goes on from NC_087098.1 coordinate 10,834,645, forward strand.
GTGCGACTACTAACGCCCACTTCCGTAAAAATATTCCATAAACATACTACTTCAGGCGTGCTGTTTGAATGTGTGTGATGTGTGTATGTGTGTGGTGTGTGTATGTGTGTGGTGCGTGTATGTGTGTGGTGTGTGTATTTGTGTGTTGTAAGAGTGTGTTGGCTTTAAAAATATAGAACCCAAGTTACCCGTTTAAGAGATTTTCAATCTCCTGATAAGTGAGCGTATGAAGCCATTTATCAATCACAATTTTACATTCACGCAAGGTAAGTTTGTAGATGTTGAGAAGTCTATTAATTTTATTATATAACTAGCGGCCGCCCGCGACTTCGTACGCGTGGACCTCGTTTTACTCCATTATAATTTAGGACTCAGGAACCGATATTGTCGACTAGCCACTCCAAGTACGCAGGACTCCAATCTGCACACTTTGTCATGTCTTCGGGTCTTTTCTTCCCGGTTAGATTCGAATACCAGACCAGCGTGTTTGCGGAGTACAGTTTGCATGATAAAAGAGTGTCTTACTCTTGGTAACTTACAAAAAGCATATAGTTCGTTGGTTGGAAAACGAATGGGGTTGTGAGTCATGACTTTTAAGACAGCTCTTTGTGCCCTTTCCAGACGTGGGAAAGAGGTCTTACAAGCGTTACCCCATGCTGTGATACAGTAGGTCAATACTGAGTGGGCAAGAGCATAGTAAACAGTCCTGAGGGTGGTGAAGTTGGCTGAGGTTCGTAAATTTCTAAAAACAAAAATCAGCTTTCGAACCCTTGCAACTAGTGATGTGATCTGACAGTTCCAGGACAACGTACTATCTATCATTACGCCTAGGTATTTAATGCTATTAGTTCTGGAGATACTTACACAGTTGCAGCTCGCATTTACAGCAGATATTCCACACTTGTGTGCAGTTATATCAAACAAAGAATCAGGTTGGGAAGCAAGTCTAGGAGCAAAGGTTATAAATTTGGTTTTGTCAGTATTGAGGGTAAGCAAATTTACTGATAACCATTCCATGACTGTCTTCAAAGCAGATTCCGCACGAGTACGCGTTTCTGACCAATTAGATCCTTGAACCAAAATCGCAGTATCGTCAGCATACGTAATGATTCTGGAGTGATCCAGTGACATCAAACAAAGGTCGTTAATGTAAATTAAAAACAGAGTAGGGCCAAGAACACTACCCTGAGGAACACCATAAGTGATACATACATCTTGACTAGTAAAGTTATCAATTTTTACTACCTGAGAGCGTTCACTTAGATAACTCACGAAGATATCAAGAGCCAAACCTCTGACACCTATCCTCTCCAGCTTTTGAATCAAAATCGGGACCGAAACAGTGTCAAAAGCTTTTGACAGGTCAAGGAAGATAGCAATAGTCTTTAATTTTTTATTTAAATTTGATGCCACATCGTCAACTAACGCCAGTACTGCGTCTTCAGTACTTTTGCCGGACCTGAAACCAAATTGATTATCTGCTAGGATATTATGTGAAGTTAGAAAAGCAACGAGTCTTTTGTTGATGATTTTCTCTAAAAGTTTAGACAAAATAGTAAGCACAGATATGGGTCTGTAATTATTAACACATGACGCGTCTCCACTTTTGTGTATCGGATGTACAAGTGCTTTTTTAAAAACTGAAGGAAAAGTACCGGTCAAGAGGCAAAGATTAAAAACATGGCATATAACAGGCACCAGGATGTGTCTAGCGGCCCTGATGAGTTTAGAGGGGATCCCGTCCCATCCCGTAGCACAATCTAGGTTAAGTCCAAGAATCAAACACTCAATTTCGTTATTATCCGTTGTGAAAACAGCCATGGAGTCAGAGGGTGAGGCTAGTGAAGACGGTTCAGGTACAGTAGGGCAACGTCTGGTGGCTACGATTCTGGACGCCAGGTTTTTTCCCACATTAGCGAAAAAGGAGTTTACAAAATCTACCGAGCGAGATGGACTTTCGTTTACGGATAACAGTTTAGTGGCAGTTGACGATGTCTGTTTCAAATTGTTGCTATGTATTATTGTTGTTAAGTATTAAAACATACTCGTATAAACCAAAATAAACTTTCTTAAGTATGAACTAGGGTGAGCAGGTATTTATAATATTTCTTTGTGTAAAAATAAAATACCTAGGACTTATGTTTAAAAGCCGACTGTAAAAGTAACAAATAAACAGACTAGTAACTTACCATAGATTTTAGTTTCTTAATCAGTTAGGTATTATTTTACACTCTCAATATTACGGGTTGCAGTGAAGACTGTAATAAAATCGTTTTACTGCGTCTGCTTACATTCACACCAAAAACCAAAACATAGGGGGATTACGGCAGTCAAAAGTTGTAATTACTTTTCCTTCCGACTAACAAGTAAATTTTTCATACTTTTTTCTTTCTAACCAGTGTGATGACTTTGACACTGTAGTAATGACGTACATTTACATCGTCGCCGCAGTGTCATTAGTCGTCGGCGTGCGTAAGCGCATCTGGCAGAGACATCTACAAATATATCAACAAATCATTTCTTTCCAAATGCAACAATGTCTCCTAAAACACTCAGTTTAGGTTCAATTTCGGTTGTCTTCTTTAAAATATGTAATGTATTGGAAATGCTTAAATTTTAAAAGAATAACACTGATGCATCGTCTGCCCCCTGATTTAGAAACGTGACTGTAAAAGTTTTACATTAAATATTGATTATAATTTGTTTTAGGAGAAGGAAATGAAACTGCGTTAAATATAACTTTGCCTGAGTGCTCTGTGTTAATTTTTGATAAAAATAGTTAACCGACGTAAACCTAAGAATTGTAAAAAATAAAACCACTATGATACTTGTAAGCGATACATCTAACTGTTAAGTTTGAATTTGGTATAAGATTTGTCATTAAACTATTTTTAACTATAAATATAATTAAAAATAAGTATTTTCGGACACTTTGAAAGGCTCTCTGTATTGGTTTTGAACTTAGAATGACCCAAGTTTCAAAATGTTCAAATGCAATAAAGTTAATTAGTGTGAACTTAAAGCATAAAGCATTTTGCAGTTAATTAATGAAAAAGAATCCTAAACTCCATAATTTTACTTATAAACAATCATCAAACGAAAATCACTGTTTAAATCACGTTAAAAATTACCAACCGAATTGAGAACCTCCTTTTTGAAGTCGGTTAAAAACGAATGAAACGTATTGAAATCACAGAAAGACAAAGAGCGAGTCGACGCGCGAAGTATCAAACGTAATAAATAATTCCGCCGCCTCGACAAATGAGGTCATGTGTTTCTCTTTTGCCTTTTTTTTACATCCCTCGGGATCATGTGTCTCTATTCCCGTTTCAAAGCGAACGATTTTCTCTCTCAAATTTGGAACATGTTCGCTGTTTAGTTATAGCGCCTTAGGGATCATTAAATTCGTAAACTGAAGGCAGATGTCAATAGCATCTGGGGTGCTGTGGGTTGATTAGAAGAGTGTAATTATTTTGACACTTTAAGTAAAACTAATTGCGGTGTGTTTGTATTTTTCGTTTTTAAACAGCCTGATTTCATTATTTTTTAGTGATAAAGGCTGAAGTGCCATCGAGGAATAAAATGAGAATTAGTTTATTATGCTCTATGCACCATTTCGGGACATTATCGCCCGTATTCACAAACGATGCTTGCAGCAAATCAAACGCACAGTGTTGAATAGATCTTTGTGATTAGTTCGTGTGTCACCCTGTGCGTCCACGCGCACTGTGAGACCTCATAGTAATGCTTGTGAATACAGGCGTACGTCGTTTACAAACGTAAAGATTTCCTTGCCATAAACATAATTGTGAATGCTACTTGCAATATCACAAAATATTACAAAATTTCCCTCAAAAGCACTGACTAATAATAAGGATACCTAAACGTTAGGTAATTTTCTGTCTCTCTGACCCACTTTAACACTACCCTACACAATTCAATTTCTTTCAGCCATTATAGTGCAAAAAGTTCGCTCATTTGTGAACGATTACATAACAGACAGTACTATGCAAATCTCTAACAATTGCTTTACTCAGACGATAGCCATCCATTACCGCGCTTTTGTACTACGACCTATTTGAGTTTAAAGCAAATAGGAGTTTGACCTCAAAACCGCATTTGAAATAGCGAAATGAGAAGAGTCACGTCACTGTGAACATACATAGCTACTCGTATGATCGAATCTTGACGATTTGTAACCACTATTTGAGTAATAGTCCATGTAAATAAATGAATTTTGACTCTTACTTTGAATCAAATGTGTAAATAACTATTTATTTAAAAAAAAAGATATTGCATGTATTTTTTATATACAGTATACTCCTCTCTGTGAAGTTTATTTCTGCCAATGTCGAGGTTTTACAGTAGAACATCGATGTTTTAGTTATATTCTTTTTTCGGTGATTTTTGTGAAAATTGTGTTTGTGTAGTCAAATAACTTGAGTTATTATTACTCCTAACTCATCTAGTTTACAGGAAACTTTATACATATTTTCGGTTTTGCGGTCAGCATTTTGGATGGGACAATTGTTTGCACATCTGCACCCGCATTCACGATTTGTTTACAATTAGGCGACGATGGCTACCAAATGTCTGACCACCAATAAGATTTTCATTTTAATAATTTTAGTGCACAATTGCGTGTTATAATTATTATAGTTAAAAAAATCTTCCACTAGATCTTTGGAACATTTTAAAAATGTCGATGCGGCAATTTATTAATTGCTTTTTTAGTATTTTGATAAACGCGGTCATAGCTCGTAGATATCGTACATGCAAAATGTAATGCAGAACGCCTTAATAGGGCACCAGTAACAAAAGCGGGTTTTTTTCATTGAATTACATTTATTTACTGGCCTCGATATTACCAAAACTTTACTATTTCAGTTACAATTACCACTATTAAAACTTATTTTTCATTGCTCGCATTTACGAGTTAACTGGCTGTTACATTTTTGTCAGTACATCTGCGTAGACAAGATGGCAAGAAACAATCAAAGTTAACCTTGGGACACTTTACGAGTGGAGTCGCTTTGAGCTTCCCATAAACACTCAACAAGTGTTCGTTTGAGTGGTTGAGTGGTTGCGGTTGGCACGTGGTTAATTATTTCGGTTAGTGTTGCAGATTTAAAGTGCAACACACCTGGACAGCTGATATTAGGTATCTCGCATACTACGTACCAAACGTCCTCATTAAAATCTATGCTATTAGTAGTTGAGGTTGTGATGGATAGATGTTTATCACATGATAAAAGTTAACTTTGAATTAGAATTAGCACATGGGCACTGAACGCAGGCCGCTACCAACCGTTCAACATTGAAAATCACCGAGGGAGGCCTATGTTCAGCAGTGGACGACCCGTAACTGAAATGATGATGATGATGCGAGCACATAGGCTACATTCTTGATTTCAGATTTGAATATTAATTATAAGCTAGGAATACTTATGAACAGTAGGATCCCCAAGAGTGGCGTTTACCTAGAAGTCACAATTGAATCACATGACTTGCTTTTGCACTTTTTTAACTCTCGGCAAAGAAGCTATCAATGAAAATAATAATAATTTTACATTTTGCAGTTGTTATTTTCAACCGCCAGAAATAAGTGCAATCCACTTATTCCATTCGTTATTATCTATCGGGTACTAAAAGTTACGGCGAAGTGTTTTGTTTTTCCTATGACGTAAGTACAAGGAGTTACGGCCGACTTACAGCCAGAAAAACGTGATGGAGGGCTGTCATAAACTATGGCCTTTTACACAAAGAGTCGTAAATCTGTTCGCGTTCAAATAAAGTCAATGGTTCGTCAATATGAGTCATAGGAGGAGTTGTAAAAATATCGAATGGTGTGGCAGAAAAGCTGTGCTCGTTTGTTTACCGATAATATAAATAGGAAGGTCGCATACTCCGAGGTTATGGTGAATCAGAGATAAACTTTTAAGGCGCTGCGCAAACGTAGACTTTTAAGGTCGATGTAGAGAAGTACAAAATAAAAGACCCCACCCTACCGGTAACAAAATATGTTCATTTGTTAATGGTGTGCCTTGTTAGTAAAACAAAATTATCTTCGTATACACAGGGTCTGAAAACTCAACTCAACTTATTTCATAATTTACCTAAGTAAGTATATACTATGATACTGACGAATTTTCATTTTCATTTTTCATTATTTTCATGCAGAGTTCGTTTCCGTGAGCTTGCCCATGTAATTCATTCAATATGTTACTACTTACTTCATTATGTAAGTGCACAATGTGGTTAATGTCAATGTAATTGTTGCAGGTAAATAAGTACTTACCTGTGATCGTTATACCTACTGACCTGTAATAACATGAGTCTTAATCGAGGTGTGATGTACAGTACCGCGAGCTTACTTTCTCCTTTACCAAATATTCATAATTTAGTAAAAAGAAAAAATGTACATGAAATAAAGTATGTATAGTAGGTATTCATAGCAGCGTGAGCTCAATAAAAACATACTTGCAGCTTCTCTGAACCAATTTATTTCTAAGAATTCAGTCACACAAACACGTTACTTCAATCACCATCCAAGACGTTACGTTACCAGTCTAAAATGTTTTATTTCATAACGCGCAATAACACAAAGTGGTGTGTTTGACAGAATTACGATCCCCTCTGAGATAATGTAGCCGCACCTATGGGTGTGATATTTTATTGCGATGTAAGTGGTAGACGCTGCTACTGTTTATTGGTATTTGATGATAAGAAGTATGACGATAAATTGTCTAAAACCGTAGGTGTCTGGAAAGACAATTGCCACTCAATTTGATCGTACCTACTCCATTGATAAACATCTGATTTGAACTATTTTGTGAATGGAAATAATATAAAGTTGAGACATATGATTTACCCAAGTGTAGTGAATTTTAAAACTAGTCTTATTTCAACACTGTACGACTATGTTCGTAATACTCAAAGTACGAATAAAACTCTTATACAACTCGAATTTCTTCGTGTCCCAGTCAACTTGGCTCTTTTATTATTTTTATACCGCTCCTACAGTCCACGAAAAACGGTAGGTTCAGGAGAAAAAAATTGTCAAATACTTATTACCTACATTACCAATTACATTACTAAGACCGACTACTTTCATAAATGGACAACACGCATAAGTTGTAATATTAAGTTAAATTATGACTTAATTTAAAGTTTAGATCACACACATTACACTAGTTTTTATTTCATCTCAATCCATCCAGTATTACCGAAGATAGAGCCTCGAGAAGTTTACGGACATTTTAAAATTTTCAAAAATTTCCAATTATCGCGCGTGACGTCACAACATGATTTTGCAGCCCCCGCACGTTAACCCATTTACCACTTTTTGTCTTTTTCCAACTAAAATAAAATTTTACCTAACTGACAACTGTTGTTAGTTGTCATCGTTCAATCACATTTCAAACTAGGCGCTAAAAAAGTAACCATTATTATGCCACCTATTGCCAATTTTGTGCACTATGAAGCCATTTTTACATTTATGCACTTAAATATACATTTTCTGGAAAAATAACCAAGTTTGTGTCTCTGTGCTCAATAACGAGTAAATAGTCCAGTTATTTGTTAATTTTACTTGGAAAGTTTTCTGGAATTTTTTAAAATTGGTGAATAAATAGATTTCGCTATGTTCTTTCCGAATTTTGTGACCTCGTTTAATGTACCTGCTAAATTGCGAGTTCTTTTTTCTTTGACCATGGCAGGACACGCTGCCGGGTGTCCTAAATATGCTGAAGTATAAAAAAATTCGCGTTGCTGAAGTATACATTTTTTTTGTCTTGTTTGTTTCTATATTACATAATTGTATCCTACTAATATTATAAATGCGAAAGTTTGGATGTCTGGATGTCTGGAAGTTTAAAATAAAGTAATGTTTATTTCTCACCAACATAACAGATAATATATGTATATGATAACAAACAATCAGGAAAAACAAAAAGTAAGAATATTGGTGGTTGATACCTGAACTAGGAAGATTCCTGTGTCTCAGGTTTGTTACTCTTTCACGCAAAAAGTACTCAACGGATTTTGTTGAAACTGTACAATATTATTGTTTGTAACCCAGATTAACATAATAGGCTATAATAAATTATTTACGCCGATCTGTGACACTAAATTTCACGCGGGTGAAGCCAAAGACAAAAGCTAGTCGTGAAATAAATCGGAAAGTTTAAGGATCTGAAACGTGGTCGCTTACTATGGGCTTTATAAGAAGGCTCAAGGTCACCCAAAGGGTGATGGAGCGGGCTATGCTCGGGGTTTCCCTGCGTGATCGAATCAGAAATGAGGAGATCCGCAGGAGAACCAAAGTGACCGACATAGCACGCAGAATTGCTAAAATCAAGTGGCAGTGGGCGGGACACATAGCTCGTAGAGACGATGGCCATTGGGGCAGAAAATTTCTTGAGTGGCGACCGCGGCACGGGCTGGAAGACGTAGCGTGGGCAGGCCTCCTACTAGGTGGACCGACGATCTGGTAAAGGTCGCGAGAAGTACCTGAATGCGGGCAGCGCAGGACTTTTCATTATGAAAAACCCATGGAAAACCCAATGGCCTCTCGCCATTGTCCAGCAGTGGACGTCATTTGGCTGTAACGACAAAATAGGAAAGAATGTAATTATCAAAAATCTTCTCTAAGGCAGCATTTTTCCAATTTCGCAACGAGCGCGGCAATCACACTTAACTAACAGAGAGCATAGCAAAATCTATTTTAATCACCAATTTTCAAAACTCCCGAAACACTTTCCAGATAACCACGTTAATTTGTACCAAACGACTGGACTATAATTTAATTGATATAAAAATTTGGGTAGATCTTCTCAAAAACAAAAGAACTGGTGCTAAAAGGGTTAAGTGACGTTTAGACATTTGTAGAGGGCCTTGTAGAAGGGAGGCTATGGTGCTGAATGTGGATTAACTCGAGTGTCATAGTAACTTATTAGGCTGCTAAGCTTGATGATAAAACGAAAAATATTTTATTCAATGTACATAGTCTGGTCATAAGTTCTGTCATAAATGATAATAACTTTTGAATTTTGAATCATCATCATCATCATCATTTCAGCCACAGGACGTCCACTGCTGAACATAGGCCTCCCCCAATGACTTCCACATCACACGGTTGGTAGCGGCCTGCATCCAGCGCCCTCCTGCTACCTTTATCAGGTCGTCGGTCCACCTTGTGGGTGGACGTCCCACGCTGCGTTTTCCGGTACGTGGCCTCCATTCCAGAACCTTGCAGCCCCATCGGCCGTCAGTTCTGCGTACTATGTGCCCAGCCCACTGCCACTTCAGCTTGCTGATCCGTCGGGCTATGTCAGCGACTTTAGTTCGTTTACGGATCTCCTCATTTCTGATTCGATCTCGTAAAGAAACACCGAGCATAGCCCTCTCCATAGCACGCTGTGCAACTTTGAGCATCTGTATAAGGAATTTTGAATGAAGGTTTCAAAAACATTTTTTACTGAATTAGAATAAAAAAGAAAAAATGTGCGATGGTTCGAATTTTATTGTATGTGTAGTGGACGCATAAAGAAGTCCGAACTGCAGTTGTCACGTTGCATTGGTGCGGCTACGCGCCAAAGCAGATTTTCGTTGTGCTGAAAAAATTTCGTTTATCTTTTCATTTAATGATAGGTATAGGTGTACCAGAATCTCATGGCAAACAAAAATATTGGAAAAGTGTGTGGAAGCTGAAAACATTGTATTTTCGGATAGATCCAGTTTATTCTGTAACCTATTATTAATACCGTTTGATAGAGCTCATGAAGCACTTTCAGGTACTAGTTTATTGATATCTTGTATAGTTTAGAAATAATTGAGTGAGATCACTTATCGTTTCCACCCTGTATACGATTTACTTATTTTTCAAGATATTTTCCTATTATTATTACTGACGGGATTGCTACCATGTACCTTAGTTTTGAGTTTCCAATATTTCGGCACTGTTGCAAGCGCTATGGTCACAGAGTAACTGAAGAAATTATAAAATTTTATAAAAAAAAATAAAACCGACTCCAAAAAACCTACACTAAAACGTAGAAAAATAATTACTAATTACCTACTTATTTATTAGGACGAATTATTAATATTTATGTAGGTACACCATGATTGATACTTCTGGAGTCGGTGCCAAGATTATGAAACATGTAAAGTTTGCCTGCACCGACTCCAAAAGTATCAATCATGGTGTACCTACATAAATATTAATAATTCGTCCTAATAAATAAGTAGGTAATTAGTAATTATTTTTCTACGTTTTAGTGTAGGTTTTTTGGAGTCGGTTTTATTTTTTTTTTATAAAATTTTACTTATTTCTTGCTTTTTAGTTAACTAATTATTACCTTGATGTTACCACTGAAGGTAGGCAGTACACTGAGACCAAAAAAAATTGGTTCATAATCGGTGGAGATATTGCGTATAAAAAGTTCATCCCCAATTTTCCACCCTTGGGGGTGAAATATTTTCTTCAAATTCGCATGAAACCACCCTTTTGATAATACCTATTCAACAAAAAAATAATCGTTCAAATTGGTTTATAATCGGCGGAGATATTGTGTATAAAAAAGTTCATCCCCAATTTGCCACCCTTGGGGGTTGTTTTTTTTATTATTAAATTTAAATGGGACCACCCTTGAGGTATTACCTATACGCCGAAAAAAGATTTGTTCAAATCGGTTCATAATTGGCGGAGTTATCGCGTAACAAACATAGAAAAAAAAAAAAAAAAAAAAAACATACGGGTCGAATTGAGAACCTCCTCCTTTTTTGAAGTCGGTTGAAAACCAGACATCGTTCAGATGTGCGTTCAAAAGACCTGAGATTTAAAAAATTCCCACGTTTTGTTTAAACAGTAAGCAAAAAAAAGTGACTTGAAAATGGAATACAAAATGATAAGGTATGGTAAATGATAAGTCTATAACAATGAAGAAGCAGAAGTTCAATTTCATGTGTCCTCCATCTAGGCTAGTTTCCATCGTCACTCAAAGTTTGGCTGCGGTCTCAAATTTGGGCTTAATTGAGGTATTTTTTGGGTGAGAGGCATAAGAACTAATGCCATTTTATATCAAAAATTCATACTTAGAGGTACTCAACCAGGTACAAAGTATTTCCTTGTATGTTAGTCTGCCACTCTTTAGTAAGTCCCGAAATCCCCGCTTCGGCTCCCCTACTAACCATTCCAACCATTGTACACAGATAATATCTTACATGCAGCTTTTCATGTTACTACGTCACATTTTCAAAATCCGCGCGGAAAATCGCTCCTAGCGGAAGAGCGCACTTTGAGCTTGAATATTTCAGTCATTTTTAAAGATATCAAAAAAGTAAAAATACAGTATTCATTCTAATTTTTTGTAGTTTTTTTTGGCATCTTCAACAAAAATTGTGCGCCATGTCCTTTTCTAATTTAGATTCTTCAAACAGGCGAAAAACTTCGTTAGATTTATGCTAATGTTAAATAACATGTACGTAGAGCCTTAATCACACGGACTTTTTTCACCATTATGAAGTAGATTATCTGTTAGTATGCCTAATTGACACGTATCGCTATCATTTATATCCTACGAGTATGATGATTGAATTACACGCAGTACTTTTTCAGAATTCGTATGATTTTCGTTTGGATAATTATTTTCCTTAACTTCTTCTTCCTTAACATATTTCGCGAACTCGAGTGAACCTACTTTACACACCTCCACTATAGCACTAGTATCTTAACTGAGACAGTGCATCCAAATACCATTACAGTGTAGTACACCCAGCGCTGGACATAAAACAGTGTGTAAAACAACGGAGAGCGGTTTTATGAATCCTTTCTGCCAACTATCGGAGTAAAGGCGACATGCACCGTTAAAGATGGTCGCAGATGATGAATATTATAGTATGTATTTGGCAAAATGTCTAAGACAATACCAGTTCTTGGCCAGTTGTGGTGTCCAAAAGTCGTCAGAGGTTTGCTGAGACGCTCGAAAATAATTGTTGTGGTATTCTAAGATTATTAGGTGGTATACGAGTATAAGTTATCGGAAAACACAGCGTAGGACGTCCACGCACAAGGTGGACCGACGACCTCATGAAGGTAGCAGGAAGGCGCTGGATGTAGGCCCCTAACAACCGGTCAACATGGAAATCATTGGGGGAGGCCTATGATCAGCAGTGGACGTCCTATATCTGAAAATGATGATGATGTTGCAAGACCTACATAAAGGCCGCTTCCAATCTGTGATTCTGAAAATAATTGGATTAATAAGCGCCTAAATGATATTACTATTAAGTAATTTAAATACCTTTTAAAAAAGGAGCTTTTAATCTATTACTGTAACTGTCCATAATGGGCTGTGGTGCTTCTATTTATATTTAGAAAAGCTCCTACTAAATATTTATCTGAAAACAAATTACAAACGTTACGTTCTAAAACGAATGAATGAAGAATGGTTTACATTACACTAAAAACTAAAATGAAATCATAACAACATTTTCTTGTAAGCCAGCCAAGTGACGGACAGACGTGTTTACAAACCGTTTCGTAATAACTAATGGCTCATTTTGTCAACTCTGTGGATAAATAATAGAGAGCACCAGTGTACATTTAAACCAGTAGACTAGCTTAGGAATGGCGACCAAGGCCAATATAGCGACTATTGATAAAAATACATAGTGCCAATTAAATAAACTATCTTAATATTATTATCAAAATCTATCTTGAAAACACGTAAGTACACTCGGTGAATTGATGATTTAATGTAGGTCGCGGGAAGCACCTGGGTGCGGGCAGTACAGGACGCTCGTTGTGAAAATCCTTGGAGGAGGCCTTTGTCCAGCAGTGGACGTCATTTGGTTGAAGGATTCGTACAAATTATGGATGTGATTCTAGGCTAGGATCTTGAGTAGGACCAACAACTCTAATTTTACTATACCATAATATCAATTAAAATAACCTTTAGCATTTCGACTAAAAGTCACCCAAGTGAAACCCTGTTAACAGGTTCTCCAAAAGCAATTTTCCAATTACGAGCTACTGAGCCACTTTTTACTGCGCACACGTCGTCCGGTGAGTCATTCCAATGAATCAACGTATCCAAGATTACGTGATAAATCGGTTTGCAGCCTATATTAACTTCAGTTCGCGGATTATCCACGACGTGAATAAGTTGTGCGATGCCTTTTTTTTCGATGACGGTAAGAGTCCCCGCAGTCTGAAGACTTTTTGTCGGTCGATAGTTTAATCGGGCTGTTAATGAGCAAGATCGTATGAAAGTACCTATGCGTATGCACATTACACTGATTTGGTAGGTATTCCTCGTAAAAGTTAGAAGCTGACCAAACTATCGACCGATATAAAAAGTTTGCAGTCTAAAGAGACTATAAAGGCGGCGATACACATCATGTCAGTAACTGGTATACAGCATACCAGTTCCTTAGATGTGCGATCAACTATCATGTACGAATATGTTTTTTTTTTTTTTTAATTTATTTAACAACTTAAAGACAGTTACATTGAGACAATTACATTTAGATAGCTTTAAAAACCACTAGGGTTTGTTGTAAGAACGGTATGTGTATCTATACGCTAAGTAGCTTGCCTGTAGCTGACGAGCGAGTAGATCGCACAACTTTTTTTTTTTATTATAATAAGAGGAATTCAATCATTCAATCATTTTCACCTTTTCCTTTTTGACACTGACTTTAAAAGGACGCCAATTGCTTGCAACTGTGTTTAGACTGCGCCAGTAATTTGTACACATGCCGTTATCATAAGCTTGCAAGCTACTGTCCCGTTTTACTGGCATGTGTATCACCGCCTTAAGTTGTGCGATGCCTTTTTGCTCGATGACACTAAAAGTGTGTCGTCAAACGATCATACGTTCACGACAGTTCTTAGTGGAATAAATGACTGCATTAGCACTACCGTATAGTAATTAATGTGCGGCGATTTGATTAAAGTGAAGGCGATGAAAATCTTGAGTTTAAAATGTATAAACTTATTAACCTTCTACAAATGCAGGCTCGATATACTTAATCAATACCTTCACTTTAAGCCACACAAACTTACAATGAAAGGAAACAATAAATAAAATTAAGCCCTATTTATTATGGTATCCAATCATCACTCATTGTTTCTACGTCATCTTTTTAATACAGTGAGTAATAAGTCTAAGGCCTATGAGGTGCTTTCTATTACTGTTGTTATTTTCATTGATTTCTGTACAATTCGTTTAAGTAAATTTACTTGTGTTCGAGATAATTATTTTCAGGAGTTACGAGTTAAGGCCAAATGATAATGAAAATAACATACAGCCTTTAGATTTGATTTTCCTCTTTCGGCCAGTCACCCTGTATAATGATTAGTATTTAAAAAGATATGCGAACGATTTTTGCCTCAGAATCCCTTAAAGAGGGGGCATAAACCCAAAATTAACGACAGACAGGATTACATAAACCAAAACATTGAATGCTGAAATCTCAGACGATACCTCACATACCTTGACTACCAAAAGCAAGCCGAATCACCCATAAAAGCGACAAATTTGTGTGCGAGACTCAATAAATTAAATTCATTAAAAGTTAGTCACTACGAACGCTGTCACCGCCAAAATCAACCCTAACACCACTACATAAGCGTTCATGAAACTTTTCCATTTTTATTTCCATGTGAATTTTACCAGCTGGGATTTCTTTTATGCCGGCCGCGCGGTTATTTTCAACTTTAGAGACGTACCTATTAATGAAAGTAAACTTTTTAATAGTGTCGTAACTTAACAAGTTATTTCATCGACAATTTCAGTAGTCGTTTCATTAATTTGGGAAGTTAATATCGATAAATAATAACTCTAATGTGGACAAAAAGCTATGCGCGGTTTTATCATTGCGGTGATAATGTTATGAGAATTAAGATACCACACTAAATCTAAAATCATGTCAAGTTTTATCTTATTAGTTTAGTAGAATATTGTTCTACTTATTTTAGGCCATATAAATGAAACTTAATCAGGTTCAATTACATGGAACATTCAAAAGACGGCATGTCATGCTAGACACTGATGTATTTTGTATGTTTGTAAATAGGGGATGTGAAATCATTCACAATAAATGTATCTGAGTAGCTATACGAGTATTGTGCAATATCGACTTTTCCCAACACTAAGCATAGTCTCGGGGCCCGACGAGTGGCGCTCGATGTTTCATTCCGCTCGTTTTATTCGCATTGCCGCGAACGATTTATTGCGATACACCGACACTTGTACACGTCGCCGAAAAGCTTAATTTGCGTCATTAACTTGTCACTAATTCAACTGTCCCGCGAATTTGTAAAGTTGCCGAAGTATTAGTTGCTTGATTGAAATGGGCAATTCTCGGTAATTTTCTTAGACGAACTCAATTATGGGTTGATTGCTTTTTGCTTTTCAAACTGTTATTATCTGAGAATGTTTATGAGCGACTAGTGGTTTCACTATGTGAGCATTTTTGTCGTTCTCTAGAAGTGATATGACGTCACTGAACGTTACTCTATGACTTCAATGATCTTCTTTAAATTACTCTACTTATGGTATTCGGATTGAATAGTATAACTAGTGCGTAAACGCAAACATGACAATGTGTCAGCACCGTAATAAAACTAAATTAGCACTTAATAACATAGTAAAAACACAAAATTGTGTTCAAAGCTCCGAAACGTAACTGGAAGAGCCGACGTTAGATTTACACCAGCAGCCAGCTGCGACTTTTTGTCAAGCTGTTAATGAAGATTTGTAACTGTCCGCTCGTTTAAGTGTGGTCCACGACACATCACTGTAGACTTTACCATAAACCTAAAAAGAGAACAGCCCACATAATTTATACCTCGCTTTGAACCGAAGTTCAGACTATTTCCAGATATAAACACATGTTCGCAACGCAGTTTACGTCTTTATAAAGAGATTTAATTTTATAAAGACGTGCGCACTAAAACATTCATCAAGCACGGACAGACGGGCGTCAAGGCGAACGAATTAATAAAAGGCTTGCCCCTTAGCATTAAAGTTTAATGGGAAACTAACAAGCGTAAACAAAAACACACAAAACAATACAAACTCGCCGCGGGCCCTCCAAGATAGCCAACTCTCCTTACAGCACCTGCGATAGCAGATCTCCACTTAATTTAATATTAAAAGTGAAAAACTTTTCAATTTCGCTTATTACCTCACCCCAAAACTTTGGCCAAGTCGTATTTTGTTCTGGAAGTTGTTGTATGCGCATGACACGATGTGTATTTCGCGCGAAAAATTTTTAGAGACGGCCATCAGCGCGTAATTGAGATGTCAAAAGTTGTCTGATTTTACTTGCAAAGCGCGTGGCGATATGAAATTTTTCGCGTACCGAGATCGTTCGGCGGAAAAAAGAGAATTCGATATGAGGAGAGTGTGCAATCAGCACCCGGCCACAGCTTATAGTTAGAAGCCAACTCAATTTGTGTGCATGCACGAAAACATCTCTTTTGTATCAGGATTTGGTTTTCGTGGTCCAGTGCTGATGGTTACTCTGTAACTCTGGGTTCAATAAAAAATATTGATCGATGCTTTTTTTTCTTATTGATAAATACGTATTCTGTCTTTTTCTTTTTTATTTATCATTCCAAATGCTTATATCAGGATATTTTTGATTTCCAAAAATCTGGTTGGAATCGAAGTCACTTGGGCTTTCCAGAAAATATAGCAGTGAGAGGGGACCTAAGTAATTATACAAAACTACATTTGAAACGTCTATTAATTAAATAATTAAATTTTTCATTCAGAAAATCGTGCCATTAAATATTATATTATGTATGTTTCACTTACTACTACATATTATCGCGACTGTGCGACGAGCGGCTGCAGTGAGTGTGCGAGCGCGACAGCAACATAATTACGCGCGAGCGATAAGGATGAGTAGCTTGGGGTCATTGGACGAAATTCTACGTGCTCGCTCGGCGACCGGGCTTTAGTAGATGTTCTCACTTCCAAGTACCTATGTAGTGGCTGACTTCGTTCTGTTGTGGCCCGACCTATATTCCCGCCAGTGTTATTGTGCATGCGAATTTGCGCAGTTCGGTTTGTCCGTGTCGTTGATTGGAGAAATAATTAAGGTTTAATTAAAGGAGGACTGTGTCAGTTATTAGAAATCTAATAAGGAAATATAGATTAGGATTCTTACGTAATACTAACTGGAACTGGGTCTGTTAGTTTAACTTTAAGTGAAATTGTAGAGAGCTACAATATCCAGTAAACTACTGGGAATAACTATGTATAGACATTTTATACGTTAATGCTAAAAGCGGTGTTTGCTAACACAAGCAACTGTATGCTTAAAAGGAAATTACAAACCCTGTATGTTATATAAGTACTTTTGTAATGAAATAAAATATTTTGTATTTTTATATGCTAAAGATATATTTTTTTAAACAGCTAGATAAGTAGGGTAAACCAGAGAGTGATTGCCCACTGGTAGTGATTGCCCGCTTTAAGAATAATATTGTCAGGTGCTGACTTTGAATCACTCTAGTTAGATTTGAATTTACTAAGTAGATGGCTCCGATATCAATGTACAGTAGATTTAAAATTTACAATAGGAAACACTAAAAAAAAACAGTTATGGCGGATTTTGTCAAGACGGGTGAAAATGTTACTCTAACAGGTAAAGACTTTAACAATTTTACTAAGGAATTACTTGCTTATAGGTTAATTTTTTTTGCAAGTTATTTAATATTCAACTAATGGTGTATAGTCATGATGAAACTATAAGTGTTTTCTCCATTATCAATGAAAATAACTGATAAAATTTGATTTCTAACGGTCATTTTAACGGTGGGTAATCACTGCACGTAAATCTGTATATTTTTAGTTATTGCCCACCATCATTTCAGTTATTGCCATATGTTAATGTATAGTTATTGCCCAGGGAAATTATTATTAGAGTGTTGCCACCATGCAGTAGCAGTGTTTAAGTTGCTCATTGCTAGACTTGTTTTGCAATTTACAGGCATAAATATTGAAATGGCTTTTAATGTTTCATTTTCAGTATGCCAAAGACTCCAAAAGTTCAATATAGCATAGAAAATTTGCATAAAGCGATCGAAGCTGTACAAGATGTATCCAACAATTTATCTACAAGATAAATTGGTGAAAAATATGGTTTGGCTTGAAAAAATTGATAAAAATTCAAACGCAAATACAAAAAATGAAAATCCTACGTTACATCTACCAGTGAAAATGTTAATTGTAAGGAAATAGATACAACTTTAGGGAAGAATAACCAACAGCTAATTGAACATTCTGAGCAACCACTTGAACTGATATCAAAGAAGATACTAAAATAAATACATATAAAATTTACATATAAAATTCAAATTGTTGCGTCATCTATGTTTTGAAGTAGATGATTCTGTCTCTACCGATTCTGACTCATCAACATCAGCTCAAGAAACATTTAATAATATGTTAATAAGACCAAACGCAATTTATTTTGAAATTTTGAAGACTGTACTACTAGAATTTAAGTTTAATGTTTTGTTTTGTTTATTTAAAGCCTATTTTGTCGTTTTAAAATTGATTATTTTATTTTAAGATACTGGGCAATTACTGTGCTTTCATGTGGGCAATTAGTGTAAGTAATGGGCAATGACTGTACTTTTTGGAGGATTTTAAATTTATTTCAATATTTTCTAAGTTACGTAAGTTTTAACTAAAAACTGTTAATATTCTGTTTAACAGTTTATTGAGTTATAAGAAAAAAGTTATAAATGGTCGATAATTAAAATACTTTCTTTAATTTTTCATCTCAATGTGTTTGAAATCTTTAAGTGGGCAATAGCTATACGGTTTACCCTATTTGTTTCAAGATCACTTTCTAACCAAGTTAGAGTATAAGCTGGTTACCTAAAGTATACCGTTGTAATATTATTATTGTATTTCTTGTTTAAAATTGTCATTTGTGTGGTAATCAATAAAGAGAAGATTCTCTTTACTAAACAAATAAAATAATATACCTAATCGTGAAATAGTCTCAACTGACTTACACTTGTAACTCAATTTAATTAACTCAACCGCTATGAGCGGCAAACGCTCAAATACTCTAGTTGAGTCATTGCGATCTTTCAAAACCTAATAAGAGTTCGTTCACCAAAGAGCCAATTAAATCAAAAATCGGCAAGCGCTAAACACTCAAACGACGTCGTTACCGATACCCTAACTAGGTAAAGTCGGCCACGTACAGTCAATCGCAGTAATGTATTTCAGAGATAGACTTTTTATGAACGAAGTAAGTAAGTATGTACTATCGGCAACAGTGTTAACTACCCATTGAATGTCATGTCGTCTCGTTCTATCGAAAAGAATCACCATTTGATGAGAGCGAGAGCAAAAACGGAAATGGATAGTTAACACTGTGGCCGTCATTTTATCTTTATAAAGTCTTAGATCATATATTTTCAACCGACTTCAAAAAAGGAGAAGGTTCTCAATTCGACCCGTATGTTTTTTTTTTCTTTCTATGTTTGTTACGCGATAACTCCGCCAATTATGAACCGATTTGAACATATCTTTTTTTGGCGTATATGTAATACCTCAAGGGTGGTCCCATAATAATAGAAAAAACAACCCCCAAGGGTGGAAAATTGGGGATGAACTTTTTTATACGCAATATCTCCGCCGATTATAAATCAATTTGAACGATTATTTTTTTGTTGAATAGGTATTATCAAAAGGATGGTTTCATGCGAATTTGAAGAAAATATTTCACCCCCAAGGGTGGAAAATTGGGGATGAACTTTTTTATATGCAATATTTTTAATTTTTAGTTTTTTTTTTGTGTTCACGCATTTGAAGTCGGTTTTATTTTTTTTAAAAGTTAATTATCAAATATAAATAATAAATGTTACCTACTTAGTAGCTTTTAGTAAAACAGTATAGCAAAACTCTCTGTTGTGAACGGTGCAAAATATTAATGAACTGATCCTTATGAAACACATGCCATTTTGCTTTAATCTCAATACTTCTCTCTCTCATTCCTCAAGACCTTTACATGGAGGCTTAGCTTAACTAGTCACAAAGTTTTATTTACAACACAATGTGTCATAAACGCACGTTTCCAAACCCTAGATGACTGTGATAATCTTTCTGCATTTTCTCACTTAACGTCACGATGCTCCACTTCGATAACATTTTTCTGAAGCTGACTGTACCAGTTAATTGCTGAGCAAACAATATACAGGTAATGAACGCTTTGTGGTTGCCGTGTGAAAAATAACTGAAATATCTCCCGCCTTGTGTAGCTTGAGAAATAATGAAGGTGAATCTGTAATACCGATCTTTGTTTCCTACTTTGTGTTATGTCATAATATCAGAGAGGTATTTTAATTGATGTTTTTGTCAGTGAAATTGAAGGGGTTATGAAAAGAAAAGGTAACGTAATAAATTCATTTATTTACGTTTTTAGGTGCTCTTTACATATGGCTAAAATTCGAGAATGTTTTATTATTTATTTAATACAAAATCTTTTTTATAAGTCGAGTTTAATAGCTTAATTTTTTACTTATATTGAGTCTACTTAATGTTCATGTAATTTAATTTTTTTAGCAAAAACAGTGGTAACTTCTTTTCTTGTTAAATGTATTAGAGCGAATTTCGACAAATAAACTGCCTAATAAGAAAAAATATTTTAGAAGTACGTTAAGCTACGCGATTAAAACAACACGTACTCGTATCAGTCATGGTGTTTATTTTAGTCGACGTCTAACGACAATATCGACATGCGCCCAAAATATCCCCTCAAAAAGGTACCCTAATTTCACGTGTTTTCGTATGCCAGCAAACGAAATTCCCGCAAAATCTAGCAAACTCGTAAAATAAGCAAACTGAACCGCGCAGCCTGGGGTCGGATAGGCTCAGAAAAAGCGGCTCATCAAGAATGCATGCGGTCGCCGTCCAGTTATGAGCGACTGTTCGCTTCGCTCGCTCAGCTCGTACACCTTTAGTGACACTGTTATTTGGAAAAATACTTGTAGATTTGAGTCTTTGTCACATTACTAAATATTGCACTCAGGAGGA
This sequence comes from Ostrinia nubilalis, assembly GCF_963855985.1. Classification (NCBI taxonomy): domain Eukaryota; kingdom Metazoa; phylum Arthropoda; class Insecta; order Lepidoptera; family Crambidae; genus Ostrinia; species Ostrinia nubilalis. Next base: position 10,855,719 of record NC_087098.1, read on the forward strand.
TTTGATGAGTGCTACTGACAACGCCACTCTTGTGGCGGAGTTTCAGGCTGACACTGTGTAGGTTTGTTGTCGACACGAAAAGAAGAAGAATTACTAAATACTGATTGACTATAAAAATGCTTATAATAATATGTATCTTTTCTTGTTTGGACAAACATGAACTTCACTGGGTTTTTATTGGCGTTCAAGCTGTAGACCCTGGCTACACAGGAGTTGCAGTGGTGGGAAAAATATGTGGGAATAGTTCCATTTGACCATAAAAAGCGGCTCATCAAGAATGCACGCGGACGCCGTGCAGTCATGAGCGACTGCTCAGCTCTGACATCTAATATTTAAGGTATCGCACTTTTGTCATACAATTTATCACGTTGGTCTAAAAATTAGGAATTCAATTTTAATCGACCTAAAGTTTACGACTCAACTATTCATTTTGCAGGATAATCCAGATGTATTATCATTAAAGTATATCGCATACTTGAAGGATACCTCAAAATTCACCACTTGCCATCGTACTCGTAACTGAAACTCGTCCAAACAAGGCTCCAAAGGTAATTCTCGGTCCATTGTGCAGGGACGCACAGTAATAATGCGCACTGGCAAATATTAGCACAAACCCAGACAGGCAGTGATAGCAAGAACGAAAAAACCCGTAGACAAGTTTGTACTTTTTTGATTGTTGGTTTAGTCTGAAACGTTTTAATTTCCGCGCCAAGAGAGTAATGAAATAGTCAGTTTAAACGACGCTGTATAAATTTGTACGGTGTAAATTAGTTGACGGTTTCTGTAAACAATTCGCCTAATTAAAAAACAGCTGTCCTCTTCAAGGATGATGTTGAAACGTTTTGCACTTACATTTTTATTTTTTAGGAGTGTTTAAAATTAATTCGCTGGAATCTTATTTGAAATGTGTCACTTTTGAAATAGTGATTGATATTACAGTTTTATGTGCATACCTACCGCGTCATTACGAACGAGTTTTAAATTTTAGATAACTAAAATAAAATGTTCATTAATTCAACTATTTTTATGAAATGCATCAGCTTGCTATAACGATCAAAATATCATGCCGTATTCTAGTAACACGTAAAGCAATAAGAACATCATCATCAATCATCTGCACAATTTAATCGCTATTCATTCATAGATATTCTACGTCACAACGGAAGTTGCGTACCAAATTAAAGCAAAACAAAACCCAGCTTCCGGCCTTAATGAGACGTGGAAAAACGCTGCGTTGTTTAATCTGTTGTCATCTCGGATGCAATCGCGATGTTTAGACAGTGCCGAGTGTTTGGACTGCAGTACGGATGGAGAAGTTGATCAATATGCAGTGGAACTGAGATCTTTATTAATTAGACTGGCTGGTTTAATGCTGGGTTTTTCACAAAATGAAGGCCTGATGGTTAATGTTCTGTCCAACGTAAGAATGATGACACTATTTTCGAATATTGTTTCGCGCCTTGGCGCATACTCGTATAATCCTCAAAAATTAAAAATATTCTTCATATCAAATGTTCTCTTCTAATGACGATGTCGTATAATTTATTCTTTTTAGTGACTATTACAACTTAGAAACTTGTATTTATTTTATTTATCAGTATTAAATCGAAACTATAACCACTTCGTGATCTGATCAGCGTTCTGGGCACACTTTGCAAGTAGCTTCGAAAACTTTTATATCCGTTCCAAATTTTTAAAAGTTAGTTTTTAATAATCTTCCATTAAACCCAGAACAAAGTTATGCCGAGCCAATTTTCCGCCAGACCGCACAATTGCGTCTTAAATATTTTCACAAAAATATAATCAAACTTTAACAAAGAACACGATGCCTACACGTGTACGAGCGTGTACCGACTTTATTATTCTAGGAAAAAAAACAAGAAAATACGGAGGCGCATTATCAGAACACATTTTTGCCATCTTAGGAAGCGAGATAACATGAACCGAGGGTTTTATGTCGCAAGTTCTTGGCGTCTGTCCTTACGTTTATTAGACTCCTTAATTAGATAGCAAGTTTATGGCGATTGCGAGCAGTTTACATCATGCCGTTTGAATACTTGATTGGGTGTTAACTGCGCGTGTTTTAATTTTGGAAAAGGTACTTTGGGACAGTTAATTTTATGATAAACAGTTTTTATTAAGTGTCTTTTAGTTGCTACTTTTAAAGTTTACGTTGGACCTAATCATTTCGATCTAATTATCTCTAAATATTAATGTCTTAATTTTTCATCCAGTATATTTTTGTAAATAGACCATTATGGCCCGTCTGATCTTTATTTCAATGAAGAGTGGCATTCATAGAATTAGATGACCTGATTTAATTTCGATTCGTTAAAACGTTCATTCGACTATTATACTATATTTTTATATGAGAATATTACCTTTTGAAGGACAAAGATATTTTTCAATTTCTTTTGAGACATTATTAACCCGGCGCCAATGACGTGAAAATAATTGCAAAGGCGATGACCCCGGGTCATATTGACCCATACTTCATCGATCATTTTTCAGAAAATTGAACAAGTAATCTTAATTTTAATTACTGTCTATGTTTATAGGGTTCTTTACTGAGCTAATAAAACAAAAATAATACTAATACATAATATAAATCATTTTTTTATTAATGTTTAAACAAAACATGAAAAAATCATGTATAAAAACACAATGAGTCTATATTTTTTGTTTTTGGTAAAGATTTTTAGTATTTATAGGAATCAACAATGTTTAATAGTGAAAAAGAGATAAAATCAACTTCTCATATGCAGATACAATGAGATCAGTCTTCTACTTCATTATTCAGAGCCATGGAACTGCTGCAACTGGTGCAGTATGTAATCAAATGGTCTGGGCATGTAAATGTAGCATGACGCCCTTGCCGTCTTCGTACTAATGCAAGATCGAGATTATCCGAAGACTGAGTCCACATTACTTGCGTATTTTTCATATTCGTTGCCATTTCTAAGTTCTGGCTATTACAGCCTGAAATTTTTCACTCTCAGAATCCGACTCTTCTAGCAGCGCTTCATTCTAGCTGGGTCATTTAACAAAGTCATTTTGACTAAAACTTAAAAAAGAACAACATAAGCTAGCACTAAACACAAAATAAGCGAATAAAAGTAAGCCACAAAATCACCGCGCCACCGATGACGCCGGGTCATAATGACCCGTTTTAATTTGAAGCCTGTGTATCTCGCTACGCAAGCGGAGTCACACTGAGTTAACAAACGGAATGGACTTAGGGAGGTCGTATCTCCAGCTATACGAACGCTCGAACCATAAAATGGACGCAAAAAGAAATTATGAACGTTTGAAAATGCTTCGGGTCAATATGACCCAGCGTCATTGACGCCGGGTTAAAAGATGAACTTTAGTTTATTGCAAGTAGATATCCACAAAATGTTGTAATTAAAATTTTAGTATCATCAACGGAACGTTAATTCCCGAGCCACTTTCCTAAAAGAGCGATTAACGTGACTATCTTTATTACAATTTTGGCTCTGGTCCAGCTATGGATAACGAAGCACGTCCCCATTCGTTTAGATGATTGATAGAGCCAGCTTAACACCTCGTTGGGCGCGTCTTGATTGAGTGTGGGCTTTTTGTTATATTTGATCAGCTAACCGATGGTCTGCCTGATTGGATGGCTTCAATGTTAATTCTTAAACAAGGCGCTATTGTGCTCGGTTATGGTGTATACGGATGGAGTGGGCGGGAAACAATTGGCCAGTGTTATGTAGCTTTTTAAATAACAAATGACTGTAAAAATAGACGATTGTTTTTGTTTGAATTTGAAAAAGTGTATTTTAATACGGTGTCTCCTTAGATATGTGATCATATTTTTGTTTGTCAATCTTTAAAAAAAAAGGAACTGCTTAAATGCCATAGGTTGCTTACTTACTTTTTTTTATCAGTTGTTAGAGAAAAAATATATTATTTTTAGTGTTTAATTAGCTGACAACGCCACTCTTGAGGCGGAGTTTTGGGCTTTCACTGTGTAGGTTTGTTGTCGACACGAAAAGAAGCTTAGTACTTAGTTCTTTAATAGCATTTTTTTTACAATTTTTAATAACGTTAGTATAGTCGACAGCATAATTATTATTATCATATAAAAAATACATTTTTTTTATAAAATAGCATATCACAACTATAAAAGATACTACACTATTCACCTTGCTGTGTCGTCGTCAGTACTAACCGGGTTTAGGTCCTCTCTGAACTATGCTGTCCGAAGTTACTGGCAGTATGTATGATACAAAGTGGCAGTAATAAGGCTGTCAATAAATCATAGTTTTTGTACTCAGTGAGCGTAAAAACTTCAATTGCAAATTGTTCTCATGTCAAATTGGCACGGTTTTGGTAAAGCGGGAAGATAAATGGATGAATTAGTAACTCTTGGATGTAGTACACGTTTTAAATTCGATTATATTTTTGTAATTTTTCTGACGCGTAGTTTTTTTATTACTACGAGTAAGTAGTACTTACTCGTACCTATAAATGCAAGTCATTTTATTAAACGTTATTTTTGAGACAAGTAAACGTCATAGCTAATTTTTTTACAAATGTATTATTTTTATGATTATGATTATAATTATTTATAGTATTAATTATTTGTAATATGTTTTAATATACATGTACTTATTTATACTTTTGGTCGTGACTTCTACACTATAACTTGCATGAGTGATCATGTTGGAATCAAATTGAACATCCTAAATATAAATACCTTTTTATGATTCCAGGCTTTGCACGTTAAGGCATCCCAATATTGCTCAATTTCTATTAAATTAAGTCTTGATGTTGTATAACTTTCATCGTAACTAACGATTCAATGAAGGTTCCTTTATAACAGTGTAACGAAAAATCATCATACATTGACCAAAGTATTGTTTATCACAGCGCGTTGAGACGCTCTTAGTGAGATCACTCCTGCATCATCGGCCAAGAATCTCGGCGATCCGACAACGGGCAATTAAGAAATTTATTGTAACAGCTCTATCTAGGGCGACCATTATCATAACGACTGCTAATTCGGTCCATCAAATTGGTATAGTTAGAAAATAATGGGACGCGTTATTTCGTGTAATGTGGAGAAAACTTTGAAGTGTTAAGTGAACGGTGTGAGTTCTTAAAAGTATGTCATTGGTTATGATCAAAGTTGTTATTTTACACGAAAATACTTTTTTACGGAGGAGAGGAGAGCAAGAAGCATGCAATTGAAAAGATCTATAACCAACCAGGTATATAAATTATTTAATTTTTAGCGTTAAAAGTTGTATCTCAAACAAAGGCAAGCGAAAGGTCGTGGGTTCGATTCCCGCCATGTAGTTCGATTCTTTTTAGACATTTTAGGTAGATATTACAAATATTTGTTGTTGAAGCAAAAGCAATGTTTGTTGCTGAAGAGTTTGTTTCAGGAACTACTGGGTCGATTTTTTTGTTTCGGATAGATAGACCATTTATCGAGAAAGGTTATACCTAAGCTATATTATTTTATCACGCTACGATCAATAGAGGCGTAGCACCTTTGATTTTTTTTTTGCAAAAACAGGTAAAAATACGCCAACGATCATAACTGTTCTTATTAAAAATGATAACATTCTCGCAGTCAAAACAATAACATCCAGTTCATAACAGCAAGCACAGTTACAACAAAAGTAGTCCGTGGCAGGCTGCGAGCAAACAGAGGGCTAAAAACTGGATGTTTGTGTTGCAATCAATCAAATAAAGCTAGCGCCGGCTCCATGCAATGCTAACTTCGGACGGGCTGTTATTTAGCTGAGTGTACGCACGCGACTTTGCTTGGGGTGATAAAATTTTGGTCGAAAGTAGATCATTCGGTGGTAGAGTCACTTTTTATTAAGTATCTTATAGAAATAATGGTAAAATACTTGACTGAGCTTCTAACCGTTTTTCTTATAGTCAATAATATTATGATAATTAAGTCATAGTGATTTTCTTTGTATGGCTTTGAGCCACTCTACGTTTAAATATCAGACAAATCAAAGAGGTAATAATAGTCTAGTTTGGTGCATTTTTTTTTAAATACCCCGGAATGCCTTGTTCATACCAATACCTAATGAAAACTTCGAAATAATTTCACTGACTTTTTCACGCTTTGCCCTCCTGTGCAACTACTGTATCGATGTTAAAAAGTTTTTAAAATTATCTCCATGCTATAAATGAATTCTATGATTTTTATCATCACAGATTTTGAGTTAAAATAATATTTCCCACAGACAAATGAACATTTTAGTGTAGTAAAACTACAGCGTAACTATCCAACGGTTCCGCTATTATTTAGTATTGATTTTTGACTTCTATTTTTATTGGTATTCCAAACGGTTCCAATGTTTACAGAGATTTGGAACGGATGTGAAGGTATGATTTCATTTGATTGGATTTTTAAAAACTCTTTTGTTTCGACGCATTGGAATCAATGTGTGGTGCATTGATAACCGGTGTTTAGTTTGAATTCAGCCTTTTTGGTTTAACACATTTTGTTTGGTTCAATAAATAAATGGAACTATTCGTGGAAGAAATGTGGACATGTACTGAATACAACAAATAGTCAATTGAAATTATGAGGTTATTACCACCCCAAAATATTAATGAATGTAGGTAATGTTAATAGTGAAAAATATAAAACGTTAAAATAACGATGCCCAAACAACTGCGCACAGGAAGATTTAATTAATGCTACTGACTTGTAGCAGAGTTTTGGGCTGACACATGTGTAGGTTTGTTGTCGACACGACAAGAAGAAGATGGACAGAAAGTGCGCGTGATATAACTACTATCTTCTTCACTTATATTCACCCTTACATATCTGCATTATTCTTAGCATGTGTAAACGCACCCTAAACGCTACGTACAAGCATTTATAAATCTGTACGTCCAAGGCAAACCATACTTTCGTATAATTTTCAATATTCCACCATGTAAAGGTTTTCATAAATATTTCAGTAGCATATACCTCGAGTACGATAAAAAGATATGAACCGGGAATACCAAGTAGTCTTAGCGTTTAAAAAAATATGCAATGAAACAAACAAGTAACAGACATTATTAAAATTGATTCTGCGGGCCGAGTGCGGTATCGCATGCAACTATGGTTCCACCATCCACATTTAAAGATGATTTGTTTAAAGTACTCCAAGTACGCTCCGTGATGAATATCGCAGTCGTATATTGGAATAATGATCCTGGCTTGCACTGCATTCAATGGCATTTTGCATACAATATGGTAGATGGATTTATATTAAAATATGGCCAACGTCAGTGCCGGTTGCTCACAATAAATTATTCATCACACACAGTCAATTTTCGTTCGAGATAAACAATCGGTATAAGTATATCAAATTCACAGATGCTCTTTAGGTTCATACATATTCAGATTACGTATTATTGTTCTCGGCTGTGGGGTAATTAGATCGCCCACGAAAGGAAGCTGTTTTAATGAGATAGTAGCGACAAAGTTCTTAATAAATTACTTGTGCGCCCGCGCCGCCGCGGTGCGGTTTGCTTTAATCCGTGTACAGTCTACAGGACTTTAGACATTTTTATTGCAAAATTGAACCTTTTACGACGTCATAAGATGCCACAGTTTATATGTGGCGTCCGCAAATTTTGCTGAATATCTGGATCTTTAAGAAGATCAAAGGCTCGAGGTCGAAGTAGGTTCTTGCGTCTGTCTTTTGTCAATCGAGTTAAAAAATTCATGGCCATTACGTGAGAGAAATTACCTGGCACGATTCTAGTGATTTAAAAAATAGCTGGAAGCTAGTGGAAAGCATTAGGGGAGGTCTATGTTCAACAGTGGACGTCCTATGGCTGAAATGATGATGATGATGATGAAAAAATAGCTCTCCAGCTTCGTAGTAAGGTGTGCAAGAACGACGATAATATAAAGCATACCTACTTCTCATCTTCATCTTAAGTTGACGAGCGGGTTACTTAACATACCGAGACTGCATTTAACATTTAACTCAGGTGAAATTGCTAACAAATATTTGCCTAGTTATTTAAATTAAAAAACACCGCAGTATTTGTATGACCATCTCATAAACTAATTTGATCTGTCTTCATAATTTGAACTTTAGCCCTTCTGTATTAGTTTATGTAAATTTCTCTGAGGTCAAATCGCTTTTTATCTAGTTATGATTGACTCCGAATGACGAATAACAATTTTTAGTGGCTGTCTATAAGACGAATGCCAAACATGACCTCACAATTCATATCAGAGACTATAAATCAAGGCGTTCAAAACTGACACGGATATCTTACAAATAACCTTTGGTAACGAAACGAAGAACTTTTTTTCTCCAGATCTTTCTCGTAAGTGTTTGCGGCGGATGAATAGCAATAAAAACTTTATTATTATAGCTCTCATGGAAATAAAATTGTGTGATCAGAGACGTGTGGGCTCGAGACGCCGGCAATCATCAAGTTGGGAGAAATTCGAAACTTGCTCCGAAGAAAATACCTATGTATTTTGTACTATTTTTTTTCGTAATATTATGATCCACTTTGCAAATACAACTAAATAGTAGGTACGGTAAACGGCTTACAAATTTGCCACAAAATTATAAATTGCCTCAGCCATCTTTCAAGACCAAAAATGTAACATAATTTAACTTTAATGTCTGGATAGATTGATATGTTGTTATCTGTACGTATATACTCGTATGAGTACTAGCAGCTCTACATTAAGTTTATTTTTAAAACTAGCAATACCTAGTACTTAAATAGAAGTTGCACTAAGCTAATGCAGGAGGATTCTTTTCACTACCCTTATTATTATGGCAATTCATTGAATGATATCATCAGTTAATCATAATTCGGTGGGAATTGAGATTGGCTTTGTAAATCCTTTTGATGAGTTCTACTTTCTACTCAAACCATAAAAACATAATATCAATTTTTAGAAGTTAGTTACTAGCGTAATTACCGTATTATTTGTATCACGGCTCATTTTTACTGCCAAAGGATCATTTGCGACAATTACGAGAAACATTAATATCACGGAAAACAAAAACGGAAAATCAGCTCATCTATACGATTTCTTCACAGAGTGATCATGACAGATATTTTTTTTAAACACAAACATTCATCGACACCATGACTGCTGGTATTTCAAAGTCTTCTTTAGCCGGATGGGTTTAGAGTTGAAATTCAAAAAGCAGGGAATGCTAACGCGAATAAAAAGAGGTATCCGTAATGACTGGCAAGTATTTGCAGCACTAGAAATACAATATAATGTGAACAAACAAATTGGCGCGCGCTGAGCGGTGATAGATGGGTTCAGGACGTGCGTTCGAAACAAAGGGCGAAGTGTTGGTTGCAATCACATAGCCTATTCAACATAACATCGAGCTGCGAAATGTTGGAGTTTTCGAACGTAATATTTTCGTTCATTCATCATCATCATCATTTCAGCTACAGGACGTCCACTGATGAACATAGGCCTCCCCCAATGATTTCCACATCGCACGGTTGGTAGCGGCCTGCTAACTTTACGAGGTCGACGGTCTACCTTGTGGGTGGACGTCCCACGATGCGTGTTTCGATTCGTAGCCTCCACTCCAGAACTTCGTTCATTCGTTTCAGCGAAAAGACGTCCACTGTTGGACAAAGGCCTCCTTCAAGAATTTCCATAACGACCGGTCTTACATTGCCTGCATCCAGGTAGGTACATGCTGCGACCTTCACCAGATCGTCGGTCCATCTAGTGGGGGGCCTGCCCACACTACGTCCTCCAGCCCGTGGTCGCTCGAGAACTTTTCTGCCCCAGCGTTTTATCTTTTGAACTGCCTTTTAACTCTTTATTTGATGCAGATTGCAGATATAGAGTTTAAAAAAAAAACAAGGGCTGATAAAATACACACGAATGCAACTTCGAATTCAGCCGAATATTGATACAATTAAATATTTAAATAACTGAACAGAGATAGCGGTGTTCATAACGTTTTATATTAATTTTCCGATAGTGATTTTAAAATATCGAAGTTAATGTAAGCCTCAAAATTTAAATTATGGGATCACAGGGACTTATTTCACTTATTTTATCGACTTTTTATCCCAAATGCAGTAAGTTTAAGTTCTGTGGATATAGTGTGAATAATCAAATATAGTCTTTGTAATGTGTAAGTGCTACCGATTGAAAATACAACGCAAACTGCTTGGAACATGCACGCGAATGTCATCTAGTTAATAAAAGCAAAGTCTTGATGGAAATAATGAACAATTGACTCTTAAATCAAAGCTGACCCCGGAATGAGGACAGTAGGATGAGTTTACACATTCATCTATGTACAGACGACACATATGCACATTAAGCTAAACACTGTAGTCTCTTATGTACTTGTGATAAGGTCAAATTTGCAACTTCTGATGTACTGTCCATGTACTGTGGCATTATTTACATTCATTACATTCTAAGGAACAAAGAACTCACCAAAAAAACAAATGCCTGTACAATATGTCGTATGTACTGTGGTATTATTTACATTCATTAAATTCTAAGGAACAAAGAACTCACCAAAAACACAAATGCCTCTACAATATTTTCGTGCAGTCAAATTATAATTCAGACTCACCTTGTCAAGTTTAAAGATAGTACGTATCCGATAAGTGATAGAGATATTAATGTCGATATTTTCAATTAAACTACCCACTTGTCACACTAGCAGACTTGCTGTAGAATGTTACAAGTCAATTGGCCTTGGTCTTTGTCACGAGTAGAAATAATATGCACCAATTGAAACTGTCAATTTTCGAGATAGCAAAGATGAATGATAAAAATCGTCTCTATCAACCTGTCTATTACCTGCCTATTACCTATTACTTACATTTGCAATCAAAGATATTAAGTTTACTCAAATCACTTGATATGAGAGCACGATTTCTCGACTTTGTTTGTTAGAAAAATTATCAGATTCTTTTGGCACAGACATGTTTATACCTCTATGTTACATTCAATCGCAATAAATCCTATAGAAATTGATGTGGCGATAACCGAATTAATTGAGGTAGCATCTAATTTTGTTCGCATCCATCCCGTAGATACAGGAAACATCACATCAAGCTTTACACAGTGGTATCTTATGCCGTTGTTATAGAGGCTGTTTTCAAATCTAAAATGTAAAGGTTCGTGTGCTATAGTACTATGATTTCGCGTAAACCGCAGTGGTACGAGCAAAACTCATTCAGCCAATTAAGCGGGCTGTGTTGCAACCAATCATCGTTTGACACTAGTCAAATTGGAGTTTGAGCGATACGCCTTGATTGATACGAATTGAGGTCATCGACTGATTTATCAGTGCCGAGTCTAAGACAAGCGACGCGGGTATAAGTGGAATTAATGAATAGAGATTTGTGCTAAGAATGGAAGCTTTTGTTTGTTTAAAATGAGACATCTTCACCTCTTTGAGGTCGTTGGTTCATTGAATAGTCGTCCTACACTACGTTTGCAGTGAGAACATTTTTACTCCACCTTTCCTTGGTTCTGCGATAGGGACAATTGATGGATGAAAAAAGAGAGCTTCATGATTTGTGGAACTTCTTGGGTGAGACCACCTTCCAGCAATGGACTGTAAATGCTTTAAATACTCTATCTTACATTCAATTATCTTATCTAATAATTCAAGTCGAGCAATAATTTGATTTGCTGTTACAATAAGTACTTATCTCGCAGTTTCTTATAACGCTCAAGAAACAGAACCCCTCTGTGGTTAGAAAATAGCAAATCTGAAATGTCAAACAGTACCTGAAATTGAATACCTAGTTCAAGAACACCACTGCACGCTCCGTTGCGCTACTTACCAAGTGTATCGCTAAGAAAAGCTTTTGTCTCTGTGGCTTAGTGACAAGACAGAGACAAACCATTTAGACCTTTTTACGTGGGTGAAAAAACCGTCAGATAGATGTGGGCGTCTTTAAGACACGTGCGAAGGATACATGAGAATTTGATTAGGCTAAATTGGCATACGTTGGCCTTTCCTTTCATGTATTTAACACGCTTTTAATTACTGATAAAAGAGATAAAAGGATCAAATAATTAAGCCCCAAAGGAATTGTAAAGGAGAATCTCTCAAAACCTAAGCTCTTTCATAGTTTTCGATTTGTCGATTGTTTTTTAAACTTTCAGCAAGATTTATCTTTTTAATCCGTAAACAACCTCGGTCGCGGACAAATACTTGCCCATTTCTTCCTGAACTTTGCACTCAACGTCTCGCAAGTTCAAACTGCCAATCTAAAGTTCAATAAGTTAATATACGTTCCCCATAATGCCTCAGAAAGCAAAGGCTTTGTACGGCGTCAGCTGAAGGAAAAATGACCGTGAAAATATGACAATCCATCATGATGCTCAGATTTATTGTAGTCGGTGGATGCTGGTATATTATTTACATGGATTGATGGGCAGCCCATAGGCTAACATCGTCTGACCTTGGCCCCCACTGTTCGTGGAGGTAATTCTGGCTGTAGAGCTAATAAGCGAAATATTTACTACCGTCAATCATGCGCAGGCTCTGTCTGTTTGGAATTTGCAGCCATTAGGGTAACTATGGAATAGCTTGCCACTTGTGTTTGTTTTTTATAAGTTAATGTAGCCCGCTCTGGCTTCGAACAATTATCTGTCTGAATAACATTACACATTCATGTATAATAATTATGTCCATCTGGAATAGTGTATGAAAGCCTTTGTACATACGTTTTGTGACTCTGCAAATTACTTTAAGGGCTATATTTCACCGGGACACCATGGCGGCGCAACCAGTCGCCGCTACCAAAAAATGTATGCAGCTTTGCGCAACCAAACGGACACCAGGTGAGTAACTATCTATAGAGCTGTATACATTTTGTTGGTAGCCGGCGACTGGTTGCACCGCCATGGTGTCCCGGTGAAATATAGCCCTAAAGTTATATGAAGATGAAGAAGAAGAATCTTCTTTTTTCTTCTTCGTGTTTTAATATTACAAACTCGCAATTCATACAATGCATTAAGAAAGGACTTTTGTTATATCACTTAAAGGCAAGAGTTCTTATTGAGTTTTTTTACCTAAAGGTTAAAACTTTTAACTATAAGTACCCAAGTCAATAAAGTTCAGATATAATTTGAATCTTAATTACAAAAAATCTAAACCTTTTTTCGTAATGCATGTTCAGCGCATCCGTTCTTGTACGCGTATGCAAAACCGATCCTTCCAACATGAATGATTAATATTTTAAACGCATGTCATTTCATATTTACGAGTACACGTATACACGTCCGTGCATGTGGTTTTACGTCAAATCGCCAATAAAATGCCGATAACTATGAATTACGAGTCCCGCGAATAATGAGCTGTGTTTGGTCTTAAAAGATGTCTGTTGTGCGCGGCAATAAATCAAATAAGAATATTCAAGATTAAACCCTTGGTCTCTATCATTAGTGGTAATGAACACGCTAGATAAGGTATTTGTACGGAGCATGATATGAATGTCGCGACAACTCGTAATCAATTCATATCAATATCGCCAATGGCCCGCTCTGTACTTGTTAGTAAGCATTAATATGAATTTTAATGCTAGGGTTGGCACTTTGCTAACAATGATAAATAATTCCACTCACCCGAATACAGAAGATAATGAACGCCAGATACCAATTCAGTGGAACAGCTGATATAAGCGAAGTAGAGTCTTGCCAAGTCTTCAATTAAAACCTGAAAAGAAACAAGCGATTATTTACCTGACTACGCCAGAGGGAGGGTTATGTTTTTTACACAAGGAAATAAAGCCAATTCTCTCGGACCTCGACCTTCCGAATTCTTTTTTTAAAGTACATGTTAAATAGAAATTTTTACACGGTAAACTAAACACTACATATTGAAGTGGGACTTTGCAACACAAATGGCATCTGACAGTCTGCTGTGCTGACAAATATCAATATTTACCTGTAGTTAAATTATATAAAGACATAGCATGAAATAAAAAGTATAAATTAATATCTCCAAACAATATATTTTGATCAGCAATTAATGTCAGTCCACTGATGGAAGCGGAGCTAATTGCTCATGTGTCTGTGTTACAATTTTGTTACCTAACCACAGGTCACAGAGATTTTGTAACAAAGATTATGATATCTTTTATCTTAAAAGCAAAGCAAGCGAAAGTCAATGCCGCAATCCGCAAGGTTATAATTACCTTGTCAAGTGATTTGATAATGTTCATAACGAGCGACCTTATTTTTTATTTGTTTAAGATCTTTCATAGATATTTGTTATGCAGTTATTATTATTAATGGTTTATTTTTTATAAAAATCTCATGATTTTTAACTCATGTTCATAGGGTGCATTATTCTCTAATTTTCCGTGCTGCCGTCTTAGGGTGGATTCGACCAAACAAGAGTAAATAATAATCTCAGAATTAATCGTCAGTTATTCGACATTTTAACATATTTCCCATACTGAATCAATGTGCCAGTTATACCAGAAGTTATTCTCGGATAAAATTTAGTCCAATCGGGCCTTAATGAGAGTAAGTAAGTATATTTTGTTGAAAAATTGTACCTATAAAAATCAGGACCTACATGTGTGCTTGCTGACGACAGATATAATTATATCAAATGAACCTGTTATAATAAACAATAATGTAATATAATTTCTATCAATCTATTACTATGGTGTTGCGAATATTCTGACGATAGAAACAAAGATAGAAGATTTACAAAACGATAGCAATTTTTTCACATTTCCTTGAAACATGCAAATAAGGTTATCAATCTCAATCGGCGGAATACCAGCCCTACGCGCCATCTATTCGAATTAAGGCAGAACATGTGTGGCATCTGCCTATATGCAGCTCTCTCGTAAATTCTCGTATCAGAAGGGCTACTCTACAACGTTATCCACAGTTTCGAATATACCCATCCCTTTCACGCAAAAAGAACAACCGATATCAGTGACAGAGACAGATAGACCCGAAACCACGAAAACGTTACGGAATAGCCCCGCTAGTTTAACAGCATGTGGCTATATGCTCCAGCGCATGGGCTTTGTCGTGTAATTGGACACATATTTTAAACTGTTATGTAATGGTATCGATTGACGGTGACATTGATTCAGTGCCCGATGTAGAGGTTTTGACTTTTATTGGGGCAAACTATAAAATGACAGCTTTTGTTGTGGTGTACTTTACTACTCCATGTTCGGTGCATGAGAATGAATTCAGTTTTTGAAACATTTTGGACATGGAATCATGTTCATTGATATACAATTAACTCCACCAATTTTACTAAAAATGAAAAAACCTCACAATGAAGAAAAAAAATGTTAGCTCTTGTCAAATTTTTGTTTAAACTTTACAGGTTGAGTTGCACCACCTAGCTTTAACCGTAACGTAACGATAACCGGTGCTTTTTGTATAGAGTTTGACAAATTTTGACGTTTGTTAAAGTAAGACGGTGTAACCCAGCCTAAGAGTTTCAATTATACTTTGAAATCACACTATTATTGATCAGCATGTTCATTTCACAATTATGAAATCTTATTCGTTTTAGAGAACGTAGTTTTTTGCTTTTATTACTTTAGTCTCGTTTATTTTGCTGTATCAAAGTAATGCTATACACCTAATTTAATATTCAAAACCTAATCTGTTATTAACTTAATAATACTAATTATATCCAGAACATGTCAGTTTGGATTCCAATTATGGGGCATAGAAATAGTTTCCATGTCATATTTCATAAGACACGACTTTTCGCGTTTGCCAATAGGGTCCTAATTAGTTTTGACATTTGCTTTGAAAACTAAAGTATTGCTAAGATATTTAGTAACTAGGTAATAATATAGATTCTATTAAATAAGGCCGGATTGAATTTGTAGCTGCCAGTAATTTCCGTATAATACATAGTTGGTAGGTAGTTAACTAACCTAACCAGAGCAAAAAGTATTTTGAAGTCATGCCATTTATTTTTAGGATTAACAAAACTTTGCACTAATTTCTGTACCAGGCAGGATATGACCTTATAGGCATCTGATATGACTTGATTGGAATACGAGTAGGTATGAGACATAGTTCTTATTAGATATTGTTGTTTATGTTGCAGAAAAGTTCTCGAGTGGCGACCACGAGCCGGAAGACATAGTGTGGGCAGGGCCCCCACTAGGTGGACCGACGATCTGGTGGAGGTCGCGGGAGGTGCTTGGATGTGGACGGCGCAAGCCGGTCTATGTGAACATCCTTGGGGAGGCCTTTGTCCAGCAGTGGACGTCATTCGGCTGAAACGAACGATGGTTTAGGCATATATTTAGAATGAGACTGATGCCCGTTTTCATCATCAATCCCTAATTTTTAAGTCACCCCTAGGTAACACATAACAGGACTTTTGTTTTCATAGGGGTCACTTAAAAATTAGGGATTGATGGTGAAAACGGGCATGAGAATCACAACTCAATACACAACTCTAGGTGATGGACTTTGGTTTGATCCATTTCAATTCGTAAAACTATTAAACATAAGAACTGTTTTAATGTTAGACTTCTGAAAAGACGTTAAGATAAGATAAGAAAAGTTTTATGTTACTAATTAGAATTTTAAATAATCTTCATGATTTAAAATTCTAATTATTCGTCACCAGAATAATGATATTTTTCTGATTAATACACCTATTTATTACCTAGCACGCACCCTTATTAGTTAAGTAACCACACTGGATTAATGGCACACTGACCAAATACATTATCTAGAGTTTGACCTAGCTATCTGTTGTCATTAATCTATCGATGCCTACCAAGTTGTACGGGTTCCATCAATTACATCAGGTCAATGAGCATTTGTTACTCGGCGGAGGGAAAATTGACGAATTGCAAGACAATTTCGTACTTAATAATGATACAACACAACAATGATATCGCATGTGTTTTAGTACTTAAGGGTGATTATGCACTGTATTTGGAGATTTTAATTGGATAACTGTTAGTCCGAAGTGGTAGTGGTATTATTTGCACGCAAGACATCGGAAACTGAACCGAATTTACTTATCATTATTATTTTTATGTAATTTTGACTCTAGGAAGCATGATAAGTAAGACATAATAAAATCTATGACACAGATAACCAGAATCTTTTTGTATGCCTTACTGCCTATGGTGCATTTCAGAACGTTATGTAAGAAAGAAAAATTCCATCCTGATCTGTTAAGAGTAAGTTGTAGTTACATCGTACGTAGTTCATGACTTTAATTTCTTATTGGACAAACTGCTATATCAGTTAAAATCAGTTATGCCACTGATAGCAATAAAATTGCATGTTACGTTGAAGCAAAGAATAAAGACTATTTCGTAGTAACGATAAAACTCCAATCAAACAAGCAATAGAAATAATTTGTTTTGGAAAGAAAAAGAAAGTTTTCTTAATCGATTTGTCACGCATTTGTGGAATAAGTGAAAGAATGTACACTTTCTAAGTATTGTTTAATTTAATTTAGAATTTCAAACGTAATATGGTATCAATTTAGTGTACAATAATTATATTTTAGCTTATACTATTGCCCCTCCCACATTCAAAGTGTTAGACAGGTAGGTTAGTATGCTGACTAACAAATATTAATTCATACCTAGGTAACACCAGTAACACGCTAATCTGTTTTCGTATGTCCTTCAAAACCCAGTTATTTTGTTCTGTAGGTGCTGCTTGAAACAATTTTCCACAAGGATTTTATTTTAGTACAAAATGCTTTAAATGCCAGAACTCTTAAAATAGAGCACATTTTGATAACACTAAGAATCAAGTAAAATACACCTTGATCGCTTGAAATTAGGTTTATATTACTACAACAAGTATTTCATATCACGTTTATTAAAGATCATCATCTAACGCAATGTTTGAACTTGAACTTGGCATTCAAATCTCGTTCTTTCTCCCTGACATTATGATTCAAAACCGGTTGATGTCCGTGTCTCTGATTAAAGTTCAGTAACTTAGATTTTGATTGATCGTTCGAGATATCTTCTCAAACCCATGTTGAGTATTAGGCTGCGATGACTTAACATAAATAAATGAGGTGCATAAAAATAGTCTAACTATACATTAGCATAATACGTTTGAACGGAGCGATTTGTCTATTTATTAATTCTTTGCTTGTCAACATTCGATGTTGTGTAATCTATGGTAACGCCCCGTTGGTCGTAGTCGATTCGTTAGTAAGATTGTTTTACTCGTAATGTTATTTTTTAGACATGCTCGAAAGAATTTGTAGATGTTGTAAGCGATCCTTATTGTGTTGATTGTAATGGTTACATAACTTTTGAGTAAAAAACAATTACACGGGCGGTTAATGATGGCGGTTATCACTTAAACAATTGATGAACCTTTCTCAAAAAAGCAAGAAATAAAAGTGCTGTTTTTTTGTTTTACATTTAAAAATAGGACACATTTTTTTGTCGATCAATTTTTTTTGCTTCACATCATCAATTCAAAACTGCAACCAGATTAATAATTTTTTCATCTTCACCACACGCAACTTATAAATACCAATTTTCTTATAGTTTTGGTATCAAATCAAATTATATTTTTAGGCTTTAACTAAGTTCGGTGACCGAAATTCGATCTTCCCGAGTACGAACGATAGCATTATCCGAAGAGCGGGGAAAAGTTTCTTCTTAACTTTTCTAATATTATTACAAAGACCCCACGAAGTAAAAGCAGTGATAATGAGAAGATCCTTTCACATTGGCAATACACCCTTAAGTAAATGTGCTCCCTCTGTAGTTTTTGGTAAAAGGAATCAAATCAATTTGGTAATTTAGTTCCCGAAAGGTTTCCTATTTTTTCTTTTTTTCTGCCAAATGTTAATTGTGTAGAGCAAAATACTTATTGGAAATATTTATTTTGAAATTGGAAAAAATAACTAATCTAAGACGTAACATAGTAGGTACTTCTCAGTCTTTTAGAAACTACAAAGGTTTATGTAGGTACCTACTCAGTTGGAAGAAATTATCTAATTTGATAAGAAATAATTTTCTCGAAATTAAAGTCACTGGCAGCTAATAAAATAGAAGAACCCAGTAATTCAAAGTAATTTAAAAAATAGTTCGCAAACAAATAAAAACAAAATAGCGACGAAGAAAATTCAAATCCAAATTTGGAATTTGACTAGACAGAAAGCGTTCCAAAAAAAAGTCCAATTTGAAAACTATCACGATAAGAACTCCTTGGAAGGATTATAACCTCAGGAAGTGTTGTGTCCTTATTTTTAAGGCAGCGTCTCACCCACGGGTACATTGTTCCGCGGTATCGCGCTGATCTCCACCGTGTTTGTCTAACAAGCGACGTGTACGATTATTATTACTGTTTTATCTTCAGACGGCATTTGACCGTTGAGAACGTGTGGACATAGCTTTATGTTCAAAGGACGTAAGTATTGGAATATGTACCTAAGAAGCTACATAATAGCAAGCAGTAGTTCAATCATTATCAGGGAATTATTATAAAGGGTTTATCATAAAAACTGAACTAAAGTCTACAAATCGGCGACACACCAACTAACAGAGCTCTACATTATCTTGTTATTATGTATTTTAAACGTTTTTAACTCATTTCAGTTAGTGACCAATACTCGTAGTCAAAATTAACCTACTAATTGACATTTATCGACCATCCAGCATTAGTAAACCTACTTACATTTTTACAACAAACTACTGATTATTATTATGTAAGTACTCAAGGTTAAGTACCTCATTATTAAATGAAATAAATTTCAATGGGTTAAATTTATAATTAGTACTAAAACTCGTTAGTACCTATTTACAACTAAATCCATTAAATAATTATTTCATTTACATCTAATTATTATGATTGTTAATATTTACAAGTTTCAGCAGTGTCACTAATATTGTTTGAAATAAACTTGCATTGTATCTACATGTTCTGCAATAGAAAACACCACCAACACCAATACAATAGTTGCAGGATTTTAACAACGACTCTATCACAAACGGTAAATATTTTTTAGGTCACTTGTTTTTTACTAAGGCTGAGTTTCACCACGTAACTTGAACCCTAACTAACTACGAATATAACGATAACCAGTATTTTTATACGTGGTAAACCAAAAAGTAGTGTCAAGCTGAAGGCCAGAGGTAGAGCATCACTAGAGCTATCCCGAATCACCGCGAATTTTGATACAGGGGTTATTCGGATAGCCCTAGTTATGCTCTACCTCCGGGCTTTAGCTTGACATTGACACTACTTAATAGGACACCCTGTATGAAATTTGACAGATTTTTGACGTTAGATAAAGTTAAAGTTAAAATGGTGCAACTCAGCCTAACTTGTTTTTTACTTTATCTAGACAGTCCATACTGTGCCTGTCGGTTCTAGAAACATGATTTTAATAAGATTAAAATAATTGTACGCGTCCTGTGAGATTGACTGGCCGGTCAGGTGGCACAAAAAGGCCCACGTGAGCATTAGCCGTTCTGGATGTGAGTGCGTGATAACACTTTTTATAGTTGGAAAAAAGTAGCAAATGATTTTAAATGTTCAGTGTTCTATGAGAACAGTATTCTTAAGTTGACAGGAGAAATGAATTCGTAAAACATAAATCATAGTCCGGTTACATTAAAGTAAAATGAAGTCATTTTTAAGTTTATTAATTTGTAAAGGTACCTTTTCAAAAGATAGAAACTCGTTTTATGATAGGTTTTTAAATTAAGTTCTTTCAGTAAAAATCAAAAACTGATAGGCACACTTAGACAGCCTTTATGTATTTAGGATTATTTTCTTTCACACTATGAACTCAAATTGTGTAGTTCAGATTTTCCCTTATGCAGCTATTGTAGCCAAATGGGAATTTGAGAAAGTTAAATTATGCTTATTTAAAATATAAATAAAATTGAAAGTTTATTCTGACTCTATCAAATTACCTGCTTAATTTACAAAAGAAAAATTATTAAATTAAAGTTTTTAGAAGCCAAATAATATTAGTTACCTAGCTAGTTACGAAAATATTTTTATTGTAATCCTAAGCATGATCATAATACGCGTTAATATAAAAGTTCGTTTACATATCTCCGTAACAAAAAAGCCAATTGTGTCATAAAAATGCTAGGCCAAATTAAAGACGCAAAAACATACGCTAATCGTCGTGTAGACGTCAATCAAGTTATAATTGTAGATATAAATCAAACATTGCTTTTTTAACAATTGAGTAATGCAAATTGGGCATTGGTAATACCAACAGTTTGGCAATTTTATTTTTTTGCTACTATCTATCTATGGATGGGTAGGTAGATATTTGTTTCTCTTTCAGGCAAAAACTACTGGACGGATTTTTATGAAATTTTACATTGTTTCTACTTCAGAACAAATAAAGGCTATTATCACAAATTGACCAATTAAAAGCCAGCGGAAAGCGCAGCGTAGGACGTCCACCCACAAAGTGAACCGACGACCTCATAAAAGTAGCAAGGCGCTGGATGCAGACCGCCACCAACCGGCCACTGAAGAAATCATTGGGGGAGTCTTATGTTCAGCAGTGGACGTCCTATGGCTGAAATGATGATGATGATGATGACCAATTAAAACGATAACGTCAAGTAAATCAGTCTTCCTGAGACATTAAGGCTCCAAGAGTTGCAGCACCTAACTTTAACCGTAACAATGATAAATAATCGGTGCTTTTTGAAAGGATTTTGACAGATTTTTGACGTTTGTAAAAGTTAAAGTAAGATGCAACACAGCCTAAATTTCATGCAGGCGACGCCGCGAGCAAGAGCTAGACTATCATAGCTGTTAATATCTAAATGCTTTTCAAAAAGATTGTGCTAAATACCAAAATACTCATTTTCGATCAGATATTCCAATATTAATAATGATGCAATTACCAAATCGTCGGCGTCGTCGAACAACGACGTATCTGCAAAATGTTAAGTTTCCAGGAGAGCGTTTTGAAGTTTTGGAACCGGTTTTTTGTGTCTACAAAAAAAAATACTTGGCTGATCGGTTTCAAATTTGGGGATGTTATAAACATAAAGATGTTATTTTATATAAACTATGTACCCATCTCCAAAAATACTTAGTTTTTTGTAAAAATCACATGCGTCATTATTCTATGGACAATTTGAGGATGTATGTGATAAACCTCCGTTGTTCTGCGAATTTTTTTAATCAAATATATCGCACCCTTAATAATGAATGGGCACAACTCCAAAATTCAGTTTTTTGGGAAAAGCCAAAAAACCAATCGGCGGATCGCGGTTTTTTACATAATTGGCTCTAAAATCTTTATTTTATCAGCTACAACTTTCAAATTAAGCATACTTCATCACTGGTATCTGTTATATAATTTGACATGAGACATTTTTGAAAATATTGATTATGAGTATGTAAAAAAATTGTTTAAAAAAATATTTCAAAGTTAGGCCTTTATTTTACTATTTCTGTTGTTGTGATTTTGGGTATTACTTGTACTTGTGCCCATCTAATCCTTAGGCTGAATTGTTTTATATGGCATATTCCCTAATATTGCTCTCTAATATTTAAAAATAAGTGTATTATTCGATTTTTATATTGATTTACGCCCAATAACATTGGGGACAGTTATTGTGCGGTATAGTAGCTTATAGCCAATTCAGTATAAGAGTAGGGTGCTGAATACTAGAAAATTATTAGATATGTCGAATTAGATTAAAATAAAGACTATTAGCTATTTCTCTGAGAAAACCGACATGAAAATACTAATTTTATGCATTCAAAATATTTTTACTTAGATAGATAGGGACTCTTACCCTATAAAAAATATGCTTTTTATCAAATAAAGAAAAAACCTACAAAAACTTTTTCTGTAAGGTTTTCTGTTATGGATTTGTTCAGGATAATCACTTATTAAAGTCCAACAGCCAGTACCTTGGTATCTTTTTTCCACTATCCTGCTGTCCTGGTGGAAGGAACCGTTCTCCTTGTCCCTTACTATAATCACCCACATTATGTGGGAATCAGTTCAAATGGCTATTGTAAAAAATACAATTTAATACTCAAATTGGCGTGTGTAATTTTTGAAGGATTTTAGCAACCAATTTTGAACACAAGAATATCTATTCTTGTGTTCTAACATTCCCCAAAAAATATTTTACTACTAAAGCACCTTAGCCATGCTTCAGATTCAATTTGTGTTATATGGTTTACAAATACAGTCTTTTATAAGAGCACGGATTTGCAGTCCATCGAAGATAGCTGCTTTTAATTTTTCCGTACTCATCATCATTTTGCTTTTGATCATTTTAGTGATTAGAAAGCTCAATACATATCTTTGGCCCTCCAAATAGAATTATAATATTGCAAAGAGTCTAGGTACACAAGGTTTACGACGATATTGGACACCCAATATTTATTATTTTGTACAATTTTTATCCCAGAGTATGCTTGGTTTGTTATCACAAACTCCGTGATCTTTTTTCTTTGCTTTTGTGTACAGTATTTGCCACATATTAATAAAAACTGGTGTTAACACAAGATTACATTATGAACTCACATTTTTAAGACAAAAAGCACTTTAGAACTTAAATTTAGACAAACTGAAAATTTCAAGGTCTAATAGCTGATCAGTAAAATTGTAGTAACTTAATACGTGAAAAGATAATTTTAAAATAAATTCGATGTATCCTCAGTCCTCAGAATCTGAGTGATTAATTAGCATCAATTTATGTGACCGTAATAAATTAAAGAATATAATTATAAATTATAACACTAACATATTAAAGTAATTCACCTTTTGGCTGACTAGTGCGTTTATTCATGAAATAAATAAAGAAAAAAGCCAACCCGAGCCCCGAGCGAACGTTAATAGCCTTAACACGTAGGTATGTCTCTTATTTTATAAATCATTAGTTTATTTGTCGGGAAGTATTTCATAACCACCGCTTTATTTCTTAGCATCGCGATAAAACATTCTATAGGCTCCTAATCAACCAATAGGTATGAAAATTAATACCAAGAAGCAAATTACTTTTATAGGAGAGTTATAAATTTAACTACAAACACCCATCCATGGTCCGCCTAACTAAAGTTAAAGTTATATTTTATAATTTTCTATGATTAACGGGACTTTATCAATGTAATAAAAATGAAAATGTAACATATTATTAGAAATATATGGAATTAATTAGACTTAGCTCACTAACACTTACTTAAAAGTTTGTCACACAAAGGCACAACTCCAAATTGGACCACAGTCGCGGGGGCCGGATTCGACAAATATCGGCATGTCTCTGATTCAGCCATTCTAGCGGGAAGATAGATGAAAGTATGGAAGGGGCACAAAATGTAGAACTCTTTAATCTGATCATTGTTTTCGATTTCTGTGAAAGCCATCTTGTAGAACTGACGAAAATATGCCTCTCTAGTACAAAAAGTAAAAAACCAAAAATTTTGAGTTGTGCCCCTATATTATTAAGGGTGCGATATGACGTATGTCACTTTTAGTCATTATTCTACGGAACTTCTGCCATGAGTACCCGTCGGATGATGAAGAAAGTTGGAGGAAATAAATAAAAAACATTGTTGATTAGGTTTCATTATTAATTAATTTATAAATAAAGACAATAGGTATCAAAGAAAATTAACAAAAATCAAGGATAGATAAACCACATCCATATACTGCGGCAGGTTATGCAGAAGATCGAAGAGTATAACTTGCCACTATGCTTGGAGTTCGTGGACTATGAGAAGGGTGCCCTCTCAGACGCATAACATTTTTCATCATAATTTAGTTTGGCATAACAGTATTTGCATAAAGTTTTTTCGCATAAACTTTGATATGCATAGTATTCTAAATGCATAATAGTTTCTTAGGCATAATAATAACTTTCTCTAATTTTCAATACCATAATTTAAATAATCATAAATGTAAAGAACATAATTTTTATATACATAAAGTTTGTTTTTAATAAAATACTATAAACATAATTTAATTATTTATAACATTTAAAGTCATAAATATTGTCTATAAGAGCAACCAACATTAAAGAGTAATAATTATGTATTCATTAATTTACTCCTTCCACCTTTATACTCTTTCGGCCTATAGATTTGCAAAAACTAAATTCTCTGTATTATTGTCATTTTTGTTCTTAATTTTTGACCTGTCTCTTAGAAAACTTAAGCTCGTGAAAATACATTCTGTTTGATCTCGAATCCCTCTTATCTATTATAACGCACATATTATACAGTCCACATTTCTTTTACAACATTAAGCTTGCCTGGTCTGAAATTATGTTGATCCCGACTGGCCGTGGTCTCTTCCACGTGGTACTAGTCTGCCCTATACTAGAGTGTAATTTAAAAGCCGGAGGCGCGGAGGGAGTGCGGTCCTCGCTCGCTGTAACTGCAGCAGCAACCGGCAGCCGTGCGAGCTGGAGCGGCTGAGGCTGGTCGCCGAAGGCGACCAGCAAGCCGAAGCTGCGGAAGTGAGCATGGCATGCCGGGTATATGTTACGCCAGAGCGGAAGGACCGCACTTCCCGCAGCGCCGGAGATAAGGCAATCCTAATGCTTGCTTGCATGCTTGCTTGCTTGCTTGCATGCGTGCTTCCTTGCTGCTTGCTTGCATGCTTGCTTGCTGCTTGCTTGCATGCTTGCTTGCTGCTTGCTTGCATGCTTGCTTGCTGCTTGCTTGCAGGCTTGCTTGCTGCTTGCTTGCAGGCTTGCTTGCTGCTTGCTTGCAGGCTTGCTTGTTTGCATCCTTGCTTGCATGCATGCTTACATGCTTCCTTGCAGCTTGCTTGCATGCTTGCTGTTTGATTGCATGCTTGCTGCTTGCTTGCATGCTTGTTTGCATGTTTGCTTGTCTATTTATATTTGTTAACTTATATTTTATATGTATAACATTTTTATATTTCATATTTGTTAAAATTATGGTATTTTGTATATTATGAATGGTAATATTTATGGCATTGGTTTAGATGCCAATAAATGTTATGCCTAGAAATCGTTATTAAAAAAACAAGAATACAGAAAAAATATATACTAAAACATTATTATAATAAAAGTGGTTATGGCAAAAAAAAAATATGCGTTATGATTTATTCTATATGAACGTTATGCGAAATGATGAGTATGCCAAAAAACTTTATGCACTCTTAAATTATGACAATATTTTTTATGCAACCGAATATGGACCCCTATGAGAAGGCCTTCGATTTGATCGAGATTTGGGCAGTGCTGCAATCTCTCCCTGCACCGCGGCCGTATCGACTCTCGTTACATCGAGGTACTGAAGTACTTCTACATGAACGCACCAATCCGGCCCGAATACAGAAGCAGAGCACGAGCGCGATTCCACTACAGCGAGGCGTAAGGCTGGGAGATTTTATACCTATTTCCAAAACTGTTCACCTGTCCAACTCCTGGAATGAAAGGATTCGGCATAAATATCAACGACGAGTACAACACTCACCTTAGGTATGCCGACGATAATATTATGGTCATGGCAGAATCTTTGGAAGACCTCGACACAATATTAAAGACCTTAATCGAGTATCCCAACGGGGCCTTTGGATGAACATGGAAAAAATGAGCTTATGTCGAATGTCCATGTTGCACCCTACCCAACTTCGGTTGGGATCTCAATTCTTGAGATTGTTGACAAGTAGGATGTCTACCTTGGACAAAAGATTTAGCTAGGTAGGTCCAACTTCGAGAAAGAGGTCAATCGACGAATCTACCTCGACTGGGCAGTATCCGGAAAACTAGACATCTTTTCGTCCAAAATCCTAAAGTGCCTAAAGACGAGAGTCTACCATCAGTGTGTGTTACCCTATTATAGGTCCAAAACGTTGGCTCTCAAAGAAGCTCAAAGTTGCACGGCGTGCTATAGCAAGGGTTATGTCAGTGTTTCTTTACGAGATCAAATCATAAATGAGAGAGGTCCGTAAACAAACTAAATTCGATGACATATCCCGACAGATTAGCATGCTGAGTGACAATAGGCAGGACACATAGTACGCAAAACTTACGGCCAATGGGGCACCAAGGTTCTGGAGTAGGCTGCATACCGAAAAACGAAGCGTGCGACATCCACCCACAAACCAAGGCGGAACGATGATCTCATAAAGGAAGGCACTGGATGCAAAAACTATCACCTATAAGATCTTGCATTTTTTGAATAATGTTGGGATCTGCTTGAAAGGGTAAAGGGGGCATTGATTTGACGGAGTAAGTGCTACTTAGAAATGAATAAAATAAATAAGTATAAAATTTAACTTAGACGAAAAGCTTTCTAAGGATACCTATACTTACAGGGTGACGTGTAATAAGTGAACATCCTTGTAAGTGATAACAGGTTATTGTAACCAATTTATTTATGTAGGCCTAGGCAAAAGTCAAGCATTTCTCAGTTTTAATAGGGACATCCTAACATGGTGTTCCGATAAAAATTGAGCGGGCGCCCCTTTATCACACTTTTTTCTTTTATTTTATTACTTTTATGTTTTACTGTGTGTTTAATAAAGTCTTTTACTGTTTTTTATTATTTATAGTTTGGGCTTTTTCTACCTTAGCTTAAAAGCAGGAAAATTTAAAATCAGCTACGGGATATTAATTATTATTATTTTGATTTTTTGTATGGAAAAATTACATTGTGTTTTGCGTAGGCAAATACTTATCTAATTTGATTGCAAATGACATGCACTATAATCCTTTACAAGGATGTTCACTCATTACAAGATGTCATCCTGTATACGCAAAAAAAACTTTAATTTTAACACAATGTTTATTTTGAGTAACAAATCGTCAAATAGAAACACATTAAAATCAAATTATTGTAGTCTCAATTTTTTATTTTATTTTTTAAGCAATTTAAAAATAGAACAAAGACGCAATTGGAATACCCGTCCCTAGTACAAAGTCGGTTGTGTATATCCGACGTCAAAATTACCAAACTTTACCGAAGTACAACGATGGTTCTGATCAAACGTCAAACAAAAGTCCTTAGAACAATGTAAGTTCAGTACATCTGCCACCAAAAACAATTATTTTGTACCAAACATTTGTGGGATATGATGTTCATCCACAATAAGGAAGCTAGATGTTAGTGCTTCCTTCCGAGCGGGTGTTATGCTCGGGGACCAAGGTCCAATTTACACCATCTTGGTTTGTCTATATATTCTTTGGCAGGAAATAAAACTCCGTCACCGCGATGCAGGTTTGTATGAGCGGCGGAGTGTGCCATAGTGTAGTCGTAACAGCGCCATCTGTTGGTAGACTAGTTTGTAGTGGCGAGTAGATGTCGCCACACCACTCCCCCCGGAAGAACCGGAGGTGGATGACGTCAGGATGAGCTCAGCAGTCTGTGCGTGATGAGCTTACAAGTGCCAGTGTGCTCAAGTCTGCGGTGAGTCGAGACGAGCAGGTTGCGGTGCTCTATCCACGGTGAGTCGGGATAGTGAGCGGAGGCGTCTTCGATGGTCGGGCGTGGAGCTGGGCCAGAGCTGTACCCGTGACCAGTGAAGTGACGGATGCTTGCTGCCGAAGAACCAGTGTCACACTCCTAGTAGAGGAGAGGGAACAAAATAAAGAAAAGATAGACAATAGGTTCTTAGGTTTAATAGGTGGGTTCACAATTATAAACGACCGAATGTGTGTAACTCAGTTCCGTCACTATCACTGTCCTGCAATTCCGTCGCGTAGCTCCAGGCGTAGATGTCTTGATGTAGTATGTGGATAGCAGTAGGCCAGGCCAGGCAGAATAAGGGGCTTGATAGACGTCCGGTACCGGGTAGATGGGCCCTGTAATAGTGTAAACAAAATATTTTACAACTATTCCGATTTCCTATTTTTACTGCAACATCCAAAGATCGGCAAGCGAAGCGGTAGGTGGGAGCAGATGATAATGATTTGCAAAAAATAGTGATCAATGATGAGGCACAATAATCAACTAATACATAGGGCAGAAAACAATTAAAAGCTAACGATATTAGTTTGTGACATTTCGCAACAGACAGAATATGTCAGTCCGCCAGTTGAAGGAAATAGAATTAAATTAGTACGAAATGTCACAAACGAAGAGAAGTTATTAAGTGTAAAATATAGGTGTGCGACTAAGATTAATTAATAACTATTTACGCTATGTTATGTACATAGTTGTGACATAAAATATTATGTGGGTACATATTTTTACTATTTACATTACCCACTCAAGTAACTACTTAGATATTTCAATTAACACTTTTTCTCGTTTAATTAAATTATAAGATCAAAGTATTGTAATTTACATGTAAAGATATAAAATACTAAGTACGTTAAGATCATGACACAGCGTGTTTTGATGATGAAATTACGAACTACAGCTAGAAGCTTACAACTACAAGAAATACATTGCAACACTTACCCGATAATTAACGGGGGATTCACAAAGTAAATAATTATTATGTACAACACGTTTTAGGTAGCACGATAGTACGACAGCAGATAGGTAGGCTCACGTAGCAATAATTAGAGGTACGCGTCTTACTCAGAACGCATCCAGCGGGCCAGTGTGCGCAGGCCGAGGAGCCGTGACCTTCGAGACCTTTCACTTTACGGCTGCGTGCGAGCGTATGTCGTAGTCAATAACAATCTTTAGGCCATTTAGTTAAGTGTTTCAACTTTGTATTATTTTACTTGTTATTAGTAGTAACTTAGAATTAAGACTTTTAGTTTAATTATTTTTCTATGTAAATAATAAATTGTACATACTTAGAATTAAGAATTTTATTATTTTAAGTTTCCGTACTATATTTAATAGTGAAACATTTTATTTTATGTAAAATAAAATAAAAGGTTACATACCCCCCTTTTAAGATTAGGATTTTTCCTAGTAAAATCCGCTATACTTAGCTCAATGGAGCTTAAAGTCTTTAACATGCCACGCACCTAATTTATTACCTGACATGTCCTCAAGTTCATAAACGAGTTTAGAGTTTTTGTTTATAATGCGGCATTTTATAAATTTCGGGGCTAGTTTTTTTGAGAATTTATTGTCCTTATCACTTTGGTAGAAAGTTCTCTTCCAGACAATGTCTCCAACATTAAAATCTATATTTTTACGTCTAAGGTTATATGTAGTACAATTTCGAGAATGTGCTTTTATGAGGGAAGCCTGTACTTTGTCGAAAGTTTTTCGCAAGCTGCCCAAATTTTCGGCGTAGGCATCACGAGGTGTAAAAACAATATGATCTGACAGATCTGCATCGATATAGTGAGAGCCACAACTGACCAGTTCGCGACCAAAAACCAGAAAGGAGGGTGTATATCCAGTGACTTCGTTGACTGCGCTGTTTAAGGCAAACTGGATTTTTGGAATAAAGGTATCCCAAGATCTATGATCATTTTTAATGAATGTGGAAACTGCAGTCATTATTGTTTTATTGTAACGCTCTACAGAGTTTACTTGAGGAGTATAGAGGGGAGTGTAGAAAACGTTTGGTATATTATAAGAAGTAAATAATGATTTCATAGTATTGCTTATGAATTGTCTACCGTTATCCATTATAATAGTACTGGGAATGCCATGAACAAGAAAGACGTTTTCCTCTATAATTTTAGAAATAATATCAGCGGTTGCTCTTTTAATTGCGAAAAGTAAACAGTATTTCGAGAAACAGCAGTTAACTACCAACAAAAATGTGTTTTGTTTTCTAGAAACAGGTAATGGTCCGACGAGGTCAATACTTAACATTTGGAAGGGGCGGCTACAGTCCTTTGGTCTACCCATGGTACCCAAAGTAGCATGGTTAGGGTGTTTATATGAGAGACAAGTGTCGCAGTTAGAAACAAAATTAGAAACATCATGCTGCATAGTTGGCCAAAAGTATTTCAAAGAGATGCGTTTACAAGTTTTAAAAATGCCAAAGTGGCCGGATGTGGCATCGCAATGATTCTGCTCAATTATAGTCTGACGATGTTCAAGTGGCACAACCTCTTTCCATTGAAATTCCCTAGTAAGGGGGTTAAGTGATTTCATGTACCGGTAAAGTTTGCCGTGTGAAACCTGATAATTTAGGAAGGATGTTGGGGTTGTTAAGCAACCATTAAATTTATGTAAATACCAAGGATCGTTAGTATTAAGCAATGGTTTGGCTTGTGAAGAAGTTGAGG
Source organism: Ostrinia nubilalis (assembly GCF_963855985.1). Taxonomy (NCBI): domain Eukaryota; kingdom Metazoa; phylum Arthropoda; class Insecta; order Lepidoptera; family Crambidae; genus Ostrinia; species Ostrinia nubilalis. Next base: position 10,886,829 of record NC_087098.1, read on the forward strand.
CGTTTAAGGCAGCTATAGGGACAGAACGCGATAAACTGTCAGGAACTACGTTATCCGCGCCCTTGCGGTGTTTTATTTCAAAATTGAAGGCAGAAAGACGAACACCCCAACGTGCCAGTCGTCCAGTAGGGTTATTAAGATTTAAAAACCATCTAAGTGATGAATGGTCTGTGTAAACGGTAAACTTTAGACCATTCTCGAGATAGCATCGCCAATGCTCGATAGCAGCGAGAACGGCGAGTGCTTCGCGTTCCGTAGCACTGTAGTTGCGCTCTTGTTTTGTCAGGGATTTGCTCATATAGGCTATTACCTTTTCTTCGCCGTTGTGCATTTGTGTAAGAACGGCGCCTAACCCGTGATCGCTAGCGTCCGTATGTACTTCGAATGCCTTAGTGTAGTCTGGGCACGAGAGAATTGGGGCTGAAGATAACAGGCTTTTAAGCTTTTGAAAGGCGTCGTCTGCTTCTTGAGACCAAGAGAAGGGTGGGGCTTTCCTGCCTTGTGAAGTTAGTTTGCTTAAAGGAGATGCTAGGGTACTAAAATTAGGGATAAACCTACGATACCATGATGCAGTACCTAAAAAACGTCTAACCTCTTTACGATTTGAAGGTGTAGGGTAGTTAGTGATGGCTTCAATCTTTTCCGGATCTGCGTGGAGTCCGTTAATGTCTACTATATAACCCAAATATTTTAGTTTGTTGCGGAAAAATTGGCTCTTTTGTAGGTTGATAGTCAAGTTTGCGGTTCGTAACCTGTCTAGGACACGTTTTAACAAAGACATATGTTGTTCGAAGGTTTCCGAGACAATGATGACGTCATCAACGAAAACGAAGACCCTGTGCTCGAATTCAGGACCATAAAAGAGAAGATCGACTAATCTTTGTTGTGTAGCAGGCGCGTTTGTGAGTCCGAAGGCCATTGACTTAAACTGGAACGTGCCTCTAGATGGAATGTAAAAAGCAGTTTTACATCTATCTTCCGCGTGGATCAAAATCTGCCAAAAGCTTTTGGAAAGATCGATGCTACTAAGAAACCTAGCGTCACGAAGATTGTCGAGTATCTCAGATATGTAAGGTAGACTGTAGGCATCTTTTCTAGTGACTGAATTAAGCTTTCGACTGTCGAGACAAAACCTGAGTTCGCCATTTTTTTTAGGGGTGAGTAGTACTGGTGAAGACCATGGGCTTTCACAGGGCTCGATGACGTCGTCTTTGAGCATTTCGTCTAGTTGCTCTACTAGTATGCGTTGTTTTTCGGGTGACATGCGATAATAACGTTGACGAATGGGGGCAGCATCCCCAGTGTCAATACGGTGTGTAATTAAAGAAGTCCGTCCTAAACCTCGTTCTTCGTATGAGATGTCGTGAAACTGAGATATTAGTTGGTCAGCCATAGTCTTTTGTTCAACCGTTAGATGTTCATAAGAACAAAGATTTGTTTTGTTTTGAGATACAGAATCAGTTTGAAGTTCTAAATCAGAATCTTTACGAAATAGAATAGAGTCTAAATGTTTTGGAAAAAGGTTAAATGTTCGCCAAAAGTCTATGCCGAGAATAAGTGAGGATGTTATATCTGGTATGACATACACATTTAATGTGTGTTTTAGTCCGTGAAAAGTTATAGGAAGAGACAACGCTCCGATAGAATACACGGTGTCTCCACTCGCAGTAGTGAATTTAAGATTGTCAGTATTCTGGAGCTTAAATCCCATTTGTAGTAACCTATCATGAGTGTGATTACCTATAATAGTAACGCAAGATCCAGTGTCTAGTAATCCCATTAAGGTTAAATCAGAGACTTTAATTTTTACGTAAGGTCGAGTTCTATCGACGTTGGATACTTTGTTATCGATTGAAGCGACCGAATTAAAGTTAGAAAAGTTACGAATGAAAGTCAACCAATCGTTCCATTCTCTATTCCGGTTACTCCAATCGAGCTTAATTAGTTTTTTTGATTTTCGTTGGCTTGAGGATGACAATCCGAACAGTCTGGGTATATTACATCCTTTTTGCCACACTTAAAGCAAATAGGAAATCTATCTTGCTTGCAGTCTTTGAGTGAGTGATTGTTCAATCTACAGCGGGGGCAGAAAACTTTGTAGAATGATTGGGCATTAAGTGCTGCAATATTCAACATTTGATTTTGATTGCTATTGCCATATTTGTATTTATTGGGATCGTTATATTGTTTATTATTTCTATATGAGTTGTTGTAAAATGATGTACTAGGCTTAGGTTGATCATATCGTTTATAGTTATTAGTTGTAGGTTCATTTTTGTTATTATTATTAGTGTAGTTAGGTTTAGGTTTGTATGAGAATTCTGGAGCAATAGTATTCGAGGATACTTTAGGTGGTTCTCGAAAATTTGAAAACCTGGAATTAACCCTTTCGTAATTTAGGCATATGGCTCTTAAATCTTCGATAGATTTAATATTAGAAGCAGGAGCAGCTGCCAAGGTATTGGCGTAACAAGGACGGATGTTGTGCAAAATAATTTCTAATTGCGTCTCTTCTGTAAGTGGTTTATTGAGGCGAGAAAACATACCATGCATTATAGATAAATAAATGGTGATATTTTCGTGTTCACCCTGAGTGCGTGTCCTGATTTCTTCCATAAATTTGTAATCGTAGTCACTACTGCTAAAGTCTTGCTTAAGGAGGGTGCGTAGTTCTGGCCATGAACTTACTTTATCCTTGTTATAGCGGAACCAATGTAATGCATCTCCGTCAAAAATTTCGTATGCCAATGAAAGTATTTTTTCGAATGAAATACCTCTGGAGCAAACGAATTCTTCGACTTTTTGAATAAAAGCATGTACGCAGGTGTTTCCGTTAAATTTTAGCTTAGGAATATCTGATGTCAGACTTCGCTCACACGTGACCGATATAGTGGTAGGTATCGAAGTGTCATTTGTAGGATTAGCGTTAGATGCCTGTGTGCTGGATGATTTTAATGAAGAAAGTTCTTTAAATTGCATATTGAAATTGGAGACACAAACTTTGTAGACATCATTAATCTCAGCTACATTTACAATTCTATTTATCCGGTGGTATAAGTGATTTAAAAGTGTTTCTGTTCTATTAAACAAGTTTTTATCAAATTTTGTTTTTAAATTAGCTAGATTATTTTGGGACTTAATAAGTGATTCTTTTACTTCTTTTAAGTCATCTGAAGCCGCCAAGTGAGATTCTAGAATGTCCTCAGGTGGCAAAAGTTGTGATAATTTAACTATTTCTTTGCGTAGCTCTTGGACAGACTCGCCACTGCTACCTCGGAGTTCTACTTCGTACTGTAGTTCAGCTTTTTGCAATGATAGGAACTTTATAGGGTAAGACATCTTTATAATTATTTAGTAAATGTTGCAAAATAGTTCTAAGCACTACAATATTTATTTAAATTACTTATCTATGTTAACTAGTGTGCGGTAACAGTAATGTTTTATTTTAGGTTAAGAATGTAAATAATAATTTATTAAGAATGTAAATATTAAAAAGAACTGTGGTAGTAAGAACTGTGGTAGTACCGCTCACTAGATTCACTTAATTAGTACAATCAGCCTTAAAATTAAAAGTTAAAGCCAGCACCAAAGAAAAGCTATTAATTGCTCGAAAACCAAATTAAACCACTCGGTCGTATATAATACCTATAGTTGGGCGCCATTGTCACACTCCTAGTAGAGGAGAGGGAACAAAATAAAGAAAAGATAGACAATAGGTTCTTAGGTTTAATAGGTGGGTTCACAATTATAAACGACCGAATGTGTGTAACTCAGTTCCGTCACTATCACTGTCCTGCAATTCCGTCGCGTAGCTCCAGGCGTAGATGTCTTGATGTAGTATGTGGATAGCAGTAGGCCAGGCCAGGCAGAATAAGGGGCTTGATAGACGTCCGGTACCGGGTAGATGGGCCCTGTAATAGTGTAAACAAAATATTTTACAACTATTCCGATTTCCTATTTTTACTGCAACATCCAAAGATCGGCAAGCGAAGCGGTAGGTGGGAGCAGATGATAATGATTTGCAAAAAATAGTGATCAATGATGAGGCACAATAATCAACTAATACATAGGGCAGAAAACAATTAAAAGCTAACGATATTAGTTTGTGACATTTCGCAACAGACAGAATATGTCAGTCCGCCAGTTGAAGGAAATAGAATTAAATTAGTACGAAATGTCACAAACGAAGAGAAGTTATTAAGTGTAAAATATAGGTGTGCGACTAAGATTAATTAATAACTATTTACGCTATGTTATGTACATAGTTGTGACATAAAATATTATGTGGGTACATATTTTTACTATTTACATTACCCACTCAAGTAACTACTTAGATATTTCAATTAACACTTTTTCTCGTTTAATTAAATTATAAGATCAAAGTATTGTAATTTACATGTAAAGATATAAAATACTAAGTACGTTAAGATCATGACACAGCGTGTTTTGATGATGAAATTACGAACTACAGCTAGAAGCTTACAACTACAAGAAATACATTGCAACACTTACCCGATAATTAACGGGGGATTCACAAAGTAAATAATTATTATGTACAACACGTTTTAGGTAGCACGATAGTACGACAGCAGATAGGTAGGCTCACGTAGCAATAATTAGAGGTACGCGTCTTACTCAGAACGCATCCAGCGGGCCAGTGTGCGCAGGCCGAGGAGCCGTGACCTTCGAGACCTTTCACTTTACGGCTGCGTGCGAGCGTATGTCGTAGTCAATAACAATCTTTAGGCCATTTAGTTAAGTGTTTCAACTTTGTATTATTTTACTTGTTATTAGTAGTAACTTAGAATTAAGACTTTTAGTTTAATTATTTTTCTATGTAAATAATAAATTGTACATACTTAGAATTAAGAATTTTATTATTTTAAGTTTCCGTACTATATTTAATAGTGAAACATTTTATTTTATGTAAAATAAAATAAAAGGTTACACCAGGAAGGTCGGTTGCGATCTGCGATGGTCCCTGAAGGCTGGATGCTGGCTTGTTGAAGACTGGAGCTGATGACGGAGTGGCGGAGATGGTGAGGATGGCGGAGGCTGATGCCGAAGATGGTGGTGATGGAAGGTCACGTTCCAATCACGTCGGGGTCACCACTGTCGGCGCTCTATACTCGGGTAGCAGGGTTCGTAGGTTTTTAGAAATAAAAGTTCATATAGACTGGTAAGACGGTAACTGTATTGTGTAAGCGCGAGGATGGGCCTTCAAGGCGTCAGACCGGTACCGAGGTTGCGTACTGACTGACTAAACTAAACATTGGTTTTTCTCTCGACGGTCGGCGGCCTTTTCAGGTAACAATCGTAAAACAAAGTGAAAATAACACGAAGATACTAACAAAACAATTAGCATGAAACACATGGCAAAGGTTGGCACAAACATAATACAAAGTAAACAACAAACAATAAAAAGACATTACAAAGGTTGGTGTTGCTTGATACACAGACACCTGCAATAATTGCATAGATCAACAATGGACCACATGTTACATCGGCGAAACACTAAAAAGATTTGAGTTAAACATTCCGACAATAAAATCCTAAAATTGCAGGTGCGTGAGAAACTAAAATTACCATGATTTGAAATTACCACGCTAGAACTAACAAAGCATTTACATCTTAAGTTTGTACAAGGAGTATTACAATTAAGTATATTTTAATTAATTGGTATGAGGCGTAAGTGGGACGTAGTCGCCACAGTACCCCCCTACCAGTGATTTAGATCACGAGAACAAAAGAGAACAAAAACAACAATCGCGATAAGTAAACTATAAGTGATATAAATAACGAAATAACAAAATTACAAAAAAGAAGTTATAATTACGTTTGATTATCACAAGCCTGCTTGGTAGTAGTCTGGAAAACGAACGCGTCTACCAGAACGGCGAGGGAAGTCCGGTTCGATAGAGATAGGCGGTAAAGCTGCAGATGGAGAACCTGAATTAACATTGGAACCGGTAGATTGACCTCGGCCACTCTCTAAAGTTACCTCCAATGGTATACTGCTGTCCGGATGGTTGTTTGGATGATGTTCTGCATCTCTCAGAATATAGGCAGGTTTCAGTCTTTCGATCGATACCGTGACTTCGCGTCCACGTATATCGAGTACGAACGTTTTGTTTGTCCTGCTTATTACCTTATATGGCCCTTCGTAGGGTTGTTGCAGAGGAGCTTTAACAGCGTCATTCCTTACAAATACATGACTGGACGACAGCAAATCTTTGAAACAGAAAGTACTCTTAATGCCATGGCGCGTGCCGTCGATTGGCTGTAACTTATTAAACTGCTGTCGTAGATGGTTGACGTAATCGCTAGGCACTGGGTTGGGCGTAACACTCTTACATAAAAACTCACCTGGGAGGCGCAAGCTCTGTCCGTATAGAAGTTCAGCAGATGTAGCTTGTAAATCCTCCTTCCAGGACGCCCTAATGCCTAACAATACTGTTGGTAATACCCGCGTCCAACTCTCGTCAGCTGAGGTATGACACTTGATTGCGCTCTTAAGTTGCCGATGAAAGCGTTCTACCATACCATTTGAAGACGGATGATAAGCAGTGGTGCGTAGGTGGTTCGAACCTAGTAGAGCGTTTAGATCTCTAAATAGGTGCGACTCAAACTGCCTGCCTTGGTCCGTTGTGATTCTGCTTGGAATGCCGAAACGTGCAATCCAATTTGAATAGAACGCGCGTGCTACTGTTTCTGCCTCTTGGTTGGGTATCGGTATCGCCTCAGGCCATCTTGAAAAGCGGTCGACGCACGTGAGGCAGTATCGATATCCCTCAGAGTAAGGCATAACGATAATGTCCAAATGAACGTGGTCAAACCGAGAAGATGGTGGTGCGAAAGTGCCAGGAAGAGTGATAACGTGTCGTGACACTTTAGAACGCTGGCAGCCCAAGCACGCTCTCGTCCACTTTTTGCAGTCAGAATTCATTGAGGGCCATACGAATCGTTGTGAAACGAGTTTCGTCGTAGCACGTGCCCCGGGGTGTGAATTTTGATGAATTATGTTAAACGCTACCTTTCTGAAAGGCTCTGTAAGGTAGGGTCTGGCGCGTTGAGTTGATACATCGCAATAGACTGGTGTGTCGCTATCTGGCAAACTAAGAAGTCGTAATTGCAATGACGAGTTATTTGAATCTAACAACGACTTAAGATGAGTGTCATTTTCCTGTGACTTCGCAAGAGATTCCCAATCAAGGCCTTTACGAACGCTCTCTATACGCGAAAGTGCGTCGGCTGGCACGTTGTCTTCGCCATTCACATGACGTATGTCTGTTGAGAATTGACCTATTAAATCCAGGTATCTAAACTGCCTGGGTGAACATTGTTGCTCTTTTTTACTAAATGCATAGGTTATCGGCTTATGGTCAGTAAAAATTACAAACTGTCGTGCTTCAACGTAATGCCTAAAATGTTTGACTGCAGCATAGATAGCGAATAGTTCGCGGTCGTACGCTGAGTACTTTTGTTCGGCAGTAGTAAGTTTTTTAGAAAAGAATGCGATAGGGTGCCAATCGTTACCTACTTTTTGTTGCAGAGCTGCTCCAATGCTATTGTTTGATGCGTCACAAAAGAGGCCTAACTCGGCGTCGTCCCGAGGATGGGCTAACAAAGCTGCCTGGGCTAGACTCTCTTTACAAACATCAAAATCTTTTCTCGCCTGATCCGTCCACGCAATTGGGGTTTTACCTTTTATGTTACCATGCAGCAGCTCGTTAAGACTAGATTGGCTAGCGGCTGCGTTAGGTATGCACCTTCTATAAAAGTTTAGCATACCTAGGAACCGTCGTAGCTGCTTTGCTGTGGTCGGAAGTGGGTACGTCCGTATTGCTTTAACCTTTTCAGGGAGCGGACGAGTACCGTCGGCTGACACTAAATAACCTAGGAATTCGATCTCTGATTGGCCAAATACACATTTCTTAGGATTAATCACTACACCATATTTTCTTAACCTATTAAATACTGTCTCTAAGTGTTTTAAATGTTCATTTTCGTCACTGGATGCAATTAAAATATCGTCTATGTAGCAGTAGCAAAAGTCTAATTCACTTAACACTTCGTCCATAAACCGCTGAAACGTTTGAGCTGCGTTGCGCAAGCCGAACGTCATGAACTTGAACTCAAATAAACCGAACGGCGTTGTGATAGCAGTCTTTGGAATGTCTTCTTCAGCGATAGGGATTTGATTGAATGCACGCACTAGATCTAATTTTGAGAACACTTTACTACCACTTAAACACTGTGCGAAGTCTTGAATGTGACGCACTGGATACTGATCGGGCACTGTTCTTGCATTCAGAGCTCGGTAGTCACCGCATGGACGATGTTTTTCTTCAGTCTCCTTTTCACTTCCGGGAATCGGTGATGAACTGGATTCTGGCGTGGAGGATGTGGTCGTCTTGGTTACCATAACTAAGGGCGCTGCCCACGGGCTTTTCGATGGACGAGCGATGCCAAGTTTTACCATCGAATCAAACTCTTTCTTGGCAGCTCTAAGACGATCGGGAGCGAGCCTTCGCGGTTTGAGTGCTACGGGAGGTCCTGGCGTCACCAGTATGTGGTGTTTCGTTCCGTGCTTTACCTCCTGCATGGCTCCGTCTGGTCGTGTTATCGCAACATACTTGGACAGTAGATCGAGGTAAGGTGATGTTCCACTTAAAGTTTTCACAGTGAGTTGCTCACACTCAGCCACATGTCCTTTGACCGTAAGATGAGTGATCGCGTCTACCAACCTCTTATTTTTTGCATCTACCATCAGGTTGTAGTGAGCGAGGAAATCTACACCTATAATGGGTTTCTGTACATCCGCTACCACGAAAATCCATGGGAAGTCTCTTCTAAGCCCGAGGTTCAAGGTCAGTGCGATAGTACCATACGTGGTTATTGAAGTTCCATTGGCGGCGACTAATCCATAGGCAGAAGCTTTGCAAGCCGTAGGGACTAGTGCTTTAGGGTACACACAAAGGTCGGCCCCTGTATCAATGAGGAACGTTACATTATTGGCCTTGTCGGTAACGAAGATGCGGCGTGTAGGTGTGTGGGAAATTGCGTCACCCGCCGTTAATGACTCCCGCTGGCGTTTCCCTGCTGTGGTTTGTTGTAGGAACAAGGTCCAATGCACTTCTTCGCTCGTGAACCGTAACGATGATGGTCCCAACATAGCCAGTCTGTCAGTCTAGTTCTAGACCGTGAAGAGGTACACGAGCGTGAGTTTGAACGACCGCGTGGCCTGCTACTTCTCGTGTCTACCTTGCTTACTTGCGCCTGTTGCAAATTCTTCATGAGAAGCGCCATGTTCTCCTCCAGCCGGCGTAATCGTTCGTCAGTTATGTGTGTGGAGATTGCCGCTGCTGGGGGCGATGGCCTCGTGCACCGTAGCCTGGCGTTTTCAGCTAATAAGTCGGCGATGTCGGCGAATGTGTCGAGTGGCGTATCCCTCTTGACGGGACTATTAGCCATTTTAACGACACGCTGATTACACTCACAAAAAAAACTGTCAGAAAGTCTATAAATTATCACTGCGCGAAATTATCACTGCGCGGCGCGAACCTGAACCCTGATAAAACCCTAAGCGCACAATAAAACACGTAAGATCACGTCGGGGTCACCACTGTGGGATATGATGTTCATCCACAATAAGGAAGCTAGATGTTAGTGCTTCCTTCCGAGCGGGTGTTATGCTCGGGGACCAAGGTCCAATTTACACCATCTTGGTTTGTCTATATATTCTTTGGCAGGAAATAAAACTCCGTCACCGCGATGCAGGTTTGTATGAGCGGCGGAGTGTGCCATAGTGTAGTCGTAACAGCGCCATCTGTTGGTAGACTAGTTTGTAGTGGCGAGTAGATGTCGCCACACATTCTTAATGTTTATACTCATCAATCTACCTACAAATACCATAAAATAAAAACAAAAGGACACTGTTTCTTTTATTTTCGAACTTCCTAGTACAACGACGTGTGTGTACGTACGTCACAGTTTTTTTTCTTTGACTTCCCTAGTAAAGAGATGGTTGTGACTTTCAGTCATCAAAACAATAAAGTGTCCAAACTTATAGATATAAAGACGAAATTCTAGATACATTCAATAACAATACGAATACAAATGTATAAGCTATTCCAACAAACGATGTGCAGTCTTCCGAAGTACAATGACGCTTGCACAAACACGTCTCTGTACTGCGTTAGAATAATCACATCCGTCGGTGTTCGATTCTGTATATTCGATATTATTACGAATTTTGAAAAATTAAAAAATTAGTTTATAAAGGGGCTATTTTAGAGTAGTTTAATGCAAAAAAACAGATTTTGACGGTTGCGATCATACGACGTTGTTCGACGACGCCGACGAAATTAGGTACCTAAACGTGCGAGTTGGCTGGACTCAAATTAATTACGTATTTAAGTCAGCTAATCGACAGTGATTATGTAAATGTTTGCTTAGGTCTGATAACAGAGCGACATCATGAATTATGCAATAGTGCAGTTATTAACGCGGACCAGGCCCTCGATTAGTAATTAGGACATTAAAAGCTGTTTAAGTATTTAACTAACAATAAATTAGTATTATGATTCATATTTTATGAGAATCATAACCTGACAAAGCGAAAACAATAATTATTTATGACCTAGAGGGCATTCTAACAGTAAAGAAGAAAATATAAAAACATAATTAAACAAATAATTTTATCTACTTTTATTTCGAGGAACTTATTGATAATTCTTTGTCTCACACTTAGAAAGTAGTATGTGGTATTAGCACTCTACACATAAGTGTTAGTTAAAAGTTCTTAAGAATTATTTTATTGACTTGCAATAGATTACTCAAAAACAAAAAAAACAACAAAAGTTTTCAAGGTAAATAATGAAACCGAACTAATAAAGGTCCACCGATAAGACACAATTAGGTGTAACATACTGTCCGTTCAAAATTTAAATGTGCGCAAACCTTGGGAATGTAAAACAACTAAAATAAACTTAGCCTGGACAGTTTCTGAGATACATTTTGTGTAAGCGCCGGATAACGTTTTTATTGTTAACAAGGCAAGCCGTGGCCACGACGAGCGACGATGATATCTCCTCGTATGAATGATGACTTCGTGCTGGGCCTCTGGAAGTAGCCTGTAGATAGACATGAACCTGGGAGACAGGGCACGAGTATGGAAATGCGCCTTTAAAATTCAAAACGCTCGCTAATTCTATGCAAAAAACACACAGACATTTGCACGATTTTAAAACCAGCGTCTGACGCGCAATTTGTTTTATTAACGCCACAATTAGACTTCGATTTGGAACTATTATTTTTTTTGCACTTACCCTAGAGATTTCTTCTTTAGATGAGAGGGTCATTCCCGTTAACGACCAAGAAAAAGAAAGTTCGCTTTTAGATTGCGTATTCTGCAATTATCAAATTTTTTTACAACCGACCATTTGATGTTATGACCGCAAAAACCGCATTCTCAAGATTATTGCTCCTCCAATTATGTTTATTGGCAATAATGTTATCTTCTTGTGTCTATGGGCCCGACCCATCTAAGGGAGATAAGGGGTCGACGTTTTTAGCACAGAGCGCTTTCTGTTTCGGACCCTTTCTTGCAGGTTATTTGACTTGAAACGTGCCTTGGGTCTACCTGTTTACTAAGACCACCTTTATCGGCACTCCGGCTATATTTTGTCCAGATTATCTTTAAAACACCTTTATTCGTTCAACATTCACCATTCTAAGAGATGCGATGTCTTACTTTACAAATCACAATCACGCTTTTAAGACATTATTCGAACATGGGTTTTGATGATAAAGAAGTAAGAAACGATCAGTATAAATAAGATTTCTTCACGCCCAAACAAATGGATTGTGGCTATACATTTCATTTCAAAGCTTTTACTCGAGTCATTGTTTTTGCATAACAAATACTATTTGCTTACTACTTTACAATCAAGACATGACTTTAAAGTAGGTATGTGGTTATTATTTGGCCAATACCGAGAAAGTCAACAATAAGAAGACAAAACAAGATCAATTTTGTGTGAAAGATTTATAGATGGCTAATATTTTAGGCAATAATACAATAATGTGCGGTGTGTTGACAGCCGTAAACTCACTGGCATGGTAAAAGCCAAAACTATTGTCTCAATGAATTTTTATGGTGGCAATAGCTTAATTGCGGTACAATTCTTTTGTCTAAAAGCGACGGACCCGAATGCTGGTTTTATTGTTCACCGTAACTTTCAAAAGGGTTTTTTTGCGAGAAACTGACCGTATATTGTTAATTTCTTTCCATGGAGCAGCCCTTTGTTTTTCTCTAGTCCTTTTTGAATGCGGGAGACTGCACCAATACGGCTTTGAATTGGACGTAAAAGGTTTTCGGTTATGGCTAACAGAATCGTTTTCAATAAACACCGCACAGGAGTCGTTTTTGGTTGCAATCCCTTTTGTCCTGTTTCTCAGTTTTACGCAGTAACGTTTCAATAAAATACCCTACTTCCTTTAAATAGGTAGTCAATATATTTTTTCCAAACATCCTTGTTACTACTGCTTTGAATTGATTATTTATAACACTACTATTTAGCTTAATTTGACCATTGATCAATTATGTAAATTGCACTTTAGTTTATAATATGTTTACAAATAAAAACCTTATCCATTCATTAAGTGACAGTACAATTTATTATTTAAACAACTCTCTCAAAAAACTCGCATGGCCTCATCTGAAGTACCCATTTAAAAGCAATCTGTAATAGATTGTAAAAGCCATAAATATTCAGAGATAACGGCGGCCATTATTCCACATAAAAGTTATATTGAACATAGTTCACCGATATCTGGCAATGTCAACATGTTCTATTCTAGTTATATAACGTTCTAAGGGAAGAATCGGTATAAGATGTTTTCGGAGTCAGTTGTTACGAGATAAGTGGTAATATTGTGTTTGATGTCGCCTAGCAAATATTGGACCGTGACATGGGCACGTGAGATATTGACTCTCAATATTGACTGAGAATATCAATACATAGTTGGACCCGATTTTCGACCTTGGTTCGAGAGACCCCTTTTCGGAGAACGACTTCATTTGTTTCTTCCGTTACTATCCGATATCGCCCACAATCGTATTCCTTTTAGCTTTTTCTGACTGGATCTGATTTATTTCAAAGTATCGTTTAAGGAATTTCGTGTTAAACTTTCTTTTCGGTCACTACGTGCCAAAGTAATGAAGATAAATAACGCGTTATGTTTGAAATAGTGCCAAAATGTTACATGAAAAGATGTTAGGACCTAAAGACATAGTGTTATTACTACATAGTTAGAAGCTGTAATTTTCACTGATAAAAAAAACCCTTTTTAGGACTAACTTTCTGTGTAGCTAAGGATTTGTGTTAGTAGAACCAATTTCATAAAGTAAGTTACAAACGTCGACATTATAAGTACTGAATTAGTAGCTACTCATCACACTGGGCTATAACTACTATAATTGCCAACAATTGACTATCTACTGTCATGGACATCTGATGATACTCTAGCCATGTTGACAGCCCTCATTACAAATAAACTTCAAACAACACCTCTACGCCCTGCACCTCAGTCTTTGCCCACTGTGCACTTTAGATTGATAGTGTATACGACGGAACTATGAAAGGCGTCTAGTCTCCCACGGTAGACGCGATTTGTCACGCACGTGTCCCGGCATCCGATGTCTTGCGATTAGACTTCGCGGTGACGCACGGAGGCAGTGATGGACAGTGTGTCGGGATTTCCTTTTGTATGGATTTTTCAAAAATCATTTTTAAATATTACATTTGAGTGAGCTTTGAAAATAGAATGTCAATTATTATCCTCTGAATCTCGCTAAAAGTATCTTGTTATATGGTATTTAAAAATAAAACTTATTCAAATCTAGATTCAATTTTTTTTCTGTGTGTGGACCTAAGTCCTTTCCAGGACACTTTTACACGTTCCAAATATAGCTTGCCCCACCATTCCTTCGGGACAACATAATATTGGCTGGTTCTGAGAAGAATATTCATTGAGCGGAGGTATTTTACTAAGGAATTCTTCGTTACATTAATATTGCATTAACTGGAAACGTTAATATTCTACAGAGATTTAAAATAAGCCTTAAAAATGTGTTACAGTCTGTGCTAGAAGTATTTTTATTTAACTTTACAGTTAAAATTAAAAGGAAAACGGACTGCAAATGCAACTGACATGGAAATAGACTAAAACGAAAAAAACATAACTCCAACGCTTCTATTAAAAAATTGTGAGCCCAACTCTTTCTCATCTACCCACTGTGCAGTTTCAATGAACGTGTTTTTGTCCCTAACTAGTTTGCTCTTGGAGGTTTTATTTAGCCTTTGAATTTGAGAGAATGTCTCCCATGAACTCGATACTTGTCTGAAATGTAAGCTACGTTATTTTGATGGACAAGATAGCTTCAGATTAAGTTGGAAATGGACAATCTCTTTATCAGTCACTAAGTGAAAAACTTACCTATAAAATGTTATTTTGTAAGTTAAATTTTAGTGAAGCTGTCGAGTTTGTTTTGATAAAATTAAGTATAGGCCTATTTTTATGATCTAGATCAATTACTACAATTTTCAAAGAAACTTTTTATAAGTATTATTACCTATCTGAACAATAACATTGCATTATGCAGCTCAATCTTAAAATTATTAACACAATATTATTATTTCATTATAACCACATTGACAACCACAGTAACTATTATATTCTTAGCACAAGTAAAGGATTATTGTCTCAATCTTGTAAACTAACCGCGATATTATATTACAGCCACAATACAGCTGTTCTTAAATCGCTTAATAATACAAAAGGGAAGTAATCGCTACATAATAAGTATTGTCAGTATGTTCTTTTATTTCTTCAAACTGTCAATCATAAATCTTTGCATTGATTCAACGTGTCCGCCCCTTCCGTCAAACAGATTCAATGAAAAATATTGGCCTTTTACTTGTTTCCGTTCATTCAGTTAATATTTTTGCGCCAACGTATAAAAATTAAAAGCTTAGTACTGAAGTTCTAACATAAAATATCTGAAACTCTATATCTGAATGCATAGTAATTCTAAGTTCACTTCTAATTTTAATTATGCACTTATCTAAGATACTCTCATTGTAGCTCATAATTTAACGACTATGTTGTTTAAACTTGCCCATTTAACATTGAATTAAAAAAATAGAGAACTAAGCTATTGACATAATTATTTCAATAGACTTTACACTTTCCAAGTTAAATAAAATAAGACGTTATTTATTTTTAATCCCGTAACAGTCAAATTAATAAAATACTTAGCACCTTTATAAATGCCTCACATGATCATATTGCTTCTGTTTCAGATGTCCCACCGACCTCCTTTGAGATGTAACCTAAGGAGGTGCAACCAAAGCATCACGCAGCCATAAGTCTTCTACGCGTCATGAACCAATATTTTTGAATCTTCAAAAAAACACGCGTGCCATCTGTTGTGAGATGCAGCGAGGACCCACCCGTCATTGTGAGAGCCGCCGGCCCCCCCACCCCACCCATGCGGCTTTCGTTCGTTCAAACTTACGTAGGTCAGTTACCGCCCGACCGCAGGGGAGCATGGCTGCGTCAAAAGTTTTACCGCGAGCCCGCACTCCATGTTTACATTCGCTATAAAACGAAGTGCACACAACAACATTGACTCTATTTGATAAACTATCTAGTGTTTAACAAGTTTCTTGGACTACGTACAGTGATATCAGTGACAAATGAACTGTGTTATTGTGTCAAAATGAACAGAAACTTTTACGGAATGGTTTCGTTAAAAGTTTGGATGTGCTTACTTGTGGTGGCCGCTGCGCGCGCACGCTCCGCGCCGCCCGCCCCCGCCGGCTGTCAGTGGGACTATTCGGACGCAAAGTTGAGTGAATCCAACTTTCTCACGTGTAACATCAAAACCATTGGTTCAGCAGACTTCTTGTTTAAAAACATTACTACCGCGCAGGCGTACAATATCAACAAGTTGAAACTTACATGCACCGACTTGCTCTTTTTCGAGAGCTCGCTTCACATGAATACCGGCAGTTTCTTGGGCCAACTAAGGAAACTTGAGGACCTAAGCATTGAATATTGCAAAATACGTTACGTGCCGGCGACTGTTCTGTCCCCGCTCCGTGATTTAACAAGTTTGACGCTGCGATCCTACAATACAGATTGGCCTGCAATGACAATGGAGTTCCACGCTGAAAGTTTCCGTGGTTTGATGGAACTTCGGACATTGGATTTGGGTGACAACAACATCTATATGCTACCCTCCGAAGTGTTCTGTCCCCTCTTCAGTTTAGAATCACTGAACCTTACTAACAATAGAATTCAAGACATATCCGAGATTGGCTTCTCTGACTGGGGTAAAGGACCAATAGCGCCAGGTAAATCATGCAACACGGGACTTAAAATGCTTGACTTATCTCATAATAACATTTTACGATTGCCAGATAACGGACTTTCTAGTCTGAGATCTTTAGAGGTCTTGAATATTCAGAACAACTTAATTAATGAAATAGGCGACAGAGCCTTTGTCGGCTTGAATTCATTAAAAATCTTAAACCTGTCTGGAAATAAGTTAGTCGCTGTCCCTCCGGAACTATTTCAATCGTCGAGAGTTATTAAGGAAATCTCATTAGCGAACAATTCGTTGTCCGTGCTGGCTCCGGGACTGCTGGAAGGACTTGATCAGCTAGAGAAATTAGATTTATCGAGAAATAGTCTTACAAACGACTGGGTTAACAGAGATACATTCGCCGGGCTTGTTCGCTTGGTAATTCTCAATTTATCTTACAATGCGCTTGCTCGTCTGGATCCTAAGTCATTCCAAGACTTGAATGCATTACAAGTTTTGAATTTAGACAACAATGCCATTGAGGTGATCAGTAACGGTGCTTTTGCTGAACTTAAGAATCTCCATCAACTTTCTATATCCGACAACAAGATAAAAGCATTGAATGAGCACATTTTTTCGAACCTGTTTGTTCTAAGCCAGCTTTATTTGGACAACAATCAAATTACAACAATACATGAAAGATGCTTCGAAAACATAACCTACTTACAAGATTTGGGTTTGAACGGAAATAATTTGAAAGTTGTCCCTGAAGCAATAAAGAAATTGAGGTTCCTGAAATCGCTTGATATTGGCAAAAATAATATTGTTAAAATTAGCAACACGTCGTTTGAGGGCTTAGAGGAACTTTATGGCTTGCGCCTTGTTGACAACCATATTGTAAGCGTGCCAAAAGACACTTTTAGTACTTTGCCTTCATTGCAAGTTCTCAATTTGGCGTCGAATAGAATAGAAACAATCGAGCAAGATGCATTTTTGTCAAATCCAACTTTGAAAGCTATCCGATTAGATGGAAACAGATTAACCGACATTCGAGGTGTTTTTAATAAATTGAATACCCTTGGTTGGCTTAATATTTCTGACAACAAACTTATTTACTTTGACTATAGTTACATGCCCGAAACTCTTGAATGGTTGGATATTCACAGTAACAATATCACAAAACTAGAAAACGAACAGAATACGCAACAAAACATCCGAATGCTCGATGTTAGCTACAATGTATTAGAAGACGTCGATGAAAGGTCGATACCTGACTCAATAGAGATCCTTTTCTTGAATAACAACAAGATTCACACGATTCAGCCAGGTACCTTCATCCAAAAAAGAAACTTAGAAAAAGTTGTCATGTCGGATAATAAATTGAGAACCATTGAACTATCAGCATTTACTCTGCCGCACATTCCGAAACACAAATTATTGCCCAAATTCTTTATTGGAAACAATCCATTTATTTGTAACTGTCATATGATTTGGCTTCAAAAGATAAATCTTTGGAATCACATGAGACAATATCCGCGGTTTATGGATTTAGAATCAGTCACGTGCGAAGTCGTAAGTAACAAATACGGCGGAAAAGCGAACTTGATGGATGTGCCCGAGAATCAGTTTCTTTGTTCTTACGAAACTCACTGCTCTTCGAGCTGTTTTTGTTGCGATTTTGAAGCATGTGACTGTAAAATGACATGCCCTGAAGGCTGCTCATGCTTCCATGACAGTAATTGGAACTCTAATGTAATTGACTGCTCCAGAGTTGGCTACACTGAAATCCCAGAAAAAATCCCGATGGATGCGACTGAGCTTTATCTTGATGGCAACGACTTTAGCTCACTAAGTAGTCACCTATTTATTGGCAAAAAGAAGTTACATAAGCTCTACCTAAACAACAGCAACATAGCGACTATCGACAACGACACATTAAACGGCCTTCATTCTTTGACTGTACTACATTTGGAAAACAATCAACTGACCGAGTTGTCTGGCGGTGAATTCTCTCAGCTAAAGCACTTAAGGGAGTTATACATAAATGATAACCTCTTGACAAGTGTCGCAAACAGGACTTTCGAGCCTCTGTCATCTCTGAGAGTTGCACACTTACAAGGCAATAAGGTACTTAACCTTGACAAAAAGTTGGCCCACTTGATGCACTTGGAGAGTGTGAACGTTCGAGGAAATCTGTTTTCTTGCAATTGTGATAACGTGCTACTCTTACAAAACTGGTTCAAGAAAAACTACGAAGATCCCGCGGACATGTTTTGTGCTGATGACAGTGGACTTATTACGAACCTGACAGTGTTTGATGTGATCGATAAGTGTCGTGATTCTAGTGTTTCGGACAATACCATACCTACTGAAAATCAACCTTATCAGTATGACGAAGTGAGCGCAATTAAGTTGAATTTTGTACCTCTTTTAGCTGTAGTACTAATAAGTGTAATCTTAATTTTATTGTTCGGTGCCTTGGCTTTTTCATTCAGACAAAATGTTCGCCTGTGGGCGCATTCTAAATATGGAGTAAGATTGTTTAAAAGCGCTTCTATTCAAGAGAGCGAACTAGACAGAGATAGGTTGTATGATGGATATGCTGTATATAGTTTATTAGATGACGATTTTGTGTCTAAGGTTGTAGCGCCTGAAATGGAACACTCCGGTTACACAATGTGTTTCCATTACAGGGACTTACAACATGCCCCAGATAGTTACTTATCTGAACAGATTACTCACGCAGCTGAATCTTCTAAAAGAATTTTAATGTTTGTATCCTTTAACTTTTTACAAAATGAGTGGTCCAAAATTGCATTCAAAACTGCCATTAAGCAAGTAATTACATCTATACATCCATCAATTAGAAGACATAGAATAATGTTTATTTTAACTACAGATATAAGTGCACTAAACTTAGATTTAGATTTTCAGAACTATTTGAAAACTTGTAACGTTTTACTATGGGGCGAAAAAAAATTCTGGGATAAAATTAGATTCGGGATGCCTGATATCTCTAACTTGCACTGGAATAAGGATACAATGAATTACAATCATGATGCTGTGTGCCCGAATGCGCGTAAGCACCCGTCTAGGTACACGGCGTCGCCTACTGCGCCTGAGCACTGGTATAAGTATGATGCGATTCCGCCCCAGACTCCTACTACAACTAATGTGATTAATATCGAGGACGACACCTCTATGTTGACGAACACTACATTGACGAGTCAGATACAGGACGGGGAGAATTTGCATCATAGTTATATTTCAATTGATACCCAAAATTACGAGCAGCCTTACGGTGGTCGTCCTCGGCCTCCGAACACGTTGCGTAAACATCCCGGTCACCACTCCCCTTCCATGTTAGACGAGCAAGGGTACTTGCAGCCTCGCTCGTCTGTGCACGAGTGCTTACCGCAAACCCATTCAGGCACACACAGATGATAAGGTGTCCCAATCTTTATCTCTAAAGATATTTTTAATGGAACGTCACATTCCAAACACATGTGTAGGCTGCTTTTTATGTTCGCCTTGCCTTATTAAAAAGTGATAATTTTACAAAAGTGTCGGTATAGATAATTTTGGCCAAATTTTGTAATGACTAAACATGTTCCTTCGTAGATAACAGGGAATGTCATGTATGTAACAAAGACTGTTGTTAAATGTATTTTAGATGTATCGATGTAGATTGAAGCCTTGTAAATCATAACGTAAAGCGTGTAGAGTATAATTTATTATAAAAACAACCAAGAATAACGATTTATTGCTGTCCATTAAGACTGACATCTATGTACTAAAGTTATTAAGAGTTATATTGCCAGTATCTTGAATGAGTGTCTAAACTTTATAAGTATTTTCATATAGTATATTATCTCATTGTTACCAAATATTTTGTAGATAGATATTGCAACTAATCGATGTTGTTGAGATAGGTATTCTGTATAGTTTACTAGTCATTAGGTAGGAATTGAAAGTTGAGAGATTGTAGATATGTAGATAATTGTATTTGGTTACATAGTTTGTGATGTCACTTGATAAATAATATTGTATCGTTGACTGTGTAACTGACTGTAAAGTATGTAAATGTATTACTATGTACTGTAAATGTCCATTGTTAAAGATACTAAATTAAAATAAAATATTATTGCAAATTATTTTGCTGTTTATGTTTCTAACCTTACCTTTAATGGTGAGTACAGACTAGAGCATTTCCATGTAATGTAACATTTTTGCGAATGGTACAATACAGGTAAAATGTATGACGTTTGGTTCGTGACACTAGATATTTCATAGAGCGATCCGTTGTTCTGTTACAAGTAAATGCTTTGGTCTATACTCACCTTTATACATTATATATACACATACCTAAGTATACTTAACACAATACACACACTCATACAAACTATTA
Source organism: Ostrinia nubilalis (assembly GCF_963855985.1). Classification (NCBI taxonomy): domain Eukaryota; kingdom Metazoa; phylum Arthropoda; class Insecta; order Lepidoptera; family Crambidae; genus Ostrinia; species Ostrinia nubilalis. The sequence continues at coordinate 10,907,612 of NC_087098.1, forward strand.
TTCTGGTGGTAGGTAGGTAACTTAATCAAATTCTTATTGTAAATTATTAATAATTACATACCTTTAGATGGAAACATCTTGCCTCTTAAGATCATTTTATATCAAACCATCCTATTCTGAGTCTTATCATTAATTACCGCAGAATCTGTGGTTTGTTTGAAGAAGAAGGATGTTACTAAACCTTTTTGTTTGCCGCCACGATAAAAAAACTGAGGCGCTTTGTATATATGTATACCAAATGTCGGCCCGTAACAGTTAGCTCGTTGTTTCGAGTTCACCGTTTATGAGAAATGAGAAACGTTGTATTCAACAAAAAAATAATTTCGGCCTGCCGACAATCATCGCGAACCATAATGATGGTCCTTCTCAGGTAGAAAACGCACCCAAGCTATATTTCAAAGTCACGGTAACACTATGGTAGCTATAAAAGTGATTTACAATGCATTCTATACGAGGCTAGTTAGAAATGTATTTGTGACTGTGACTGTGACCTTCTGGCGGACACGGTCCGAAGGGCAGTTATTGATTTTGTTTTTTGTAATAGTTTCTAAAGTGCGAGCTCCGACACTGACAACATATGGGGCGACATGTCCTAAGGGCCGCTGACCGACTGCTTTATTTTTTATATCAAGTTCACTCGGCCGATACATTCTTGCAACCGGCGCTATTTATTTTAAATTAAACGGCCTTTTGTGCGCAACACTGTATAATATTTTAATAGGTATTGACATAATTTACGACCCTTTTCAAGAGACTCTACATAAGTATAATAACTTATTAATTATTTTCATAAATTAATGAATCCTTAGACAATTTAACATAGGAAAGCTTAAACTGAGAAAAGCTTAGGATAGGTACAATAAAATTACTAGTAGTTTTTAATACTTTCACCATAACCTAACTACCTACATACCTGAACACAATCAATCCAATACAGACAGCTAGGTTAGGTAATTATTAAGTTTATGCACAAAATGTATAATATTGTGCGCGGATTGAGTCCGCAACCCCTACCGTAGTAGCGCAAATAAATCAATAAGCCTTATGCTACACAGACAAAATGTTTCATAATTTTTTTCTGAATTAAATTCTGAAGATCATTTTCTACAAGATCTTGTAGCGCTTCAAGCTGATACCTTTAGTTAATTCAATTTCTGATGCTCTAGTGCAAACCAGTATCAAAATATCGTCGATTTTTTTTCTTTAAGTATCGAATATTCATATCGATTAATACAAATATCGATAAATACTACATCGACTATATCAACATGGACATGTCTGACGCACCACAACGGGTCGACCACAGCGAGATTAATCGAGTGAAAGCGCTCGATAGGCAGCTGATGTTGAAACCGAAATTCGACTACGGTAAGTAATTGTCGACCACAATTTTATTGGTGAGCTTAACATGAAGTAATTTATCTATTTAACATTTATTTTATTGGTTGAACGCTAGTGTGGAAACAGTTTATTGAATATGGTATTCAAATTCATCTCTGTAATTGATTTAATAAGAAGAAAGTTAAACAATTTAAGATTATTTATTTTTGAATATTTTATTCGTAGTTTAGTATTATATCACCATATAGGTAACTTACCTTTGAAATGACAGTAAAGATGTTACTTTGTTTTAAAATCACATTTACTAATCACCCGTTCAGAATGGTGGTACTTAGGGGTTAATAAGCACCTTCGCCTGAAAAAAGTAATCCAAAAATAAAGGTATCGAATAAAATTTACTTTATAAAATACACCCTAGGGATACATACGAGTAAATATAAAATTACTATAAAATCGCAAACCAAAAATTGGCCTCACAAAACTCCGTATCTGAGCAATTGATGCATCGCGTCCAGTTTATCCACCCCAGTTTTATCTTCAATAGAATCCCGAAACATTTCTGGTTTAAAGATACCTGCTATCAATATCAGAGGATATCCTATCTCTGGATTTCACGGTTAAACGCACCATTGGCTGCCCGATGCCAAACGTGCCCCTGCTCAGATAAGAAATTGACCAAATATCAAAACTTAAGTCCTTTTACGAATTTTCTTCTTACGAAGCCTACCTCTTGAGACAGTCTGTAATCGCCCCAATCATAAATAGCGCTTTAGTTGGATTACTTTTATTACTTTCAACGTCAATTGCTTTTACTCGAATTGTTTTTGGTCTCACAATTTCATCGCGAATAGTAACAGCTTCATCATGTGTCTGACTTTCAAAGTAAAACAAAAAATTTTTTTTACAAATCAGAAACATAATATTTTCATTTTAGCAATCAATCAAACCGGACACATTCCTACTATTCCAGCCGAACAATATTCGGCCCGTCATTTTTTGTGCCTCCACAAACAACACCCGTAACAAAAGCAGTGACTAATCCAAGTTCTCAGGGTCAAATCAAATCAGATAGATTTGTATGTCCACGATGGCGTTTGATCGACGTCAGATAGCCCGGAGAGTATTTTTCTGTTTTGTACATTAACGAAATTTGTTCGGCGCATGGTCAATCCACGCCACCCGCCGGCAGACATGACGTTTCACACTTTAAGTTGGTACAAGGAGGTTCAGAGGTCACGTCCTCTCACTCAAGCCTCGACCGGGAGCGTATCGGTCGGAATTGGATCGTGACAAACGAAAGATATTTATCGTGATTTTCTGGCCAATTCCAATGCATCGCCCCGTTGTTAGGTGGGAAATGGGAGCATGGGAATACACAATGGAACTAACCAAATTATTGAAAGACAAATAAGGAGATGTTTGAGAGATTGGGGTTACACCTCGCCGAGGTGTTTACTTGGAATTGTCAGGATTGATATTTGATTGGGCCTAATTTAACATACTCTGAATTACGGCACAACTCAATAAACTAATTGGAGTACCTAATTGTCTTAGTAATTTAGAGTAGGTACTATGTAGTGTACCAAATGTGACTAATAATTTTAGTAATAACGAACTAACTTTTGTCTTATCTCTTCCGTGGTACGGTAACGAGAAAAATAAAAACAGTAAATTCTTTGATCCTCAAAAAGTTATTCAAACTTCTGAGAACTGATAAAACGTTGTCGCCACTTGTAGTTAATTAAATTTTCTTACATATCATACTTTATATGACTAATAATATTTCATTAAGACCTGTTACTCATACATTTATATAAATGTGGTTTAATTTATGGCTTTTGGAGATAGGCAATCAGTGTAGGTAAGTTAATTAGTTCCAAACATTTAATTAAGCGTCCATTGATTAGTTATTCAAACAAGGCAAACGATCGAATTATCAATTTGTAATAACGTCGGTTTAATAAATGGGTTCTTTTGTGGAAAACATCGCGATCCTGCCGTTATTATTCTCGTGAAACACCAATAAAACGCGTCAATAAAGGAAAATAAATTGGGTTATGGGAATCCGGACTGGGAAGAATCACATCGAAAATACTGTCACGAACTAACAAAAAATGAGTGGGAAACTAAGGATTCCATTACCGTCTGCTGAGCATGACTGAGTTTTATCCCCAGTCAATGGAGATTCCTTGGGATTGTATTAAACAGTTTATGCATGCTCAACGATAGTGTTTTGCTAGCAATACTTCCTGATTAAACTGGAACAGATAAATAGACATGCGTCAATATATTTTGGGATTGAGTGTATTGGCTCTAATTTTGACAGAAGACGTGCTTCGACGCAGATGATGTTGTGTGTATTTTATCTGCAGAATAAACTTCAGTTGTATCTATTTGATTCACTTCTAAAATTGTATCTTCGCTAGCTGGAGCTTTATTTACAAAACATGGGTCTGTGATTTATGAAACACTTGATGATAAATGTCTCTATCTTTAGAGTAAAATTTTATTTACTTTTTAATTTCTTTTTTCCGTCACATCGATTTGATAAACTCAAAATGACCTGATTATGCTCCACTATAGATTACGTTAAAAACTCTAATCTCGAAGATTATGATGTTCAAACTAAAACAAGCGCATCTATAATCACGGGATTCATTAACCAAACTCACTGGTTCACGACCACCAAGACTAACTCTATAAAAACATAATCACATGGGAAGTCAATAGCACGGCAACCGGTCCTGGCTATGGAACACCGTGGACAGTTAACTTCTTTGTGAACACACGTGTGTTGGTATTGACTTTGAAACTGTAGTACATTTTGCTTTGAGATCTATTGGGCTTTTGAATTCATTCATTTTTAAGTTAGAAAGTTAGTTATGATGCAATATTTTTTTTTTGTGAATTTAGACATTGGTCCTTTAAGAAAGTTGTTGCATTTTGAGCAGTAAAATCAATCCTTTTTGTTTGATCAACCACATTTACCTATAATTTGGGTCTGTACTTTTGATAAATCAAAGTAGGTTTTCCTGAATATCACATACAAATACGTAATTGATTTGAGTCTTTTAAATTAGCGGATGATTAATTAAAGTTTTTACCGCATATTATTACAAACATTGAAATCACTTTGTCATACTTGAATAAGATTCCCATTACTTAGTAATACCAATGAGTAGAAATCATTATGAGCCGTTCAATAATATCAGTATCGAGAAATCAATTCCTTAAGTCACTATAACAAAGGGATAAGAGGTTTTCCTTTAAAATATTTAGCGGTCGTCATCATTCCAAACAAAACAAGGTACCATTAGCAAGTTTCGTTGAATTAATGGTACTTAAAAAAAAGCAATAGCTTGATTTCGCTGAGTCACACCTACCCTCGGATTGTTCGCTGCCAACCATTGGGTGCTCTATCTTGAGACGGTTGCCGTTGCGTGTACGCCGATCGAGTTATTTTGATACTTTAACTTTACTCAAACCCAAATTATAAAACAAATTAATTGCAGCTTTTCCAAAAGAGACAGACCCTATACTTTTGATATACTCATCTTAATACATATTTCTACATTAGATAGTGAACTTAATGCCATATATATGGCATTTTCTTCTAGCCAACCTTTGACTTTGAGTATGCGTAAATAAGAATTTATAGACAAAACAACAAAACCTACATACAAAAGAAGCGTACTAGGTTATAAAGACAAAGTAAGGTAGTACAAAGAGAAGTTTGTAAATATATTTTAATCACTTACAATATTTATCAAAGAAACAATATAAACTCTAGGTAACAAAGATTTATGATTCCCTCCGAAGGCTCAAAGGTCAACGCAAATGAAAATTAAAACTTTGTATTCGATGAAAGTATCAAAATATTTTTTCCCGTCGAAAGCTTATGAAGACTGACTGAGATGAATGACTCGGATAATTGAAGTGTACATTTGGAAATTAAAAAGTTATGTAAAAGAATTTTCTAAAATAAACAATAATTTTTCAATAATTCAAAGCTTTTTTCGTGTACAACAAATTTCAGTCCAATCCTTTATTAAAATTTTATTGAACTCGTATACATCGTATCGTATACTCGTATAAATATTATTGGACTCGTATAGTTTATCTACTTATTTTAATTACTAGTCTTAATATTTGAAAACTCTATAATTGTAAGGATGGGAGCTCGGGAGCATAAAGTAAACAACTTCTTCTTAGCTATCTCAGTTTATTAAAGAATGATTAAATAGGGATAATCGATATTTATACATACTAATACTGTTACATGCTACACACACACTACATGCCCACCGGCAAAAAAAATAAATAAAAATAATGCATTAAGTATTATTTTTCATAACAATTGATAAAGGTTTATTAGAAATATTATTACATATCTTAATAATTTTTGATATAAGTTAAGAAAGATAAACATTTTCTTAAAACTATTGTCTATATGGTCTAGTCCTATTCTTATGTACTAACATTGGTTTCCCCTTATAATCTATTGTTAGATTTGGTTCACAATCTTCGATAACTCTAAATGGTCCTAAGTACAATGGATCAAGTTTGTTTACACTTTGTTCATTCTTTAGTAGTATCATATCACCAACTTTGTATGAAATAGGGTTAGTATAAAGATCATATCTAATTTTCCTTATTTCTTTACTTTTAATTAAATTTTGACGTGCATCATATTGCGATTTTTGTAGTCTGAATTTAAGTTGTTTAGGAATTTTGGGTCAAAAACACCTCGTCTTTTTCTATATTAGACCGGCACATTTTCACTGAATTTACTTGATTTACTTCACTTTTTACTAATAATAATCGTTCTTTATGTTTCGCCCGACCGAACTCCGGCAGACCTCCAAAAATGGCAGGGTCGCCATGTAAGGATGGGAGCTCGGGAGCATAAAGTAAACAACTTCTTCTTAGCTATCTCAGTTTATTAATGAATGATTAAATAGGGATAATCGATATTTATACATACTAATACTGTTACATGCTACACACACACTACATAATTTAGAAAATAATAATACTAATTAAAAGTTATGTATCACGAAAATAATGTGATAATTATTTATTTCAATTAAATATGAAACGAAAGCGCCATCTTTTGGTTTTTGAGAACTTTACATCGTTCGTAAGTCGCGACGAAAAAAGCTCGAAAGCTTACGCGCGCTAACTTGGGAGCTTTGGACGCTTAGTGAGTAGTTTGTTTGGATTCGGAGATTCCGGGTTCAATTCCCATAAAGTAATTCATTAAAATTTTCATTAATGTAAAATATTTTTTTATCAATGCTCTCAACTTAATTCATTTCAGATATTGCAAGATTGAATCAACTTAGGAATCAATTTTAAATTCAAAACTTTATTGGCAATTTTCAGCCACGCAGATGCTTATTGCTCAAAAAGCTAGGTGACCTTAGTTTCATCCCCAGTCAAAAGTGCTTTCTTATTTCTAACTCTGAACTTGAAAGTTAACCTTTTAGAACCAAGTTAGCTAATCAAGAAGCTAATTAGTCCCAACTGCGTATCTCATCCTTTTTGTACACCATTCGTTCTTATCTCAATCACATAGGTTCGCTAATTATGCGCCATGTTAGATTACGACCGACCCAATACATTTACGTAATCTATTTGTTTTAAGTCATTTATTTTTCATTTACACATCATTACAAGTAGAATGACAAACATACCATTCCAAAAAAAAAAACATTATTAATGGTATTTAATGAAGTCGGCATATTGTCTATCTACACTCATATACTTATCGTCAAGAGAATTATCATTATTTGTTTGTAAATATGAATTGAAGAGCTCTGAAACTACTGGACTGACTTGAAAATTTCTTTTCACCATTAGAATACATTGTTTCTAATGAAAATAGGCGGTACGAAGTTCGCCGGATTAGCTAGCTTATAAATACCTAATTAATGATGTTGAGTGAAGATTTTAGCTCACATAGCTCGCAGAATCGCTAAAATCAAGTGGCAGTGGGCGGGGCACATAGCTCGTAGAGACGATGGCCGTTGGGGCAGAAAAGTTCTTGAGTGGCGACCACGGGCTAGAAGATGTAGCGTGGGCAGGCCTCCTACTAGGTGGACCGACGATCTGGTGAAGGTCGCGGGAAGAGTCTGGATGCAGGACCGTTCATTGTGGAAAACCTTGGGGGAGGCCTTTGTCCAGCAGTGGACGTCATTTGGCTGAAACGAACGAACGAAGATTTTAGAGGCTGTATTTTGAAATTATAGAGGCGCGGCAATAATTTGTGGTACAGTTTTATTAATTTGCAAAACTGGACCGTTCTGAATCCTTTTGTAAATGTTCTGGCTGACTGATTCGTAAGCTGTGACGTCACAAAGGCGGCAAACACAAAGGCGGCCGTAATAAACGTCAGGTGTTCTTTGTTGGGTTACGATAATAAACTGTAAGGCGGTGCTAAAAGAACCCGATTTTAATGGCGATTGCCAATTTGAGCAGGCGAGTGCCACAAGGCTTTGGTTTAGTCCCGTAGTTTTAATTATGTTATTTAATTAGTGCTGACTTTAATGTTTTGTTCAAAAATACACCTTCTTTTTTTAGAACCCGTTAAATTATTTCGTTTTGATATTTTTATTACTGATTGCTTATTTCTTTTTTTTAACAGTTATAGTCTGGTCTGCGAGCACGTAGAATTTTGTCCAATGACCCCAAGCTACCCATGTAGCTTGATGATGAAGCAAGGTAGCTTGGGGTCATTGGACAAAATTCTCCGTGCTCACAGACCCGGCTTTAGATGGTTAGATTTTGTTATTCATCCATTATTTTTATTATTCTGGTTCTAAACTGTACAAATAGGAACCTACTCAACACTTCATGATATCATGTTAAGTACTTTTCAATTAATATTTTATCGCCTTTCTAAAGTCTACTTCGCTTACTTTATTACAAACTATCGGAACGTAATTGAATCGATTAACTTTATTCGAGTAAGTAGTACCGATAATACACTGGAAAAACTTACGCGGCGAACTAAAATAGGTATTTACGATGTGAAGTTAGTAAAATATAATTGGTGTTTTAAAAGTAAATAGTCCATTTATTAATAGTCTATAAAAGAAAATATCTTTGAAATATACATGGTTATAAATTCAAAGTTATGTTCACGAGTTATTAATTTCGCCTTTACCATACTAAATGTTAATAACTTTCATCAAACTAAATGGTTCCTAAAGAGGGTGTCCCGCCCTTACTAAGTCGTCCAAACGAGTCCAACAAAACCTACACCATAAAATACGTTTTTAATGGACACCGGACGATAAATTGTGCTTAATAACAGAAATATTTTATTAGGCTTTCGAAAAAAGCGTTCGCTTTTCAATTTTTACTGCGTATTTGTATAAAAAATAAACGCCCTTTGAGATGCGATCTAACGTTTGTGTCAGAAAAGGGATAAAACGCAGCTATCGTCTTGGCGGGTGCTCGATTTTTTGGTTCGTTATTGGAGTTCCGATGCATGATTATAAAACCTTTTTATTTTTAAATGCAAAGCACAAAAAAATAAGTTTTAAACATTAATTAAGTCAGTTGTATTATTTTCTTAATCAGAAAAAAATCACAAAGAAAAAAAAGTAAACTTTCACTGTGCCGCATTTTTTTGGTTACAGTATTTTTTTCCAATGCCAATTTAGGTATACAGAAATTAGGATCAAGGTTCTTTAACTATACAGAGATTAATATTTTAATTTATTTAGGAAACAATGAAGATTTTTCTGGTTCCAATTGGACTAAAATGTAGCTCAACTATCTACGGAATGTTCAATACACTTATAGCCCACGCTTGTCCCTTTTTATCCCAGAGGCGGCAGGTTCTTTTATTTTTTAATAATTTTTATATGACAGATGAAGATGACCGGTCGGGCCAAAGATGCGTCACAGTCCTTTAAGAACATAGATTTTGATCTACAAAAAGGTTTGGAATTAGATGTAGGTGCCGAATAATACAGGGATATGGTATTTTGTCAAATAACTTGTTAGAAGTGACAAATTGCGCATACTTCTGAGGTGTCGCTTAAGCTATAAAATGGATTTTTTTAAATAATCTTTGACAACGTTATTCATATTTTTAGGGTTTTAATGTAACGCCTACGGAGGGTTATGTGGTAGAAGGGTAAACAATATGGAATTCTATTAATATACGATCTAAATTTAAAATAAATTACTGTTGGTTGAAGAAAAAAATCATAATATTATATGAACTCTACATTTTACAAATTCGTGCAAAAACTTATGAATAAATCTTCTTACCTCAGTCCAATGTAAGAACGTCACTGACTTTGAATCTTCTATTTTCTTTCATCTTATCATAGCTTATCATCCATCGTGATTGTGTCTAAGCTTCAGCTTGCCTTCCAATACCGAGATTTACATGACAATGTTTCCACTTTGGGAATATTTTGTTGTCTGTCCACATTGTTTTAACGAATTACCTATATTTTATTCCTCACTTATGTGACAGAGTCAGCTAGAATGAGTAACAATCATTGCACCCGTTCATTTTATAGCTATAACATTAAAGTAACTTATGTTAGCTCCTACCTAATTATAAACCAGAGTGAATATGATGTTAACCACATATTGTTTGATTTTCAAGCTGCTTCAAACACACATAAAAGAATCTCATTATGTTTGTTACGAATCTTTCAAAAAGCCGAAACAGACTGGGAAGACGTCGATAATTAATGCCACTCCGTGAACTGTTCGAACCAAATGTTCCCGAAACTATCATTAATAACTTCCAAAATACATTAATCAGAACATGACAATAACATCAGAGCAGATGCTGAGATCAAAAGACTTAAAAAATCTCAAGTTATTCTATAAACAAACAAGGTGTTAATGCAAGCGACAAGACGGGAATCTCCCCTTCTTATAAAATATTGATATTTAATAGTCCGATAGAGTGTAACGCAGGCAGCTCCAGTATACCTTTAGCATACCAGATCACCGCATCAACAATTCTCTTTGACACAGCTTTTGTATAGCAAACAAGGGCTTACGGCGTGGCATTAGGTCTCATAATTCTGTGGATGTAATCTCGGTCTAAATGAATGCAGGTGGTACACGATGGCATCGCATCGGTTTTATCTTAACTATCGCATCTCCAAATATTAAACTCTTACTTTTATAGGGCTTTAAAAGACAAGTCGTGTTCACCAAAGGGCGCCCAATATAAGTCAAACGAAAGTTTTTCTGTCGCTTCCTTTTCTTTATATTATCATTGACACTTTTTTGTGTACTCAGAGAATCTTCAGATCTCTACTTAAGAGAATATTTATAGTAAGCAAACAAACATTTAAATAATAAATAAATACTTTCAAACCAAAAGAGTTCATTGACTTTTAACATGTAAATTACAATAAATGTTTGCTTAATATTGAAGGGCAATTACCTAAGTTTTCATAATTGTATAATTTCATTACGTATTCTGTAATTTGAGAATAATTGAATTTAATTACTGGCGTTTGTAATTACAATGTAAAAATATTCACGAAGCAGTAAATAGCTTTATACATAATATTATTTGAAAAGTAATAGTAACTATTATTTAAATTATTTGATGATTGTTTGATTTATATTATCAGGTTGCTCGTATTATGTTAAATATTTCTTAACGTAAATTTTCCATACAAAATATTTTATAAGCCGTCTCGGAGGATTTTTTTACTTACACTGTGACACAAGAATTTTATGTCATTTTGTGAGCTTCGCACTATAGCTGTTAAATTCCTAAGGTTAAAATTCCTATCGTGTAGGGAAACGTGTGTGAAATCCTTGGCTTACGTATTGTAGTATCAATGCTCGATGCATTACGCATACAAAATTATAATTGTTAACTTATGGTACTCACGATCACGGAAGAATGTACACTTGTAAGTAGCCCTTTTAAAAAAATCTGGGTTATAGGCTTTACTTGTAACGTATTCAACAGAAGTTTGGATCTGTGGTCTAGTGATACAACCACCAGAACTATGCACAGAGGTCCTGGGTTCGATTCCCATTAGGGTCACATTATCTGCTCGGTTTAGCTAGTTCTAAGTTCGCCTACCTAGCTATCACCATCATATCCATGTCTGTTGTCATAATAACAATGTAATAGTATTGTTGTGTTTCAGCAGTTGGAGTTACGATAGGTTATGATTCTATGTAAAGCTCGTTTTCATCTTGACCATCAGATGAGAAGAAAGAACTTTTCAGTTGAAGTTACAAAAAAAAAGAGTTTAAGATTTTGACTAAACTAAGTATTAAAAACTATTAAAATGTATTGTTGATTGTTCTCATATAAAATACATAGTAAGATTATATTAATTTACCTGTTTTTGTGTCCTATAAAACACAATTCAATTCGGTTCTTTGTTAATTTATAGCGGTTGCTATTTACATTGGAATGTAGCATTACAAAATCAACATTGCTCTTGTAATAATTATACTCAAAGGGTTTTAAAATTATACCATTTCATCAGACTAACATTGGCAGAAGCCTCCGGCGGTATGTGTTTGCGATAATGAACTTATGGCATGAACTGTAGCGCTAATGATTTTAGTTAATATTATTAGATAAATAGCGAACGGTTTAATTTAATTCTATTGGCTTGGCAGTTGCTTCTAGTCGTACAACTAAAATATTACGTCTCGTAAGATTAATTTACGTAATCCATATATGTATTTGAAGCTAGGCATTCTTCTGACTCATTCCGAGATACTGACATTAGCAACAGCGACGGATAATTTTAAAAATACAACTACGACGTTAAGGTGTATTTAGATCTTTTAGTACTTAGAAGCGACAATATCCGAACGGTGAAGGTATCGTACTGGCTGACTCTAGATTCGATGAACGCTGGTTCGAACCCGCCGCTGCTGGGCTATTGTAGTGATCCCATTCTAAACACAAGCATTTCTTATTTAGCTTACTACGAGGGCTTAACTATAGTAACTTGTATTGCACAAATTAGGTATACCTACTAATATCCTTTTAAAAAATGTATTTTATGTAATCACTTTGAAATTGGCGCTACTGACAAACACAAAGCATTTGAAAAACTTCACCACAAGGTAACGTTCCCTATCTTAAAGTATTACCTCATTTGTTTTTGGTGCAATTGACTTATTTAACATTGTTCATTCTAATCTACAATGTAAAACAAAGCTCCAAAGTTCTAATGGTAAACAAATAAGTTACACACGTGCTACCTGTGTAGCTGTCGTTTAAAAGGTTCATGTAGCGACAAGTCCTAGTTTCAAACAATGGGTCTTTTCAGCGCTATTTGCAATTGTTTCTATTAATACTTAGCTTTAAGGTGTTAATTAGGGAATAAAGTAGCAGTAGATTACGTCATGTATTTTAGTTGAACCATTGTTATGGCTTTGTTATGGTAACTACGTAGATATTAGGAAGAGATTCCCGAAAAACACAACTTTTTCCTCACTGGCTGATTCATTACAAAAACAGTGGTGTCAATGATTAAAGGATGTACTCCAATAACATTGCGATGAATATCATTATGTGAAAATATTGAATTGTATATTGTACTACGGCCGCCCGTGGCTTCGTAAGCGTGGATCCCATTTTACACCCTTAGGGGTGGAGTTTCGTAAAATCCTTTCTTAGCGGATGCTCAAGTCATAACATCTACCTGCATGCCAAATTTCAGCCCGATCCGTCCAGTGGTTTGGGCTGTGCGTTGAGAGATCACTATGTCACCTTTGAGTTATACTCGTAATATTTAGAATGTTGGGGCAGAAAGTTCTCGACCTACGACACTAGGTGGACCGATGCTTTGGTGAAGGTCGGGGGAAGAACCTGGAAGCGGGCAGCGCAGGGCCGGTCGTTATAAAAATCCTTGGGGGAGGCCTTTGTCCAGCTGTGGACGTCATTTGGTTGAAACGAACGAACGAACGATATTGTATCGAAGAATCCCAGCTAGGAAAATCTACTGCTAATCATCCGATTGCGCATACTAATCAGACCATGAATATGGATGAGGACTGATGGAAAAAGCGAACGGAACCCAATCACATTGCGATAACTTTAGAAATGTACGATTTGAGTGAACGTACCCTACTTTTACCTTGTTTTAAGTGTAGGTGTAGCTCAGAGGATATCGATAGAATAATGATGATGCTCAAGTGATTTCTTGTCTTTGACATCAACACTAATCAACAATTGATACATAATTATGTTTATTGACCGAGTTGATATTTTGTTAGATAAAGTTTTTGATGAAATACAAAGCAATAGGACTAAAATGTTGCTCAGCATCTACGTAGAGTATAATTAAGTCAACATTGCAGCAGCAGTCACGTGGATTGAGCATCATTTTGAAGATTTGATCATCTAACTCGTGGAACCCTAAGTGGTCGCATGAGACCACGGTAAGAATTTATTTCTAATGTGTTTTGAACCAAGGTAGGTAGGTAATATAAAGGTTTCAAATACCTGTGTAGGTAAAATTTTTCGATCGAGAAATGTTACAGTTGTACACTGAAAAGAATATTCCTTCATCTTCACGCCTGTGATCGGTCTAGATTTTGAAAATCAGCCAAATTACTAACCTAAAAGCCTCTATACCTAAAACAAAGTAAAAAAATATCCCATTATCAGCTTGAATGTCATGTGAAACACCGTTTATGTTTTTATAAAATTTTGATGACTCTATTCAATTGATATCCGTGTGAACATGATATCATATTATCACTTGGTCACACATGTTTTTATAATTGCATTCACAACTAGAAGTTGGTAAAGAAATCGTTGACGATTAATAATTATTTGAATTCCTATAAATTTGTAGAGGTAGCTTTAAATAAAAGTGTATTTAAAAAATGACTGAGTTTTTTAACTACAGGAGCCATGTTGTGTAGTTCCAACAGGTGCTATTTCTATCTTGCTGTATGCTGTTGATTATACCTTTATTATAGTCAAATACATACCTACTTAAGTAAGTATGTTAGTGTGTTTACGCCATGTAGTTTTAGTAATCAGTGTGTTAATTTAAAGCATTTCACAAACACCTTACTCTAAATATTATAGATAATATTTCTTAGATACTTAAGTTTTTTTAACTGTCAAGTTCAAAATTTTTATGCCAAGTAACTTTACTCGTATGAATGTTACGAAGGATACAAAGTCAATGCACAAATAACAATTAATCAAACGAAAGATGTTAAGCTATAAAATCTTGCATCTACTTTTAATTGCTAACCAAGACCGGTATTTAAAACAATATTAACTCTTGAGAATAAAGCGATTAGTACGTTTTTACTCTTCGGCAAATGAAGGGTTGTAAAGGTGGAGGAGCAAAATGGTTGAAAAAGGCGAAACTGTCAAGCTTGATTTGATTTCAGAACAACGGTTCCGTGGAAGTCGTAAAATTCGTTTGAAAACTTAATTAATTTTAATGACCTTTATATCCATCCCGGCTTCATTACTGTAAGTACACAGTTTATTAAACATTTTTCATGAATTACATTGAAAAAATACTTAATTATATCCAGGAAAAGTCTACTTAGTGAACGCTGCGCTTCGTCCTACCAAGTAACGTTCTGAATAATAAGTCCATTTGATTTGGTAGTGTACTACCTACTTTTTTTAACGAGGCATAATTTTCTGTCATGCAATATTCTTAACTTAAAAGCTAGCAACGCTTTTGCATCACAGGTCCGCAGTCAGGGATAATCAAGTGTGTAGTGGAGGACCTATGTCTCATGATCTCCGTGACACTTGAAAGTCCTTTAGTAAACTCATTGGCTTTTTTAAACGACAATGTCTGTAATAGCCTAAAATAGCAAACATTTCATCAAATGTACGGAACCCCAAATCACGTTCCAAGCGACCGGCCACCAGCGCGGTGGTAGGCGGTGTAAGCTTGTCAATCATAACTACTTCGCCCCATGTTGCAATTTCCATTACAGTGTAGTTGTAACTTTTTCTGTACATTGAAAGTTGAGATTTTTTACTGCACTTAGTACTACAAACTTAATTCGTTCTTCTTATTACCGCCTGCTAAAATTATTTTCCGTTTTTGTAGTAAGAAACTCAATTTATTTTTGGCATAAATCACCCACTACACACATACACATATTGGATAAGAAAAGTGAAATTGAGAAGGCTACTAATCAAGCCACTTTATTAAATACTCATACCTGAACTAAAATCGTTGGAAAAGAAGAAGGAAAAGACTTTTAATGTTATTAGTTTTGTAGTCATTGGTTGACATACAAATCTAACCGTTGATCACAAAATTACGATTAAATTTTAAAAAGATCAGCGTTTTTAGCGAAAATAAATAGCGACCATGTGTGTACATTATGACTCCAGATTTATGTACCCAATTCAACTTGGCTCATAGAAACTAGAATACGAGTATGTCTCGAGTACTCCCCGCGGGTAGGAGCTAGCCCCTGTTTTTTATAGCTTCGGGGTCGTGGCCCGATAGCCTGATGGTTAAAAGGTTGAACAATCGAGCATCCGTGAGAATACAGACCACTTCAGGCTAATGCTTAGAGCATAGCTGGATTAGTTCAGCCATGCCATTCGTAACCTTTCACATTTTAAAATTATGGATGATGGGTTTGTACAAAATAGCGTATAATTACGTGCTTTTATTAAGAAAAAATGCTTTTTGTTCTTTCAAGGTAAATACTGGCACACAAAAATACATACTTTTAAAAAACTTTGGCATACAATATTCTATCTACTTTTGGTGGTGCAAAATATTTGGTGAACTATTATTTCTCTACAAAAAGTTAGCTGGATGGACCCACAGCAGTGACAAAATTGATGTTAAGAATCCGATTTGGTGACATCTTTTCTGTTTTACTGAAATAAGAGTTCTTAAATACTGTTTTGGGCAAGTAATGAGTGACTAATCAAAATTCAAAATTATTTATTTAAACATAAAAGTCTTAACAATTGATGTTGTGAGTCTCATCCTTTTCAGTTTGTAAAACTTGTGTTAGAATGAGACTGCTCTTCTGTATGATAACTTAGGCCGGGTTGCCATTTCACCCCAAACCTTGACAAACGCCAAAAATCTCTCAAACTCCATACAAAAACACGGCCATTAAGAGTATTAAGAGCAGTAAGCACTTAAGCTGGTGTAAGATTATAACAGAAATAAAACAGTGAATTGGCTTGGCTGTTCTATTTTCGCTGTTCTACCAGAGACGCTTTCAACAAATAGTAACTTAGCCCACTGGAGATGTCTCGTCACGAATTGTTGTAAGGATAACGTATGTTGCTAGTAATTTCTAATCTGGTTCAATGCATCTCGTGGCCTGGGCATCGGTCTTGTATCGTGAGGGTAACATAGATCGAGCAAGCGATTTTTAGTGGAAGACTACTGGAAGCAGTAGTAGCAGGTTTCGAGATATTAAGGTGCAGTTTTCTGAAGCACTATTTACAGCATCAATGTTACATAGTTTGAAGTTGGAGTTAAATCAGTAAGTTTAAATGTAGCAGATATTATTTTACAGGGTGGGCCGTAACAAGTAAACTTATGAGCTGCTATTATAGGCTTTATCAAATGCTAAGGCTTGATCAGACCAACTGACTCTACCATTGTTAAAACTGTATCACGTTATGATTCTAGTCTGATTGTGTCCAACTTAAATGTTCAAAATTGCATTTTGTTTTGTATACAATTTTGATTTAAGATTTAAGCGTGGGACCCTTAGATATTAAAAAAAAAATAACTTTCTTACTTTCGAAAATGCATAAGACCTCTGCCCCTCGGTACAAGCATATTTTCAAAATGTTCATTGGGAGTGTATAAAACATAACAAGATAAGGTCAGGGGTGCATCCATAGATGCATTTTAAAGTCACTTCTATACTTTCATTCATAAGGTTTAGATCCGCTTGCATCATTCCAGACACCGAGATATCGTTCGAACTCAATGTCAGTGCGATTTGATACAACATGTCACGAATGACATGCCGCTTCCTTTGTAGTAACTGTTATTAGGAACAATAAAAATACGTTTAAAAGAAAGTTATGTGAATGTCTCAAAAACAGCTGTCGACCTCACCGACCTTCTAGTCTAAGGTCATAATTAAACGTTAAAAGATACCGACTAGCTTAAAATAAAGGTCAAATTTGAGATTCCTATCTTTTGGAGTTACACCATTTTGCTTGACAAAAATATACCACGCCTATCCAAGTAATGTGATAAGTTTTTGACGTAAATATAACTCTATACGTCATAACGGTAACTTGATTGATAAAGTAAAACCATCCATCTTAAACCACTACCGAAATTAAGTTCTGTCCGCGAGCATTGACAGTATTGGCACAAACCATTAATAAAAGCGAAGATGACTAATTATTCATAAAACGTCTTAATGCGTTGATCTGGTTGCAGATAACTTAAAAGACCGTCCAATACAGCTGTTAAAGCACACATTGAACTGTCCGAATATTATTGATGGACGTTGCAAAAAGTGCAAAGGAATTCATCTGTAAAGTACAATGCAATGAACCTGCAATAAAAATTATTAATACCCATTCAAACGAAATACTTGAGTGCCGTCGGCTGCGCGAGCGGTGATGGGGAGTTCTGCGCCCAGATCGCTTGAAAATACAAGCTAAAATTGTTGGTTCCGCTTCAAATAAAGACTTCGGGCCGGTGGAATTTAATATTCGTATTCGAGCTCGCGGGCCGAGTGGGAGTGGTTTGGTTGTTCGTACCTCACCGGAAAGATTTATACGTATACTACGTGTACTTTAGTATGATCTGAAAATGTCGAGCGTGGTCGCTGAGGACGGTACATGCAGCATTGTGGGCCCACGCCCCGTGTGCTCTTAACGACTATTCAATACTTGAATGAACGATTGCTCTTTGATATAGGTATAATTCGACCGGCCAGCGATACGTTTTGCTTTCGGTACAAAAAGTCTGTAAAGTGATATGCGGTCTCGTGTTCTAAAGAAATCCGATTTGCATAATGCGAAACCTGCGCGAGCATGGGAATTGTGAATTAATGTAGGTACTTTTATTTATTGCCTAGATAATTTCATGTTTGGTTTGATGAATATGAAATAGACTTGTAGGTATAAGTGTAGTTTTTTTTGTTTAGTCCAAAAAAACACTTATATCAAAACGGTCTTTTTATTTTTATACAGACGGATGTTTTAAGGAAAAAACACGTCAAGTCAAAAACACCGAAATGCTTTGAATGTTAAATAGCGATGGTGTGATAGTTTTCATATGAACCCCAAAAAATGAGCCAACCCTTTCCATGTCTTGTCCGATATTCGAATCTTGCACCGGGGACAAAAAACCCGCAGCCGGACCTATTGTATTTTGAGTAAAAGAGATCTGGGTAGTTTCCGCTTGAACAATAACGCATTTTAATAAAATTCATTAAGATTGACATGTCTGATTATGACCTAACCCGTCCTTTTGCTTTCGTAGATAAGCGTCGTATTTGAAAACGAAATGAATACAATGCCAGTTAAGTCCCGGTACTTGCTTTTAGTAAAAAACAGTAGTACATTATCTTATCACTTTCTACCTTCAGGTACCTAAATGTAAACGGTAAACCAAAACTGCTTTTAACCCGGCGCCGCAAAGTGTTTTTATATTCGCAAAACACTGAACAATAAGGATTAAATACAAACAGAAGCTCTATTATTTCCAACAAATTATGCCTTTAGTGCTAAACAAATGTATTTGCGGCGATTGTTTAAAAAGTCCGAGGGATTACTCCGGCTCGGTGGCAACAAAGACGCGGCGCCTCAAAAGAGGATCAGGAATGGAGGTAGCCATGATACGGATATAGTAGAGTTATTGTCCAGAATGTTCACTGCGGTGTTTGCAAGGTTGAGAATATATTAAAAAGATTGCTTAGATTAAAATTTCCGCTTATTGACGCGTGCGCAAGTACCCAACCACACTACCCGCACGCGTAAGGCTGAGAATGAAATAGGATTTTTTTATTATGGAATACATTATATTAGTAAAACAGTTGTCTCTAGATTTTTTTCAGTATACAATTAAATAATTTATTCTATTCATGGTATATTGTTATGCTGGGGACACAGTACACGCTAAAAACAATTACACTTAACAGATGTTTTCGTCAATACCGTTTTAAAATGAATGAATGAATGGAATAAATCCTTGCTTCCACTTTCGGCCTGATCGTCACTTACCATCAGGTAAGATACAGGCCAAGAGCTTCCTCGTTGTGGATAAAAAAAAATCAATCTTTTAATATTCAAAACAAATCATAATATCGCACCATGAGAATGAAAGCGACTCATTCAAAATCTCTCTCTTATCGCACTCGATACTCCAAATTTTTAAATGAGTTCGGCTCTTTAAAATACCAGTGAACCTTCTGCCCCTTTTCTCTCATGTCTATACTCGGAGCTTAATACTTAAGTTTATGGAAAGTGTTCTTAAGACGTTTAAACCATGACTTCCCTCTAAAAGGGTTGTGCTTTTTGTAAATCATGGCTCGATACTCGACTAACATTTTTTATTGCCACGTGGGGGTCCGTGGTTTGACGGCCTTTGTCTTTGCCCCGCAGTTTAATTAGTAGCTTCGTGCCATATTTGGAACAAATAGACAAGGTATAAAGTTTGAGCCATTATCTACGTTGGATGGTTTTATGCGATTTATTAATAAAAAATTAAAAAAGCTTTTTTTTTAATTTGTAAAACTGGCCAGTAGTGCCTAATAAGTTACGGAATTTTAATACTAGGCCAAATAATGAGTAAAATAATAATGTTTATTATTTTAAAATGAAAAAAAAAAATTGCCTAAGCACTGAGCTTATATTTGTGTGAGTAAAAGCATACATTTTTATATCGATATATTTTTTGTTCAACGTTATAGCATCAGAGCACAGTGAACATTGATACTGAACATCGTATAAAAAAGCAGTCACTTAATTTTAGTAAAAAATAATGGTCTAGAATCTAGACCTCGATGTTAAATAAAATATCTAGACTATAGATATTTTATTTAACATTTTTTTGTTAAGTCATTTTTATTCAAAAGTTGTAGCAAACATTATTTCCATAAACAAAAACTTTTTCATTCAAAAATGTTGAATTGATAATAAATTATCCTTCCAAAACTCCGCTAATCCACCATCTTTTCAAAGCGCAACTTTTAAGAATTCTCAAAACCCTATGAATTTAGTATGAGAGCCTTGTCCCTGTAGAGACATTTATCATTTTCGCTATTAAGGGCCCAACAATGCACCGAACCCCTGGTTCCTACAATAGCAAATGATACCTCAGGGCTGGACTCAATGTAGTTAATTAACTCCCAGTTACTATATTAAACCTAATGATTTGAACATAATTACATTTCGTGCCATTTACTGGTTTAATCTGATCTTGTTTTGTTATTGTTATTGATTTGCTATTAGGTTTTAATAAATGATGCTTCAGTATGTTCAGATGATATAAGTTTCACAAACGATGTGTTTATTTGTAAATATGTTAATATACTTATATGTTTGGTTATGGTATTGATAAGATAAGCAATGTTTGATTGAGTAGACATAAATATTAAGTTCAAATTCATGTGTTTCAAGATTGCTGAGTTCATATCTAAAAATAATGGTAGTAAGTAAGATGATAATATCAAGTAATGAGTAGTAGTGTATTTAAATTGGGTCAAGTTAACGATAAATACATACATAATTGGACTACTGGTTAATCTAAAACATGACAATGTATTAAAAACCGAGATAAAAAAGAGGCGCTCAATATTAATGTATTTTTCTATTAATATCTAAGAAGATGTTCTAAAAGGCTCGAATAAATTTGAGAGTTTTTAACTCCCAAAAATAAAATTGATTCTAAATAATAATATATTTTTATTAATAACGAGAAGGAAACCTTCGCACGAAAGTCGAAACGTGGATCGTATTTATGATACGGTAAAAGCTACATGTGTAAAAGATTTCGACCAGCATTTAACCTAATAGGAGTGAGTTATTAACTCCACAATCCGTTTTAAAAGTAACCGAAACTGAACAAACAAGCTCCTACATATTTATGACGCAAAAAACTCATTGTTAACATTGGTATAGGAATATGTAGGACTTTTTTACTTTTTAATAGTCGGTCAGCAAGGCAGGTGTCCGTAACAGGTGAAGGAGGATATTTTTTCAAAACTCCGAAATGTAGGGCGCTCTATTATTAAAGTTTAAGTTTGTTTTAACTTGGTCACGGTGTTTTGGCTACAAACGGCATATAATGCAGCAGTTTTCGCTGACGTCATTAGGCTGTCCGATTTTAAATTGCTTTTTTGTAAAAAAGGATCGGTTCTGGTGAATTCTTCTAACATTTAGCCCAAGGGATAAAGGTTCGGTAAGATGAAAGAGATAATTATTTTATCGCGGGAGGTTCTTGTTTGTTTCTCTAATAACTATTTTAATGGGTGGGGTCAAGAATAACATTAAAGGGAATGAATAAATTTCACTTGGGTTATCTTTGTTGAGCATCGTTGTTTTAAACGATTAATTCCTTGAGTAATCTAACAGTAAAAAATATGGGTTTGTAATAGATTTATATTGACGTTTCAAGTTGTCTCTTACTACAATTTTCTTTTGAATTTTTACACTATTTTGACACACGAAGTTTCGTCTAAATTGGTAAACAGTTTAACATTTTTTTCTTATTTTTCTCTTCCCATTTAATATTACCATTCGTCCAATTTTATTCAACACCGCAAAAAACTTGAGTATACTCTTTATATTTCAAAGTCAGTTTTTCGCATAATACCCAGCGTCTTAATGGCTATGCAATCTGCAGATAGCGTTCTCTGGTTCTTGCATCACGAGAATAGGGGAGACTGGGGAGCAATTTCACAGTTAACGTCGCATAAATTTATTTTTTAATATTATCATTGTTTTTTATTGCAATTTGAAAGCTGCCCGTGGGGATTAACAACTGAAAGAAAACAAAACAATGTAAATACCTTACTGCTTTGTAAAGATTACTTCTGTTAGCTTTACTTTCTTTACTCAAATCTTTTCTTTATGAAATCAATTACTTAATGACACTTAATTCTATTCTATGAAAACAAGTAGTACCTAGTCGCGGGAAGTACCTCTATACAGCAGCACAGGAACGTTCGTTGTGGAAATCCTTAGGGGAGGCCTTTGTCCAGCAGTAGACGTCTCCGACGACGTTTTCGATTGAGTATTAGTTTAGAATAAAGTTTAGTAATAATCGATCTCTAATACACAGTATGTATAGAAAATTCACTGTCAATGTATCTGTGTCTGCGTCGTTATTTGTTTGGAATAATATTGCTTAAGTCTATGGGCATAGAAGAATTAATTTCCCCGTCTCACTCTAAGAATAAGAAGTCTGTATGGTATAGAAACAAAATATTTGCAAGCGGCACTTCCTATAAAGTTAAAACAGCATGACATGCTGGCTGTTTTGCATTCAAGTATATGTCAGTGTTATTGTCCACTATTGCATGCGTGCCAATTAAGTTGACAATACAAAACTGCTTTTGTTCCTTGCCCTACACCTAATTTCTGTAGCCATAAGGTTTATTATTTACTGTGTGAGGCTGATGTGGAGTGCAAATATAAGTTTGTCATAGGCCAGTATTCTCATTGTGTTGCATCGATATTTTGTATGCACATTTAAATGCGGTCATCTGCGTCGTTGTTCGTGTGGTCCCCGACACGTTATACGCTACTGTGATCTCGGGAATCTGGAAATTATCAATGGGAGAAACTAACTTTACTATAGGCGTTACAGACTATTTATTGTTCTGGATGCGTTTAGATTCTTTAATAGTTATTGTTTGGTACCTAGAGTCAAAATGATGGTTACGTAAGTATAAATAAATACTCGACATGCCCGTAAATGGTTGTTGATGTTTACAGAACATTAAAATAAAATAACTGAATGAGTGGGAATACTGCAGCATTCGACCGGATTTAGTGCTGATCCGGTGTATGTGTGGGGGTGTCAGGTTACATGTACGCGGCGTGCGGCGGGCAGTCGCACGGGGAACGAATATTGTATCGGGCGTGTGTGCCTAATATATTGGGACAAATCACGTCGGGGTCACCAGTTTAGGATTGCACAATTAAATAAAAGTCACTTATGTTTTTGTCCCAATATATTAGGCACACACGCCCGATACAATATTCGTTCCCCGTGCGACTGCCCGCCGCACGCCGCGTACATGTAACCTGACACCCCCACATATGTAATTCCTAGAAAAGGCACCATTTCTTGACTGATTACACATACACATACAATATGACACAATGATTATTAAAATTCTTGTGCATTAACTACAGACTACCTAGAGGTGACATTATAACTAAACTAACACAAAAAGTTAGCAAACGAAGGTCAGGGTTACCCATAATTAACCACAAGCTTACATTTTTAGGCCCAGTTTTTTGATTCATAGTAAAAATAACTAATTGTTAAAATTAGTTACTGATGGTTAAATATTAACAAAATGTAAACTAATAGTAAAAAATGTACTAAAAGTCAAGCTAACCATTGTCCGAAATACATTTTTTTTCTGATATTTAACCATTTGGTTATTTTAACTACGATTAAAAAAACTAGGCCTTCTCCAAACTATTTTATACCACTAAAACAAAACACAATCTACACATAGGAAATAAAAGTTGACCTCAAATTCAATGCCTTCCAAAATTCGTTGCGGTCGAAGTCATTAACCACAATATAAACAGTTGTGCCGACTGTCAGATGCGTGCTTCCTTTATTAGCTTAGATGGTGCCGAATGGTTACATGGTAACTGAAAAGTTTAATGAATAAGACCTTTCTCTATATTTAGAGCAGAGAATCTACGAGTTTTTCAGAACACTAGAAGTGAAATGCAATTTTCATTTTTGGATTTAATAGTCTTATGCATACTTCATACATAATAACCACTATTATTAATTCTTAGTGATTAGGTATTATTAATTCTTGTAACTTATTTGAGTTAATTTTTGTACGAACTATTAAAGAACCATAAGGACGAGTCCTTTGAAAATAAAGTTACCTAAAATCCTTCCATAATCTACTAGAATGGTCTACATAGGCTCTACACCCCTAAATTTTATGACACGATCAAGACCTTTAACATTAGAAAAGTACCTATTGACTTGACCAGTTTATTCTAAGCTTCATTTACACAGGTTACAGTTATCTAAGCTCTGTATATGTCGCAGTAGGAAAGATAAAAACGTAATATAGTTATATAATAATATAATGCGAATTCCCTCGATCACCTCCGACGAGTATCTACGCAAGCAGTGCACAATAAGTTTAGCACTATCACAGATCCATACGATCTTACCTTTACTTTAACGCCATCGAATAGTAACGCACTAAGCATACCGATTGCGTGCTTCCTTTATTAGCTTAGTCGTATGCGGTTATTCGATCGATAGATGAGGCGAGCGTAATTTGTTTTATAGACGGTGCAAAAACAAAGTGGATTGACCTGATGCCGTCGCTTCTGCTCGCGTGTGAAGGTAAAGATGGGGATATGGTGGTGTTATGAGCGGGGAAAGGGGTATAAGCGGACTTTATTTTTTGACGTAATATCTTTACGTTTAAAAATGATCTGCTGTTCTTCAATTATTTAATATGCGATCGTCTTTTGTTTTATAGGCGGTGCAAAAACAAAGTGGATTGACCTGATGCCGTCGCTTCTGCTTGCGTGTGAAGGTGGGAAAGGGGATATGGTGATAGTATGAGCGGAGAAAGGGGTATAAGCGGACTTTAAAGGTTAGAATTAAGGGTAGCTATTTATTTAAAAACACTGATGATCTGCTGTTCTTCAATTATTTCATATGCGATCGTCTTTTGTTTTAATAGGCGATGCAAAAACAAAGTGGATTGACCTGATGCTGTCGCTTCTGCTCGCGTGTGAAGGTAAAGATGGGGATATGGTGGTGTTATGAGCGGGGAAAGGGGTATAAGCAGACTTTAAGCGCTTGACATAAAGGTACTACAAGGCTTTCGTACAAAAAATATTTGATGATTTTGTAGTTCTTCAATTATTTTATATGCGTTTGAAATAAGCGAAGTAGCTTGTAGATACATAATAAATAGGTAAATAATAATAAATAAATAAGAGTATAAGTTAACACTCGTGACAGATTTATTTTCATGATAATTTTACGTGACAAATTATTTTTTTAAAGTAGCAATGCAATCAAGAAATTCTGCCTTTCGAATGCTTTTTTGTTAAGAGATCCTTGAACTCACGAAAATGCGCTTCCAATATTTTGTAGGTACGAATTAAATCCCCCAAAAATATGTACGAGTCAACTTTATTTTGACTCTGATCTAAAATGTACTTACTTATCTATCACATCCCACAGTTGTAGGAAACCGTATTTCACTGCTCCCCATATGACGTTATATTGTGATGTCAGTAATTACAGTTGCCAAAACCACCATCCATGTTAAACAATATCTTGGCTTGGAGCCTAATATGGCCACCAAACCGCATTAGGGCACCATAGTGGGTTAATGGTCCGACCCTCGGTGGAATAGGCTGTAACATATAGTATGTTGTAGGTACATCACAATATAGCTAGACAGGAATGATATTGTGAATGGTTAGTGTCTTTGTTATCTTTCTTTGTTGGGGGATCTTCAATTCATAATATAAGATAAAGAAAAAGACACCTCAAGGTACCAAAAAATTAGATTGCAGTGCTAGTAGAGTTAAGATTTTTGCTCAGTGACCATGTTTTACTTTAGGTAAATGAAATATTATTTTATCTCAATATTCAAATAACTAACAGGAATAAACTAAGTTAGAGTACCTAGCTATTTTAATGTCAACAACCCAAAATAATAATTATTGAAGGATTTATTATTTTTCTATAAGCATATTCTATAAAATTTTATAATACGTAGGAAGGTAATACGGGTCGTATTACCTTCCTACTTATTATACAATTTTCAAATTAGAAACAATAGTAAAAACACCCATAATAAAGTGATACCGTTTAAATTAGATTTTTAGAACTAAAAAAGTATTAAAAATGTGACTAAAATGATAAATAAATCAAATAAAGTTCAGGTTACTATGCTAGCACCCATACCCAGTCAGTCATGTGAACTGACGCACGTAGTCAGATGGACGAGTGAAGATTTACCCACCTACAAGGTGACCTGCGTTAACATGGCCATATGTAAAATTACATTGAATATTCTCCATGTACGATGAATATAATGCTATGCAAATGGGGTGTAAAATAAGAAATCCTTAAAAATTATACAAAATTAGATGGCAAACTAAAAAGAATTGCTAAAATCAAGTGGCAGTGGGCGGGGCACATAGAGCTCGTAGAGACGATGGCCGTTGGGGCAGAAAAGTTCTCGAGTGGCGACCACGGGCTAGAAGACGTAGCGTGGGAAGGCCTTCAAGTCTAGGTGGACGGACGATGTGGTGAAGGTCGCGGGAAGAGCCTGGATGCGTGCAGCGCAGGACCGTATATTGTGGAAAACCTTGGAGGAGGCCTTTGTTCAGCAGTGGACGTCATTCGGCTGAAACGAACGAACGAACGAAGATGGCAAACAGTTAAACAGCGAACTCACATCGCTTTCGTCCCAAATCGATATCGATAGACGATACATAAAATATATTTTTATTTATTTCCATAGAATAGCCTGAACTCTATATTTGCGTTTTTGGGCACATCTAAATGATTTAATGATTTCGATATTTTCACTTTTGGATTACAAGACAAATGTAACAAGTGTTGTGTTCCCATAAACAGCTTGCTAACTGTCACACAGGCGTAAAATTATGCAAGAGTGTTCGCAATTTAAGAAATTACTACTGTCCTGTACATCCAGGAGCTCAAAGTTGCACAGCGTGCTATGGAGAGGGCTATGCTCGGTGTTTCTTTACGAGATCGAATCAGAAATGAGGAGATCCGTAAACGAACTAAAGTCGCTGACATAGCCCGACGGATCAGCAAGCTGAAGTGGCAGTGGGCTGGGCACATAGTACGCAGAACTGACGGCCGATGGGGCAGCAAGGTTCTGGAATGGAGGCCACGTACCGGAAAACGCAGCGTGGGACGTCCACCCACAAGGTGGACCGATGACCTGATAAAGGTAGCGGGAAGGCGCTGGATGCAGGCCGCTACCAACCGTGCGATGTGGAAGTCATTGGGGGAGGCCTATGTTCAGCAGTGGACGTCCTGTGGCTGAAATGATGATGATGATGATGATGTACATCCAGGGGTCAGTATTAGTAACTATTTATAAGACTGAAGGGGCTTCACCTTTCCTTACCTTTTGTTGTTTTTGTTACCTTTCTCACCATGCTATGTTGTATGTATACCATGTTACTGCCATTACACCGTAGACCACACTGGCTGCATCCGACCTTTAAGAATCTGCATTGTATCTCTAAAAAAATCATTTTTTTCAATCGAAGACCTACATTAAATCAGTAAAAAGTGACGGCAAGCCTGTCAGCAGCATACTCGTATACATAAATGGGCTTGCATGAAGACAAGTGAATGTATGACAAACTACCACACAGCCTTAACGACTTTAGGCGCGCCTTATGCCTTACTGAGGGATTAATAAATAAAGGCAATAATAAACGTTCACAAAAATGCCAGTAGATTTTGTGATGATAATATTAGGTGTTTAAGTAGAAGCACTTTCATAATAATAATATTATGATTCGTGTAGGCAAGTTTAATTAAAATTAACAAAAAATCTGAGAAAGTCTCTCGCTTTTTCTACAGATTCTTCAATAGAGAATTTAACACGGAAAAAATTTAACACACTGCTTGACCTTACAATCGAACCAAGGACTCCCATTGCTCGCGTATCTACTTAACGCACGCAGCCATCGAAGCGTGTAGATTATGTAGTTATTTTAATTACCAAGTCTTTGTGTTCATTAACTATGTAAACAATCGTTAAGGTTAATATTCAATCTGTAATGACCAACGAAAGATCATACACTTGGTCCATTGATTAATGTACTAAAGAAACCAGTTTACTTGTAATTTGCTGTTTGTTCATGTGTAAAATTACTGTGCACATGTTAAGGTCGTGAGGGGTTCAAAAATTATGTGTAATCTCGAACTCTTTATATGGAGGAATAGTCACTGACTAGTGACTGAGACCTGGCCAGTAAGTATAGCACCGGAAAAAGTATGTAATTATAGTTACAATAGAAATAATTATATTATTATAACAACTACCATAAAACATGAGCAAATTGGATTCAACAAAGCCAGTATTTCTTTAAAAAATCTATAAGAATTTTGACATACTTATAGGTAGGTAATGATCACCCACGTGTTTGTTTAGAACTTCCCCTTTGTACCCTGTTGCCTTCTCACATTTTACTAAAACATGACACACCAACTTTAAAAGGTGCCTCAAAGTTTACCTTAATGTGCCAACGCCCTTAATTTGTGAACAATTTTGTTAAATGCAGCAGCTTTGTTCCTAATTTAATTCCCGCTCTCATTCATCTATTCATATTCCATCGTCCAGCGCCACGCGTGAAAAGTCCGCAAACTGTTAATTTCGCATAAAAACAGTTTTCGGAATTTCGCCTCTCCGAACGTGACGACACATTTTAAACGCGAAATTATTCGCGTAAGCATAAAATATGTTTAGCATTTCTGCCGAGTGTAAACACGAACGTCCATATTTAGCTTTCGCTTTTATAAACCAATTAGTGGTCACCGAGATTCCTCCGGGTGAGACGGCTTTGATCGTCCAAGAATCAAAGAGGCTCACTAACAAGGAGTATGACAGATTTATTACGTCTCTCGAAGAATTCTTCGACGCTAGACTAATTTTTGGGAATTTGATTAAAAATAATTCGCTTTAGATACCGTTTGAGACATTTGTTTTTGTTCTAAACAGTCAGAAAGACGGATATCTTAAAATACCGTTAACTTCTTTGTTGTCATCAATTCCGTTTGAAATCACAGAGAGATATAAAATATTTAATCAAGCATTATTCTAAGTACTTTATTTGCTCTCGTCCTCATCACATCCGTGTAACATTTAAAGACAGTTTTCCTCTAACATTAAAAACAAGCATACACCAAAACATTGAGACTTTTACACGTGACAAACATTAAGACAATCTCTAGATAGAAAACACGTGTATTGAATAAATCAAACAAACGAAGTGTCTACGGACGCGTTACATTACTACATCAGTTAAGGCTAATTTATTCTCGGGCACAGGCGATGGAATTTATATGCAACAGCTATCACAGTAGTTCCCCATCATTTAGCAAGTGCGGTCATCGTACCCAATGCTTGGTCGTTCGATTGAGACAATGCCATGCTTCGTCACGCCCTGCTGTGAAACCATGATTCCATTTCCCCAAACTATTGACCATAACAAGAATGGCCGCACAGAATTTGACCATGAAGAAGCTTCATGCAATGATCACTCCGAGTTCATTAACAATCTCGCAATTGTTTTTACGCCTCTTAATCGTGACCAATGCACGTTCCTCGATTTCTTGTTTTAACGAACGGTACACTAGGAAGGTTGAGTGCGTAGTAATAAAACTTTAGACTATTTTATTCCAACCGTTCCTTTTTTATTTAAAAGGTCTTCTGAATGCATTGTTAAAGCAGCATCAGTCGCCATTAAAAACCGTAGCGAAATATTAATGAAACCAGAAATCACGGTCGATTTAAGGTATGAATGCAAGAAAGATGACAAAATAGCCAAGTGTCAAGATCCTCGCGATTTCGAACAAAAACATGGACCTTACAAATATACCGCATGAATACTTTTTAATGTGCCAACGATACGACCAACGCTTATTGTGTAGGACATTAACAATGGCAGAGTATTTTTTTCGTGAGATTCAATTCTTGAGAGCTTTTGAGGAATTCACATAAACTGCATTTATATGAAGTCGTATCTGCGAGGGACAAAGGCTGGCTGTCGCGAGCTGAGATACGGTTGACAGCTGCAGTTTTAGACCCAGCCCAACCTACCGTGAAACGTCGTTCGTCCAACAAAGAGTCCGTTAGAGATTGTAGCGATTTGATTTTCATTTACCGTATGTGGCCACACCTACCGTTGAAAATAGGCGCCATTCAATTCGTTTGTCCTCATCAATCGATTACAAGACTGGTGTCGAATCGATTTCAATACAATGCCAGTGTTTCTGAAGTCTCGGGCGTTCTAATAGATCCTTTAGATTTATGTGGTCACGCTCTATCGATCGCACCCACAAGCCAATAATTTTGTCTTTATGCGAATTTTAAAGTTCTTATTTTTTGTCGTTGCAAAGATTAATGTGCCGGTAAAGTCAAAGCCAAAAGTAGCGCAATATTCAGTCTGATGATGTAAATGAGTAAATTTCTTAAGTCGTATGTATTAATTAAAATAATAAATTCATAAAGATACTTATAACTTACAAAAGAGGCAGGAACTGTGACTATCTTCATATGAGGTATAAACTACAAAATTTTTCTCAGCCCATGGAAGGCAATGGGTTATATGACTTATGTGAGGCTCTTCTAGTTTCTCGTAAGATATTGTCATATCTCGTCAATATACGAGGCACAGATGAATACCTATACCTTCATTTTTACATATACTATAAAAAAGTAACTGTACTTCATAAACAAAAAAATATTGGTTAGGTATCTAAAGAAACTGCTCTTGGCGCGTCCTATATCCATGTCATTCTATAAAATAACTGGAATCTAGGTAGTAGGTACTTTTTATGTTAAATATTTCATCTTCTATACAACTATCTAAGAATAACGAGGGATATGATGTCTTGAGAGTATTTTCTTAGGACCACCATTTCACAATTATAACACTATTGTGCAACCCACCGCGCTCGATCAATCACTGTCAAGATTTGGACATTTTTGATTCGTAACTTTTATTTTTCTTGCGCCCGAAATTCTGCTGTCTTGATATCTTTGTTATTTCAGAAGATTAAAAAGGGAGCTAAGTTTAATCGAACGCTTGTTCGGAAAGGTGCTTATTAAAAATGTTTAAGGTTCTACCAAATTAATTTAATCTTGTTTTCTCTCGATCTACTTACGAATGTCTACAAAATTAACGTTACACCACGATTTTAATTAATGCATGAAATAGCTATCTATCAAACTCGTAGACACGGTACCTATCTAGTTATGCTTTTTTGCAGCGATAGGTATATTGCGCGTTCCAGCACTGAAATTCTACTGAGTCTCCAATAAAATGAGTCTTGACCTAGCAATTTTTGATGCTGAATTTAGATCTATATACAAAATACAATCCATCAAAGCTAAATTAAGCGTAAATAACAAAATTGGCAACTAAAACAGAACATAATACAGTTTCATCAAAATCGATTGTATCATAATTATCTCCTACCTCGGTCTGTAATCTGTATTTATTCCGGCATGATTTACTATTTATCCGGTGTCTTGAATCACGTGTAAATACAATATATCCTATAAACGGATGAAGAAACAATTAGTTCAAATACGATTGTATCAATACGAATGGTAATCGAGAGGAAAATTTATCAAACAGCTGTATGGTAAGTACCGGCGTATTAGCAGCCGATCGGTTCGTTTGCCGCAACGATAAGCCATCCCAAATCCGAGATAATGATCTGTATTCAAGTTACAAGGCCAATTGTCCGTAATTTTTTGTCAAACTCGTATTGTGAACCCGAAATATTCGATTGCGTTTTAGACGCAGTATTTTTGTAGTTCTACTTTGACATAGATACAGTGTTCGGCACAAAAGATATATTGCGCATTGACACACGATACCTGTGCCTCTACCATGAGTTGCCATCGAAAACTTGTATTCGTATACTACAGTCGATAGAGTTTAAACGTGGATCGATGAAGTTTGCATTAAAATCATACCATGAGTTCAATTACCGTTTACTTTACTCGCCAGCGATAATTCGATGGTTTTGTGATGGCATGTTGGTGAACATGTTAACGTATCCAACTTCACACTCTATGAATGGATGAATGAAAGAACGAATGCCGCTCCTTTCTAACTATATAGAAAAGATAGAGTAGGAAATAACAAAAATGTCAAAAAAAACACTGCAAAATTTAAGTGTCCTAGAACAGTGCTTAAAGCTGAATTAACATGATGATTTTAAATTTGTATTGTTTATTTCTTGTCATTGCGACTTTGACGCAGCTGTTGTCATGACAACAGATAACAAAACATGTTTTGTTGAAGGATTATTGATGAATAATTTTCCACAAAAAATTGGATTTTAACCAGGATAGGAAAATGAGAACCTGCGCCTATCCGTTTAAACCGATTGTAGAATTTATGGAAAGGTAAGTTAAGTAAAAATAAACATACTATGTAGTGGAGGAATTTCGAAATGAAACGAATAATTTTGAGCTGGTTTTTTTGGAGAAATACAACCTTCCCAGCATAACTTCCACGTGCCTAGCTAAAATTCAGTAATATGAGTGCTAGATTTATATTTTCTAGATACAATAAAGTTGTTTTTTTATAGATATGGCGATCTGAGTATGCCCACTGAAGGGCCCCAAGAAAGAGCCAACAATAGTCAACGGTGGGTGGAACTAACGGACACGCGAACGTGAAATGCTGATGCCACTGGCGACACGAAAACTACTGAGAAATTGAGAAAAGTGTGTATAAATACCTACTACTTTATTCATTTTGATTGCTTTTATCTTATTTCGTCATTATTATTTGTAATGTTTATTTGTTAAGGTGTGGAGTGACTTTAAACAGCAAGAAGAAGGCAACTCGCATACACAGAGCTGCCAAGGGAACACTGGACTGGTGGCGGTCCAGGTTCTTCCCTGAAGCCAAAGGATTTAGAGCAGAGTGCTTGTAAATAACTACTTGTAAATTAAATCCATAATAAAGACCTAGGGTAACTGGATGGATATACCTACCTTAATATTGTAAAACTTAAGATATTATAATTAATTAAATACATTATATTGTTTTAATCTTTCATGGTCACTAAACATACATGGTAGCAATCTCGTCAGTAATAATAATTAAGTAAATACATATCCTACTAATATCCTACTTAATATTAAAAATGCGAAAGTTTGGATGTCTGGATGTTTGTTACTCTTTCACGCAAAAACTACTGAACTGATTTTGATAAAACTTTACAGTATTATTGTTTATAACCCAGATTAACATATAGGCTATAATTATGACGATCTGTGACAAACTAAATTTCACGCGGACGAAGCCGCGGGCAAAAGCTAGTTGAAAATAAAATGATTAATTTTTATTGACTATTTATTTCACAAAACCTAATAGGTACATAATACAGAGACTGATTAAAAACAAAAGTAAATTTCAACTTATGAAAATACATATTCATTGTCGGATTAGCTTTCTATCATGATCTCGTAAGGCTGCGTTTCCACCAGAGATGTGCGAGGATGCGTAGCGAAGGATGTGTTTGTAAAGAACCAATAGAATCGCTTCATTTACCTCGCCTCGGTCAGCACATCTCAGGTAGAAAAGGCTCAGGCTGTACAACACTAATGAGCATTTTCAAATCTCTGCTACACATCCTCGTACGATACATTTTCCTCGCACAGCTTTGGTGGAAACCCGCACACATTTTCACAGCACAGCTAGACATCTTCGCACGACACAATTCCCTCGCATATCTCTGGGAAACGCAGCATCGTCTCCCTCCCCCAAGAATCTCCACAATGTGCCCGCATCCAGGTTCTTCCCGCGACCTTCACCAGATCGTCGGTCCACCTAGTGGGAGGTCTGCCCACATGCTGATAACATGTTCCATCGTAATAAACTTCTTTCCGACATAATTTATTAAAGAAAACACCTAAAATGACCTAAAACCACAATTTTATTTTGCTTTTCACACGTCAATAAGCCAGTGAGTTACGTTACTGTGACAGCTAAGGTATTTTTCGATGACATCTTTGAAAATTGCAACTCATGGTAAGTTATTTGTATGAAACTTAATAAAAACTTTAGTCGCTATCGTATTCATTTAGATAGGTTTTTTACCTAACGATTTGAGATGAACTCATGGTAGTGTTTTTAATTTTGCTGTGGTTCAGCTACTAACCGCTAGAGGCGCTGTACAATTTGCCATACATTTTTTTACGCCCTCGATAGCGAGATGCTCGGTAGGTAAACTCATGGTAGAGGCACTGATGTTTTCCTTGCTTTGTTACATTTATTGTGCGTGCACACAAAAGTTTTGGATTTCTGATTAGTTGTCAAATAAAAGAATAGAATAGGTACGTGCTTTGCTTTCCTACTTTTTTTGTTTTGTGATTGTTTATGGCACTTATTTGAAATATTTGGAGTTAGGTATATCAATTAAACAATTCTCATCACCCACGTGCATTATGTCTTTTACTTACCTACATTACATGCGTAGTATTTTTAAGTATTTATAGAGTTATTTTAAAAATATGAATAGAACAGTAGTAGTCCGTATTTGTTTGCCTTAGTTTCATTTTTCACTTGTCAAACGCGAACGCAACAATACTCAACATTGCAAAATACCAAATCTTCAACAAAGAATTCTAACAAATTGTCCAGACGTAATGCCTTGTTCTGAGAATCTCGCATCTCAGTGGGCAATCGATTCAGCTAAAGAGCCCATGGGGTTTAAACTAAATGACAATGCAATACCAGTAGGCCTGTCATTATCTCGTTCTACGGAAGCCGGACAGCCGACCAAACTTATTGTTCGACTCATGTTTTTACTTCAGCAGTTGTTGTCTCTAGCACATAATAGGGTTACAAAAATTCTTTTGTTACCATCTGTTCCGTCTCCCAATTACATTCAAACGGTAGCAAAATATTGTTTGTTTTACACTTGAAAGGGCTTTCAAGAAGTGACATATGGACTCTTTTCATCTAATTTATGGAACCGTGACCACCGAAGGAATCGGGTCATTGTTTAAAATTAGAAAGTTGGATGACAAAGGGACTATTGCTAGATGTTTATGGCCACACACCGTTACTAATTTCTTATGTAATTCGCGATGTGGATTGTTACAATTTTACGCTCTAGATTATGAAGTCGTGTCAACATATGTCGTGGGAAGTTGTTCACGTCCATAATACCTTACATTTTGTTAACTTTATGCATGATCAT
This sequence comes from Ostrinia nubilalis, assembly GCF_963855985.1. NCBI lineage: Eukaryota > Metazoa > Arthropoda > Insecta > Lepidoptera > Crambidae > Ostrinia > Ostrinia nubilalis. The sequence continues at coordinate 10,943,113 of NC_087098.1, forward strand.
GTCAATTGTCAAGCGTCTTCTGGTAAAAACAGACGGCTCATATTAAATAGCTCCCAGATATCCCCCGATCACGCAGATGTATTAATTCTTAACTTATCTCTAAAATCTCTTAACTCGTAGCTAAGAATTTAAAATGCCCAATCGACTGCAGTGTCAATTTTGAAAAATCATCGACAATTTTTAATCCCAACGATTAAGAAGAAACATCGTCGATGGAGAAGAAATAAATGACTACCAAGCATCCAAGCTCATTAAACATGAGAAGCTCGTTAAATACGTTAAATAATAGTTACGTTAAATTAGAAAGGTATGATCCAACACATAATCTTTATTGGTCACATTAGGACCGACAGGCTTTCAACGAGAAAGTGACTTCCAATGAAGCAATCAAATAAATGGTTGCAATTAAATTCAATAGAGTGCCGCATGAAATGTGACCGCCAATGCGTTTTATTGCTGTGAGAAACAATAATTGTTTTGATTATGAACCGGCTATTAATAGCGATGATTTTAATGCAGTTAATAAACGAGGCGTAGCTTTGCAAATATTACGAGTATTAATTTGATTTGCCACCACTTGTAGACAGCGTAATAGAGGATTGTACGAACATGTATCATTATGATATATTTTCTTGAAGTGGTAAGACATGCTGTAATTAGTAGGTAATATTCGCTTCTATAAATCATAGTTTTGTCAACGACACGCATCGATTCAATTAAGTTTTCAATCTTTAAGTACATTTTCCAATTAATCCTACTTACAGGTTAACTAAGTAGATGATAAAAACATTAAACTCCTTTATAATGATTCACATTATCGTATTAAAATAATTACATAAGACATTAAAATAATTATTTCCTGCCATAAGAATTCGACCTTGAGTCACAATATGGATGGATACGGTAGACTGATTAACAATGATGATTAGGAATTGTGTAACTTCATTACGGTCATTCATAATAAGCTACTTCATCCATCACTGACTTAATATAAAGATTGTATCTCAATGATTGTATTAGAACAGCAATGAGCAGTATTACGAGTACTTAATGAAATCTCTGGTGATAGATGCTGAGTTACACATTCAGAAGAATGGTTGCATTTTTTTAACTACTTATGGGTGAAGATAATGAGTAGATAAATCAGTTGTATAAATAAATATTTCTAAATCTCATTCTGTTGTAAATTGTATGTAATTTTGTGCAAAGTTGCAGTTAATTAATACGAAGCCGCGCTTTGATCGCAGAACGATTGTCGCTTAAATAAACACGGGAATATTATGTAGAGTTGTAAAATATTTCACAATGTGATTTTTTGTGCACTTGTTGTGACTTTAAACTTCTTGCTATTTTGGACTTTAACGTTTTGTAATTAGGATCAGGTGTGTTAAGGCAGTTCGGTAACTATCATCCATTTGACTCAATTATCTCAGCAAAATTTGTTTAGTCCAAAACTAAACGCTTGATAAGGCACATTTTAGTCTTTAGCATTTCTTTGTTGAAACAACCCCATATTTTACCAGCAATATTTATAAATCCCGACTATTGTTGACCACTTGACATCGAATACCAGATCGCATCGATAGCCGTACAATCGTAAAGCACGCTTGTCCTCTAAAGAGTGACATTACAATACGTTAACCCTAGGAAGCTTCCCGTTTTGGAGATATCACTAGGAGTCTAGGAGGCTTGGTATCTTCAGGGCTACAAAACGCCGTTTACGTAGGTTCGAGTCTATTTGTCACCGTCGCTCATACTGTCATCTTGCTTTGTGTGAGAGGGATAGCAACATTCGAAACTTCGGATAACGTTTTTCGAAGTAACCCCGCTTATGCCCAGGAGTTGGTAAGACACTATCGGGTCGACGTCGCTTGGACGGTGAACTCGCATTATTTGATGAGATATGATCTTGTGAATATTTGAGATTTACGACTGAGAACATTGAAACTAAATATTTATATTGCCATTTCATTTGACTGAAGGATATTTTGATTTATCTTTCTTGCCGATAGCCTATCCACGTACTAAAACTATTACTGCTTAGCAGCAGTGGTTCTGGTTAGTTAAGGAGATCTAGGTAATTATTTTTATTATTGTTATTAGCATTGGGGGAGGCCTATGTTCAGCAGTGGACGTCCTGTGGCTGAAATGATGATGATGATGATTGTTTTTACACACTTGGTGATCAGGTTTAGGTAAAGACGGACGGCCTTTTCTTGAGAAAGGTACAATACAACAATGCAACAGGCAGCGGAGTTCAATCGTAGGGTTCATTCGGTGTCCTGCGGGACCCTAAAGTTATTAATTGTATAAACATCTATATTTGCATTCTTAAATTAAATAACAAGTGATCTATTTAACAAAGTAAATACACTATCGTTTACTACATTATAATCACTCCTACATGTTTGTTTATCCAGCCAAATTATACATTTGAGCATCATTTGCCGGCGCTTGCGCAAGACGGACTTGTTTATGACTCGTAATCATATACATTCGGCCTAATAAACATACTAATCACGTGCCATTAAAGACTACATCTACCGTTGTTAGACGTAATAGTTAACTGTTTACCTGTGACTTTGCGTGGGATTTATGTTTGCTGTAGGTATTTGTGTTGTCACAGATAAGGCAGTAGAGACAAATATTTGGACAAATTCCTCGTCTTAGGCTGAGTTGCACCACCTAACTTTAACCGTAAATATAACGATAACCGGTGTATTTTGTATGGAGTTTGACAGATTTTTGACGTTTGTAAAAATAAAAGTAAGATGACAACTCAGCCTTAACAGTTCCATTTCTAATTTAGGTACCATGAATCTACTAGATTAAAATCCAAGTTTATTAGTCTTACACGGACTCCGATACCTGCCAACTTACATTATTGCTCCTAGTGGTACTCGAACCTACTCCCCTGATGGTGCTCTATACAAACTCAAACCACTAGGCCATGCGGGCATTAAAACGTAGATCGTCAAATTTATTTATTTATTTTTGACACCAACCGTACCAAATAACACAGTATTTTAAAGGATATTTCCTAAAACTATTTTGAATTGACTCGAACATGGAACTCACTGTCTCCAAGTCGATTTACCGCACCAATACGCCATCAACCTTTATTCTTCAATTAATTTATAATCAACAAAGCTCATAGGAAACCATGTTTACATAACAAAACATGATCAAGCACCTAACTTGATTATTATGTTGTATAATAACTACTTTCATGTCAAACTTGTGTAGGAAGAGGAAGGTTTATTGAGTAATCATTATCTCATTAAGACTTAATTAAAATCTTGATGTAACTCTTGAAGTACGTACATTTTTATCTAAGATATCTTCATTGACTTAGCGACAAATAGTTTGTGACACACAAAGTAGCAAAAATTCCGCAACACGTTTTTAGTAACATTGGAATAAGGTTGTGTTGTTAATTGACGTACCGGAAAACGCAGCGTGGGAAGTCCTCCCACAAGGTGGACCGACGACCTGATAAAGGTAGCAGAAAGGCGATGGATGCAGGCCGCTACTGCCGCTACCAACCGTGCGATATAGGTAGAAGTCATTGGGGGAGGCCTATGTTCAGCAGTGGACGTCCTGTGGATGAATAATGATGATGATGATGTATCGTTTACTTTTTGGTCACTTTGGGTGCCACGAACTATTTGCCACTAACTGTATGTACTTGCAATGATACGAATACATTCTATAGACACTAAACGACATGTTGCCTAATGTGTCTGGAGATAAACCACATAATAACAATATAATCTAACGGTTAATTACTATTTAACTACTGTCTGTCACATATCTGTCATACTACTTATTAAAAGGTCATCTATGTTTCTGACTAATAAGGAGTTATCAAACTTAAAGGCGCCTTATCTTAGTTCAAAATCCTTCTAGTTTTGTTGAGACAGTTAGAAGATTTTTCTTTATTTGTTTGCATAAAAAACCGCAAATCATTCCTTACTGCTTTTTAACTACGCCCATTTACATCGTTTCCAGGGAAAACATCAAAAAGGGGGATTAAACAAAAATCATACCCTACAACAAGTGCAAAGGGACGATGCTATTGATTTCTCAAGCCTCACATAGCGAAGGGTGAAAGGAAATCCTATAATGTGCACGGTTACCCCAAAATTTGAGCAAATCGAATTCCAATTAACGTGATTTTGGGTAAGTTTCCGACAGTTTTTCCCTGCAGGGTAAAATAAAGGGTGGAGGCATGATGACTCGATTCTTTTAACTTCGCGTGTTTGGATTATGGGGTCTGATGGTTTGTATTAATATCGTCTGTTATCTATTTATAATTTGTTGTCACACGAATGTCTTTATCATAGAAAATAGAAGCAACCAAGAGTAAACCGTCTGGGGGAGAAAGAGAAAATTAGGAACTTTTTTTTATCCACAACGAGGAAGCTCTTGTCCATCTCTCCTGATGATAAGTGATGATCAGGCCGGTTTTAGACTTTCACCTGATGATCCATAGACTGCTGACGCCGTTGATGATGATGATGCTGGTTCCATACATTCCTATTAAACGCAGAAACATTGAAGAGCCGGGAGATAACCAAACAATTGAAAAACCTGCCAAATGGAAAAAAAACATTTCTATATTAAATCGTACGTGCATATTTGAACCTTGGGAACTGTATGTATTTGCGCTTATAAACATCAGAGATTTCATTTACGTAGGTAGATACTTAAGCTGCCTTGAAATGCTTGTCACTAATTAGTATAAATCACCATAGGCAGCTGCAATTGCCCATTTATAATCACAGGCAAAGATAGTCTGCATGTATTATTGAGATTATGTTTTTTATATCTACAATTAGCCTTGACTTTTAAAATACATAATTATTATCAATTAACATTTTTCCTAATAATCTTTAATTAATAACCTAAATTTTTATGTTTTTGCTATGTTAATCTTCCCAGTTTTTGCTACATAAACATACTAATGACTTTCCAATGAAACATAATCGAAAACGGAACAGCAAAGTTAAAATCATCAATTAAAAATCCGTTTAGTAAAATATTTGCTTAACGACTGCCAACATATAATTTTCAACTCGGGTGGTTCGGCCACTGAGCTGTAATTATAAATTCAAAAGTTGAAATAACGGAAGTGTTTTGACTAGGGTTGCCCAGGGCCAACTATCCAACTATCGATTAACCGCTGAAAGTGAATGTGGGTGAGTAGAATTTTATCGATATCAGTATTAAGGCAAGATTTAAAAAAAGATAACTTATTAAAACTACTAGTAAATGAGTAAACCTTGTCTTCATGCATGATGTCAAAATATTTAATTATTTGTACATATTGCTTATTCGTTAGTATTGAATAAAGATTTTAGGAGACTATATCGGGTCTTTTACCAAAATGTTACACAATGCACAATATCAACGTTTCATCTTATTTTCGATAGCAAGTAGAGCGACTTATAATAACTCACACACGCTGTGGCGCGACCGAAACGCTATTGTTTTTATTGATATCGACATGAGCAATTGGACCACACTAGTATGTGTTAGGTACCAACGAGTCTAAATGGCCACGAATGCGTGGCCAGCAATTAGAATCCAATTCATAAGACTATCAGAGCCTCTGGGAAGTAACTAATTGGCATTTAAGGAAATTTAACTGTTGTTTTTGACTGACCGAAGATAATAATTACCATAAATTGGAACTACATGGCTTTTTAAACTTAGCGAATAAATTAAGCTCTTGAGATCGGCATACAGTTCAGCGATTGCTCATAGGTTTATTCATAAAAAAGGTCGTGGCTGGTTTTATACAAAAAAAAGTCACTGCATACCTAGTGCATTATCTTTTAATGCATTTAATATGAATGTTAACTCACAATATTTTAACTAGCAGTTGTCATGACACATAATTGGCAATGTTTTTGGTTTAAGTCATTGACTGTTTTTGTTCACGAAAAGCTATAGGTACCTACTTTATGGGTTGGGTAGTAGACTGGTGGTATGTTTGTAACACCAAAGCTTTTTAGAAGCAAAACGTAAAAAATACCATCCAACCTTTGCCTTCATTGTTGCAAATGGACAATTTGTTGAAAAATTGTTCTTACTCAAACTACATAAGAGATGTGTTTACCTTGATGACGTCTATACGTACAACATTGATCTACATTCCAACTTTTGCTCTTTTAAGATGAAATGAGGCAAAAACAATGCGATCATGTTCAAACCGTATACGGTGACGAACAATGGCGTCTCATTGGGAGTCAGCATCGTGTTCTGGAACGTTTGTCGTTACTGTCAATAAAGCCCCGATTTAAACACATGTACTGAATAATATGGATGCTTTGTATAATATCGTATTTGTTAATGCCCTTTGTGGGATCGCCTTTTTTAGAGAGCTGGTCTGTTTAAAGGGTAAGCTTATTTACATATTTGAAAACTCATGGTCTACATTTAGGTTTCGTTCGTTCGTTCATTTCAGCCGAAAGACGTCAACTGCTGGACAAAGGCCTCCTCCAAGGATTTCCACGAAGACCGATCCTGCGCCTCTCGCATCCAGGCACCTCCCGCGACCTTCACCAGATCGTCTAGATTTAGGTTTAACTGAAACCAAATGGACATTTTTGTAACTTTAGGAACAGGTTACATAATACATTTTACCCACCAAACTCGCAGCTCGCCGTCATTAGACAGTACTCGTATAAGTCGTCGACATGTTTCTTTTGAAATAAAGCCGCCGGGCTGTTGGCGGGCTTGGTTTGTGGAGTCCTTAGGCTGAGTTGCACCACTTAACTTTGACCGTAATTACAACGATAACTGGCGTGTTTTGTATGGAGTTTGACAGATTTTTGACATTTGTCAATGATAAAGACTGCCCAGACTGTAAACTGTTTGTATACCTATTACAAATAAATAAATAATCTGTCAGGCAGTACCAACAGGGAGAGATGGCGGGAGATCGTTCGAAGAGTTGCATCCGCGCCCTTACAACCGACGTGAACGCTTCAATGTGTCCACGACCGCTCTGCCAAAAGCAAAACAACTAAGACCCAGTTTTTTGATTCATAGTTAAAATAACTAATTGTTAAATTTTGCTACTAATGGTTAAATACCTATTAACAAAATGTAAACCAATAGTTAAAACATTTACTAAAAGTCAAGCTAACCATTTGTTTATAAAACATTTTTTTCTGATATTTAACCACTTGTCATTTGACATCTGTCAAATTTGACTATTGGTTATTTTAACTACGAATCAAAAACTGGGCCTAAGAAGAAGAAGCTTTTCTGTAAGGAATCAACAATCATGTTACTTACTACTTGAAAAATAGGTAATTTTTCTTTTACAAATAAATTGCGATAATTTTCATTGATTTTGAGTAACGATGCATACAAGCAATTAGCTGATTGATCAGCAATAATCAGCATATGAAATGGAAAAGTTCACTGTTTCATTTACACTGTGAGTTTTAATGCTCATACAACAATAATTACTCCGTTTAATTACGTGAGTGTTCCATTATGGTTTATATGACCTATTTCTGTTTACCTACGTTAACATTATGTATATTATCCATTTGGTGCACTGCAAAATGAATCATTATCATTCTTATTAAAGGTTCAAAAAGACTCAAAATTCCCAAGTTTTACCGAAGTAGAATATAACTAGAACATAATCTACACTAATATTATAAAGAGGAAAACTTTGTTTGTTTGTTTGGTTGTTATGAATAGGCTCCAAAAGTAGTGAACCGTTTTTAAAAATTATATTGCTACATTATCCACGAGTAACATAGGCTAAATTTTATTTTGGAAAAAAATAGGGTTCCGTAAAATATGTAGATAATGTAGTCCACGCGCGCGAAGCCGCGGGCGGAAAGCTAGTATAACATAAAATATGATTTCACAACCTTCAGTAAGAACCAAATGCATAATAAAATTGTCCCCCAAGTCAATTACAACAAATTCATGTCAAAATGCAACATAACCAGCAATTATTGAAATGCTCCTATCCCACACAATTATACGACTTTAAACTTTAATGTCTTAATAACTGCACAGTTTATCTCAATGTGGCTTATAGACTAAGAGCTAGTGAACGCCCGACCCACGTCATTTTATAAAGGCTGAAAGTTTGTCAGCGCATGCTCCCAACATAGGTAAGAACGTTGGTGCATCATGAAGTTGGGGTCATCGTGGCTTTGGCAGCTACCCTAAAATGATTGTCTGCGAAGGAGTAGGAACGGTCAAAACTATCTGGCTGATGTTCACTAGCTCCTAGCCTATTACGCGTTGTGGGAGTTAATTACATAAATTGCTTTATCTGCGACGAGAAACAATGGGACCAATCATGGGGGATTTTATTAACGCGCTCTATGATCTCTTATCTGTTCATACGGGCTTCGTTTACTTAACAAATGGAATTGATTTGTTTGATTTTAATCTTAGGGCTTGCTCTATTTGCTGGGGTGGTCAGGCACACACGGTTTTAAATTAATGACTGTATCTTTGTTCTATTTTACCTTTATTTGCTTGTTCTTGGGTAGGAGGAGCATGAATTAGTTTGTGTATAAAAGGAGTTTACAAGGTTTTTAGAATTTGTGAAAGGTTGGTAAAATAAAGTTTGTTAGCACTTTAGTAGCATGGAAATGTGTAATTAGCCGTAAGTTTTATTGATTACTAATTTATCTGTTACTAGAAATGTATCGCCTTTAATGTCTTATTAAATAGCAATTTCAATGAATTGATATTCGAAGTTTAACCATCTAATAAGGAAAAAATATTTCTTATTATTTGATAGCTATTGGACTAGACTAACTATTTAGTATGATCAAAGGTTTGTTTGCTTGTATTATTAACGGTAATAAGTACATCTAAAGCAAATGTTATTGCACTTGTCCACTTGATTGCTTACACTAATAAATCACCTATATGAGTCAACTAACTCTTTAGATACTAATTCGTATCTTATTCATATTTAACGACTTTACACAATAATATTCCACCAAATTGGAAACGATTTGATAAGTGGTCGGAAACAAATCGCTTCTATAAATTATAGTTAGATTACGAGCGGCCATATTTCCAAATTAATAGATAAATGACCATTAAAAACGCTAAGATTTACACATAAACTTCTCAAAGATGTAGTATTCAATCTTGTAAACGATCCTCCTTGCATGCTGCTCTCATATTTATGTACCAGTAAATTGCTATTGGGTGTAATGTAATAAAGTTAATTTACGTAAATTTTCTATAACATTTACATCAGGAATAAATGAATTGAGTCTCAATGGGACTGGGGTAGTGATGTTCGAAATTATTAAAAGATAAGCGTTTTTTAAGATTTTATATTTTAGCAGGTTTTTTCCGGCAGATCAGCAAATTGGAGGACTGGATTTTAGAGCAGGAGTTGCTGTGCAGAAGACATGGATGTTCAGGACCTGAAATAAAGAAAAGATATATTTACTAATGCAGATATACAAAGCTTTTTAGCAACAATAAAATTTAAGTAATTCGATAAAATTATGGAAGTTACATTTTGTAAGTAGGTAGGTACTAATACTAGCTATACAGGGTGTTAGGTAAATGTGTATATGAGCCGACACTACCCCATGTTAACATGGGCATATAAATGGTATGGTGAAGTCATAAATTTGATATCGTCATTTTTTTTTTCATACAAAATAAATCCGATTTATATGAAAATTAAAATAATTAAAATGAAGATATCAATTTTCTGATATTTTCACCATACCATTTATATGCCCATGTTAACATGGACTAGTGTCGGCTCATATACCCATTTACCTAACGCCCTGTATACCCTACTAAATAGGAACAGGGACCTAAGCTTGCAAAAATCAAAAATAACTCTTATAAGATTTTGAATAGAATATACACTATAGATTGTAACAGAAAAATATCCGTGACACAAAACTTTAATTAAAAGAGAGCCTAGTTGCAAATTAAGCTTTTGTTAAAAAAGTGTACTTATTGCTTCAACTGCTATTTAAAATGATGTGATGACAAAAACGATCGATTAAAATCCCATTACAAGCACATCACTAATCCAGAACCCTCCAAATTGCTGTTACAACAAGATCGCAGGTTAAAATAAAAAGCGCACCCACGAATAAACCTGAAGGAAATGTCCGACGAATTTGAATATTATAATAACAGTGGATTGTCACGACTCACGACCACAATAGCTTCCTGATTTGCATCGTATCTCAAAACTGAGCATACAAATAGATGATTAGCCTCGACACACGGTGGTCAGTTGTTTACTCTTGTTTCTAGGAAATCATGACTTTTCCCATACATTCCATGGGGTTTGCTCTGTGCTGTATGATTATCTATACTAATATTATAAAGCTGAAGAGTTTGTTTGTTTGTTTGTTTACTTGGACGCGCTAATCTCCGGAACTACTGGTCCGATTTAAAAAAATATTTTAGTGTTAGATAGCCTATTTATCGAGCAAGGCTATTGGCTATACAACATCACGCTACGATTAATAGGAGCAGAGAAACAATGAAAAATGTTGCGAAAACGAGTTTTTTACTCGTACGAAGTCGCGGGCACAGCTAGTGTAGAGATATGGTTACACGATTTAAATTTTTTTCGTGACTAATAGTTGGTAAAAACCTTTATTTCTAAGACGAGGAACAGTGAAATCATTATTAGAAAATAAAAAAGTTTTTAAACTGTGGCATCTACTTATTGTTGACAAGGTGAAAAATATCACAAGGCAGAACAATCGTGTATTTGGTATAGGAAGTGTACCTATGTAGTACATTTTCTGAAAAAAAAAAGTTGAATAATTTCTTTGATCAATCGATCAACGTGGAAAGCATTAGGGGAGGCCTATGTTCAGCAGTGGACGTCCTATAGCTGATACGATGATGATGATGAATTTCTTTGAGGCATAAAGTAAGACAAACATTGTGTTTATTTTACTTACATTATAAATTCTAAGTCATAAAACTTTTACTTGTAGAATACCAAAGTTGATCACGAACGCTACTATTGATTACACAATTATTTCCTCTACATTATTTTTATGTCGCTTATCGCCTCGATAAAATCTTTAAACGTAACATTTTTAACCGCCTAACTGTAAGAGCTATAAAACGTTCGATTTTAAATTAAAATTGCCGATAGCTTAATCACTAACTGTAATCTACTGTTTTTACTGCAATTTAACGACAAAAACATAGGAATACCAATGTTATCGAAACATGACCACAGTGCACTATGACAGCAGTAGTTCGTTTGGTGGATTTGATTTACACACATTTATTGTAAACTAGTGGCAACTTTTGACACCTAGGAAACTAAATAATGTGACCGCTACCAACTAATAGATCATCATAAATAAATAAATAATAAATAAATAAATAAGTAATTAGAGTAACAGGCTCCCAAACCTTTATTATTAATTCGTTTCCTTACCAAAAGTAGTTACTCGATTTTTTCCTACAAGGGTGTTTAACGATATGTCTATAAAAGTAGTTGAAATAAAACAGAAATACTTTAGTTTTTTAATAATGTTATTGACTTTTTTTAAGTGTACAAAATTGAATTAAGTCGTTTAATTTTTCACTGATTTTTTTATAAGTATAGTTTCTAATAAATACCTACATCAAACTTAAACTACTTCTAACTTCACTGTGTCATTTTTATTACGCAAGCGGTGTTCTAAGCGTTGTAACATATTTTGCGCAGTTAAACGGGCCGAAATGAGAGCTGAGCCGATAGAATGAAGCTGTCATTGACATTAATCGTAACTATCTTCGACACCCCGGTTTGTGTTTAATTGACGGAGCACGTCTGTTTTCATTGAGTAACGTCAACGTTAGGTAAAATTTTCTAAAATTTCCAATAAAAACTGTTAATGAGGTACATTAACTTTTTAAATTTTTAAATTAAAATGTTTAACTTTAAAATAATTTATGTTAGTAACTAGATTTGGGTTAAAACAAAAAAAAACTTATTTTTAAACCACGATGTTACTTATTTTTCCACACTTTACCAATGAATTTTTACCACACTTTAGTTACATGAAATATAAAATAACTAATGTTAAAAAATTCTTTAAAAAAATTAAATCACTAACTTGTAACAGTGAAAATAATATTTAAGTACTTACATTTATTATTATGACAAAAAAAGTAACAAAAATTACTACAAATTATAATATCTTTTTGACTGTCAGATTCTACAATCAAGAGTTTTCTCGATATGGATAAAAAAAAAATAACGATTTTTTGACATAACAAAGCCGTTATACAATGGAAACGCTCACAACAAGTGTTCAAAGCAACAACGACAAGCTCACGATAAGCCCACAGTAATTCATCGACTAATTAAAACCTAAACAACCGTGACCGGAGTAATTGCCCAAGGATTTGTGTTACGTTTAATGTTTTATTGGCCAACTTTATTTCCTTGTGGTCTGAAGTGAAATGTTATTCTGGTACAAGCTTTATGTATTGTAAGTTAACAGTAAATGGGCCATTTATTTAGAGATGTTATTGTTAAAGAAACAAAATAGTCACTTAGGGTGGGTTGCACCATCTTACTTTAACTTTGACAAACGTCAAAAATCTGTCAAACTCCATACAAAATACACCGGTTATCGTCATAGTTACAGTCAAAGTTAGGTGGTGTAACTCAGCCTTAGTATTTTTATTCGGATAGACAACGGTTTTAGACATTTTTAAGCTTAAACAGGTAAACGATTTTGACTAAATCTTTGCCTGAAAAGTTCAGTGAACGATTAGTCAATGGAAAAACCACCTGGATTTTGAAGACATGCTTGAACGAATATCTAGCTGAAATACAGATACCTACCAGTTTTAATTAAAAAACACAAGCCTCTTTAGCGTAATATCTGTACAAAAATAAAACGATGTCGCACAACTGGTGCATAAAAATAACAAGAGCTTATTTTAACTCTTGTGTTGGTAGCCGAACTTTCGGTTATAATATAAGCCATGTAAAATAAAGAAAACAAAATTAAAAACAATTTTCATTTAACTTTATAGGCTAGCCTATGCTAATGCACACGTCATTTTTCATGCCAAAATAATGAAAAGATTGAATTTAATTCGAATTTCTAAAATAAATTTAATTATGTTAAGTCACAAAAAGCAGTGTGTATCATAACTAATTGTATGTTATAGTGTTATTTCAAAAAGTTTTATACCATTGCCGCAAAACCAGAACGCGTACTTCCAAACCTCAGTTTACAACTTGTGTTGCATTTCTCAGTTTTAGATGCCTATGACTCATACACATAAAACCAAGAAATGCATCAAGAATAGCACCGAGGGTAGTAATTAATGAATGCAACGTCCGGTCAATTGTTGGAACAGTAGTTCGCAACTCGCGGTGGTCTTTGTTCGATCGTTAACACCTACTCTGATAAATGTTTTTACAGCACCGACCGCAAGTCGACAATTGGAACCAAAGAAAATTACTCGCAGCGCATAACGAACTCGCAAACAATGGTTAATAGGCACCAATACTCGCCGTGGCGAATCAAGCAGGTCGGTGGTAGCGACTACCAACCTGATGCAGCGAAAAAAGAACAGCTAGGTCAATTTGAATAAACAATGTTGTATCTTCAAGTTACTATGAAAGTCTTCAACGTTTTCTTGCCATAACAAAAGAACTATTAAATACACGGAACATACATGAAAGAAAGAAAGAAGAAATGTTTATTCAGTATCATCGACAATACACTTAACCTAAAATAAATAATATTTAATAAGTAATTGCTCATAAGCTTTCAATAAAAAAATCACATGCTCTGGTTACAGGAGTTGATCTAATTCATCTTAATATGTGATCAGACAACTCTCTTTCTGCACGAAAGGTGAGTTGCCTTTCACAGATTCGTAAAAATAAAATATTGTTTGTAATCATAATAGTGTAAAATAAATACAAGACATTTTACAAGAGATTCTAAACTCACTTAACCTTTAATTACAACGTGATAATTATGTATCATTTTTTTAATTTAACCCTTTCTGAGATTTTTTTATTAAGTGGACTGTCTCATCTCCCCAGCTTGTGCCTGTGCACAGCTCACAAAAACTGCCATCACAATGCGCCTACAGCCGTCGACTGCTCGACGCAAATATGTCCACCATTCGCGACGCTACCCCATAAATTAAAGAGATAAATGGTTCCCCGACAATGGCTAAATAAACCAGAGCTCCTTGTGACGATCCAACACAAGCTTTGTTTGCAGTGCCATAAAAAATTGAATATACACTCACGTATACAATGTATCGAATATTTTAACAGACTCGTGGGCACTTGAATCGATGCAAAAAGTTCTATCATTGTGTTTAAAAGCTATTTTATGGTCGCATTTAGACTATTAATACTTTATACCTGAGATAGAGATGTCCATTGATAATAAAGCCGTGGGATATACGAATGTGGGTCACTTCGGTTCGGTCACAATATTTGGGTTAATATTGTTTTCATAGCTACGATTTCCCTGATCATAGATTTATAGAGTCGTAAAAGTCGGAATAGAAATATTTGCCTTTAATATTTTTCCACCTAATCATAGCCAAATAGACCCGTGTAAGCCTACGAAAAATATTTGTTTAAATATTAATGGATTTGCTTTTCCTTTTATACTTAGTACCCAGAAGGTTACTCAGTTTTTAAAAATCAATGTAGTGCCAAATATACATATTTTGACTTCATATCTTTTGAGGTTGTTCAAGTATTTTGAGAAAAAAATAACTACGATACGATTAGTGAAAGAGACACTAAATTTTTTGCTGCTGCTACATGCTGTTTTTACCTCATTGCAACTCCAAAAAATTAGACTGCAAAGCTGTCAGCGGCGATTTGCAATAGGAAGAGGAGATGAAAGGTAAAGGTCAACTTCCTTCCAGTGCAAAACAGACAACAGACGACAAAATCTTTATAAATAAACCGAGAGATGCAAATACCACAGATAGTGAGTATCCTTTACACTACAGAAAAATTCAAACCAAAACGTATCCTTTAGAACGTTTCAAATTCCGCCGAAACGTTTCGTGAAACCGCTGTTAGTAAACTCATACGAGCATCATAAAGCGTTCTCGAAAGACTCCGAGGTAAAAATAAGTGTTTGCTTTGTCGGCAGCCGGCTTTTGAAGTGGCTTCCATTGCTGCTCATCGAAACCCTTCAACCACATCTGTTGATAACGATAGATGTAACAAAATTCCCCTTCAGGCCTCCCCTTTTTTAATCAAAGTTCTATGATCCCCACGCTGCATTCCAGCGCATGAAATATTTTATGATCAGTAAGCGTAAAAATTATAACTTCAAAAGATACCTATACCCACATTAAAGCATGACGTGATGTTTACATGTTACTTTTATGTTATTGTTTCAAGTATAACAAGTCATTTTTGGCGCACCAATTACTTATATTCAAGTTAGCCCTTCTAGCGATTAGTAGCTTAAAGATACGCATAATTATGTAAAACTTGTGATAGAAATGGATTCATCGCAATAGTCCAGAGCTGGACAGGGACTTCTTAAATATACAGTCAGTGATGTGTGTGTTTAAGTCAAGTCGAGTTACTTTTTTGTATATTGTGCAGATTGTTGATGAAATATGAAAGCACCTACCTCAAGATAAAACTGCCCGCCCGCCACTGATCGCAGAACAAAGTTATATTTACTTATTAAAGAGCCTACCAAGTCCCGAATGTCACACAAGACAGATCTGGCCGGCCCCAAGCCAACAAATTACGTAGAGCAATTTCGGGTAGTCTTAGCGACAATA
Organism: Ostrinia nubilalis; assembly: GCF_963855985.1. Classification (NCBI taxonomy): domain Eukaryota; kingdom Metazoa; phylum Arthropoda; class Insecta; order Lepidoptera; family Crambidae; genus Ostrinia; species Ostrinia nubilalis. The sequence goes on from NC_087098.1 coordinate 10,958,911, forward strand.
TTGCAGCTACAAAATTTCTCCCAACAACTTTGTGACCTATGTCGTTGCCATCGAATTACGAAGGACATTCGAATGGATGTTGTTTTTTAGTTCTTGCTTTTGTTGAATAGAGGGATGGTTTATATTATAAAGGTACAACATAACTTAATTAAGTATAACTTTTTCTGGATCTCACGTTGAATCACTATAATTATTCCTGTATGATCAGGACCTACAGCTGCCAGTAAGACGTAAACAGTTAGTTCCAGGATTAATGGCCCGTATTCTACAGTTGCAGAAAAGTATCTTACAAATCAAATCAATTTTACGGAATTCGAACGTGCTATGCCTAATAGCCTGAAACCCGAAACATAACAAAAACTTACTAATTAGACTTACTACTTTCTATACAAGAAATCAAGTTAGTAACATTGTAGAAATTGAGGCATTTTTGTCACCGTGTCTACGGCAAAAAGAGAAACATCCGAAACGTGTACGATTGTGTCATTGTAGCAACTTTTGGTATCTCCTCAAACTAAACGGGACTATTCCCACCTCTCGTTTCCACCGCTGCAAAACCTATGAAGCCAGTATTTACAGCTTGACCATCAATAAAAACGCAACCAGTGAAGGTCAAGTTTGTCCCGGGAGAAAGTTAAACTGTCATTGGACCCTCAACGAAATTAATCAGACGGACATAGAAGGAGTTCGAAGTTAAAATTCAACTTTACTCCAGTGCAAAGCAGATGGCAGGTAACCTTTAAGAAAAGATAAACACCACGGACATCAAAATTAAATGCTTACTACGCCTCGAACTAGGCGTATCTACTTTTTATCGTTCGCAGTTCCTTGGCTAACCCCTAAAAGAATTTTGTCCACGCATCGTGTGCTACCCTCAGTATCGCACCCCCTTGAATTTTAGGGGAATGCAATCATTCCCTTTGATTCCTCTTCCGTCCTGTTCAATTAGGAGGCGTCTAACTGATTTTGCACGGAAAATACCTTCAATCTCATTCTATTACTATTTCCCAATAGCTTTACTAAAAATCAATTTTGTTGAGATTGTGGAATTCCTTTATAAGAAGCAATAGGAAACAATTTTCATTCAATAAATTTGTTTACGAGTATGTATCTAAATAGGTATGTGTTAATAGATCGATAAAATTTATTTTTCATAAAATAAGTAGGTACCTATGCAATTATTTGATCGATTAAAAAGGATGTGGTAAAACAGCATTAAAATAGGTTAATAAGGTTTTTTCATTATAGCATAGTATAAAAATGAATGAGTATTGTAGGTATAGGTGTACCAGAATCTCATGGCAAATAGGGAAAATAAACTTTGTTGAGAGCAATACTGGGGAAATTGGAATAAACGATCTTGATACTGTTTAATTTTTTACTTTTATGACTTTAATATTAATGAACATGAAGTACGAATATACATTTTAGGTAGGTATGTGTATGAAGAAAGTTGTTATACATCGGGAAAGTGTCTTGAAAAATAAATAAATCGTATTATTAATTTTAGTAACTAATTTTATTATGCATCATACTTTTAACTTATCACTTCATTCAGAACTAGAAAACGATTCTAAGAACTCCACTTGCAATTTCTTGTTCTTCAATAGATGATAGAGATAAATCTTTTTCAATTTTCTTTATATGGTCATACATAATAACATTTTGACCATTCCCCTGCACCAATTTGTGAGATATACCTGAAAACCCCGATAAAGCAGCTATTAAGAATAATATAAAAAAACATAACCCTCATTGTGACGTAATTGGGTAATAAACTAAATGTATCAAAATATTTCAGTCCAACTTACTGTCAACTCGACGACGCGCTTTAGAATCAAAGATTGACTTTGAATTATGCCTTATTTTACAATTCACATTGAAAACAATATGACTTGCTTGAGCTTTTTCGATTTTTTCACAAAAATAACAAATAGTCAAGAAGAGATTACAAAATTTTTGCAGCGGCTGACAGATTTCATAATTTTCTTTGACAGGTGACAATTAAACCATAGACAATTGCCATATGAAAAACACACTTTTCCAATATTTTTGTTTGCCATGAGATTCTGGTACACCTATAGGCTTTATTGTATTTGAAACTGTAAACTTGATATGTTTTTTTATATAAGTTATTATTCAAAACGCCTCAAAGAATAATAAAAATCGTTTCCAATTTTATCCCGTTTGTTTGTATTCACAAAAATATTCCACTATGCCTCACAACTCACAATAAATCACATATCCCTTTCGAATGAGCGTTTAAGTCGCTTAAAAGTCCCACACAGGCCCGTATTCGGGTGCGATTAGTTCCGGAGCGTGGCGAATCTTCGCCGGCGCTTGCTGTCGTCGCGAACGGCGCGCTTGCGCAACCAACGAGCGCCTCTCATTAGGCCGGAACAAACTTGTGTGTGTGAGCATGGAGAGTTTGAACTTGACTCAAAATTTTCCAATTAGTTTTTGCATTTAAAGAATTAAGCATACATTTTAACGCAGCGTGGGACGTCCACGCACAAGGTGGACCGACGACATCATAAAGGTAGCAGGAAGGCGCTGGACGCAGGCCGCTACCAACCGGGCAGCATGGAAAGCATTGGGGGAGGCCTATGTTCAGCAGTGGACGTCCTATGGCTGAGATGATGATGATGATGATGATGACGATGATAAATTTTGAGTTGGCTCCAATGAATTACGACTTCCTAAATAAGTACACTTTTTCCAAAACCATAATTTAACCCTGCTGCACAGATCAGATCAAAGAAATGTTTAACCATTAGGTTAAAATACTGTCCTGTTTTAGTATTTCGGATAAAAGTACTAACAACTTGATTCTTATTAAAAGAACAAGAATTTAGTCTTTCAAATCGTGTTTTTGCGTCAACTTTTACTGTATTTGTCCATCTAAGTCCAATATACATAAATACATGTGGAGTCCACATACTTACTTCCTGTACATGAAAAAATGTGTTGAGTTCACAATTTCGTAGTCGCCCCACTCATGGTTGACCCAATTGGGCACACTCTAAGATAAAACATTATCTCACAGTTCTCTGGATGTGAGTTGGTACAAATTTGAAAAAACGCTCCATAATGGTACATTGTGAGTACAGACGACAGCACGTCAAGTTAAGCACTGTTACTTTTTATGTGATTGTGATAGGGGCGACTTTGCAACAAAACTGTAAAGCCTGATATGCTTTCGATGTACTTTCGCAAGGAAGGAAGCGAATCGTGTGTAATAACGTGCGCCAATTTGTTTTAGGCTAAGGGCCGGAATGAGGGGAACGATGTGCATTCGACTAAATGTATTGTATGTAATGAATAGCGATGTGAATATATTAGGGAGTATGTTGGCATTGTGACTTATTGGTATGTTTGTGAGCGATCGAGTGAAATAAAAGAATATAATTTTGCTGTTTTTTATTATGATTAAAAACTTTAATTATGTTAAAAGCTAGTTCGAGAACTTAAAAATTATTTGATCAACAGTGCATTCAAAACTACGATAGCAGTCTAATCATCTCTTAGATATTTTGAGGTACTCACATTACTACAACTTTATTAATATTAGATATCATAACACATAAAGCGCGTATATTATACGATACATTCGGTGGCGCTACCCAAATTCTAATTACGAATTCAAAAAGCCGGATTCTGTTTTATCGCGACGTTTCAATATTATTCAAATCATGTAAACGACACTTCATCACCTGCATCGCGGTAATAAAGTGTGCACAATCTCATAACAGACGTGGAAACGGCAGCAATCGATTTTATATGCAAATTCGTACAGCTGTTTATCGGTACCCCGATTGCATTAAGTCTGTTCGCTGCGAGCTTAATTACAGCAGTGGGCGAGCGGAGATGTGTTACTAGTGTTGTAAGCTTGTGTTGAACACAATTCTACAATAAACAATTTAATTTCCCCCTGAATGCACCAATGTTGTGTCGTACAATTAGGCTGTGTTGCGCCATATGACTTTAAAAGTCCTCAAAAGTCTGTCAATAGTCACGGTTAAAATAAAGTGATGCTAGGTACTAAGGTTAAAACATTCACAACTTCAGAATCTATTGTAATTTTTGAATTACCCATTAATCTTTCAACAACATCAATAAAGTGTGATTAATATTACCACCTATTTTACAGTTAATAACCACTTTTTCGTCGCTCACATAAACAGTACGTTATCGAGTCAACAATAAAAATGTTTCCATGTATTTCTAGCTAACTGCTAAGTAATGCAAAACCTAACGACTAACCTAGATAGACATTGCGAAGAATATACCCTAGAAAAGTACCTTGGGAATACGCATCTGTTGCAGTGCTCAGGTATAGGGCATCGATCGAAATAAGTGCACTTAATGTGCTATTCTAAGCCTTTAGCTGTATAGCAACGATCAGCAATTATTAGAGTTTTTATACTGTTTCAACGTTCAACTTTGTATTTGGCGATAAACTAGCGGACCCGGCGAATGTCGTACCGCTTAAGTTCATCAAAAATAAAATAATTCTAATGGTGAAAGAATTTTTCAAATCGGTCGAGTAGGTAGTTTTGGAGCCTATTTAATGCAAATAAACAATCGAGTTTCGTTCGGTAGATGAAAAATAACGGGATATCATGCTGAAGCATGTTCCTTGGAGACGGTTTAGTCTGGAAGTAGACTACCATGGGCCGGAATGATGAAGGGCTGCTGAATCCAGCAATTTGGCAACTGAAAATCGTCAGTTGCCAAATTTTCATTGTTGTGGATTACTAATTAAGGTACTTACAGCTGGTACTACTACCCACTAGGTAGACCGACGATCTGGTGAAGGTCGCGGAAAGAATCTGGATGCGGGCAGCACAGGACCGGTCGTTATGGAAATCCTTGGGGGAGGCTTTTGTCTAACAGTAGACGTCATTTGGCTGAAACGATCGAACGAACTTACAGTTAATATTTTCGATGGAAAAAAATATTGATTTACTTAGTTCTCTATGAAGTTTTGAAACTAGACACGCCCAGCACTAACTTGGACGCACGCCAATCTACGTCCAGATGACAGAATTACGGCGTGTCCGAACAAAAACCGGTATTAATTAATTAGATGGACCGATAACGGAAAAAAGGAGCAGTACTAATGAATGCTGGTCTACCGATACGAGGTCTAAGTCGCCCATTTTGCGTTAATTGTATTGAAGTTTGACATGAGAGGCGTGAATGGATGGGGGATAGACTTCTCTGATAAGCTTGCATTGAGATAGCGAAGTTGATTGGCGCAGATAAATAGGGATGTGATAAAGGTTTATTAATCTTGAGTGATTAACGCTATCAATTTAATTAGCAAGATAAAGTTCAGGAATGTATATCAATGACAGAAACCGGAAAAAACAAAGACACAGTAAGTTATAGCTTTTGTACGGTTCCGAGTCAGTTCGTTAAGGAAATATAAACGTGTTTAGATTAAAAAAAAAACATAATACAAGTATCCTGACATAAGTACTGTGAAAGGCACCTCATATTATTTGTGTGAATGTATGCAACGTTTTTTTCGAATATTTTGACCTGACATTTAGCAAAGACGACACAACACACGCACAATAACACACGCACGAGAAAATACATGTTTAAATGGCCTAATATCAATAAATGACGTCACACCTCTTATTTAAAAAGCTTTGAAATAAAAAACATACCTACTCCAAACCTAATTTTATAACATGAGGGTTCATACTTCAACAAAAGACTATTATTAAGCTTAAAAAACTCATATTTTTTGTCAATAAACTCGAATGACTTTCAATGCATTTGATAAATAGCGCTTACGATGATTCGTCACGCATTTACATCTATTATTGTCAATTACTATAAATTTTCATTCAAGTACAGAGATTTTTAAACACAATAGAAAGGGGTGGGTTCAATTTATCTAGTCATACTCTGTATGCGTTTTTTCACAACAGTAAAGAGAGAATGTACCTAATATGTATTATTATTATTGCATTAAAAAAAAACTTAACTAAATTATCTATACCAGAGTGTTTTTATTATTAAATAGTAAAACCAGCTACCTACTTACTCCGTGAAATGTTTAGGTCTAAGTAGGAGTGAGAGGTTAAATTTGTTTTACAAAAAATATCAAGTCTGTTTTGATCAAAATTTCAATTATTCATAAGTGCATTCATACAAAAGAGTGATTAAGAATTAAGTTTTTTCATAGTCACTGCTTGTTAGTCCGTAGTACCTAACTATTATCGATTCTGTGTACTATAGCCCACAAATCAACTTGTCTAATAGTTGGGCCGTATTGATTTTGCCGACTGGTTCGGCGAGAATTTTAGCAGACCATGATTTAAAGTAAACAGCTGATCTGTTCCGCTCAAAACTATTGGAAGACTTCGTGTGATGTTAGAACGTTTCAGAAAACACGGACTGTTATTCAAACTTCCTTGCCCTTGCCGTTGGATATTGAGCTTTATTGGTATGGAATAAGACTGTGGCTTTTAAGACAAAATGTTATTTGTTCTAAGTATGTTAGCGGAGGGCGTGCTAAAAGCTCGGTCAATAGAGCGGCTAAGTAACGTGTCAACTGTAGACAAAGTCGACTGTTTCTATGTGACTCACACAATATTGATTTCGTTTTATGGCTGTTACGTAAATGACCATAAGAAGAGCAAATTTTATATCAAAAATTTTAATTCACACTGTAGCATATGGTACCTACACATAGAATTTCAAACCAAAATCCCTGGAAAATTATTTGGGAATATTTTAAATGCGTGCAATCGAAGCTGAAATCTTTCAAGCCAGTTACATAGAGAGAAATAGACACACAATATAAAAAGTTCGAAATCTTAACTCGGAATGGTCTTAATGTTATAAGTAATGATGTTATAACCCTGTTTGTTGTGATTAATGGGAAAATATACCTAACTATTCTAATCAAATTAAATGAAGGAGTAAGCTTTACATTTCAGTTAAACGTTCGAGATCTCTTGCTGAATTTGTCTACATTCATTCGTTTATAATAACCTATTACTCAACCATCGCATGCCCCATATTAATAAAAACTAAAACAAGCTGTCCGAAAACTAATTTAATATATTGGCAAACAGTTTATTTGCCGTGACTCTGGTGCCAGCTGTGTGGACGAGGGCGAATCGGGTCATAGACTATAAACAGGGTAGATAGTCGACATTAAATCGATCCTAACTTTCTAAATTTTTACCAACTTAAAAATTTCGTACCTACTCTTTCGAAACTTTTGCTAGAAAATATAGATTTGGGTTTTGGAATTTGTGTTTGTATAAGTGTATGTTACTATGTTTTATAACAATGATAGTCCAATGAGACAAAGCTAAGCACAGTCACGGCACAGTCTAATAGGTATCTTTCACAATATTTACGCCCGTATCCACAAATGATACTTGCTTAAGTGAGACAGAAAATCAAACGCACAGCGTTGAATAGAGCTCTGTAATTGGTTCGTGTGTCACCCTGTGCGTCCACGCGCACTGTGATACCTCATAGTAATGTTTGTGAATACGGGCGTTATTGTAACCCTTACTATCGTCACTTATTGTAGCTGGTCAGGAAATGTGCATTTTGAATACCTTAAAAATAAACAAACAATAAATAACTAAAGACACACCAAAAACGGATCTGCTCATCCTTTTGTTGGACTCAAACATCTTTAAAATGTCTCATCTGCTTTCTTGTCTCTCATAATTGCACAGAAAGTTTTTATTTCAACAGATTCGGTTTCTGAACAAAGGCTCAGCTAATCAATACGAAAAACCATCTTCTGATACCCAATATAGATTGAGCTGAGTCCAGAGAAACACCTTTCGAATACCACGGTGGAGATGAGAAAGCTCGCTTCTCGTCCTAAATATTATATAATAAGAAATCCAGGTGGGGATTCTTAGATGGCTCAAACATGGAGTGCAGATGCGGTTTTGTTCCCCAGTCTATGAAGCGCATGATGTCGTGCCCTCAGTGCCCGAGCAACTGCACGCAGGAGGATTTAATGAATGCTGCTGACAACGCCACTCTTGTAGCGGAGTTTTGGGCTGACACTGTGTAGGTTTGTTGTCGACACGATAATAAGAACTTGAAATCCATTTGCAAGGTTTGGTTATAAAACCTAATAACCACAACGACTGGTATCAAACTTATTTTGATTGTGCTTCAAACTTATTTTGATGTACGAGTACATTTAGTTACGAATTACCTAATCAGCCTATGTATTACTTGGATGTCTACGTCTGTACAATAGCATTTAAATAAAATGTGTCCTGTAGTTTTTGCGTAGCAACCATCCGTAATAGGATTCAATACTGAGATATAGGTACATACATAGTTGCATCGATTAGAGAGCAATAGCTGAAAATTTGGTGCATCAGGGAAGGCGTAAGTCAAGTCCAGATTTGTATGAGTATGGATAGAAAGTAATAAAGTAAGTGAGCCTCCTATGCCAGTTTGTATTATGAGACACTATGGATCTACAGTTAGCCATACACTCGTGATTGGAATGAAAATTGCTGATAGAAATGCTCACGAAAACTTTTGTACATTACCGATATTCTAGAATACTGTATAAAATATAATCTTTAGAGATGATTCAATTTTGTTTAACACTGTTTAGTACTTTTAAGAAAATATCTAAACCCGTAATCAAAATTTTATTTGTAGAAAAACCTTGGACTATTCATGTTGAAAAAAGTTAGACTGAATATCTTCAGAACAAACATTTTATAATTCCTATAAATGAATCAATTTATCAAACTAAGTATAAGTAGTACCTATTTAATCTACGATATACATACAGTCAACATGCACATGAGACTTCACATTTTCGTTGCAAAACGTCATAAAAATGCCGCAGTGTTTACCTTGATGTCACTTAAAAAAACAAACCTTTATACCAACTTAACATCACAATACCCAATGACCAAACGGTATATTCCCGCATCAGCAATTTAAATCAGTCAAGAATATTCCCAACATTTATTACGGTTTCAAATACAATAAAGAAACATAAGAACAGCTAATACCATAATTCGGAACCGTCAAAGCGATCTTAGAGATGTGGTTTGATGTCAGTGATCGTATATTGTCGCCCGAGATGCTTTCGATATCTTTAAGGTCTGGGTATGGTTATAAGCGGAGAGGGTGGAGGAGCGATTTTGTAGGTACCTAATTTTATCTAATCCAAAAGTGTGTCTGTTAGTTATACCAAAATGACAGCTTTTTTGTAGATGTTATGAAAATTTTATGTGGTTATTTAAAACGACGATTTTAGTAATAAACAAAAAAGTCTTAATATGTTTGTTAATAAAGCGTGTATTTTTAGAGTGAAGTTAAAAGAACTTTTGTACACCGTGGACTTGCAAGTTTACCTGTGCTACATTGTAAAAAGGTTTCGCAAATGTTCGGCACATATTCTTTGAAATGCAAAATATTAGTACCATTAGACTAAAACCTAGATAACTCCGTTATTGAGCTACCAAGATTAAACTGCTACATTTTATCTAAGACCACTCAATACTGTACTTAACTGCACCAGCAGTTATCTAAGTTGCTCAATAACAAAATCGTGAATGCAAACTCCATTCGTTTTGGATTTAATTCAACAAATAAAATGTTGTGTGCGTGTTCTCTATCTTATCAGATGTCATTTATAGGATTAGGGATAGATGAGGCAGATCATATAGATGGTTGGGCACCAAAGAATGTTCGAGAGAAATCGTCCAATGAATTTCTTGCTTTGTTTTTATGATAATTAGGAGAACCTGTCCAAGTCAGATCAAACTTCCGTCGGGCTTATTTGGGCTTCAAATCACACGTGGGGCTAGTGTGAACTTTAACATCATCTTTACAAACAGTATGATACACACGTAAATGGAAACATGTTTCTTCATTTAGTTCAATTATGTGAAGCAACTACCATTAAACGTATATGGTGTGGTCAGGACATGAGTTAAGTAGCTTTGTTTTGTTTAATTAGATGCATGCTAATTGGGTACTCGTTTCTAGGATGATACGTTAATAAGGCCTTTTGGAACAAAAAAGGTGGAAATCAGGAATCTTACTTGGCTATGTATGACTGTTCTCTTCCAATCAAGTTTCCAGAATAATTAATAATGTTAACCATAATAATAACTATCCAACCTTTGAATGTCATTTGTGAACATTGTATGCTATTATTTATTGAAAACAAAGAATCTTCTTGTAAATTCACAGACTGCCATTATGTTGAATAGACTCTAAACAAAAGGATGGCACGATCCAAAAGCAGCTATAGCCATTTTCCAGCTTATTCAAGCGGAACAACACTGGGTGTTAAAACTGATTTTGTCCATTGAACTAGCATAGTGACCGCAAGCCCGGCGTTGAGGGTAACCGCTGCGTCTTTCCATTCTATACATAGCCAGAACGCAAGGGTGTGAAACTAATCGAGTATAGTTTGGATATGACTTTTTTTACTAAGCTCCTCCAAACTATACACGACCAGTACGCATACGCTGCGTACTGCTCGCGTATACTTTGTAGTGACTTAGGTCAATTATCTTCCTCCAAAATATACATCGCCAATACGCATACGGACTAATCATGTATGTATTGTAATAAGTGCTTGATTACAATTTATACGCGAGTAGTTGCATGCTAGTCATTTTGACTTATTGACCTCTCTTTCTATTACATACTAGCTTTCCGCCCGCGGCTTCGGTCGCGTGGAATTTTGTCTGTTACAGAAAAACAATATCGCGCGCGTATTTGCTCACCGTTTAGACCTACCCTGGACTACGACAAACATTTTAAAACTAAAATCAGCTCAATCGGCCCAGCCGTTCTCGAGTTTTAATCAGACTAACGAACATCAATTCATTTTTATTTATATAGATAGATTAATTCATATCTGCGTGTCTACTTTAAACATTGAATCATCTTACGACACGTGTCATTGTTTTGATAAAGGATTTTTTGGTGTTTCTTATTCTGCCATAGAAAAGATATTTGTTTTGGGGCTGATATTTCACCAATTGTAGGTATGGAAATATGTCAAAATGATTTTGTTCTTGAGATAAAAGTTAATAAATAAAATAAATAATAAATAAATATCCTTAGACATTTTACACTGCGCTTCTAGTCCCAAACTAAGCAAAGCTTGTACTATGGGTACTAGACAACGGATATAAACATAATTAAATACTTTTTTTTGTAAATACATACTTATTATACATAGAAAACACCCAGTCCAATACAAACAAATATGTTCATGCACACAAATGTTTGTACTGTGCGGGAATCGAACCCGCTACCACTTCGAACCACTACACCAAACGGCCGACAATACAAACCTAGCATTTAAAGTCTCGCATAATATTGTATTTAATGCGCGTTGAACTTTCTTCTCTCACTCTCTCTCATATTAATTAAATTGTTATTTAATTTGAAATCTACCTAATCAATTTAATTTCAAAAACCACTTACAATAGTTTTAAAAATCTAGATTTATTATAGATTCAGTAAAATAATAATATTTTATGTAATAATATCAAATAAATGTAATTTTAAATATAGTTCCATATTTTACTGAATTTTACTAAATCAATATCAACTAAACACACTCTAGTCAAGTGTAAGTGGTGTAGTAGAAACTAATCGAGTATAGTTTGGAGATGACTTTTTTTACTAAGCTCCTCCAAACTATACACGATCAGTACGCAAAATTCGTGTATAGTTTGGAGTCACAGATTTACAAACAGGCACTCCGAAATATACACGAGCAGTTTCCTATGGGTGCGTTCTGGCCATGTATAGAACGGAAAGACGCGTAACCGCTAACCCGTCGGTCACGTGCTAAGGCTCTTTTTGCCGAAGTCGTTACAATGTAACGGAAATAAGTGGTGGAAGGTGCCTCGTTGTTTTCCTTGGCAGTTTATATTACAAGACAAACAAAAATTGTACATCCAGTTTTTTAAGATTATGTAGAACCAAAATGAACTTGTTACTGGAGTATTCGTTCAATATCTTAAGGGCGAAAGCTCAAATGCTTTACGCTTGGCCATATCATTTTGGCATTAGGCATCATTTGGCATAACGTATTAGAGTAGAAGAAGGCTTACATTCATTCACAACAATACAACATTAACGTTAACTTTTCAAAAAACTACGCAATATTTTCGTAACGGAATGTTTAAGTCACCTTTGCTAAAATGCGCGTCACATTTCACTCATTGGCAAATTAAGTATTCATGCTTGCTATGCCGATTCTATTTCTATCCAGAATACGTTATCATCTTCTATACGTAGCATTTCAATTTCAGAACGATATTTTCAAACTCTAATCATGTCAGGGCGAACGTCCGGCGCGTGTCATCCGTCATTTTTGTCTTTTTGTCGGATAGTGGTTTTACTGACTGGCCTGAGTGCGGTCAAAACCAACATTTTAGATTGCCGGACGCTTTTTAAAAAACATATTGGGTATCTGAGGATAAAAGTGTATCGGATGTAAGAAACAGGTTCTATTTAAGGTTTCCAGCTATTGTTTACTCTTAAGCTGCTCTTGTTAACAAATGATTTAGTAGGTATGAAATTTAATAAAACTCCCTGGTTTTATTTTTATGATATCAGCACCTTTAACAATGTTTCTTAAGAAGAAAATTAAATGTATCTTATTGTGGCCTTGGTTAAAAAACTTGATGATTTGAAAACTTGATTTGAATTAGCTCCTAGATCTAAATCTATATCTAGATCGAAACTTGCTGCCTTAGATGATGTACTTCCATTGCATTTCTAGTAATTCCATTTTGATTAACGGCCAAATTCTCATACTTATCATGATCTACTGCCACTATATTAAGTTACGCCACGAGGCAAATAGATTTTGTTGTTTCCGGTGTGATCCTCAATTCTTCTATCAGGCAGTGGGTGTGTCAGTCATCATTCGTCGTGTTCCAAAAGTTAAGTGAGAAATGTCTTGCTGACGCCTACATTCGTGGTTTGACGAGTGCGTCACAATGCCAGCTTGTCTTCCACAATCTCACCAAACAATCTTTAAGTGATGCGCCAGACTTTCCCGATTCAAGTCTTATGATCGATAATTTCATATTAGGTAGATATATTGTATTTCGATAAATTACTGAGATTTGGAAGAAAACACACCTGGACGTGTTCATTAATAGCGTCGACTTTGACTAATTAAAGTGTGTTTATATCCAATATCTGCCTACCCATAATACAAGCTTCGCTTAGTTTGAAACTAAATGGTGCAGTGACCAAGTGACAAAATGGCCTATTGAAAGCCAAAATCGTTTAACTAAAACATTCATAGGTAATATCTAATCAAAATCGATTTAAAGAAAAAATGTCGGCACATCACTAATCTCCACTAGTCTTGCACTCTTCGTTTCTCTCTTTATAATTTCACATGTCCACTTAACAAGGCATGGTTGTTCTAGCGTAAATGACAACAATAAATTGTTATTAGTCCTTCTTAAGTTTGCTTTTAATTAGAATGATTTGATATTTCCGCCTCAGAACACGTTTCTGAATTGCATAATGGGGAAACTGTTTTCATTAGGGACGTATTTCGGATCCCTTTTTTGGGTAATTTCAGTAATTATACCGGCTTATTAGTTTTTATTACAAACCTCTAATTATTGGGAGCCTACTCGTATACACTGAGTTATCGCGTTGATTCGGTCTTGTTAATTTGTGTTTATACGTGAGAACCAGCTTTGTAGGTGCGCTCATCACGGAATCGAATCAAAAAATCTAAGGGTTAATCACGGTTAGAACTGAATATGAACCAAATTATCCACAAGTTACTCATTTAACCTCTACTGGCTGTCTAACCAGTGTTAGGGGGGCCTGATATAAGTTTGCTAAATTACCATGATATCCATGGAAAGAGTGTGGGTGGTCCTGTTTTCTACCGGAACCATACGGCCACGCTTTGCCCAAAATAACAAATTTTATTATCATTAGCTTTCATATTTTTAAATGATACTTAGAATCTTCCAAGAAAGTAAAACATAATGAATCGAAAGTACAGTGCAATTGTCGAAAAGTGACATCAGTATACGTGCAGTCAAACGAGGCGAAAGTTGGGCGCGGCGATCACGATCTGATACTCCAGCATGGCACGAAATAATGTGGCTTGCTTCTAAGGATTTACAATGACACTTATTTCATTCGCCTGTAAAATATTGACTCACGCTTCTTCAAACATAATGTTTAGTGCAATTTGTGCAGTTTGATTTATTGCTCTTTACTTTTCTCATTTCACTGCGCAAGCGTTGTGCATTCTTAGCAGGCTTTCTGAGCTATGCCTTGTGTTTATTTTTCCCTCAATCAATAAAATATAATATCAAAAAGAAGTATTTTCCCCAAAACGCTCACTTATAGTTGGGCTACTGAAGAAAAAATCTACATTCTTAGAATGCCAAAATCAATTTGTAACTATACAAAAGCCGATTTACCGGATCTGTGTTTCAATCAATTACCTCACTTTTTTGCTAGTGGCCCAGTCATTTAATGTTAAAAACAATCAGGCAAAGAAAAGGCATTGAAACAGGTGAATCACTGCAATAAAAATGAAAAAGCAAATTCCGACTAAAGTGATTCTCATGAAAAGATAAAAGCTTTAAACCGATTATTCTTCTAAAATAGGTATATTGGCTGCCAATCAATTGACTGCTATAAAACAAACAAGATATAACAATGGCAATTTGTATATCGCTACCATCTCACCTCGTCATGGTTATTCGTAATCCATTCCAGCTAAAGGAAAACCTGGCTCAAGTGAGTCACTAGACATGAGTTGCAAATTTATTGATATAAGCCCTGAATACAAAGCAGGCTTAAAGGTGTGTGGTTTGTGAATCATGAAACGAGGACGGAAGTACTTTTATGTGATAAAATTTTTGAGCCTAATCTAGTCGACCCACCGTAAAAGTTCCCCAAAAGAAAATATCCTAAGTATGGATTTAGTTATTCAAAATTCTAAACTTAGTACAGCTACAAGCTGAAATTTACATAGTTAAAAATAAGCATCTTACTAAAAATATAAACCACGATAATGTTATTATTATCTTAAAGTCTAATAACAAGATTTCTCATAAAATATAAACGTAACTTACAGACCAGAAAATATTATCTTTATTTTCTCAAATTCAAAGTTAAAGCCCAAAATCTTATACGATGGAAATTTTCGATAAGTGCGTTTATTGTACTGAAGATAGTGGCGAAGTTTACTAAAAAAGTAGAACCTCTTAACCCGTGTTACGAAACTTGGCACTTACTAAACTATCTTAAGATAATAAGGGCCAAACCCTTTGAAAGGGTGCGGACAAGAGTCAATATTTGCAAATATAAGACGTTATTTAGATGCAAGACACGATCGTCTGCCCTCAAGACTCGGACTTCTTATGCAAATCTGGCTATATCTCCGACTATTCACTAAGAGGTTTATTTGGAGACGTCTTTTGAAACTCCTCAAAGTGGATGTATTAAATTTTTCATAACTGCCCACTTGACATAAAGCAGGAGCTTCTACCGCCTCGGGTTTCTCGTTGAGCGAATTTCCGTATTTGTATTTGCTAGAGACAATTTCATATTATCTTCGCATGGGAGCGAATGTAAGGACGATCGCAGATTTGGCTTTTATCTGATTGTATAATGGTGATTTGAAAACGCTTAGTTGTTGGAATTTTGTACTAAATTTGTGCGTTTTGGCCAATCGTGTTCTTTGTACTAATCGTCAGTAGTATAATATTATTACAAAACCGAGTTTCGATTCGGTCTTAAAAACGACCTAATTCAACTTGAATTTGTTCAGGCTTGTGATTAATTGAATTTCAATATAACTAAGTACAAAAAGCGAGCATTCAGACTGAAAAATGCCCAATGTGTAAAAGTCCTAAGATAGACACAGATGAAAGAATGTGTGGTTAGCTGCCTTTTTCGAAATTGGTCGTATTAGGCGAAAAACACGTGCGCTTTGGTACACCTTAGGATCTTGTCAGCGCCTTTCAATTAGCGCGCGAAAGCGTTTTAAATTGCAAAAATATGGATCCGACTTTACAATTGAGTTTGTCGTTTTCAGCAACTGTGCAAGCCTTGTTCTTTTTAACGAATGTTCAGTGTGTATTAAGAATTTATGATAACCTTTTAACAAGGCACTCTTTTCAGTAATTTGCAACGTCCCGCGATAAATTTTATCAAACTTGAATTTTGAAGTAAATTTACTCATAATTATTTCAGAGAATTCAAATATTACACATTCAAGTTGTCTCTAACATAACGGGGACACAATGCATACTTAAATTATGGAATTACCATCTAAAATATTCGCTCACGTCCTAAGACTCAATTAAGATAAAATCCGACTCACGTTTTTAACCAAAAATGTTGTGGCAACAAAATAATTCCCTTTTAAGTAATAAAGCCTGACCTATCACCCCACCTGTTGTTCCTAACGAATTGAATTAAAGTTTCGCGTGTCAAACCGCAGTAACATTCGAGAGGTCCACAATAACGATATCAAATATTTCAACAGCCATTGTTATTGTCAAGGGTGAGAAGATAAGTTAATAATATAATGATGTATTATTGCCCCTCTATGACTATTCGGCTATTGCCTCAGTCTTACCTGGCATAAATTACAGACATCATCACCTCTCATGATCTTTATCCAATTGTGTTTGAGTCCAAAATTGTTTGTAGAGTGAGAGCCGTAATTTGTTGATATGAACAATCGTGTTGTTATTATGTTTATGGTGTAATGTCAAAATAAAATGTTCCTGCTCTTGTAAGCGCGTCATTAATTCTAAATTTATTCATATTAGCTTACGTGACTACGATTCTATTTTCCATAAAGTAAATAAATATGTTTCGATAACGCGTTCGTGGAATTGGAGTACTTACGTTTATAACGGTACTCTGTATTGTATTCCCAAACGGTTCCTGTTCAGTATTTTCTTATTCTTAGAATTAATCATAGACTAGATGATACTGCCATTTAAATCATGTCATAGAATACGTTTTTGTTGCGATTTAGAAAAAGCTACAACTTAATGTTTTATATTTGTATCTGTTTTTCTGATTATAAGTTCTTCAACATTAAAGAATTTTTTTTTAATTAAATCTCTTGATAGAAATTACATAATAATATTTAAATATTATACTTTTATTATGTACAAATTCTTATCCTCAAAACTTGGACCTCGAAACACTTCAGCACCCCTGTTTGCTCTAACTTTTTTAATTTCATGAATCTATCGTTTGGAAGGGTCACTTTTCATGTTGAATTTGCGAACTTTCAAAAGCGAAAAGTGGTACTTATAGTCAAATATTAATATTAAAAACTAGTTAGGTACTAAATATTTATAGAATTAGTACTCTTTGTATGTAAACTTGTCTTTGTGTCCTGTGCTTTAGATAGTACATTTGTAGAATACTTTGATCAAACAATAGAATCTTTAAGTTCAATTAAGTCATCACCTCACAATTCAGCACCACACGTCTTAGAATGCGGCTCCATTCATATGGCGCAGGCGTCGCGCTCTGTAATACAACCTGCCGATATTAACACATAATGACTGGAGACACTAGAGTGCATCTAAAGGCGCGGACTAGCGTTGCAAGTATAAAATATCGACATTCTATCGATACAACCATTATCATCATCACCAGCCGAGCGAAAAGGATGGATGGATGCGCGCCGTGAGAAAATGTTTTCGATCAATGAGGGTTTTCGCGAATGAAAAATCCGCCAGATGGCAATACGTAGACGCGAGGTCCAAATGCTGCATGATTGGTTATTTTTGACATGACATTGACAGATATGTCAAAGTCCACCAATCACGCAGCAGTCAGACCCCACATCCACGTCCCGCCATCTAGCGGATCTTTCATTCGCGAAAACCCTCATTTATGAACCTTTCGCGTAAAATCGATAAAATGCGCATTCTGGGCTTATAGTCGCCACTCTATTTCGCCAATTTACCAGAGGCAAGTATAAAATTTAGTCTAAACTCCCCTCCTCGCTGGCCAAAATAGTCCTGTCGATATTGACACCGTTTTTACAGGTCGATTTTCGATACTCAAACTATCGATAATTGTACAACTCTAGTGCGGTTTGAATAGAAAATTCACAGAATTACACCTATTAGCCGAGGAAGTGTTGACAATCAACTAGCGTCGATCTTTTGAACACAGAAACTTGGGAATAAGTGTGAATTGGTCGATGAAACAAAAGAATTGCTCGATGTAACAGAGTGGTTAACATTCAGTACTTATATTGAAAGATACTTTCAATCTTTTTATCGTTTCCTGCTACAATACATTTAGTAATATTGTTAGGATTAAGCCCTAAAATAAAGTGGTACAGTGCATCTTTGTATTGGAAAATTATTTTGTACAGTAGATATAGTACAAATTAAAATTACGAAATTATAGCATAGATAACGTTTAGAAATGAAGGAAAAATTCTAACACAATTATTATAAAATGTTAATAAATAAAAAAATATGGAAATGTTTTTATTGCTTAAAATTTAAGCGCCAATAACTATTGCTTAACCTAAAACACTTGATCATTTTTATTAAAATAAACGCATTCGAATCACTGCAAACTTGTATGAAATGAGCTCCCAGTCTCTCGATTCCCCATTTACATAAGAAGCAAACACTCAGCGGTTTACGTACACGTAACACCGTCTTCATGAAGTGTGTAATAGACTGGGATCGGGACTGGATTGTATCCAATTTACTTAACCACGATGAAACAGTATCTGTATAATGCACTTTGATAGAATGTGTTAAAAGTGACAATCGACTGTATATTTATTATCATCATCATCATCATTTCAGCCACAGGACGGCCACTGGCATTGGGGGAGGCCTATGTTCAGCAGTAGACGTCCTATGGCTGAAATGATAATGATGATGATGACGGCCACTGCTGAACATAGGTCTCCCCAAATAATTTCCACATCGCCCGGTTGGTAGCGGCCTGCATCTAGGGATTCCCATTTATTAGCATATCATTATTATGGTCTTATCTAATTTAATGTCGCAGATCTAGCTTCTTGCTAGCACGGTTTAGCGTGGACTAGTTGTTTTATATGAATTATAAGGTCTAAAATGTTTTACTTGGGTTATTTCGTATTCATCCTATGACGTCTCATGATCTCATCCTACTCAATATTTTTCCCTTACTCAATCTAATTATTTTCGTTACTCAACCCACAACAATTATTTCATTTTAAGTTCCTTATTCACCCCGAAAACATTCCTAGCACAACCATTTTAAAAACACTGAAAAATATATGATTTTCGTGAATAAAAACATTATTTTTTAGAAATTTAAGTTAAACTTAATCTTTTGTATTAAGGTCGTTCTACAAAATATTCCTAGAAACATTTTTATTAAACATGTAGGTAATGTTTTTAATAAACATCCAATTTTTATTTCTAATACTACTAGTATACCTATTTGAATAACTATCTGACAAATTAATAAGCGTTGTTTTGCTATTCATACTTATTTTTGGAATATTCCCTTTGGATGAGTATGGATCAATTCTATCTGAGAGCTACCACAGCTTACATTATTATTAGATTCGGTATAAACGACATTCATGATTATTGTACACTCGGCTCGCGGTAACAGAATTACGTAGATGTGAGTTAACTGAATATAATTGTACGTAGCTGCGGTAATTTTAGCTCATAAGCGGTGTGTTTCCAACTACTTCTGCTTTTACCTGGGAGGTTTTGAGTTGAGTTTTGGTTATAATCACAAGTGTCACTAAAAGGTGTTTATTATTTTATCAACTGTACTACGCGGGGGGTTAACTAAGTGTTAGTTAAATGATGTGTGATCATATTAAACTAAATTACTTATTTGTATACAGTGGAATATAGAACCTCCTCCTTTTGTAAGTCGGTTAAAAAACGTAAAAGAAATAATATTTCAGTTTTGTAAAAGATATCAGAGGTTTTGTTATTGGTCAAACTAATTTGTCCGCAAGTTACTTTTTCGCGAAGCATCAAACACTTTTAGTAAGTGTGTAAAGGCCTTTACGGCTTGAATGGATGCTCTAACAAACTAAACAGCATCTCTACAAACGCCACGATTGCGGTGAGCACTACAGTCAATAACATCAATGCACTCTTACCACTTAGCTCGAGCGCCACACAGACCTAGTCTAGAGGCTCTAGGCGTAGAAGTGCTAGAGCACTCCTTCTAACCACTTCCAAGCTGGAAAGAGGCAGTGGTTAAAGAAAGTTTGCTTTATTTGTACAAATTATGTACTTACTTTAAGAATTATTGTAAACCTTTTTATAGTTATTGATACTAAAGTGTCCTAAAAGATAGAGGTAGAGATAAAAATAAATATGAAAATATGGTATACAGGGTGTTAGGTAAATGGGTATATGAGCCGACACTAGCCCATGTTAACATGGGCATATAAATGGTATGGTGAAGTCAGAAATTTGATATCATCATTTAATTTTTTTTAATTTTCATACAAAATAAATTTTATAAAATCCGATTTGTATGAAAAATAAAATAATTAAAATGAAGATATCAATTTTCTGACTTCACCATACCATTTATATGACCATGTTAACATGGGCTAGTGTCGGCTCATATACCCATTTACCTAACACCCTGTATATTTTTACAATTCGTACTTTTGAATAGGTCTGACGAATTTTTTTACTAAAATGTTGGCGAATGTTTTTATACGTCAAATTCCATTTTTGAATCTCACCAAAATTGGAAACGTTTATAAATATTGATACTCTTTCGCTCTTTGTCGTGACTCTGCTGCTTTAAATCACCATATTTTCCATACTATAAAAGTTTGGAAATCTCATAAAAAATGCAACCATTGTCACTCACATTGTCAAAACCACGGGGACCCGTATATTTACAAGGGGATATATCGGGCCCATAAAAAGCCTTTTCATAAATATCCTCCGACACCTCGGAAGGGCTCGTCGTTCAAGATAGGTCCGTAATAAAACCTCCCTCGTACATATTATATGTTATTATAAAGGCCACCTCAAGGGACTCATCGATTCTGTTTAGCCATTAATAGTTTATAACACAATCAGATACGCCCTTAGTGCGGCCGTTTTGGTAGCATTCAGTCACATTAGGGTCATCATTTATAATTCATGTATTTCCCTCTTAAAGATTAACAGAGCTTTGCCATCTTAGTTAACTCTTGCAATAGTTTGGTGACAACCTAAAGTCATAAGTCGATTAAACTTAAGTATAGTTCTCGAACTAATACTTAATCACACACTATTCACAGTTAAATAATTTATTAACTATGTAAATAATACCTAATAGCTACTTCTAAAGAAACACATTCACGATTTTATCACTAATTAATGAAAAATTAATTTACAAAAAAGATGAAGAAATATACAAAGAAAATAAAAAACCTATCAAGCACAGAAGACAAAAATTACCGAAATAAAAAGGCCATCAAAATAACGCAGTTAAGAATTCTACAAAAATACGCAAAGCACTACAGCATCGTGAAATTAACATCATAAAAGACTGGTAAGCAGCATAAAAACAGGGGTTGCAAATTGCATCTTAAAAATACACAGGTTTTATGAGATTAACAGAACGCCCCCGGGTTTGCTTTGATATCACGAGGATCGAAGATCAAACAGTTGAATAAAAACCAACAGGCTTTTAAAGGTACATCTTTGGCGAGAGGAGACTCTAAGTGCCTAATTAGGGAGAGTACTTGGATCACTTTTACTTCACGGTACTTTTGACTTGAAGGTAAAAGGCTAATGGAAACTGTTAGTGTTTTTCATGTGAGTAACGACCGTGGAAAACTCAAAGCGTTTTGATATCTAAGGTACTTGATACAAATAAGGCCTACGTTCTAATAAGGCCTATACATCAGAAAACACAGATAAATAAATCCTACCGGGATAATACTTCAAGGACACGTACTCATATGCCATATAACCCAGTAGAGAGCAAAAGCGTCCCGATCCACGATCCCAGCACCAATTGGCACGCGTTCTTCTAAGGTGGTGGGTGATTTCGTGCTCCCTTATAAAAATCCGGCGATTTCAACTTAAGTTTTTCGTAAAAATGATGCCGTTTAGATTAAGCTTTTTTTAGTAATCGTTTCTTAATATTTCTTACTAGCTAAAAATAACCTTAATTTGTACTACTGGCTATAGATGCACTGTTTGTAAATTTTTAAAGACAACAAGAGCGAGATGTCTAATAAGGCCTAGGCCTTATTTCAGCATGGTAGGCCATATTAGATACTTATGTCAACACCTGATTACGGACAAATTCATTAAACTAAATGAGTCAAAGAATAACAAAATATTTATTTAATAAGAATGTTACTAACAACACAGAAAAGAAAAAGAAAACAGTGTCAAAAAACATAACAAAACCTGTAAAAAAAAACAAACAAAATACAAAACCAATAAAAAAAAAGAAAAAAAAAGGCGTATGTATAAATCTAAAGGAAAGGAGAATAAAATTTGGTATTATCATGCCTGTCTCGAAGACCAAGTAGCAGATATGCGACCATAAAGGACTGCTTTAGGTGGTATTACAAAGATTGTGTAGGAGTTCGTAATGATGATTCAGAAGCCTTTTTATGCCCTGGTTCTAACAAAAAATTAGATCTCATTTTGTTTACAAAAATTCAAGACTAAATGATGTTCCTAAACTGATTTAAGTGAAAGGTTTTATGTGTAGGCCTTATTCGAACACGGTGTTTTAATAAGCCCTATGCAAAAAAATAATATTGTTTGTTTTTGATATTTTTTTTGATAATATATGTAAGGAATCATTACTTTGTTACTATGAATATTTAATTTTATCTATAATTTATGTATAATTCTTAATAAGTGGAATTTAAATTTATCTAGAGATGTACAGTATATTTCTGTTTACTTGGTATGTAAAATTTTGATAACGCAAACAAATCGACGTGGTTAATGTTATGAGACCGCATTTTGTTTAATACAATCACAATTTTAAGGTCTAGAAGCATTTAAATCACATAGGCCTTATTCCGTGTAGGTGATTTAATAAAGCCAAAATCAGTGGTTTCGTAATTTGCTTATTTTGAATAGATTTAGTTAAAAATTGTGTTATTTTTTGTAATATTGCTAAAATTAAAGGATGGAAGAAGTTAATTAACCTTGATTTTGTTGATTGGCGTAAATATTTATTGAAATATAAGCATTTAAAGTTAGGTAGGCCTTATTTGTATCAAGTACCTTAATTGAGAATTTACAAGTAGCCAACTACACTGCATAACATCTAACACTAAATAGTTGTTATATTTAAAAGCAGCGGTTCCATTAAAGACATGAAATATCCAGTAAAAATAGTAAATTTTATGGTACCATACATTACCATAAATTTTTTTGAAAATGTTTTTAACTACATAGGTAATTTACTGCCAATATAAGTATTAACAACACCTGCAATATTTGAATTTAGGACATACATCGCTTCGTCTGCGCTTTTTGAATGATGGAATATCGATCGTTACCAATATCCAAAACATGATATTAATTTACATTTTTCACAATGCATTTACACAAACATGGTTCTCTCCAAAAGTAGGTATAAGAGTACGCATTAATGAAACAAATACGATTTGCGGGAACTTTGTAGCATCATAAATACACGTACGAGGCAAATTAATTACCAATTTTGTACGAAACATTTTACCCTTTTCAAATAAACTCGATGTAATGCAAACGCGTTTTGTTTGCGTGGA
Source organism: Ostrinia nubilalis (assembly GCF_963855985.1). Classification (NCBI taxonomy): domain Eukaryota; kingdom Metazoa; phylum Arthropoda; class Insecta; order Lepidoptera; family Crambidae; genus Ostrinia; species Ostrinia nubilalis. Next base: position 10,982,702 of record NC_087098.1, read on the forward strand.
TCGTATTTATTTATTTGTAAACTCGCAAAATACAGATTATTTTAGCCAAATATAGGATTATATTACTATGTTTATATTTTTGTTAATTTGTATTTTTAGTTGGAACACCATGATAAATTCACTTTCTTTTATCACTTTTCAAGGTGTGAAAAAAGGCAAATGAAACATTTGTCTAAACAAATGGCATTGATGGAAAAGAGTGAAATCTCAAAATTAAAATCTAAATCCAATTTTGTTATAAATAAAACGAATAAATCAGTCAAAGAGGCAGGTGTGTAAAAGGACCGAACATTTTTCTGATTTGTTAATAACTTTTTTGAGCTAGTGACCGTAAAATAGATGTGGATGATCATTAATTATTTGAAGGGAGGCAGTTTGTTTTAACTCGGTCACGGGCTACAAATTTATGTATGGGAGATACAATTTAGGGACTGTCGCTCCAGGTTATTTTATCTTTTACATGTTGAAAAAAAGCCCTAAATAAATATCCTATCCGAGGATAATTAGAACAATCATTAAACAGCCAAAGGCGATGCTGTGTTAAGCTAATTAAGAATCTCATTTCCACAAATATTTTTCCTTGAAGGAATCTTTACAAATAACCTGTGTAAACAGACTGCCGTGTAACATATGTATGAATATCGAATGTCACACTTTCAAACAGGTGTACGAGTATGCTTTAAGTTTTTTGCTTGTTATTTAAATATCATCTGGCCGATGATAAAATCCAAACAATCTCACCTGCTTCATTCGGAGCATATTGTCCGTTCACACCTTACATGGTGTTTACTTTTTATGAAATTAGTTAAAAACAAATAAGCATCTACGAAGATGTACGATCAGCACAACTTTCTCACAATATGATTGACATGAGAAAGTACCTCTAATTCGCGTGCGAATATTACGACAAATACGAAAAACACTTTCACTCAACCCGAACCTTTGATTGAAGACCCACACGTGTCTCATCGTTTACCTGATAACGTTTTTATTATAAACTGACACAATCTACGTAAGATTGCGCATTTGGGTCAAATTTTTTGTGAGGTTCACACGCCTACACGTGTGGAAAATCCTTTGCACAATTGCACGAAACTTAACAATTGTCATTGGCATTATTGTGGTAAACGTTGCGCTACAATGGCGAATTCTGTTGACCTAATGACTCGTTTCGCTGCCGTATCAGGTAACATGCGACAGATGCGACGAAGCCAGATAGTGGGAAAGTCTGAGATGCAAACTAAGGCAGACGTGACTTTGCTAGACTTTCTACTGTAATAGGGTGCACTTAACTTGTCATTCGTGGGAACACGAATTATAGGTATGACAATCTCGGGTGTCATCAGCGAAACAATGGGAAAGTCTGCATAAAAGTTAGTTTCAATTTGGTGGGTGCACTTAGATTAGAAATTAATTGGTGGAATTTCGGTTGTGCGTTCAAGTGGGTGATTAGTGCGCACTTAACCGATCTTGAAGCCCTAATCCGCGCGCGTCCCTATTAATTTGGGATGGAACATGCGCCGGGCTATTGAAACAGTCGGTACGAAGTACTTTAACGGTTTAACACGCTCTGTGGGCAATTACGCGCGTCCAATCCCATTGGGCAGCTATTAATGTGGAATATCTAGAATTATCTGAAATTTGAAGCGCCATTCAATTTTGTCACAGGTGTTAAGTTGAATTAAATTTCAATTTAGAGTTAAATTACAGTCGATTGCGTCGCTGTGAATGTAACTTATCATTTTGCACCTCTAATTTTAGTTTCTACGTGCTTTATTAAACGAAATTTTGTTCATTTTTGATTCAGTATCTAGATTTCGTTCCCGTTATATTGCGGGCGGTAACTGCATGTATATCATTTTAAAATGAAATTTTGCCGTCTAGGTGTATTTAAAGCGTTTGATTTAATAGTTCCCTTTAAAGATGCTTACAAAAAACGTGCTCGGAAATAATTTCATTTGCTCAGACGTATCGTTTCTTTGTGTCATTATACCGTGCCTAATTTAAATGAACAAATTTAACTTCAATTATTTTGAAGTGGGGCGGGTCGATCCGTATCCTTTTCACGTCTACCCTTCCCCTCATTACAATCCACAATCGTACAGTTCTACATCTAGATAAGAACCACCCATCTTTATTTTCCTACTGTTCTCCCCTGTGTTCCGCTTTTGGGGGCGCGTTCATTTCATTTCAATTCAATTCGTAGCAAACGAATTCATTTTTTCCGCAGCCATAGTAGGAAACTACTGATGATTCTGCTGATAAGTTTCAAATCTGATATTTGGGACTGTGGGATACCTTTTCATATTTACATTATAATAACAGCCTGACATCTTATTTTAGAATTTATAACAATAGGGTTTTGGGAGCAATTTTGGAATTCAGTCGTGTCTTATTAGGCAAGTCAAATACTAAAACAATTTCATAGAAACATAGTTAATAAGCTATTACAAAACATGAGAAAATCAAACTAGTTAGTATATGGCCTGTAACTTAAGTTGATTGTTCACTGACTTAGATCTAACCAGATCTTTTGTATGAAAAATAAAATGGCTTTTTCTAAATCAGGACGTAGAGGCTACGGATTGAACACTGATAGGTACGAGTAATATGTCAAAATCGTATGCATATAACTTTACACATACGTTTTTATTGTATTTATTACAGCTAGGAACAAATAACATCTTCTCATAAACAACAATACCTACATTTCATTTTTTTATGTTTTGACACAGTATACAGCCTACTTTAAATAAACGCGAAACAATCGTGACGCACGCGCAGCAATCCGTGGCGCCATCTCACGACGTTTGTCAAAATTGAGAGCAGCAAATACACCCAACATAGCGTCAACGCAAATTGACTCTATTAGTAGGTACAAACGACGGCACTTCAAGTTTCACACTGTGCTATCTTAAGTACTTGAGATAGGGATGATTTTGTAACAAAAATGTAAAGTCTGATGTGCCACGTCTGTAGTCTGTACATTCATAGTTCTGGTGGTTGTTGTGTAGGTACGTAAGCAAGGCGCGATTGAAAAAAAAAACTAGTAAAAAAAGCACTTTCTGAGTATTTATCTGTAAAATAAAAATAGATAGGATAGTTAACTTTTTTTCAAAAGTATTTTGCGCCTGTCGTTGCTTTTAGTGCCCGTCCCCGAAAATATTGAGCGTTCTCTATTTAGAACTGTCACTTTATTATACGTGTCATCACGCTACACTAGCTCCAATGCAATAATAGAGCCCTAAAACGCTATAAAATGGACGCCAGAGTGACGCCCTATAGCAATTTCATATTTGTGAAATGGCACGCTCTGTATAGGCACTCGTCACCGATCTATTTTGCGAGTGGTGTGTATGAAATGAAATGACGTACAGTCCGGCACGATTGCGATTATTAATAGGTTGATACTGGACTTTATACTTTGATCCATGGTGATAGAGTTGATGATGTTAGTTGTAGGGGCAAATAAATATTTGCGAAGTTCCGTAGCTGCACCGTCAGCTTTTTCCCTTGTTGCACCCTAATCGAATCGCTGCACGCATGGTGTCTCCCGTCTTATGGGTTGGACCCCTGCCCCGGACATCAGAGGTCGCGTCGAAAAATAAATACGTTCCCAAATCTGGTGTGGTCCTAATTGGACCCTTTTTCCGGTCTTCGTATAGGGTTTGCTAAATTTTCGTATTGTTAGCCGTTTTTGTGAGCTGTTATTATGTTATTTAGATGGCGATCATGATTGTTTAAAAAGGAATTGGTTGAAGAATTCGTTTGGGAATCGTAATTTCGTGAAGTAATTTAAAGTGATGATGAGTTAGGCATTAGTTGGTACCTGATTCAAACTTAAGTACTTACAGCAACATAATATTTCTGCCACAGTCTTTCATTTTTCTTACGACCAAGAGTGAGTTTTAATTCCACATTGGAAAAAATCATGCTATAACGGCAATGATAGGGTTACTTACTCATTTTAAATCTTTTATATGGCAGTAAAGTTCTAATTTAGTTCAAAATTACTTGTTGGTAAGTCAACCTGCTAAAACTGTAAATAGCTATTTCATTATGAACTGTAACACTATAATATAAAAACCTGTAACTTAGCACAATAAAAGTCCTATAAGACCAAAAAAAAAACTATTTTCTAATAAGATTTTACTATTTTCTTATAAGAAAATAAGATTTATCTTTATGTAGTAAACCTTATTAATATTCCTTTAACAAAACCTCTGTAAGCTTCAATTATTTTCCTATAATAATTCGAATTCGGCCGTCATCTGACTAAATCTATACATCATCTCTGACTAATTCTACGATAGTATCCCACTTTATTATAGTCAATTTTAACAGCTTATAATATAGTCTTAAGTCTTACGGGTAAAGTTGAGTATCGCCTAATATTCTGGTATTGGTTATTTTGTTTGTCTTAAAGTAGGCTCAGGGCACGCGTGGAGCGGCTTGACAGCGCGCGTCGTCTTTCGATATGCTTGGCTGGAACGAATTGTCTCACTATGGGGGAACTGGGGTAAAGTGCGTTTTGCTAGGGCCTACAGTGTTGTGAAAGTCGACAAAGTAATATGGCCATTTTAGTCCTGTTTAATTTAGTTGCGAGAAATAGATCTAAGTAATTACAAAGTTTCTTAGCTGTAGGTGCCTTCATGATTAAGAGTAGGCGCACACCGTTAATTTTTCGTCGGCCGATAAGTAGTTTAGTCGGGCATTTGATCAGTATGGGCATGTATGGGAGTGCGCACACTACGCCGATTCGATTTGGCCGATTTTTCATACAATTTAAAATCGGGCACAACTATCGGCCAACTAAAATCAACGGTGTGCGCCTACTCTTAAACTGCACGTCACATGCTGCACCCAACACAGTGGATATTGTTTAGCAGCAGTTATATAGTTTTAACATCCATTGGTAAAATCTGCTAAATTAGAATACTAAGTTACGAGTAGCTTCTTCCAAGTAGGCAACTTTGACCTTTTACGCTGTAAATTTTACAACATGTGAATGATAACTCACTCGTTTGCATTCTATTCTAAATGCAGAATATACAGACATACTCACAGGAATGAAAATGAAATTCTTTTAATAATTCTAATAAGAACATCTCGAGCATTTTCTTATTGGAGCAAATAACGTTGGAGTTATAACCGTTTTTATTTCCAAATATAATAATAATGTGATGCCCCTAGCATAACGGCTACCTCCCTACATTATGACAAATGCAACATCCGGAAAAGAATCCAAGACCCCTTTGAAAGTCCCCAAAGTCACTTTAATATACGATTCTTATTAGGATAACTTTGTCATACGTCAAAAACAATAAAGGGCATTTCTGTGATAAGTATTTTGACGCAAGTAACGCAATTTACTTTAATTTAGGGACCAAGAAGGAAATTACGTAACCAATGAAAGTGATAAAAACTGCAATTAATTATTTTAAATATAAAGAATTGAATAAACCGGACAATACATCAAATAACTTCTTCTTACGACAGTCTAATTCACTTACTGTCAACATAATGCGTAGCAATAAAAACCGTCTTATGCTCATTATAATTTAATATATTACGGAAATTATTATTCGAAAGGTAAAAAAATCCGATTTCTGTTTTCCCTTATTCTGCTCAATATGCCATAAATTCTGATCAGTGTCCATTCGTAGCGCGAGAAAAATACTTTTTAATTTTCATGGTAATTCGAGAAAGCTACCTTTATTTGGTAGGCTGAGACTCTACAAGCCTGCTTTACATCTACATGGCAACTTATAGAAGCTATAGAAGAACTCGTTCATTGTGTAAACCCATTATTGTTATTGGCTTTGTATTCTCAATCGTAAAGGTATGGACGTAAATCAGCTTTTACTTTACGTTTTAGATTTAAGTCTAAGAAATCTCTCGAACATTCTTTAGTTTTATTTTTTATATTATTGCATAGAAAATGCCAGCATATTCTTGAATTAGCTAATAGAGGATTTAAAGCTATGTCAATATTGAGAGAAGGAAAACATTTCATTTATTTTTCTCAACAAAGCTTTTAGAATACAGGAAATATTATTAAAAATATCAACGGACAATCGTAATTTTCCGCGCTGCCGCACCGCCGAGAGAAAAATGCACCGTTTTTCTGACTGACGAGGGATCTAAGCGGGAGTTTTTATTTTTTATGACGTCATTAACTGAAGGAAGCGAGGGCAAATAGAGCCTGCGGTCGCCTCTATTTTAAACTGTTGATTGCAGTAACGACCATCGTGATTTACAAGGGCTTAAGTCCCCTTCTTGTTGACATCAAAGACTCAGGTTAGGAGATAGCACTGTTTTGTGGTAATAGAGTGGTTTAGATTTGGTTGCAAATATGCGTGAAATATGCTGTTTTTGTCGGGCCCCTTAATTGCATATTATAATCCACAGAGTCCAAAAAGTTATAATGGAAAATCCTTTGTCTAAAAGTTCATCAAAATACAACAGTATATTGGTGAACTTATAGATAAAGGATTTTTCAAGATTTCTTCCTAGAGGTGAAGTAGTTCCTTTTGCAACGCCTATGGAATTTTAAGTGTGTTGAGTACGGTAATATCATCTTAAAAAATAATACAAGTAGCATCTTCAAAACCTCCGTGATGTGTATTAAAGTTATGTAAATAACAAAAAATATCGTCCCAACCAAAAACAAAAACGACACCTACAGAGATTAGGTTACAAACACAAAAGAGCGTTACATTCCGTCGAAGATCACGTAATCTGTCAAAACAACACTTCGAAAAAGTGACAGGTTGTTAAGAAATCGTAATGTGAACAAAATCCTCGCAACGGGGGGCGCCACTGTCACACGATCCTGGCTACCGTTCGCTGTCGGGCCCAGTGAACGTCATTTGTGGGAGCTATCGGATTTCGTACACGACAGATTACCTATTAGTAACGTTTTAATTAAAGAAGTGTGTAAGATTTTTTTTTTCATTTTAACCGCATTTTTATCGGAACTGGTCAATAAGTAAAGATTAGGTCTAAAGACCATGCAGTAGGAGCGGATTTAAAACCTAATATACGTTAAAGTAAATGTTTCTTTTTAATACATTCATATTTCATACATTCATCTGAACTTAGTGTATGTGACGATCAGGCGAAAGGTGGAAGCGAGTTTCAAGGAATTAATTATCTTACCTCCAATTACCGAAACTTGTTTGAAAAGTATTAAAGACGCGCGTGTCATACGATTTCCTTTAATAAAACACATGATTTTGATTTCATACGGGGACTTTATTTTTTTAGGATCTACGGAACCCTGTAAAGAGTTCATCTGGGATTATGGTTTGCAAATTGTACCTACTTGGATGTATGACTCTCAAATTAATGTTCATGTTAGAACCGCTCTGGTCTAGAATCCGTTAGTTGCAATTTGTTATAATCACTATGTAAAGAAAGCTCTACCTTAGAGTTGATTCAGAAACTCATTTGCGGTTTGTGTTTTTGATACCAGCTGTCTCTTGGCTCAAAATAGTGCGTCCAAATGTATGTTTACAAGAGGACATAATTTAATAGTTCGTGTGGACTCTTACCGATACTGTCATTATACACAAATCGCGAAATATGTCAAAATGTAATACTACTGTAATAAAATTCTGAAGTTATTATTTCACAGCAGTAATAAGGTTAAAGTTTTATATTATTATTTGTTTCAGGTGGGAGTTGTAACACTGATAAAACGTTTATACACCTTTGATTATGATAACCAGGCTTTTTTCTTTCAAAATCAGAGCTTAAAACATTTTAAGAAATAGTCTAGGGCTTATTAGAATCTTATAAGTGTAGTATTTATGTGTGTGTTAATTGCATAAAATGCTGCAAAGTTTATGTCACTTCCATTTAAGTCAAGTAACAAAATAAAAACAGCCAGATCTTTTGCCAGATGTGTATTTTTTAATCCTATTGCTTTATTACAGAAGTGCGACTGAGCGGATAATTTTGCGGTCACCGCACGGGACGGAGGCTGGAAGCCGCAACGACTCGTGCCTTTGACAACCAACACTAGGCCAGTAGAAAAAGGAGGTATATTCCGCTTAACCATATAATCAACATATTTCTTAACCGGACGGTTAAATTGTTAAATATCTGGGTCGTAAGACAATAGACAATGTAATTTTAAAGACAGTAGTCACATACTTATTTCTCAAGGTAAAAAGTAAGTAGGATTCCGTGGAGGGTAGTTGAACGGGAAGCATGGTCGATCTGTTTTAATGGTTTCAATTTATTATTTAATGGACTTTAGTGTACAAATTTGGTGTTATTTTGTGTTCTAAAGTGCAGTGAAGTGATAAATTATAAAAAACATTAAAATCGAGTGGGTTGTCGTATGAACAACCCGCTTTGGACCCGGTGGCGTCTCGAAACCTGCTTACGGGCATACTTAACTCCACGGAATCCATGAAAAATCAATAGAACTGAAACACCCACGTTCTATTGATAACTATGTCAATATTTTGCACTCGACATTGGCAGAAATAAACCTCCCAGAGAGGTTTGGTTGCCACAAATAAAAAAAAAAAAAAGTAAGTACTAGTAATCTAAGCAAACAAGTAAATTCTTTTGTTTATTCCTGTTCACTTCCAAGAATTATGATCAGAAATTTTTGACAGTTTCAGACCACCCCAAGTAAAAAGGAAAAATGTGCAGTAGAAGATAGAGAATAATTAAATTATGTTAATTTAGATACCACTATCATGCCCAAAACTCCCGAAGCAGCGCCACGACCAAGATCAAGTCCTGTGATCTATTTGTTCACCTCAAGACGAGGTGAAGAAAATCGGCAAGACCTGGAGCGAGATCAATCGCGAAGCTCAAGACCGAACGCGATGGAGGACTGTTGTGGACGCCCTCTGCCCCATCTAGGGGACACAACATTTTAAAGGCTGATTTTTCAATCGTCAGATAACTTTTTACTGAAGAATAAACTTGTCATTTTGACATATTTCTCAAACTAAGGCTGAGTTGCACTATCTAACTTTAACGGTAAGTATGACGGTAACCGGTGCATATTGTATGGAGTTTGACAGATTTTTGACGTTTGTTAAAGTTAAAGTAATATGGTGCAACCCACCCTTAATTTGTCAATGTGCCAAACTTATTCTTCAATTAAAAGTTATCCAACGATTGAAAAATCAGCCCTAAGTCAAGTAAATCACTGCCAGTTGGATTTTTGAGGTTTTTCCAGCAGATTTTAGTTCGCTTGTGTCCAAATCAATCAGCAAACCATTGTCACCCTATAGCTTATTACAACAAGGCGCTCGAGCGCGTAATGCTGCGGTTGGCGGCGATTGGAACCGTCTCTGGACGGTCTGAACGCGGGAGCTTTGATGGGCCACTTGGTGCCGGATTAAAAAATAGGGCAATCACCTTGTTAGGTGATTTGGTAGTCTAATTAAATAATTTTCATGACAGTTTGTTGCCCCGTTTTAAGGTATTGTCATTGATAAAGACAGGACTCTACCAAAGTAGAGACGAACTGAGCGTTTTAAAACAATCAATATACCTAATATAATTTTGCACGCTACCTGCGTACTATAAGGTATGTGTGGCGTGCAGTGAGTGTATGTATGCATCCCCACAGTTTTCTCTAACTACACACCCTAACTGAAAAACATCTCATCTTCGCTTCAGACATTTTCACTTTGGTGGAGTCTGGGCCTGAGAAAAATTATATCTTCTTCTTGTCTATATTTGGATTATTGTAATAAAAAGTTTTAAAATTCTATGACAATTAGTTCACAGGAAATCTCCGCCTACAGTCCGTATCACTGATGAGGAATGTTGATGTTCAGTTGATCATAAATATTACAAAATATCGTACTGTTATAAAAATCACACTCAAGTCAATCGAACTAATATTTCTTTTGGTCGTAACCCACATCGTGTGAACGGTATATTTTAAAATTTCATTTTTCACACTCTCGATGACTGTAGCATTTAGAGCGTCTTTATTAACATCGTTTGTGTTTTGGGCCCGTTACCGCAGTCTTATTTCGAAATATTAACACAGTTTTAAATATACAAGTAGTTAACTTTTATGGTATCAATTCGACCGATTTTTCACGGTCCCATCCTGTTTCAATGACGTCCAATTGTATCCGATTTAGGATTCAATGAGTCGAAGCCGTGCGTGAGACACCACATTGAAAGTTTATAGTTCCTTTTATTACTTTTAAATGAGACTATTAAATTTATTGTTCATATGATTAACTTTACGACAGCACCGGTTCCGTGATGTTGCGCCATCGCCGTTTCGCCTTATCTCTCAGATTGGTAAGGCTCGGTTTTTATATCTGAGCGAACATTAATTAGGTTATAAACTAGGAAAGTTAAGAAATTAGCCGATATCATCTACGTTTATGGCCATCAAAACGATAAACGCGATCGTTTAAGATTCAGTTTATCTATAAAGCGAATGACCTCTCCAATTGCCTTTGATGGTTAACGAGAAACAAAAGATGGTTATAAAAACTACAATAGGAAATATTAACAATTGATTTTAATGGCATCAACACGATTGAATCTTTTAAAACGGTGCCAAGGTCGATTCATAGGTTTCGGTAGTTTAATGAAATCGATCTTGCATTTTTGAAATTGAAACCAAATGAACTATGAATAGAGAAGTCGTGCTCGTGACACTTCTGTACGGACATCTAACGAGGCAAATAATAGCGTAATCCAAATATCAAGTATTATACTGTTTGTACAATACCATCATCTAATTCTAATGTAAATAAACAGAATTTGGAAACCCGACATACATGTTTTGGTAAGCTCTACGTATCGGGCCAAGGCTGAACAACAATAGTAATTGTTGAAATAACACTTTGGAAGATGAAAAGGGATCTTATGAGATGTATCAGCTTTGCAATAAATCGTTCATAACGCCTTCAGCAAACTGAGCACTCTTGACACAAATAGTTTGGCATTGAGAATGCGTGTAAATATTTCTAAATAAAATTATACGTTTATATCTGTTAAGCTTTTGATACAACACTTACGCATATGCATGTACCTATTTGATACGAGTAATAAACTGTCAGAAACTGATATCGAAATTTATAATCACTTCAAGCTCGAATTAATAAAATTAAGGAGGTATTTATTCATCAGTGATATAATAAAATAATACGTAATTAAAAACTTCAACAGAGGATTTTAAAACCCATTACCAAGTTAAACAACGAGAACAGAAGTCAAGCTCGCTAATTTTGAATATTCAAATATAAATGCGAAAGTAACTCTGTCTGTCTGTCTGTCTGTTACGCTTTCCCGCTTAAACCTCGCAACCGATTTTGATGAAATTTGGCATAGAGATAGTTTGAGTCCCGGGAAAGAACATAGGATAGTTTTTATCCCGGTTTTTGAAACAGGGACGCGCGCGATAAAGTTTTTCTGTGACAGACAAAATTCCACGCGGGCGAAGCCGCGGGCGGAAAGCTAGTATAAAATATAGGTTTATATCTGTTAAGCTTTTGATACAACACTTACGCATATCGCACCCTTCCTGGAATAAGTACGCAAGTGAAAAATGCCAACTTTTCAGGAGCGTAAAAAAACTGTCCTAAAAATTTATTACCATTATTAAAAATATGTGCTATACATCAAAAGATAGCTAAAAATGTCTGTGAGGGGCCTATGTATTTATATTTAAAATACACTTAATAGGTTTTGAGAAAAACTTAAAAAAGAGCGTTGCGTACTTATTCCGCGAAACATATTTAACACCTCATTGTTGTAATTATGAATATTGCATTGTTGACATGTAAAGGAATACATGCTGTTTGGTATTATTGCAGATAACCACTTATTGGCGTTCAGATTTAGTCGTGCATTCAACGTGTAAGTGTAGTTTACGTAGTTTTTCCTCGAACTATTCGTATCGAAATAAATTCGTAAAAAGGATAACGTACTTTTACCTTGTGAAAAATTACATAACTCATGGTTGTATTTAAAATTATAGCTTTATTCAAAATCAAAAAGTTACAATATTTTTGCATAACTATATTATAATTTTCGAAAATTGCATTTTTAGGGAGAGACGAGCTATCAAAAGGACTAATGCCTGTTTTCAACATAATCCCTAATTTGTAAGTGACTTCTATGGTGATACTTAACAGGAATTTTGTTTTTATAGGGGACACTAAAAAATTTGGGATTAATGGTGAAAACGGGCATAAAACTCATTTATTTTTGCAAGTAGGCTTTTATAAAGCACTTTTATAGTTTTACACTCCCCAGTATTAACCCAACCACTGCTTCAGGACTTTTTTTTTTACCGAAGCGGTAGATAGATATTTTGTAGTTACCATTTAAAACAGAAAATCCACAATCACCATTTGCAGACACCAAACCGAGGAATGAACTGCCGCCTACAGTATTTGCGGACCAATACGACCTAAAACCTTTAAGAGCAGACTCTAATACTTTAAAGACAATCAACGCACCTGTAACTCACCGAGGAGCGGGTGTCTATGGGCGGCGGGTAAACACTTACCATCAGTTGATTCGTCTGCTCGTTTGCCTCCTATCCCTTAAAAACCCAAAAACATAACCACTCAGGTCCGTTCAATTAGAAAGGAAGTTACAGAAATCACTAGACCTAAAAAAAGATCAACGAACACACAGATTTTTTTTATTAAAAAAGATACCTACCTGAAAAAGAAAAAGAAACAAGACTGACAGTATACTTACCTCATCATGCGGTCGTCTGGAATAATACGGACACAACTCGCTCACGATTATATTTGATGCTTTGTGTTAAGGTTCGATTTATATTTCACTGAATAACGAACTGCTTGTAGGTTCCCAGCTGCAAGAAAACCCGAGAAATATTATAATGAGATGAAACGTGTTGGCTTCATAAATGACTGTTTAATGTATGGATAAAAGTTGTTTACTCCCAACCGTCAACAGATGGCGTTGTGCTTACTTGACTCGCGGTGTTAAAGTATTTTTGTGCACTCTTATATAGTAAATTCGAATGTTTTTGAAATATACACTCTTACTACAGCTAAGGATTTGTTTTATTTCTACAAACTAACATCCTAGCTTTTTTTGGGACACTAAACATTGTGGTCCTTCGGTACGCCGGATACAGGCTACCTTGAGGGAGTTGTTTAGCTGGCCGCCTTCTTACACCGACACGGTGACGGATCGTTGCTTATGGTGTATTTGCCTTGTGAAGAAGAGGTGCGCAAGGAAACAGTTGCAAGCAGATTCAACAGCACCAGAGGGCGCTAAAAGCAGCAAAGTTTGACCGATTGTGGCGGCGACGTCTCCAGAGGGCGCTAAAAGCATTGCTGTTCGATGTTGGAGTAGAGGGCGCTAAAAGCAGCAAAATTCGGACGACAGTGGTGGCGACGTCTCCAGAGGGCGCTAAAAGCAGTGGTGTCTGGTGTTGGAGTCAGAGGGCGCTAAAAGCAGCGGTGATCAAAGTTGGAGGTAGAGGGCGCTAAAAGCAGCAGAGGCGACGTGTGAGTAAAGTGAATATTTGTATCGGAGCTTCACTCTGGATTTGTGTTTAGTTTGAACTTGGACTTTAAAAATATTTAATAGTGATAAATTTGAGACTTGTAATTTTCTTAAGATAATGTTCTCTGTAGGACTTAGAATAGTTTTGTAAAAAGTGTACTTACGGGGAACCTATGCCCAAATTTTTCCAAGTGTTAAATTGTTGAAAGACTTAGAAAATTTTTGAGATCTTTTACTGGAGTGTTTGTTTGTAATTTTGAACTTAGAAAATTTTTGTTGATTTATATAAAACTGTTTAACTTAATTGTTTTACTAAACACTGCTCATTGCTAGTACGAGTACAATCTGTACATGTCACAAGATCTTGAGAAATCTTTTCATTCCATGGACTCTTCTGATTTAAGTATGGAAGCTTTGTCGAATTTACAGGAAGATGTTAGGGCAGGGATTAACAAGGGAAAGATTAATTTTAAAAAGTCGCCTAAAGACAGAATAACTAAAGTATATATAAACACGCGTTTAGAAACATTGGAAGAACAGTGGAAAGCGTTTGTGGACACTCATCGTACTATTATCACCGATGTAGATACGGTCGAATATAAAAAGTCTACTTATTATACTAATGATGTTTACGAGGTTACGCAGGAACTTTATTGGGATTATAAGAGCTTACTAAAGGAGACTTTGGCTAATATTACGTCTTTGGCAGTTAGTAATGACGATTTAGACGTTTCTCAAAATGTAATTTCGGCCAGTGCTCCCTCCGTAAAGCTGCCAAAAATAACAATCCCAACATTTAGCGGTAACTACACTGAGTGGACCACGTTTAGGGACTTATTTGAATCCTTGGTAGATAGTAATACAGCTCTTAAGAACGTACACAAGCTCCATTATCTGAAAGCTCATCTTACCGGAGAGGCGGAGCAATTACTGCGGCATGTCCCTGTTACTGACGCAAATTATCAGGAGTCATGGTCTTTGTTGAGAAAGAGGTACAGTAATAAAAAGTACTTATCTAATTCTTTGCTTAAACGACTGATAGGCCAGCCAAGCATCACTGTCGAGTCATCAACAGCTATCAGACAATTATTGGATACAACCTGTGATTGCTTGAATGGTTTAAAAAATTTAGGGCTAAAGACGGATTCGTGGGATGTATTGGTCATTTACATAATCGGTGCCAAGCTAGATTCCGAATCGCGAAAACTCTGGGAAGCAAAGATTAGTGTTACAGATGATCATCCTTCGATGGATCAATTTAGAGAATTCTTGGAACACAGGTTTCGATCCTTGGAATTTTTGATTCCAAGTTCTAATAGACAGAATTCCAGTCGTACTAATGTTAATGTTCATCACACCGTTACAGTAACATGCCCGTATTGCTCCGACGATCACAAATTGTTCACTTGTAAGAAGTTTGCTAATGAAAATATTGAATCACGTCGTAGTTTTGTCCAAACTAATGGTTTGTGTTACAATTGTATGTGTCCAGGACATTCAGTCTTCACATGCCGTCAAACCTCAAGGTGCCATGTATGTAAGAAAAAGCATCATTCTCTTTTACATCCTAGTGTTCCAAAGTCAGCTGAAAATAGTGTTAATGGCTCTTCAGTTGACAAGAGTGTTGTTGTAGCAACTGCCACTTCATCAATTAATGATGATAATAATGTTGTAGAGTCATGTGCAAATAACCATAACCAAGTACTTTTGGCTACGGCTCTAGTCGATGTGGAGTCTGGATCAGGTATTTGCAAGACATTCCGTGCTTTATTAGATCAGGGATCCCAGGCTTCATTTGTTACAGAATCAGCAGTACAAGCTCTTGGCCTGCAGAAAGTGCCTGGCAAAACATCAATATCTGGTGTTGGTGATCAGAATGACTCTATTGTCTCAAAATCAATAGTTAGTTTTAGTCTCAAGTCAATTCATGATCCCAACTACCAGATTGTAGTTAAGGCTCATGTTTTAAAGAAACTCACATCGGTTATCCCGTCTAAGAGGGTGAGAGTGGAAACGATACCCAATATTATTCATCTACAACTTGCAGACCCAAATTTCCACATCCCCAATAAAGTTGACCTTCTGTTGGGAGCAGATGTCTACAGTCAAATTTTAGTTGAGGGCTTACTTAAAGGGCCCGCAGGCACACCGGTAGCGCAAAACACCAAGCTTGGTTGGATCTTATCAGGTATGGCTCCTTCTGAAGCTGTAGATAGCTCTCCGATATGCCTCCATAATACTGTGATTTGTATGAATACTTGTGTAAGCAACGATGATGACATGTTAAAGAAATTTTGGGAATTGGAGTCAGAATCAAAATTAGAACCCAAACTTCTGTCCGAGGAGGAACAAGCTTGCGAAAATTTGTATGCTGCGACAACAACACGGGATGCCGATGGACGTTATGTTGTCAAGCTTCCTTTTCGTTCTCCGGATCCTGAATGCAAGTATGGCAACTCCTTAGGCATCGCTGCTCAACGACTTAAATACTTGCGTAGAAGGTTAGAAAAGAATGTAGAATTGAAAAATCAATACGCAAAGGTCATGGAAGAGTATCTCACACTGGGCCATATGGAACTGGTGCCAGAAGACCAAAGAATAAAATCCGACAGTGTTTACCTTCCTCATCATGCTGTTGTGCGAGAAGACAAAACCACCACTAAAGTGCGCGTGGTCTTTAATGCATCCAGTCCAGGTAGTAACGGCATCTCATTGAATAATGACCTCATGGTCGGTCCTAGATTGCAGCTAGACTTAAGGCATATAGTTATGCGTTGGCGTAGGCATCCTATAGCTGTTATTGCAGATATTGTCAAAATGTACAGGCAGATAAAGGTGACTGATGAGGATATCGACTATCAAAGGATTTTGTGGGCTGATGATTCAGGGACAGATACTCACCATTACAGAATGTTACGCGTTACCTTCGGTACGGCTAGTGCACCTTATCTTGCGGTGAAGACACTAATTCAGCTTGCAAAAGATGAAAATCAAACATATCCTTTGGCATCGGAAACAGTGTTAAAAGATTTCTATATGGATGACTTAATGACCGGCTGCCAAACCATCGACGAAAGCCTGGAGCTGTATAGGCAAATGAATGGATTGATGAAAAAGGGATGTTTTGAATTGCAAAAATGGGATTCGAATAGTAGTGATTTTCGGCAGCGCATAGATGAGAGTGCAAAGGGAACGGGGGAAGCGATAGAAATTGGGACAGAAAAGGAAGGTACTGAGTTGAAAAAGGTACTTGGTTTGAAATGGAATAAGCTAACAGATGAGTTCGAATATACAGTGCAACTTTCCGAATTGAATTTACCTGTTACCAAAAGGAAGGTTTTATCTGACATTTCCCGTTTGTTTGACCCTCTGGGTTGGATTGCACCATCCACAATACAAGCCAAAATATTCATTCAGAAGCTATGGATGGCAGGATTGGAATGGGATCAGGAATTGCCGGAGCACTTACTCCGGGAATGGATAGCTTACCGAAATAAACTCTCAATGCTCACTAGTTTCACTATACCGAGATGGACGCATACAAAAAGTGATGACGTCCTCCTAGAGCTGCACGGTTTCTGTGATGCGTCACAGCATGCCTATGCCGCCGTAGTATACCTTCGGGTCGTGAGTTACAATGGAGAAGTTCATGTTTGTCTGATAACCTCTAAAACAAAGGTGGCTCCCATTAAGGTAATATCAATTCCCCGATTGGAGTTGTGCGGTGCTGTTCTGCTGACTAAACTGTTGTGTGAAGTTTCTGAAGTTTTAGAAATCTCTAAAGATCGTGTTCATGCTTGGACCGATTCTCAAGTAGTTCTGACTTGGCTCAGCAGTCATCCTAGCAGATGGAAGACTTTTATAGCCAACAGAGTATCCAATATTATGTCGTTGATGGATAGAAATCAATGGTCACACGTTCGGTCTTCCGAAAATCCCGCTGATTGCGCCTCGCGTGGTGATCAGCCCTCGAAAGAAGCTGAAATCCAGCTTTGGAAGAATGGCCCATCTTGGTTGTCACAAAAAGTCATAAATTACAGTCCACTGAGCTACAACCAAGAACAAGACACCAATATAGAAGAAAAAGCCGATAAGACCATTACGTGCCTGACTAATGTTGAGGTAGACGGTATTTGGACAAGATTCTCTTCACTGAGACGACTGATAAGAGTTCTTTCCTACTGTCGTAGATTCATTCATATCACTTCCGCAAAAGTTAAGCAACTTAAAGTTGAGTATCCGGACTGGCTTACTGCCAATGAATTGCAAGAGACTAGTCAAATGATCATCAAACAAAATCAAATAGAACATTTTAAAGAGGAGGTTCAGTGTCTCACTAGAAATGCACCGATTACCAGTAAAAGCGCAATTTGTAGCTTGAACCCATTTCTAGATGCAAATGGAATCCTCAGGGTGGGCGGCAGGCTTCAGAGGTCAAATTTACCTTTAAATATGAAAAATCCCATAATTGTCCCCTACAAATCAAATTTTACCGATCTCCTCGTTGCTGACGCCCATGAGCGTACGTTCCATGGCGGTCCCCAGTTGATGCTTAATTATCTTCGGTCGAAGTACTGGATCGTTAATGCCAGAAGAGCTGTTAAGACTTGCACCCACAAATGTGTGTCTTGCATTAGGTATTCTTCACGCACTTCAAATCAACTCATGGGACAGCTCCCGTCAGCCAGAGTCACTCCATGTCGACCATTTCAACAAAGTGGTGTCGACTATGCTGGCCCTATTTCAATCAGGACAAGTAAGGGGAGAGGACACAGATCAGCTAAGGGCTACATATGCTTATTCATTTGTATGTCTACTAGAGCCATACATCTGGAGGCAGTGAGCGACTTGACTTCTGAGGGTTTCATTGCAGCTTTTAAACGATTTGTCGCTAGAAGAGGCCATTGCTCAGATCTGTGGAGCGATAATGGTACCAATTTTGTGGGGGCTTCAAGAGAATTGGCTGCACTATTGGCTGAAGAAAGATCTCTAGTGAGTAAAGACATCGCTGACTGGTTGTCTACAAATGGAACGGAGTGGCATTTTATTCCACCCCGTGCTCCCAATTTCGGAGGACTGTGGGAGGCGGGAGTACGGTCAACAAAGCACCATTTAAGAAGAGTAATCGGAACTTCTACACTCACCTTCGAAGAAATTACAACCGTACTGTCCCAAATTGAAGCCTGCCTCAATTCGAGGCCAATTTCTAAAATGAGTGACAGCCCTGATGACCCTCAGCCTCTTACACCAGGTCATTTCCTAGTAGGCGGTCCACTCGTGCTTCCTCCTGACTCTAATTATGAGTCCTCAAACATCAGTAATCTCAGGAGATGGCGCTACTCACAAAAAATGGTGCAGGATTTTTGGCGACGATGGTCTTGCGAATACATTACCCAATTTCTGCAACGTTATAAATGGTGTGTTCAAAATTCTGAGCCAGATGTGGGTGATGTAGTCTTAGTAAAAGAGGATGATCTTCCACCAGCACGTTGGCTTTACGGCATAATAACAGCAAAACACCCAGGCTTGGACAATATTACTCGTGTTGTCAGTTTAAAATGCAAGGGCTCTATTATCAAAAGACCCGTGACCAAATTATGCATTTTACCAGTAACCGATTGAGCTGTTAATTATATGCTTAACATCTTCCTGTCAGGTGCATCAACTAAATAATTTTGTATAAACAATAGACTTAGAAATCTTAAATTATGGTTTAAGAAGTGGTTACCTATCTAAAAGTGTAATTAGTAAATCTAGTTTACATTATGTAAATTGTAGCATAAGTGTTATGTAATGTTAATGTTATGGTCTTTGCATTGTCAAAGACTCCTCTAGTTTAAGTTGTAAGATCATTGTTTTTTTTGATACATTGAATGTTATTATGGACGTACCTGTCCATGGTGGGCGGTATGTTTAATGTATGGATAAAAGTTGTTTACTCCCAACCGTCAACAGATGGCGTTGTGCTTACTTGACTCGCGGTGTTAAAGTATTTTTGTGCACTCTTATATAGTAAATTCGAATGTTTTTGAAATATACACTCTTACTACAGCTAAGGATTTGTTTTATTTCTACAAACTAACATCCTAGCTTTTTTTGGGACACTAAACAATGACATTATGAAGATGATCTTCAGATTTATGTGACAAAAAATGATTCGGATTACCGGAGTAACGATTTCTATAAAATAATAAAACAATATTTTTATATCAACGACCTTTTATCAAGAGTGGACTGGTCAATTGAAGCTATAATGGTATAATTTAATGAGAAGTTACAGAGCAGATAATAATACATCTGATGTGACCATCTACCAGGTTACACTTCAGAGAATGTGCGAAGGAATTACACGACCTAATTGCACCAGCCCCCTTCCATCATCAGACACTGGTTAACGTATCATTCCTACATTGTCGACATTCCACCAGATTGCACTAAGCGTTTCGATAAACTCTTTTATAATGCGAACAGGTCGCTGCCTGCTGCTGTCTCTCCTGAGCACTATACCGGACCTTATAGGCACTTACAGGTAGGTATTTATCATCTTATACTGCATCTCACTTAACATCACATGCAATTGCGGTCAAATACCTTTTGCTACCTAGTTTTGCGTTGAGTTTATGAAGTCAATAGAAGACAACAAAATATAAGCTAGTGCCAAAGTAGTTTTATGAACCTTGATGGAACAGTCCAAGCATTGGGTATTTAATGGAATTTGAGCACAGATTTCAATGCAATGTGAATATACCACAAAAAAACCAACCATGAAACGTAACATTTTATCTTATACACACATCTGATCAAACTTTTTGATCCCCTTGGCTGGAGCTTAGCGTTAAGTACAGTCATGGCTAGGATTCTAATGGAAATAGAATAGAAAGTATTTATTTGTTTCAAAACAAAAACTTTGGCTGATGAAACTAGTAAGGATGGAAAGATAAGTAACTCATTAGAAAAATATTGGATTAAGATACGGCAGGATTTGATTCACATTGACAAAATTCAGATATAGGTTGGTATACTATCTATGTATAGATACAGAGAAAAAATACATCATCATCATTTAAGCCACAGGACGTCCACTGCTGAACATAGGCCTCCCCCAATGACTTCCACATCGCGCGGTTGGAAGCACATAGTAGGTACGCAGAACTGACGGCCGATGGGGCAGCAAGGTTATGGAGCGGAGGCCACGTACCGTAAAACGCAGCGTTAGGACATCCATCCACAAGGTGGTCCGACGACCTGATAAAGGTAGCGGGAAGGCGTTGGATGCTGGCCGAGTAAAAATACAATATAATTAATTTAGCGATGCCTCTGTGAGTGCAATAAACTGCAGCCGTTCACTATCAACTAGATGAAGGATTTGAAACGAAATTAATTGCTAAAAAACTCAGTGCTCTCTAAAAACTTTCTTTTTTTTACCACGTCTTGAGCTATGTGGTGCTTTGAGTAAACTGGATGAAGCAAATGAGAAGAAGTAATGTGAATAATACCAACCTCACAGATGTTCGAACACTGTGAACAGGTTTTTCTATTGTGATCGCCTAGCTGTCTGGAGAGACGAATAGGTGGAAATCTATTGTTGCATACCGCGTCGTGGAGAAATTCGAAGACGTTTATATTAATACTATAATTAATAAGAAAGCTGATACAGCTCCACATTTTGGATTATCAAGGCGAAACCATTGGCGAGAAAATACGTGCACAGATGTTTCAATTGTGATAAATTGAATGCTACTGCCAAAGTACAAATAATGGTAGATTTACAAGAACAGCAAGTATCTCAATCTAGACAATTCATGAACAAGGAGACGATTTTGAAGGACCCTTTTAAATTTTGTTGTCCAAGGGAACAAAACTATAGAATGTCTGCATGACTACAAAAGCTACCCACATTGAACTCGTTGGTGACATCACTTCCAAATCCTATAAGGTTCACACTCGATCAACCGGCGTGCAGCGATGGCGAACAATGCATTTAGGTCTGGTCGCCATCGCTGCACGCCAGCTGATCGCGCTGTGATCGCGTTGGTTTGGCCGAACCCTAAGTCTAATCGCCATCACTGCACGCCGGCTGATCGCTTGAGATTGCGTTGGTTTGGCTGGACCTATAAAGAAAGAAAGAACAGTTTTTATTTGGTCCAAAACTTATATCTAGGTGCTTTTATACGCTTTGTTGAAGAGTGGCCGGACCTGTGAAGCAACCAGGATAGGAACATTGTCTGAGCCAGGAGTTTCATAAGGCCTGGAAATTGCGCTGTGTTTCGCCGAGTGAGTGAGGATACCGGAGGCCCAATTGGGGGGGAATGGGATTTAAAAGGTTGGCAGCGCACTTGTGACTTCACTGATGTTGCGGGTGTACATGGGCGACGGCAATTGCTTACCTTCAGGTGATCCGTCTGCTCGTTTGCCTCCTATAACATAAAAAAAAAAATGCAATTTACTGGACAAATAGCGTCAACACTAGGATAGGCACTATATTCCAGTGGCAAGTACAATCTGTGGAGGTCTGCGGAAGGTTGGTGTCCGGTCGATCAAGTACCACCTGAAAAGAATACAGTCAGTATTCCCTCATCGTACATACGAAAAGATGGCAACAGTTTTGAATCAGGTTGTTGCATTTTTAAACGTCTGACCATTACGAGTATGTCCTTTTGATTACAATAATCCTTAAAATACATAATATAAAAACTTGTGTCATTCTTTAATTGGGGACACACCGATTGTTGCTTACTGCTCCAAAAGACGTATAGATACATACCTTGTCACGCTGGCAATACACGCATAAGCTGATAAATGAACTCATGCGGCTCTGAAAAGTTGAAAATTTATCACGATAACTACGATAACGATTCACTGAAGAGAGACAGAATTTAAAATGGATCTTGTACTCATAAAGACCGATAATTTTACCACGTGATAAGTAATTATTGGGACGAATTTTTGATAAACACACAGTCTTACAGGGGTATTTAGTGGAAAAAGTAGTGGATTGGATACTTAAATGACTGAACTAAGTTAATTTAATGACTTAATTACATCTAAATAAATGTATTAATATCGGTTTAAAATACAACATCGCCAAAAGTTTCGCAAAATAATTACCAACTAGACTTGCACAAAGATATCTACGTAGAAAATAACGTATCAATTGTTATATATTATAATGCGAATAAAAGCTTCGTGGAAGAACTAGGCATCTAGACTTGCACAACATAATGTGCACAAAAGTTTCGTGGAAAAACTACGCAACTGAACTTGCACTACGATACCCACCAAATAATATCCTAAAATAAGTATGCAACAATAGATACAGGTAAATGTTTTTTAAAGTCTTCGTGGAAGATGTATGTAAATATTAATATGCTATTATTCATACGGAACTTTATTAAACAATTAAATGCAAATATATTTACTTCGTTTTTCTTATGGAAATTTAGATATTTTAATGTTGCAATATTTTACATATTTGTACATAATTTCTTCATTTTTCAGAGAAAAATTATGAAAAAAATTGACAACATGTATTACTTCCTTCTCTATTTTTTAGTGCAATAAAAAAAATATCGCACAAGTGGACTTGCATACTTCTTCCAGGGGGGGTGCGATATGCATGTACCTATTTGATACGAGTAATAAACTGTCAGAAACTGATATCGAAATTAATAATCACGTCAAGTTCGAATTAAAATTAAGGAGGTATTTATTCATCAGTGATATAATAAAATAATACGTAATTAAAAACTTCAACAGAGGATTTTAAAACCCATTACCAAGTTAAACAACGAGAACAGAAGTCAAGCTCGCTAATTTTGAATATTCAAATTAGCAGCTTCATCAGCTTAAACCAGTCTCAATAACACAAAAAAGCAAAGACAAATTGCGATCCATTAACCATAAAACAGCTGTAACTGATATCGACGAGACAAAACATCGATAAACAAATGAGTGCGAGGGAGTCAGATAGAAAAGTCAAATGAGTTGACCCAAAGATTCTTGGGCGCAATCAGCGTGCGAAGTGAAGCATGTTGGTCCTGTCAGTCTTGTTAAGGCGATATTTGAGATAGATTCAATTAGGTCTACCTACATCATCGCTCTGAATAGCATGACGGAGCACTCTTGGGTATGACAACATTCGTTACTAGGAAGTCAGTGGCCTAACGACTGATTGTTATGACCATAATACAGCGTAAGTAGTGCACGTGTCATTGAAATCGATACCAATAAATGCATCGATACTAAATTGTGGGCGAAGTCATAGCTCTAGAGAAGCAACTTTATTTACTTATGTAATTCAATTCGTTGTTTGCGGGTTCGAATAATTGCCATGAACGTTTATACGAACAGTCATCAGTAGGTATGCCGATCGTTATCTAGTCGCTACTGTTACTACACCAATTATTTAGCGCTACTGAACAGAGCTTAAAAAATTAACAACTTAGGCTGAGTTGCACCACCTAACTTTGACCGTAACGTCAACGATAACCGGTGTTTTTGTATGGAGTTTGACAGATTTTTGACGTGTGTCAAAGTTAAAGCAAGATGGTGTAACCCAGCCTTAGTCTAGCATTCATTAGAAGTCTAATTTTAAACTGCAAAATTAATCTACTCGAAACATATCAATTAATCATCCAATAAGTTGAAGCCAACGCATTTGTAAAGCTCATGTCTTCCATTACTAAACCTTTTAGAGCGTAACTCTTCAACCGTAAAAAACTGAACATAGATAAATGAATGTTTGAACAAAAATACAGCCAAGCAAGATTTGTTCCCGAAATACCCGTGGTAAGGAGACACATTTTTAGTCGCTCGGTCAGATATGATTTAATGGAGTGGCGAGATGTTCGTTAACATTAATAAATTCAGGACCCCTACCATGGTTTCAATCCGTAAGGAATATTTTTATCGAGATTTTAATTGAAAATATATTTTTTGTATTTTCCTTTTCAATCAGAAAGTGATGATAGCCATGGATTAAGGTACATGCTTACGTTTTCAATTTCAATTCGTTAAACGCTAAGGCTGAGTTGCACCAACTTACTTTGACCGTAACTTTAACAATAACCGGTGCTTTTTGTATGGAGTTTGACAGATTTTTGACGTTTGTCAAAGTTAAAGTAAGATGGTGCAACCCAGCCTAAGTAGTATAGTTGCGAACATCTCTTGCTTTGTACAGATAACAGCACATCAATATAAACGCTGGCATCTTACGTTTTGATAGGTGCAGTTTTGCAACAAAAATATATTTTGTTATCGTAATGACGAAATCTACAGATGATTTTCTCTGGTCTCTACCAGGCACAATAGAATCTATCCTCTAAGTCTGTCATCAAAATAATATACTTCGACAGACACAAATAATTCTATGATAATGTAATTAGTATCGGCAATTGTTGACATGTATTAAAACAAACTAGATCGGTCTTCGCTTGCAATCTAAACTCACAACGTCACATAGTAGGGGCCACTCCTTCCTTACCAGACGGTTTTAACTTTCCTTCGGCACTTCGTTAGTCGTGTTTGTATTTATTTAAAGCGTGATAAGTTATCCCAGCGACTGGGGAACAGGATATGTTCCGGCAAAGTCTCAGAATTCATTTGCCATTTCCACGCCTAATCTAGATCGTTTCGTGTACTCGTTTGTAGTTCCTGTGAGCGGTATATGTAGCAATTTCTGTCAAACTTGTTAAGTGAATGAGTTGTTGGATACAAGCTTTGTAAAAATGGTTGTTACAGCCTTGACAGACGAGCCAAGATGACAGGTTTTAGACGAGGACTCTATACTAAAAACTTTAAAAGATTTTTCTCATTTATCCCGACCGGGAAGCATGAGACCAAGTAGATATTGAAAATCAAAAAGCTACTGTGCCATTGAGTGCTTTACCATGGTACTATTACTTATTCTGTGGCTTTACGTAAGAAGGTATACTATATAGGATATGCGATTAAATTATTTAAGGTATACTTATTAAATGGTTTGGACAAATGTCAGAAACTTATTTAATTAAAACGAATATACGAAAACAAAAGTTGATGTCAAATTGCCTCACACTAAATATAATAACTTATCCATATATTTAAACCATGTCTAATCATAATCTCATAAAATATTTCACTCAAACTTACCACATTCCACACTTGGTGAAATGCATACACTCGCTACTCCCTATAAAATATGCGGACGTATTCGATTTAGTCTGAGGTTTCAAAAGTGACTGAATATTTTACAACATTCGACACCAGGCTGCTTTCAATTTAGCCGTAATATAAATATAAATATGGTCGTCACGGTTTATTTTAGAAATATGCGTTAAGTATTGAACCTGGGTCGAAGCCGAGTGAAGAAAGAAATTGAATTTGTAACCGAAGCCCGCGGTCGTAAAGGGCTATTATTATAGGTATTTCCTTTGTTTTATAATAATATACCGGGGCAAGGCAAATATTGTACGTAGCATTGGGTAGGTGCTGACTGAAAGCTGTTGAATACAAAACTTGTTGCTGTGAATATTTTATATTAAGGTGTAAATTGACGGATATGGTTGTCCATTTTCTTTTGCAGGTTTCGTGTTTGCTATTGAGAAAACTGGTGGTTAAATTGTAGAGTGTTAGTTCAACATCCATGGTATGTTTAGCTATCAAGTCAGGCATTTTTTTATTAACTAGCTTACCCGGCGAACTTCGTACCACCAATAAAAGGTTAAAGGATAATATCTTCTATTATAATTATAAAGGTTATCTATAGCCTACATAGAGAAATTATTAAGTTCTCTAAGATAGCCTATGTTCATCAAGGTTAAGTTAAAGATTCTAATGGTGATTTTTTTTTTAATCGGTCCAGTGGTTCGAAGCCTATTCAATACAAACAGATAGGTAATCTAATCTCTCTTTAGATTAGTGTAGATCTAGAATTTTAAATAGAGCTTTAGGGAAATGATGCGATCATTTTAGAGACTCATTATTTAAATATTAAAAATACAAACTCATATTTTTTCTAACAACTAATCACATAGTCAACAACCTATATCCTCAATACCGATATAGGAAGGACAAGAATTCCTGATCCCTACTCAAAATGGCCGACACAAAATGTCGCCGGGCATTAATTAGTGCGATTAGTCCATCCGTGATTGAGGGTAGGGCGTGCCTGACCTGTTTGTCGGGCATTTGCGTTTGTAATTAAAAGTACACACGCCGCGCAAATGGAATGCGTTCAGACACTTGCATTATTTAGATTGCTGGTTTGGGAATAGGTAAAGTAGGTTTCTTTTATTGAATGGGCTGTAAAATAGGATATGTTTACTGGTGAGCTAATAATATTAACGTTTGAAATGGCTCGTTTGGATGATTATGAACAAAAACTATTTTTTAAAGATTATTAGTAATTTGTTAGTACTAAGATTTTTAGTAATTTAAATACATACTAAGAAAATATCGATAGAGTGCCTACTTTGCAAATGATATTCTATTGACATAAATCAGTACAGTTGTACTAATGAACGAAGTTTCGTTGGGTAAAAAATAATGCTATCCACCCACTGCATTTAAATAAATTGACAATGTATTTTAATGAATACAAATTTAAATGTTAGGGATGAGGTCGTATGCGTATTTCATGTATAATATAAAATTTACCTTATTATGACACAGTTCTTGTTATAGGTACTTACAAAAATATCCGACTAAACTGCAGTTCTAATAAGACCGTAACTAACAAAACAAAACCAAACTCCCCAATAAGATCAATCACCACGCGTAACACTCCAATAAGACAATGCATTTTCTTCACGAACGTAAGGAATTTGCAGTCAACACCAAAGCAGTATCGAGTGACTTGGGGCTCCTTTGAAACGGGACTCTGACGGATTTGGGGATGATCAAGAGGACGTTTGGGAGTCGAGTGGACCCTCAACCGAATTAGCAGTTAGCTTCTTATTACACAAGGAGGAACGGTCAAGGGAGTATGTAAACAAAGGAGGATTGCTCAAGTTAAAGGTTAAGAGGCTTGAGATTGAGGGCTTTTTTGTTCGGTATACGAGATTTACTAAAACATCGACCTTTTGAACAGTACTGAGAGAATTATTAGATTATAATGACAAAACAAATATGAATAGCACCCGTATTCACAAAGATTACTATGAGGACGCACAGGGTCCCAAAAACTTATTCATAGACAATACTTGAGTGGCGGAGTGACACGTCATGACCTCGCATAGCGTTGCTGCTTCACTTATGCAAGCATCGTTTGTGAATACGGGTGTAAAACTCTTATAATGACGAAAAAAGTTCCTGAAATCTAGCAGGATTTGAACACCAGATCACGCGGCCGTCATTATTTCCATGATTTAATTAATCATCGCAAACATTAATGAAACGGATTTAAAACATTTTCAAATTCTCACATACTTTTCTTGAACGTCTATTACAGTAGGTACATATTTTAAACTTACTCCTTAATTTTCTGAGTCACGTGAGGTAAACTGATATAGGATCTTAATAATTATGTGCGTAACGCAACTCTCGACTAAATAGAAACCCGAATAATTAAGCAACTTTTAATTATTTCTACCGGGGTAGATAACTCATTGATTTATTGATACACCCAGTATCAAACGTACGTAGTCGCAAACTTCTGTAGCTATTGACTCTTATCTCTATAAGAATAAGATCCATAAAGCCACAAATTTGTGTCTCTACATTCAAGTGAGACTGTATGAAGCGATGTCTCTAGTCTTGATAGCGTTGAAATTTATTATGTTTGTTGATAAAAGCATTATAATTGTTTGTTCCGACGTTTAAATCGTGCCCAAAATGCATAAATGCGTTGTTCCAATGAATTATTGTCTTAGGAAATTGATCGTGATTTATAACTCAATTTTGTTTCTCTAATTGTATGGGATGAACGAAACTTTAATCAGGCAGGGTAAGATGCATGCATATATCACTATGCGTAAACATATTTTCCTACAGTGAAAGATTTATTTGTAAGTTTTTGGGTCAACATAACTGTTGAGCTGTTAGATTGTCACATATTTAATTTCTGATTTACATTTATTAACTGTCGATGCCTTAGTTTTAACCTGTTTTAACCTAGAATGTTATGACTTAGTGATAAAATTATAGTTAGGTTAATTCAGCGGATAAAACAAATAAAAGTTAGAAAAGAAGCAAAATTAGTTTTGCCAAAACATCTACGCCTGACGCTGTGACTTTTTTTGTACTACCCCCAACTTCTACGATTTTCTATGAATACCATTATGTTTGTTTTATGTTCCAATAAGCGATTTTTTGTAATTCTTAATGAGAATAAAGATCTTAAACCATAAAAGTATATTAGCAAAAGTTTTCCGTATTTAATTAAACTCATTTTATTGCGAAGTTAAATAAAATATCGCGGTTCTCATTTAAATTGTTAAATTACGCAGTTTTGTCCTATGAATTTTATTTCGCAACAACAATTTTAGCCTCAGTTTCTTATTAAATACAGCTTAATGGTCTCTAAGAGCTAACCGTCGGATATATCCCGAGAAGTCCGAGGGCATAATGTCTTAATGGAGCAAGTTTGTCTCAAACAGCTGTCTGGAGAACACTATTCTTCATTAGAAGATGAGAGCCAAATTATTCTTTAGGTCACTTTGGTGCTATTTAAGTTAATTTAATTCTAACTTCGCTCGCTTCTCACGTACTTGCTCCGTGACTCTCACTCACCTATAAGTTAAGGTTCTTGTAATGTAATTATTAATTAAGTAATCTGACTTTATTAAAATGTGAATTTTATTTTACACGAAGGAGTAAATTCCTCATAATTAACAAGATAATGGATTAAGTACTTACCTCCTGTGAAAATTTTCAATGACTTTAATAAATCGAAATAAGGTAAGACCGATTTAGGAAAAAATTTTATCCTCAAATAGTTGCTAAAAATTTGACAGCAAAACCTTAATCCAATTGTAAAAAAGTGGCCAAAAAATTGTCAACAAAACCTTAATCCAATTGTAACAAAGACGACGTGTTGCGACGTTCAGCTATTTTGGTTATCACGAACTATGTAGTTAATCAAGTAAGATAAGTACTCATGTGCCATCCTATTTTAGTTGTAATAGGGGAGAGTTTACACCAAGAAAGAATAAATCTGATGTGCTTCTGATGACTCTACACAATGCCTTCTCCATGAAATCATAGTTCGGTGGCATGACGTGTATTTAGTTTAACGGTTGCTCAATAGATGGCATTACTTGTTGAAGATGAGTATTGAAATAATAATTGTTAACTTTTAAAAACTGTTGGCATTGGCATATTAATTTAATTTAATCTCAATAATTTCAAACATTGAAATTGAGTTAAGTTCACAACTGATATGTTACATAATCAGATTACATTTTATATTAAGTGCAAAATAACGCTAAATACATTTCATAAGATGTCATAGTTAAAAAGTCGCCACATTTAAAAAGTGATATATTTAAAAAACTCCTCGTGTTATTATCTCGATAGCGGTCCTGGGTTCGATTCCCTCAGAATAATTGTAAATTTATTTTTAGCATTATTAATTAACCAATTTATCAACCACTATTTTTAGTTTTAACCAACTAACATAATTCACCAAGCAAATAATGATTAGCTTATAGTGCTCATTAAATCATAAAAGCAAATAATATAAATCTTATAATGAAATGCCAAAAAATCGTGATTTTATATTTATGTTACTTTTGCATTACTCAATTTAAATATTTGATAGGATGTAATTTATTGATAGTGGCCGGTACCTATAATAGCTTCTCGATTGAGGTTACCTATTCGATATTAATTTTGATTAGTAGCAATTAAAGTTATGACATAGGCAATTTAGTCATCATTATTCGGAAAAACATGAGTATTTCGTGTATGGGTTGACTTATTGACTTTTTTCGAGATGATTTACCGGTGAGCCGGTTAGAAAATCAAATATTTATAAGTATAATTGCTTGGGTTAGAAAAAGCCGTGGGTTGAAGATGTGCTCAAATATAATGGATGTCGTAGGTTTCGTATGTTTCTCTGATACAAGAAATTACTTAACGATTTTGTATATTATTCTCTTTTGTTTAAAATTTGTATTTCCAATGATCATGATTCTGTCACACCATAAGTCTTTCTTCTCCATGAGAGTGTTTTCAATGGCTTTTATAACACGAAACTTACTTTATCACAGTTTAATCAGGCCAATTTGTATGTGTGAATTTGGTAATCAAACGTTATAATCATCATACCTACTACTAAAATGTATATTAAAAATAAAATACGTAAACCACCATGCCCATTGCCCACCCAAAACAAAAACATCTTATCATATTTATTAATGTTTCCCTGACGACCAGTCATGTTACGGTGTTTCAAATAAGCATTTATTTGTTCTACAAATTCTGTTTTGACAGCGAACACAAAGGAACTTTTTGCTATAAAACCGTTTATCTGATCTCACAAAGCTGTATAAAAACCGCTAACTAGAACGGATCGTATACAAAGTATACATATCATAACGTTAACCCTTTAATTTGTAGCGTGTTTCGCACCGATGCCACATTATCATTATCTCACAATCTATTCTACGAAATTCGTTTCGAGTTGTATAGATTAGCAACGCGTTACCGCAAAAAAGGCTTGAGCAAACATAATGGACCACAAGGCAGTCCGACTATGACCCTAACTTGTAGGGCTGTCAAATATTTTTTTGGATTTTTTCTAATTATAACCATACAAATTACATGAAAATAGCTACTAGACTAGGTTGCTAAATGCTAAAAAAAACTCATAAAATATTTTAACCGATTTCAAACAAAGGAGGAGGTTCTCAATTCGAGTGTATTTTTTCTATAATTTAATTTAATACAACGTGCTCCTTTTGTTTTCCGGAAATTTAAGGGGTATATTCTATAAATAAAAACTAGTGAGTCTAAGGAATATGTGTTCCTAAAAGCATATCGACACCTTCAGGTTCAATTGTCGTATAAACCATTTTGGCCAAATCGAGTTATATATACCATTTTAATCAGAATTTTTTTCTCTATCGAGCTGTATATTCGAAATATTGAAATTCGCTAAAAAAATGTTTATACGCCCCAAAAAACTATAGCGTAAAAGATAAATAAATACCTTATAAACAGTGTAAAAACCGAACGCTTGTTTTTGGTATTTTTGCTAAGATGTATAAACCATACATTTTTTTAAGCCAGGACGTAAAACTCTCTCGTAATTGAAAATGGTTTTTACGCCTAAAGACATGGCGTTTTATGTCCAGATTCAACGTCGTAAGTCCACGTATTCAATATGGTAATTATCTGTTTCATATTCATATTCATTTATTTATTGCATCACATATGTATGTATGTACAGTAAGTAAGTTTTTCTTATTTATAAAGTTAAAGAAAGTTGATTGTTTCTACTTTTAAAGATAATAACTAAATATATAAGGTAGCTTTCCAGGTCCAGTACATCCGTGAATAGTAATGATGACCGGGTCATGAAATCGAAACTCTATTTAGTCCGTCAGACAGAGAATTAGAAAATTTAGACTCATACTTTAATTTTTTCCCATAATCGAAGAATTACTGTATTATATTGAGTTGAAATGTCGCGTGACGTCACTTTTGAGTAAAAATTCTACTCAAGCGTGACGTATCGCACCATTTCAACTCGATGTAGCACTGATATTATTAAATTATGAAAGAAAATAAAAAATATGAGTCTCATATTTTCTAATTATCTGTTTGACGGACAAATAATTGAAATTTTGTCATCTAGCCTATTGATCTCGACTAAATGTGATGAATTCAAGACTTTTAAACAAAGAAAACAAGCCATAGTGTGCTCATTTTATACCCTTTTGAGATGCTCTGTAATAGTTTATTACTTTACAAGTACTCCAACTTTTAATTGTTGCCAGTAGTGGTTACTTTTAGCTGTAATTTAAAGTTGGGTTTCTTGTAAAGATATAAATTCCTTAGAGAAATTCTCAAAAAATTACAAATCCTTCTCCTGAGCATACTGGGGCTCTTCTCTTCATGCAAAATTTATCATAACCAAACGAAATCAGAATCAGAGAACCAGGAAAGCTGTCTTAATGTTTTGCTGTAATTGTATTTTTTTGTTCAAAATTTATGGTGATTAGTTTTGTTTAGAATTATTAGAAATATTATTTGTTTTGCCATAATTTTCCTGAAAAATTGTAAAAAAAATGTTATTTTTCGTATGCAAGCAAATTTATTATTTCTACCTCAACCAAATATAGTTTTTACACTGTTAAATATCTTTGTGCAAATTCTCTAAACAACAAAAGCCTGGAAATAGTAAACAATACATTATTTACATACATAGTTTTAATAATACATTTGAATAAATCACTTTATCAATGGGTATATAAACCAAAAAAAATACATCTAATGGTCTTTAAGCCATCAATTTCAGTCTCGTGTTTACAAAAAATTCAAATACGACGTATAGAGTTATTTTTAGGTCAAATATAATGGGTCGTATAAACCACCGAGTGCCTTTTTCAATGACGTAACTCCAAGCTAACTTTAAAACTACTGAAGATGCCCATTTTTTAAATATTTAGACTTTTTCATCGCAAAAATTGAAAAATGTTTTCTCTTGGACATTTTTTTATAACTTCTCAAATAAAAAAGTTACGAATTTTTTATTAAAAAAAAAATCGTTTTTTGGCTCTCCTGAAAAGTAGGGTTTTGGTTTATACGACAATTGAACCTGAAGGTATCGATATTTTTGCAGATATTGTGGATTCTAGATTTAGAAGATACCTAGTTGATTTAGATTATAGTATCATAACTCTAGTTTTTTTTTTTTTTTCAAAATTGTCACCTAGTCTTTTTGTGCATACTTAATTTTTATTGATAAGTGTATATAAATTATGAATTATTTCAGTGAAAAATTAAGTTTTTTAATAATTTCGTATGAAAAAATAAATCGGAAAATAATTGTTGAATTTAACAAAAAATGTAATGCCATTCCATTCTTTGAAGTGGTCATATTAATATTCTAGTGTTCCAGGAAATCAAAAAGTGCATGTTGTATAAAATAATACAGGGCTCTAAATAGCGCTCTAAAAAGCTCATGTGAGGTTGTTCACTTAAGAATATCCTATTTTATAAAACCTCTAAACTTCTAAAGGAAAGAAAGCAAGAATGAAAGTAAAATAATATTTACTGCTTGGTTTAAAAGTATTGTAAAGTCAATAATGAACAATGAATTAAAACGAAATATCAGAATTGTTTTTACTGAATGTAGGTAAGTTTTTTGGATTTTGGTCTATTTAAATAAAATTAAACACCCCTGAACACGGGTACACAGAATATTGAATTAGCAGAGCCGTGACTAACGAGCCGTGATGCGCGCATTCTTGCGGTCGACATATCGCCGGCTATAAAACAGATTGGTAACCCGCATCCGGATAGTTCATAGGTTGTAGGATATTTATAGATTAGGAAGCTCTAGATGGAACCAATCTATATCTATACTTCTTTACTAATCTATACTTAATATTATAAATGCGAAAGTAACTCTGTCTGTCTGTCTTGCTTTCACGCCTAAACCACTAAACCGATTTTGATGAAATTTAGCATAGAGATAGTTTGAGTCCCGGGAAAGGACATATTAGGATAGTTTTATCCCGGTTTTTGACGCGCGCGATAAAGTTTTTCTGTGACAGACAAAATACCACGCGGGCGAAGCCGCGGCCGTAAAGCTTTCAAGAACTAAAACATTTTTTGTTCAGATAAGTTTTGTTAGTACAAGAAACAATCAGAAATTTTACATTATTAAGTACTTTTAAGTAGTAGAATTTGACTGGATGTTTATCAAATTGAATCATAGATTTATTTTATTGAATAACTTTGTTAAGTTAATATGCAATGCCATACCTGAAAATTAAGACCTTGTTCTCGATAAACTAATCAAATTAATTACATGAATACATAAATTAATTAGGTAGCTAGATATTATTACTATCGAAAGTTATTTTAAAGAGTTACTACAATAAATCAAAGATATTAACTGTTTATTAAATTATTACCGCACCCCGTGAAAATCTTAAAAATTAAAACGATTTTACTAATTTTCACGATCAAGTTATATTTTGCATTTCCACATCTTTACCTTTTAAGGCTAAGTTGCACCACCAAACTTTGACCGTAACTATAATTGGTGATTTTTTGTTTAGAGTTTGACAGCTTTTTGACGTTTGTTACAGTCAAAGTAAGAACCATCTTACTTTGACTGTACCAGCAACCCAGCATAAGAAGAGATATTCTACTGATTGTGAGCTCTATTCCGTTTCACCCGTCTGTGGCTGAAGTTTAATCTTTGACCACGCATGTGACTCAGAATAATTAGGCACGTCCCGAACCGAGATTGCGACAGAAGTATAAAATTTTACGATCGCCTGCGGTCGCGGCGAGGTGTCAAAAATCCCGCAGTTTATTGATAAGTAAAGTTATGTTTCACAGCATTCCCATCACGTAGGTAGGTATTATAATGTGTGTCTTGAATAGTTAGCAGTTGTAAATATTTCATAATGAAGAAAGTAGCATGAGCATTATGGTAATTATGAAGTTCATATTAGGTACTTTCACTAGAGAAGTAGTATTAATAATTATATTGCTATAATAAATTGATTGATTGAATCAGATGGTTATTGCAATAGCTCTATCAAAGTTGTATCACATACAAGAGATACAAATGAAAGCTCATCTGGGACCCACAAATGAGAAATCAAAGTAAGTAATTCCGAAAGTAAATAAAATATCAATTATTTGTTAGCAGACTTAATAATAGCAGAACAAAACTATCTTGGTAGACAAATGGCGTAACATTGATTGACTGAACCCGTGGGGATTAAATTATATCAAAAATTAAAGAAAAACAAATAAACTTAGAAAAATAATTCGATGGTTATTACGATAGCTTTATAAAAATTATGTTCATCTATAATCAAAATAGCATATTAAAGGGCAACAAATTGTCTGACAGAAAAATGATAACTGCAGTTTAACAGTCGAGATGACGCGATAAAATAAATTACTGCCATGAAAGTTGTAAAACGGTAAGTCGCTTACAAAACATTATGAAGGTGTGTTTTGTTGTCGATAAAGATATTATAAAAACCGGCCAAATGCGAGTCGGACTTGCCGCACGAAGGGTTCCGTACGACAATTTTGTTATTGTTGTATGGGAGGTCCCCTTTAATATTTACTTCATTCTATTTTTAGTATTTGATGTTATAGCAGCAACAAAAATACATCGTCTGTAAAAATTCTAATTGTCTGGCTATCACGGTTCATGAGATACAGCATGGTTACAGACAGACAGCAAAGTCTTAATAATAGGGTTCCGTTTTTACCCTCTGGGTACGGAACCCTAAAATACGCCGTAAGTTTGATATTACGGCGTCATTAAGATAGCTCTTATCATATAAATGTTTGTTTTCTAAATATGTTTACCAAACTAAGCCTAAAGAAAGGTATTTAAAAGATAAAGTATAAGATTACGCTCCGATTCAACCCACATTCGGTAGTGTGTTGTGAATTTTAAGTAAATCTTAGTTAAATGGTTATCTTAATGACAGAGGGAAGTCAATTATTTTTCTATGGTTGTTCTTTTAAAGTGGACAATTTGAATAATAAGTGAGTACCAAGACTTCCGTTTTACACTTAGGAGCAAAATAATTGTGTCATTAACCTCTAAGACATGATTTGAATTTTTAATTACCTATAATATCATTGAAAATAAAGAGGTAATGTTTTATTTAGATACCTAATGTTTAACTTTGTCACTGAAAAAAAACTGTCGTTCGAAAGCATTTTCACGGTTATACCGCTCAGCAGAATTAGATGTTTGGTTTACAGATAGTTAGAGGCCCAGAAAAGGACATAATAAGGTATAGTTATAATCCCGATTTTTAAAGAAAAACACACGCGGGCGAAGTCGTGGGCAAAAACTAGTTTAATATAAAGTAGTATGAAATGAGACCTATGTCCGTTTTCACCATCAATCCCTAATTTTTAAATGACACCTATGAAACAAAATTCCTGTGTTACCATAGGGGTCACTTATAAATTAGGGATTGATAGTGAAAACGGGCACTAGACTAGACTAGTATTTGAAAAAAAAAAAGTCAGAATAACGCCTGTAAATTCGGTACAAAAAGGGCACCTACTTATTTTGCTCGCAAGTGTAAATCGTAAGAAATAGAGCATGTTTGTGTCGTGCCAGGTCCAAGTTTGAAGTGTAAGTCAAATATTTGCAAGCTCGGAGGCGTGGGTCTCTTTAATGAGGTATCATCTTAAACAGACCCTCGAGTCAAAACGGCTTCTTCGACAGGCTCGGCCTGTGATTTTATCGCTGCAAAAACAAGTAAACGTTGAAGATGTTTGATTCGGTACTTACGACAGTTTTCTCTACTATTTTATGTGAAAACAATAAGTTTTCGTCTATTGTCAACTTGCTTGTACTTGTAAGTGGTCGACTATTTTATGTGAAAACAAATAGTTTTTGCTGACCAGAAATGTTTGCCCAAATAGACTGTATAGTACACAAAGACGACTAGCTATATATCTGTATGAATATTTCTTTGCTTAATAAATAATATAAAACTTTCAAAACTATCAGCGTTGGTGCACAAAATTGGGAAACTTGTAACTGAATTGACTCCAATCTTCCATCCCCTAAGGCAGCGCCTAACACTGTCCATATAAATCTCTGAGCTTATTAAATTTGCTCTGCCCTTCTGTGCTGTGTTGAGCCAATGTTTCAATCATTTTATGGGTCCACCTTTATATCAAAAATGTTATGGGGTCAAAGATTAACTTTAGTCTTACTTCGCACGAATGTTGCAAGCTTTTGTTTTACATATTTTTCTTCCAACATCAGTGAATTCCGATTTGTATAAAAATCATTTTTGTTCGTCTCTAAATCAATTTATTTGAATTGAATTATTATTCGAATTCGAAACCTAATCAATTCGAAAAAATTAAAAGCATACAATGTGAAATATACCAAGTAGGTATATTCATTTCAATACAATACAAAATTAGGTACCACATACTTAACTCAATTAATTCAGTCACAAAAATATCATTTCTTGCTTTTGTTGTGACCACGGCTTTTGTTGCCCTGTAAAGTAATTGAAATCCATGACATATTTTAGCTATACTTATACATTTAAAAGCTCCAACGACATCCTTCCTTCACCCCATAAAATATCATCTAATATCCTTACAAATGGTCCCTAAGCCTCCACTTCCAAGAGAATAGCGATCCCAAGATAAGGCCCTATTCAAGGGAACTATCCATCATAGTTTAGCGGTTTTATATCAATCCCGAGAAGTTGCACACTCATGTCTTTTAGCGGGTACACCCGACCTTACACTTGCATCATTCGATAGCTCTTAGTGCATTGGTTTAGGGATAAAAATTGAGTATACTTTGATAACGATTGGAAGACTGTAGTCTCTGAAGAAGGTGTCGATCATTTTCTTTTGGGATGCTCTGGTATTTTATTATTGGAAAAGATGATATTATTGGCATAGCTTTAAGTGTTATTTAAACTACAACTAAGAACTTACTTAGGTCTAAAATTATTAAAAAACCGAATAAAACAGATGGCACAGCTGCTCAAGCATATTCTGGTATTATCATTGATGATAAAAATTTAAAAGGCTTACATGATTACAGAAGTGATAAATGAAATCGTTAATATTATAATTGCTTTCTCACCGTATGGCAAATTATGTACAAAATGTCTTATCTCAATTATTACAAAATGTATTTCGTTGGGTAGGTACTCAGAATGCAACAAAGTAACAAGTTCCTCTCATACGGTGTTTAAACGTCGCAATCACGTATATATTTAAATTCTTGGAGACAAAACCAAAGTTTCTCAACTTATTTGGTTCACTAGAATGTTGACTTTATTGTTTATTAATTAGTTAATTTGGCAAAAACAAGTAAGTAAGATGTAATTTAGTAAAAATAAATTTATACTAAAATATTGTATCTCAAATTTATATTAAATCTGTTTGATTTTATTTCCAAACATTTCTTTACGAAAAACTTTAAACGGGAATTATCGAGTGCACTCTCGAATACATAGAAAGCAGGGGAACCCATCCGTATCGTCTTCGCCACTCGATGAAATCTCACAGATCCAGTATAATGCTGTTTAATTAAGCTGCACAATAAGCAGCCGTTGCCAAAGGAACGCCCCAAACGTGGAATAAATTCTTGAGGGGCTAGAATCAGTTCCACGACGTCTGTGGTGAAATCTGACCACCACAACCTTGCGTGTGCATCTTCCAAAGTGGCTCTTACGTCACTATTATTACAGACCTTGTCAACAGCAAAGGGACGTTAGTTTTGGGATTTTGTTTCGTGGGGTTGACATCGGAACGTTTAATTTTCTTTTAATCCCAAACGCCTCGATCTTAATCATTGGGGGGTTGCCGCGTAACGAATTAAACGTATTGCATTGGTGTCGCAAATGAGCCTATTTCATTTCTCCTGAGATGTCTCATCGGCAGGGGCACGTGATTGTTTGGGTTTGTGCCCGACTGGTCTGTTATTGGCATCCAAAATTGCAATTCAAGGGGAATCCCGGATCGGGAGATTAATATTAATAAATTTAGTGATTGGACGCAATATCGTAAAATAAAATAATATGCAAGCTAATATGACTGTGTGGCACTCACTCTGAAGTATGGATTCTTCTAAATGCATATTTCTGTAAAACTGACTTTGACTTTGTTCATAGTAACATATTTTTGTTAGTACAAAATATCAAGTCTGAAACAAAACGCTTCCGTTACGATACAAGACGGCACCTAAAAAGACTATTACTTATCCAGCTATTCACTTCAAAGACAGAATGAAGATGTTAAACTATACAATGCTTTCAGTGAGTAGGACGTTCTCAAAGAACTGCTAAGACAAACTGCAGGGGCTTTACGATTTGCGAACAAAAGCCAAACAATCCATTGTCTATCGATTGTAGCCCGGAGTGCAGTTTGTCGTCAAAGACCTTAAGTTGCGCTTTCCAGGGCCTGTACTATGTGTACTACAGTTATCACTTGATCTGATAGCACGTTAGAATGGGCGATTTGAGAAGTGTCGACTTTTGAGTCGATTCTTATTGAGATATTTTAATTGTTGTTTAAACCTTACTAAAGTTAGGCTTGTGACTTGATCTGATAGCACGCTGGAACTGCTAACTCGAGAAATGTACTCGAGATTTTCAAGTTCAAGATTCAAGTCAAGTCTTAGAGCATCTCTAAGAGTTGACTTGAAAATCTCGAGTACATTTTTTTGTTTAACACCTCAACAGATTGCAATCAAGTATTGAACATGAGGGGCCACAATGTTAATGGTAGATCTTTTTCTCGCCTTTTTATTTCTCACGAGTGATACAATTACGAGTTGCCTTAAGTCAGTAAGACTTTAGAGAAGATTTAGGTAGTCCTATACATTTATAATGTATCCTGAAAGTCCTTAGCTTCTTTAAGCCAGTCACTACTTTAGTGACTGACTTAAATCCCCTAAAAGACTAGAAATAAACAAAAGAAACTCTCGAAAAAGCTGCATCCTCCACGTACAAATAGCAAAATGAAATGTATTCAGAAAAGATTAGCTCTCTTTATTTTTATTTAGCGAAATGGACTGTCTGAGCCACACAAAGTATTAAGGTTTAAAATAAGATCACGTTGAACGTGTACATGAATAGTCTTGGAAAGTTCTCTGGCTTACAAACATCTTGTGAGGTCTCGCGGTAACAGCACGTACTTCTACATTGTGGCTATGTTTTACATTATTTTAAAACATTTGTATAGACAGAAAGTTTCTTTAGGTTCCCAAAATAGTTCCATTACTTCCTCTTAGACTGCGTACAACAACTTAAGTAGTTATTTAAAGCCATAAAAGTAAATTATTTTTCGCAAACAGGCTTTTACAGGTCCCAGTAATACTTCAACCCTACCACTGCTTCGAGTCAAGAAAATAAATGGGCCAGTGTTGAGAAGAAGTAATGGAAGAAACTCAGTCATTATCACATAAGTTCTTGACATATTTTAACTGAACCGGAGAATGAATTCTTAATTATATTGCTATTACGATTGTCCTAAATATAATAAATTATGATGATATTTCAACGCAATTGATTTACAGAAGAACGGAACCCATTCTTCTCATTTTGATATCACTCAAACTCACTCAGTCGGCGAGTGAAAACCGCTGGTAGGTACGGTTTATATCTGTATTGAGTGTCCCTCATACATAGCGCTCTGATGTGACTTTGGCTTCAAGCATTTACCATTAGGAACCCTTCAGCAACTGTCTTAAGTTTGACTTTCTTTGTATGTCCTATATCAGTTTGATTCTAAGATTTTTCAACTACTTTCATAAAATGTTCTATACATTATGCAAGTCATATTTTCAAGTTGATATCGTATTATATTGAAATGTGTATGGAATAGCTTGTGGTACGTAATATGGTAAAGATAATTTTAAAGCACAATAAAATTTTATGATGAGACCCACTGTTTTTTTGTAATTTTCAGGCACCTAATAGGTACTCATAAGTTTCATAAATAGGTACGAGGTTCGTTTTACAAAAATAAA
The DNA here is from genome assembly GCF_963855985.1 of Ostrinia nubilalis. Lineage (NCBI taxonomy): Eukaryota > Metazoa > Arthropoda > Insecta > Lepidoptera > Crambidae > Ostrinia > Ostrinia nubilalis. The sequence continues at coordinate 11,023,857 of NC_087098.1, forward strand.
GTACTAAAACAAATGTAATAAAATTAATAATTAACATGTAGTCTACTTCACAAAATCAACAAAAATACAGAAAAAATAACATTCTGCCTACCTCTGATTTCATAAGCAGAATCCCTTTGATCTCTCACATCGCGATTGTTAGAAAAATACTCAAAGGGACTTTTTATACAAAATATTCACATTATGTTTTGACTACTCCATTTATTGCTCTCGCATAAAGTACATATGAAATCGTTTCGTCGTTCCTTTAATAATATGAGACCCAATTTGGGAACAAGATAAAATGTGCCCAGTTCGTGTTTTCCGCGTAATATACCCATTTTGTGAACGAGTATGATACTTCTCTCAATCTCGGTTTATATTGAATGTAATACTAATTTCAGCCAATTTTGTGCGTTAGGAATTTAATTTGTGCCTGTAATAGAAACTGTTACAGTGAGACTACATGTCCTTGGTCTACAAAAAGAGGTATTTCAGTGATTTCAATGTATTTTATTCGAGTATTCTGGAAACTCTTTATCATAGGTAAGCTTAACATCAATGAGAATACCTAATACGGAATAGGGATAAAATTAGAAATGTTTCAAATATTAAAGTTACAAATATTTCAGTTATGATAAGAGATAGAAAAGGGTAATAATAAGTACCTAATTCAGACTATAATGTAGCTATAACCCAATTTAGTAATGAGACAATTGTAAGTAGCTTAGAACGAGAGTGAAGCTTATAACATTATGAAAGATCTCGCACCAAAAGATATACCTTTAAAGCAACATTAAAATTTATTTAATTGGAACATCGAATCTCCTACGCGAATACGTATAATTTGAAACATCTATTGATGTCATACTACTAACTTGTGTTTAAATATTTCCAATAGTACACCAAAGCGCAAAATATCTTGCAATCTACATTGTTTATCTTTACGACACCTATTCAAGCTAATGCCAAGCAATTTGCGTAGAAAGTCCACAGCTTTGCTTGATTACACGCCAAAATGGGTCTCCCAGGCGCGAGTAATTGTAAATTAAGATTACTCTAAGGAAAGATGCATGTGAAATGCGCATATCGCGGCCTGTTATCTGTGCCAACGTCCCGACCACAGAATTTAGACATCAGTATACCAATTGTATAAGAAATTAAAGAGATAAATTTAAAATAGAAATACCACAGACATAATTATTTATATCAAAATTTTGTTCATGGTCTGTACTGTTTTCACTTGAAATAAATCATCTCCCTATGACTATAGAACTACCTAAACTTTTTGCTTGCTTATCATTAGTTTTCTACTGTAATCTATTAATTATAATAAATCGAGTGTTTTGAAGACATTTCTGTTATTTTGAAATTGAATTCGTTTTCCAAATATCGAAAAAAATGGTATGTAGGTAATTCGAATTCGTTATAAATATTACGTGACATTTAAAAGAATAGGTGGTTTTTACAAAAAATATTATGTCAACACTTATTATTATTAATTGGCTTAAATCTAAAAAAATCTAAACCAGCAGCTAACATTTTGTAGCTAACCAGCTTTGTATGTAATGTCTTTTTAATTTATTTCATCGAATTGTCCTGGCTGTTACACCCCGACATGCGTCGACCAAACGGCGTCGTGTGGGTTTGCATAAATATTTACTGTTCCGGATCACTGGCTCAGATGATTGCATTAAATGTGCATACAAAATACGTAGGGACTGCGTGGAACGAAATCGATAGGCGGATTTTGAATCTGCTTAAAACCTAATTGCAGTGAAATGTTCAATGCTTTGGTAATTTCAATGTAAAATATCAGTTTTTGATGTGTTTCATACGGCTTCAGAATTAGTTAGGGCAGGATATTCTAATTCAAATATGCTAATGGGAGATGGCAGATTCTAAAATTAAATTCCAGCTTACTCCTAAAAAACTAATCGAATTCATAATCTCCAGATTATGAGATACTAGACCAAGGATGATAGTTTAAGACCTCGAAAATCTCTTTGGTCTAAAGATGTAAACTCAAAACTATCCAAAAGCACCTAATAATTAAAAAATATTTATTTAATCTTAGGTACTCAAACAGTAAGGAAAAATAAATAAAATTATACATTATATGGGCGTTGCTAAGTAATTAAAACATAGTTATGCAAATATCCAACGACCAACGAGTGCTCGTACCAGAATGTTGATTACGACCAGTCACCACAGTCCATTTGATCTATGACGTCGCTCTAAACATATCACACACCCTTGATTAACCACCCTAAAAAGACCCTTAACGATCTAGCACTCATTTAAGCACTAGGTATTCGAGTAAAATGGCTGACGTTTATATTAATTAAGAGATATTTCATCTGGTGACGCCGGCGCCGTCTTCTAAATGCGCCGACGAAATATCAAAGAGCTATTTTTAGGTTAAAAATGTTCGTTTTATTGGTTCAGACTTGCCAAGGATAAACGAGTAGTGTATTCAAATTGTAGGACGAAAAACGGATATTTGGTTCCAAAGATCCAAAGAAAACAACTCAAAGAAAATCTCAACTCTAGACACAAGCATAATGTAAGGTCCCAAAATGGTATCTACTCAGTCATGCTGTGATGCAGATATGAAGAGAGTGCCTCTAAATGAAATAATTATCTTCAACCATAAAGAAAAAGTAGAGTCTCCATTACATTTCATTACAGCTAGCGTAGATCCTGGCTACACAGGAGTTGCAGCGGTGAGAACGAGAGGTGGGAATAGTCCCGTAGCGGGTTTGCATTTCATAGGGGGCAAATTTAATGTTAATTTGATCCATTTATATCTGGAGTCATACTTATAACCAGCTACAGTAATATGTATATTCGTATGTAAAAACTGTCTAGAACTGCCTGCTCTGATTTAAAACATTTATCGGCTCGTCTGTTCACTAAACAAATCTGCACGTTTTTTACAAATAGGTTTGTCATCCATGTCACAGCTCGCCCCGTCAATAGTGACTCGTAACGCGACTATCGCAGCCCTAATACGCCTCGTTTATCACGCGAGACATCTACTGCTGATGTGCCTACTATCGGTTTTACTAGGGTTGCCCAAAAATATTATTTGTTGTGGAACAAAATAAAATATAATTATAGCTAAGGTAACAAATCCAGACAGGTGCAAGAAAATTGGTTTTATATTCTGCTGCGCCTTATTCTATCTTGAGTACAAAATGGGCTGTTATAGTTTTTGGTTTCGCCGCCTAAAATATGAACAAAAGTATTTAAAAATTTCTAGTTGCCCTTGAAAATTGAGCACATTATTGTCAATTAGGAAATTCAACTAGTGCCTGAAATACATTAGCATTTAATCTGCTCATAGCCTCTGAAGTTAGAAATCTAAACATTTCTTTGTTTGGAAATAAAAAAATACAAGTATAAAAAAGCTTTCAACAATAAATAATAAAACTTTCCAAACTGTTCATAGTTCTGCCAGCCCTATTTGCGAGTACGTACATTTACGTATTTTTAGTACACACTCATCTACGAAAATGGATATTGAATATTCTGTGAAAAGGTGCGAAGTGGGTACTGCCTGTTTCCTGGTTGGGCGCGCCTTACGCCTCTGTTACTCCTACACACGCGTTAAATGGATATGACAAATGGTATACAATAGTGACAGTAACTTGGATAATGATTACAATTGAGTTTGAATAAGAGACAGGAACATTACTTATAGTATTTGAGACAGAATGTTTACATAATACGGGCACTGGAATATTTTGGATACCGTAATTCTTAGAGCTTTTACATCCAATTTAGATGTTTTCAACTAGGTATACCTTAAACATGCAGTATGCTGCATACGCTTAAATTTGTTGAAAACACCTAAATTGAACCTCTGATTTTAGTAAAATGGCGGCATCATAATTTGAAGCGTTGAATACAAAAAACACAGAAACAGGTAGTACCTTTAGCAATGTGTTACTAGAGCTAACATATTTTATGCATATAAATTATCTACCAAAAGAGAAGCGTCACAAAGTTATAAATATTATGAAAGTATAATTACAGATAAACCCTACAGATTTAATCCTACTTAATATTATAAATGCGAAAGTTTGGATGTCTGGATGTTTGTTACTCTTTCATGCAAAAACTACTGAACGGATTTTGATGAAACTATGTAATAGGAAGGGAACTCTGATCATTAAAACCATCTTCTTTACTCATGATATCCGTTTATTACAACACCAATAAATAATCAACAATGTATTTTAAAACTACAATCAACAACAATCCATATAAAAATAATCAACTTATTTCAAAAATCAGATGTTGTCGGTTCGAGCGCTGGCGAGCGAATGCGCTCCGCTCGAGGCGACCGGCCTTTTTATAACGTAACTCGGGTGGGGTGATCGTGCGTAACTCGTTTGGACCGGTCGAAACACGTGCAGTGTGGCGTAGTATTTGCGTTGGTAGAACTTCTTTTTCTTTTGCGCCGATACGGCCATTCTGCAGATAGGCGCGTCTCTGCGCCTATTTTGATTTATTTTTATCTGAAACAGACGAATTAACATTAACACAAGTTAAATTATCACTGCGGTTGTATTTTTTCCTAGGTAGACTCCATAGTCGCGCACTGTTATATGAAATTTCGAATTCCATATTATCTAACAATAATGTCGCTTGTTTTGACTGAGCCTCATTCAAATCATAAGACCTCATAGCCTCAGCGCTAGTATTGGTACACACAACACTCAAAATCGAACCTCATTGTTCGTATTATCACACAATAAAAATGAAACACAGCATTATACTTAACTTTTAATCACACTCAGTTGGATTGTTCTCTATTCATTGCCGATACGGCCACATTAGTTTGGATTCCAAAGTTTGGTGCACTTCTCAAATGTTCGTGACACACCTTCCTGAATCGACCACGACCATTAATTCGTCGTATTTCATATCTGTCATGTGGTAGTACTTTTTTTACTTCAAATGGCCCATCATACTTTATACTTAATTTGGTACCTAATCGCGGCGGTTCCCTCAGGAGGACGTATTGCCCTTTTTCGAATCTTTTCACCTTTGCTTTTCCTTTATCGTATCTTACTTTATCTTTTTCAGCCTGCTCGGTTATCCTTCCCAATACTGCTTCCTTCAAAGATACTGGATCAATGCGTTCGTTGTCTTCATCTATTATGTTCAGCAATTCCGGAGGGACGCTGCCTCTTTTACCAGTTAATAATTCAATCGGCGTTTGTTGAGTAGTCTTTGAAATAGTGCAGTTTATAGCTAGTTGAAGAGTTCCAAGTGACTTATCCCAATGAGCTTTTTGTGTGTGTTTGATTATTGTCAGTCCATTTTTTATTATTCTCATAATCCTTTCAACTTGCCCATTTCCCCTGCTAGTATATCCTGCGCATTGGTGCAATTCAATGCCGTACTGGTCACAGTAACCTTTGTAATGGGAGACAAACGCACCATCACCATCAACAATTATGCGTTTTGGAGCACCAAATAGGAATACAACTTCTTGCAAATGTTTTAATGCACTGGCTTGAGTTTTACTTTTGGCATGTTGTAAAATAACAAACTTCGTGAAGGCGTCAATTGCTACGAACACATATTCTTTTTGAGTTGCAGAACCGCTAAGTTTGCCCGAAATGTCGATATGAATAGTGTGGAATGGTTCTGGAACTTTCTCAATTGGATGTAGTCGACTCTGTGTAGCTCCCGATGCTCCTTTCATAGTTTTGCATACCACACAGTGCTCTACAAAATACCTGACTGTTGATGACATTTTAGGAAACCAGAAGTTTTCTTTTAGTTTTGCCAATGTTTTTTCCCATCCCATGTGTTTGAGTGCCTCGTGGTAAGTGTTTATAAGGCTCCACTGGTATGACTGTGGAACGACTTTGGTTAGTTTTGTCTTTCCGTTTGAATCCGTTTTGTGGTATAAAATGCTATCCCTGACTTCATATTCTGGATGACTTTGTGCATTTTTATGGAGTTCGTCGATAATTTTCACTACTTCTTGATCACGGCGTTGTTCTACTATGAGCCAGTCATCCTTTGTCGATAAGCTCATAACAATCTTAAGAGGATTTCTACTGAAAAAGTCGGCATGTTGCATTTTCTCCCCTTTTCTATATTCTACTTCAAAATCAAAGTTTTGCAAGAAGGCCCACCATCTGTGTATCCTAGGAAGCAATTCTTGTTTATAGCGGGAAGCTTTGACTGCATTACAGTCTGTCACAACAGTAAAGTTTCTTCCATACAAGAAGTGTCGAAAGTGTTTTATTGCTCGTACTATGGCTAGAGTTTCGAGCTCATAACTATGGTACTTAGATTCGGCTGGAGTTGTCCTCATGCTAAAGTAGCCAATGACATGACGAACTCCTTCTTTTATTTGGATTAGTACAGCTCCGAGACCTAGTGCACTAGCATCTGTATGTAATTCTGTTGAAAGGTCTTCTCTGAATATTGTAAGTAGAGGTGCTGACGTTAGGTAGTTAATCATTTTGGAACGCACAGCTTCGTGAATTGTAGTCCATTCCCATTTGGTATCTGATTTAGTTAGGTTGTATAAGGGTATCATTTCAGTAGAGAAATTAGGTATGAAACGTCGGAAATACCCAGCCAAACCATTGAATTGCCTTAGTTGCTTTACGTTTGTCGGTGGAGGGGATCTGGCCAAAGCTTCAACTTTAGATGGACTAGGCCTTACTTTTCCGTTGCATACAATGAATCCAAGATACTCTATAGAAGTCTTCATGAAGGAACATTTCTTTATGTTAATAGTGAATCCTGCTTTAGTGAGAGTTTCTAAGACCTTCTCTAGCTTCAAGAGTCCTTCAGGAATAGTTTTACTAGGTATCAGGACGTCATCCATATAGACAAGAGCTTCTTTTCCTCTTAAATCTCCAAGAGCCTTATTTATAGCCCTTTGGTAAACTGATGAAGCATTGGTTAATCCAAAGGGCATTGTTAAGTATTCATATTGCCCATCTGGAGTGATGAATGCCGTCTTCTCTATAGATTCAGGTGAAATGGGGATTTGATGAAAGCCTGCTGCCATATCCAAGCACGTGAAGTATTTGGCGTCGGCCAATTGATCCAGTTGTTCAGAAATTATTGGTAGAGGATAGTGATCTCGCACTGTATTAGCGTTTAATTCCCTGTAATCTACGCATAATCTGTCTTCGCCGTTTTTCTTTTTCACCATGATGATTGGACTGGCAAAAGGTGAGTTACTTTCTCGAATAATGTTTTTATCTTGAAGTTCCTTAATCATTTTCTGAACCTTTTCACGTTCAACTGGGGCTAGCCTATACGGACGACGGCTTACTACTTTATCAGGATTTTTCAGTCGAATCGTAAGTTGACCTGTCGTTATTCTAGATCCCGACACACCTTCTGAAAATGAACTGTTGTACTTGTCCAGCAAATTTATCAGATCATTTAATTCTTCTTTATCAGATATGTCCGTGTCAATATTAGAAGACGACAGTTGATATATTTCTGCTACCTTTTGCTGATTGTTGCTGCTGATCGCTATACCATTGCTAGTAAATTTTACTTCAATCCCTGGAATGCTCAACAGATCTCTTCCAATAAGAATATCGGCGGGCAATTCGTGATCCAAGACTACATGAAGGTCGAGCTCAATATGAGTTTCATTTACTTTACAGATAACAGTTATCTGGCTTAAAGATATCGTAGGTACTGGGCCGATACCTTTCAGATGAGTCGTTTTGGTCGTTCTTGTTCCAGGAAGGGATAAGGCTATGGATTCTTTCACTAGAGAACAATCCGCACCACTGTCAAACATAGCCTGGAACATTTTATTGTTAATCATAATAGATATCATGTTGGAAACATTCTTACCGCTTTGACATAGATTGACGTTCCTTTCCGTGTTTCGTTTTTCAGCGTTCATTCTCTTAAAACAAGTTTCGTAATTATGCCCGGGAATACAACAGTACGAGCATTCCTTTTTTTCGGTATTTTGTGTTACCCCGTTTGATGCGTGTTCCTTCAATGTTACTGCGTTCTGCTTGCACCAACGGGCTTTATGACCGGGTTTGCCACATACAAAGCACTCTAAACTAGGCCTGCTGTTATCAAATCTGATCCTTTTGGGGGGTGCATAATCTCGAGGTGTTGTAACCTTACGTTTCCGCATAGTCTTTGCAATCGCTATTAATTCTGGTACTGAATTTGACTTACTATTAAGAAGTTCAGTACGGAGGCTATCATCTTGAATGCTACCAATAACGAATTCTACGGCATCTTGCTCCGTGGGGTTTGGTTTGACGATTTTTTTGAACATTTTCCAGATATTGGATATGTATTCTGGAATATCATCAGCGTCATCGATAGTGTACCGTCGAAACTTAAGAACATGTGAAAAGTACCTGGACTCTGGTTCAAATGTTTGTATCATATCTTCTTTCATTTCAGTCCAAGTGGTTGTTCTGAGTAAGCAATCATCAGCCCATAACTGTGCTCTGCCTTTGACTACACCAGCTGCTTTAAGTCGCACTTCATGGTCTTTCAATTTGTACTCTTCTTGCGTTCTTGTTATGAGTTCTACCCATTCTCTCACATCAGTTCCTTTGTCTGGATCAAAACTGGGAAAATAAATATCAGAAATACGAACCGAGTGAGATCCTTCCGGGCGAAACATTTTTACCATTTCTGCAAGAGTAGCTTGATTATCCTGAGACAGCTGACTCATCATTTCACGCATTGTGTCCTTGAATGTATTGGCCATAAGAGCCATAGTTGTATTGCTTGTACTAGTCGATGGTAGTTGGCGTTGATTCGTTCCCTCTTCCGATGTAATAGGAAGGGAACTCTGATCATTAAAACCATCTTCTTTACTCATGATATCCGTTTATTACAACACCAATAAATAATCAACAATGTATTTTAAAACTACAATCAACAACAATCCATATAAAAATAATCAACTTATTTCAAAAATCAGATGTTGTCGGTTCGAGCGCTGGCGAGCGAATGCGCTCCGCTCGAGGCGACCGGCCTTTTTATAACGTAACTCGGGTGGGGTGATCGTGCGTAACTCGTTTGGACCGGTCGAAACACGTGCAGTGTGGCGTAGTATTTGCGTTGGTAGAACTTCTTTTTCTTTTGCGCCGATAACTATACAGTATTTTTTTTATAACCCAGAAAAACATAAAGGCTATAATTTATGACGATCTGTGACAAACTAAATTTCACGCGAGTTAAGCCGCGGGCAAAAGCTAGTAACAACAATATAGAAGGTCTTTCAAAACATTGTCCGCTTGGGCTGGGTTGCACCAACTTACTTTATCATTAACAAACGTCAAAAATCTTTCAAACTAAATACAAAATACACCGGTTATCGTTATAGTTACGGTCAAATTGGTGGTACAACTCAGCCTTAGTAATGTCTAGTTTACCAACCTAGACGCCCGTGAGTCAGGCCTAAAGCTTAGTCATCAAAATATAATCAAAGTAGCATATCGCACAATTCATCAGCAGACTTGAATTACTAGGACATGACGTAACGACTCGTTCCTAAGTTTAGTAACCGAGGTTGTATCCATATTATAATGTTAAAGTAACTCTGTCTCTTTGTCAGGCTGGGTTACACTATCTTACTTTGACTTTAACAAACGTCCAAAATCTGTCAAATTCCATACAAAGAATTTATAAATAAAGTCACGGTTAATGTTAGGTGGTGCAACTCAGCCTTAAGTTAGTCTTTCACGCACAAACTGCTTTGATGAATGTTGGTTTAGATATAGATGGAAAGAGAAAATCATTTGCTGCCTTTTGTTGAAACGGAGACCATTTTTTATTTTATATCAATAATTTCTCACATTAGGAACATGAAAATTTAGTATGAAATAAATTGAGAGTAGGTAGATTTCTCATTCTATGATGATTCAGGCAAAGCCGCGATAAAAAGCTAGTCTGTGTAATTATGTATAAATAAATGAAGTATCAAGTGAACAAGAGAACAAGAGAATATAGAATTGCTTACAGCTTTAATTTGACGTTTGATCAAACAATATGTGCCTTTAATCTTCCCACAAACCCTTGAAATAACAAAACGCGGACAGGCTAATAAAATAACTGACAAGTGTCGCACAATACGTTTATAGTTGTCGTTCATTCATTTGTTCATTCGTTCTCTTTGCGCGCCTCGACGAGCGTGTGGCACTTTTAGCTCATCAAAATGATGTGTGATTCAGGAGCAAGCGTTGTTTTTGAATAACTAACGATTCATACTGTAACAAGAGTGTTTCATAAATGTAGCTCTTTTAGGAATATTAATAAAATTAAATGTTAACTGAGACACTAAGGACGCTTTCGTGTCTTACAAGAAAGAAACTACTTTGAAAGTTTTTCATACCACAAAAACCGTTCAAAAGCGGAAAATCTGGTTTATGGACAGCTGCCTTGTAGAAAAGTAGAAAACGGATTAAAAACTGACAAGAATTACAGCTCACTAGCGAAAAATCTCGCATCACGCCAAAGACGTCATACACTCATTCGTTCTTGTTGGCGCGAAACGCGTTCTGGTGCGAGACGCGTTCTGTCGCGTGCGGGCAAGATTTACGCGGCAATTAGATGTACGACGCACGAAATCGGAAATTCGTGGGTCGTGGTTACCTACTGGACAGCTGAATTATAGAAAAGGGATTAAAAACTGGCAAGCCCAGCTTCCCAGCGAAAAATCAAAAGAAAAATCTCGCATCACGCCAAAGACGTCATTCACTCACTCGTTCATTCGTTCTTGTTGGCGCGAGACGCGTTCTGTCGCGTGCGGGCAGGATTTACAGCGGCAATTAGTTATGTACGACGCACGACAAACGATGTCGGCTGACAAATGGTGCCGGCCGGCCGGCTGGGTGCTCGACAGCCGTGCGCCGCAGACAATGAACGGCGAATACTTGCACCATTCAATCATTCGGTCACGAATTAGGGATTGTAATTTTTCAGTCTGATACGTGGCGACGGCAGGGGTGGGAAGTTAAAAAAATTAAAAAGCTTCTAGCCATGTGAGGATGCTAAGCCTCGTCGAAAGGATTCATCCTGCTAAATAATCTCATTTCAGATTGATGTTATTTTTAATATCAGGGCCGAATTGTTTCATGTTATCACTTTCATTTTCAGCATATTAAGGCTAGCTATTATAATATTTAAACTTCAAGTTGACTAGACCTATTCAGACCTACTTTGGATGTACGATTCATTCCAACATTGCTATCACAATACTCACTCCAGCTGCTACGTTGCGCAACAACTCGTATTGCCTTTCACGGATTCTAGTAAACTCTTGATTCCAAAATATCTGCAATAAATGCAAGGTGTTAGATTCAATTTAATCTTTTGAATGCCATGTCAATCAATACACGTGAATGCTCTCAGAGCACCCTAATAGCCGTTCGACAGGTCCAAGCAGATGTTAACACGTTCCTAATTACCGTATATGTACCCGTCTAAGTTTTGTTCCATGTCCTACAGTTGTACATGAGTCAGGGCACTCCAATTGGTTACCGGCGTGTAGTGGCCACACGACACGTCGGGATAATCCTGGATTACAAGCGGGACTGTACTAAACAGTGCCCTCGACAATGCACTGCATTCGTGCCTTTGAAGCCTATGGCGGGATCAAAAGGCCTTGCCGCTGCCCAGGATTAAGCTGCGGCAGTTTACACACTAACGACTAGGCGATACGCACGTGCGATTATACGGAAAACAGCCTAGTTAGTTACGAATTACTGAACTAATGAAGTAGGGATTTATTTATTTAGGTATACCGAATTGTCCATATCATAATATCTTTTTACTATGTCTAATAAATGGTCGTACAATTGTTATAGTAGATAGCTACTTTATTTTTACTACGAGTACCTACAGTGAGTTTTCATCTCAGCCATAGAACGTCTACTGCTGAACATAGGCCTCCTCCAATGCTTTCCATGTTGCCCGGTTGGTAGCGGCCTCGGTCTAGCGTCATCCTGCTACTACGTGAGTTTTCATATTATTTTTTTCTTACCGTAACATATATTATCACACGAAATAATAATATATCAATCAATTTCGAACTCTCTACAAATAATCTTTATATGTAATCTAAAGGACCTCTGTGGGTTCGTATTAAATATTTCCAAGTACCTTCAAAACAAAACTTCCCCTGCGTCTAATCGTCCCTATGCAGCCGGCCTATTAGTTTACACTAGAGTATCAAGCTGAAAATGACCTGTGGACTTAAGGGTTAACGTTAACCTCGTTCAGGGTAACAGCGGTGGATTGGTGTCAATATTTTATCGGAGTAAACATAATTTACCTCGGGTTCAACTTAGCAAAGGATTAGAGGTAGCAATTAATTACTTTGGCTACGGTTTGTTTATATATGCCGATTGATTCTGATTTTAAAACGCTTGGTATAATTAGGTCTTCATTAATTGGCTGGGTGGGGTTAACAATAATTAACTACCTAGTCATCATTCACCTCAAACCCTTAGATAATTTATTGTGATGAATAAATTAACGACTTGTATATACTAATAAAAATTAATACTATTTAATAGATGTTAATTTAACATTTTAACGCTCGTGTTTTAGCCAGGTAACTCTCAGGAAGAAGGGCTGATTGATATTTCTTCAATATGGGATTCAAACCCACTACCTCTGACTTGAGGATCAATGCCTATAGTAATATCGTTTGAGATTACGTAATAAAAATAAGCACAAACATTAAACACATCTTTTTATAGAGGGTGTAGCAGAGTCATAGTAATTTTGCAACAGTTTCAATAGCTACAATAAAGCACACGGCAGTAGCTCTGATGATGTAGAAATCGCAATCCAGGTTAACAAAACAGGCCCAGCCAGGTGACAAACTAGATAAAATATCACATTAATCATGTCTGTAGCCCGCTCGTTTTGATTATGACTCGTAACAATGACAAATTGTAAACGTAATTGTAAACAATTGACAATCATAATCGTAAATTAATGACACCGGACTTACTGAGCCGTAAGTTAAAGTTACGCGTTTCAAGATATGATAAAATAGTTAACTAGATTTTTCAAGTTACAAAAACATAGTTTATTTATGTCATTATTATGCTCTATTTATAATACACACGAGTCTGTGATTACATTTTTGAGTTTAAATATCTCACGAATTCACGTCTTTGATATTTTTTACCTGACTGCGCCAGAAGGGGGGTTATTTTATGTTACTTTATCTTAAACTTTCCTATACTTTAACCCTCTTACTAAGTAATAAAACTTACACACGCTGAACAGTGTTTTAAAGCGACGTTTAGTTTGGAAATGTAATTTTAAACCACTGTTCAACGCGTGTGTATATTTTTATTAATAAGGGGGTAAGTATTTTGGAATTTATTTTATAGAAACAAAGAAGTAATAAACAAAGGTTACAATGTTGTGACAATGTGTATTGCACATTCACCGACCACCATAACAGTTGCGTTACATTTACATACAAAATTACAATCCTAACCCATTACAAGCGTGTCAATAAAAAGTCCTGTCATGAAAGATACAATATTCATGAAGTCTATAAAGTAATCAACGATTAAGCGTTGACATCGCGATATATTCAGTTAACTGGTTAACTGCCACACAATTCATGTTAGTCGCTTTTTAAGTAGTCATTATATGCAAATCACTGAATCGTGATGATGTCTGCCTAGATAGACGGAACGTGTTTCATGGCATCTCGAGACGTAGGGCTGTGAAGCTGGACAAACAATGTGAAGGCTCGACATGATGGTATCGCGAGGAACTTCACTACTACACAGAAAGATCGAAAAAAAATTACATACTTAGTACAATAAACCAATTCATGTTAAGCAGTAAAGCTGAAAAGTACGACCTGGTGTCTTGTATTACAGGTTGTCTCAACCCATATCAAGCACCAGTCTTCACAATAAGTAATATTGTTTAAAAAATGCGTTATATTGTTAGTACCTACATGTAATTGAAAACTTACTTGTGAAGAAATTAATAGAGATTTATTTATTTATTTAATATTCACTAGCGCACTGAGTGTGCATTTTGTTCGATATGCTAAAAATGTATTAATGCGATTTTTGACGCGGTTTTCAGCAATAGATAAAAGAATTTTCCAGGATTATCTAGGAAACATTTGTGTGACACGTTTACTTTAATTAATCATTTAAAATTTACTCACTTTATCCAATTTTTACATGACCGTGAAGTGAAATATTGTGAACTAAATACACGAATTTTGAATCCCGCAGATTGTTTTCTTTACTAAGAAATCATAGTTTATTACCATTCTTTCCTTTTAGAATATTCCGCGAATCAGTTGGAGCACAATCATTCATTGCTGTCATCGTCTTGCAGCGTCATTCCCCATCCGTGATTATTCAAATTTGTTTCCCAAACACCACTTCTGTGTGTCACAAAGATGTGGAAGCGTAATTGTTTTGAAAGTAACTGTCAGTTAAGCGCCGTGTGGGAGTTTGTATGGCCTATCCAACTTGCAACATTCAGCGAATGTTTGCATGGAACTAAAGCACGAAGCACTGGGTGTTTAATAAATAATCCTCTTAGTGTTCAGCAAGCGTGCTAAGTGGACGTTTGACCTAAACTGTGATATCAGATAAGGTACGTTTCCACTGAAATTTATGCCATCGTTGTTTACGTTTAAACTAGGTGCATTGATCAAAATTATCGCTGTAATTTAGTGTTGCAAGATTGCATAAACAGTTTGCACCTAACCGTTGGACATATAAAAGATAAGCTTTTTCCGTAACTGATAAACTAACACGAATAATTAAATTGTCGTGACTTTAATTTATATGAAAAGTCTACGTCTTTTTGTCTACTGTAACTTTTTAAAGTGAACATTGTCCTGTGTAACGTTATTAGAGGAATGCAACTATAATATTCGTACAAGTTACTATATTCGTACTTTTTGCGTGTATCAAATCAATGATGAACAAGGACAAGTAGGTACTACTCTACTGATGCATTTTTTTTTTTACTTTTGATGTTTGACTGAAAAAATACAGATCATAATAATAGTGATTTTAAACTGTTATAGGTATCTATTAGAGTTTAGTTTAATATCTTATTTCTATATCCTACATCAAAAATACCTAATCAAAAATATTCAGACACATAAATTAATCGTTAGAACACTATAACATCCAATAAAGGTATTGTTTCACCATCGTATGAAATGAAGAGATATAAAGCACTTACCCAAACGTGACTCCAAGGAAATTAAAGGCCGACCCATTGACTTGTCTCCTTAAAACCTGCAACAAAGTCGTGAATGAAACTATTAGTGTCTTCGATTGAAGAATGAGTTCGGGATCTGGTTCACAATGTCCCTTTGATTTAGTACGATTTCGATTCAAATGTCTCATGAAATCTTATTTCGCTGGAGAAGGGTCTTAAGTCAGACCAAATTATTTCTGCCATGAGTGAAATCAACAAATCTTTTATTCAGTATAAGTTTTTTACCTAATAACTTATGATGAACTCATCCTAAAGTTTTTAGTTCTGCTGTGGTTCTGCCACTAACCGCTAGGGGCGCTGTACAATTTGCCATACATTTTTTTACGCACTCGATAGCGAAACGCTCTATAGGTAAATTTATGATAGAGCTACAGTACTTAGGGCGCTTATACTTGTCCCAAATAGCTTGTCCTACCACCACTTCGGGACAGCATATGGACTGGTAGTGAGAAGAAGTGGCAGAAGAAACAGATGTCGAACCTGCTTGCTTATGACAACTTGATTTGCAAAAAGTCCGCTTTAAGCACAAGAGATGGCGCTGCAAGTATATTCGATCACGGTGATCAAATAAATTCTTACACTTTCTGTACAATATTTCAAAATTAATAGTTTTTATTAAAATTTGGTCACGTACGAGTCAATCTCATTCCAATCAATAAAATATGGAAATTATTTAGTCCCAAAAACATTGATTGTTTTACATGGGAATTGGTATTGGAAAATCCTTATCTCTATCTACAAATTATACAAACTTGACTCAGAAACCACCCCTTTGTTACAATACAACTTTCGATTAGTTTTCCCATGAGCATTATACGATAGCAATCATTTGTATTGTTGTGATAGATTATATCAGTGTTTTTTAATATTTCTGCGGGCGGTACAAACGTATATTCAAAAGCTTATCAAGCTATACATTTTCGGGGCAAAATAGTTCTTATGACAACTGAATAAGATGCTACAGTGTAAAGCTTGATGTGCCGTAGTCTATACATCTGTACGATTGGCATCAACAGATTTAGAATCAAATAAAAGTAAGGGTGCGTTTGATTTAAAACAGAAAGGGGCTATGGATCGCCCCGGAAATATAAATTGAATTCTTATCTTGATTCTGATTATAGAATTTCATAACAGCTCTATTATTCTTGGATATTGGTTTGCGGGACAATTTTCGTGCTTAATTTAATGGCATGGTGTGGTTTTGATAAGCTCTTCTAAGTGGTACGGGTATGTGCTTTGTCTATAGTATTTTATATTCATACTTAATGGATTTTTTTATCTAACCTTACTTTTGATGTTGATGTAGAGATGCTTCTCGAATAGGCATACATAATGGATTTTTTTTAAATGTAGCCTTACTGTGATGTTGATTTAGAAATGCTACTAAAATAGGCACTATTGGTACAGTTTTCTAAGTTAGCCTTGCTTAGCTTGACAGAATCTTTCATATGAGTTACCTATCTAATTTATGAGTTAGAGTTGGTACCACAGAATAATAATAAGTACTTCGTACAGAAGATTTTCTTCGCGAAGGTATTTAAAAAAATGTATGCTCAATGTCGTTAACAATATGGTGTAATTTAGCTTGTCTCAAGAGTCGAGCACCATTTTGTTGACAAACGTCAGTGATCGGTACTGCGCCGAAGACATAGGGCTGACTTCGGTAAAATGATGTGTGACGTGAGGTGCCAAACTGCGAAAAATGGCGGAGGAAATACATGAATAAGCATGAATTATATTTTGTGTTTCTAATATTATTCAGGCAGTTAAAAAATACTGTAGAGTATTAATTGCACCACCGTTTTTACATAATTATGGTTTATTGTCTTTACAATGCAAATGGGTGAAGAATACGTGCGTGCGTCAATACTCGCTCGTGATTGTCCTGTCGATTTGGTATCTCAGGAGGGGTAGTCGCGCGTGTTTTGTTTTCGATGCAAACTCGCGGAGATGAACAGGCCTGTTGGTACTAATATTAGTACCCATCTTCAGTGATCACATCCACTCTAGTAATATCATTAAAGGTTTCTTTCGTTGTAAAAATTATCATTATTTAAAAACTTTTAGAATTCTTTCTCAAAAGTATTCCTTTAAGAATCAGTTAACACTTCATTTATCCCACGAAGGTCGTTCACTGAGCTGAGAAAAGGCGTCGAGCACACAAAGCAATATCAAAGCAAACTTCATAAGGTTTACCGCACTAAACGCCCGCAGACGTAAAAGTCGCCTCGCTCTGGATAAAAATGCGGAAACACACGGTTACGCTTTGGTTTTTAAACGCTTCGGACCACATTTTTTGAACAATGTTCAGTAAAATATCATAGTCAAGACATATATTACTAAACTTCATTAAATAAAAATTACTGGTAGGTTTAAAAACATGAAGGCTTTTTTTTCATCACCAACCAAATGTCATCCGCTGGGCTCTACTGTGGTGAACCCATTTCTAAATCACGCATATATTTTACGAATCGCTAATAATATTCTTTAAATAGAATTATTTTAATTCATGGATAGTTAGATGAAATATGTTTTTGAAGACTGTAATTAGTTCACATGACTGTGAAAGCCATTCATACTTTTGAAATTCAGTTTTTCACAGATCATTATAAATTAAAGTTTATATTGTAGTTTGTTACCCTGGAACAACAATAATGCTGTAAAAGATCAAAACTCGTCGTTCACTATAGTTTTTACATGAAAGAGTTACAAAGCATACAATATCTTCACAAACTTTCACATTTACAATTATTATTAGTAGGATAAAACCTAAACACGCAACGGCCACGCCTGAAAACGTGTCCGTATGTCCACACCGTAAGTAAAAGAGTCAATATTAGCGTATATAAAAAGCAATTCACATGCCAGACGCGACTCAAGGCTTTCATCCCTGCCCATTGAAACTTCTTATGCAAATTACATAATGTTCTTTACGACATGAGATGGCGAACTTTACTTAAGAGTAAATATTTATGTACTTACGTCCGCATATTTTGCGGGGAATTCTTTTGGCGAACCACAAATGGGCGCGTCCATTAAGAAGGACACATGCGTGTTTTGTTTTCGCCATATAGGCGTAGACTATGCCTTTTAGAGATTTGCTAGAGTAAAGTGTACTTTACTTAGGACAAAGTTTAAAAGTGTAAGTCTGAGTGGCACCACCTTATTTTAACCGTAAAAAAAATTAACCGGTGCTTTTTGTATGGAGTTTGACAGATTTTTGACGTTTGTCAAAGTTAAAGTAAGATGGTGCAACTCGGCCTAACAGGGCTCTTGGGTAAAAGGGTCTAAATGGTTAAACTGAAAATAGAATTTTCTCGCAATGTGTGAGAAAATATTGGATTTTTTTTAAAGAAATGCCATTCCTAGTCCATTTTCAAACTATGCTTTTTAGAAGCTAAGCGATTCTATTACAGAATGGTCAGACTAAAAATCAGTGAAGCAGAAAAGCTACGACACAGGCACTGACGTTAGGGTGTAAAACCGAAAAGTTATACAGTTAAAATTAAGCTGAAAATCTATGAAAAATTCGGTCAGTTAACTAAACTACGAATCTGCAAACTATTACGTACCTAACTATTAATACACACCTTGATCTCTTTCGGGTTAACTAATATCAATTTAAATGGAATTCTTAATTAATTAGCGCCAATAGTCAGCACACTGCGTCAAAGCGGTATTATATTGTCATCAAACTGAAGTGTTAAGTACGCATCTAATATTGTAATTACTGTTATTAAACCCGAAGGTAATTAATCACGCTGTATGATAGTCATTATAAACTACGCAGGTATTGATTCCGCTTAACATAATTAAACCATATATTAATTTTGGCAATCACAAGCTTAGTAATATACATTAAGGCTTTGACATACCAATTTAGTTTCGATAGAAGTACGAGCTGGATATAACACCGGTTTTGAGCAATTAAGGTTGTGTTAGACAACTTATGCACTCCTTCGTAATTTATTACAATTAGTTTGCCATCCTATATTTACCATGCTAACCCACTTTAGCGATTCTTCTTCGTTGGTCTTCAGATCAGAGATACTGTGTCCGCAAAACGACCTCCCAACTGAACTTATATTGACAACAAATTACGATTTTTATTTTTGGTGGCAACTTCTTAACTTGCAAGGTTGACAGCCACCTAAACCTAGTCATATTTGTTCCAAAAATAAGCAAATTTATTTGTTTCAAAACCCAAAAGTTTTTAGTCATTCTTTGACACCGCAAAAGTTATATTTTCTTTACCCGTTCTCATTCTACTTCCACAAACATATTGGCACATGTGACAGATTTGAAAATAAAACAAAGTCCAAACTATCCCCCAGAAGGTGCCAACATCAAGCCATATAGTCTCGATGCAAATCTCACAAAGACCTGACATCATTGCCAAATATTTACTTGAAGTCCCAAAGTTTTCAGGTGTCCATGACAGCATCAGACTTGCCAAATTGGACGGAGGGCCCACTTGGAGGACCGCCAAGTTGGCACTCGAGGGCATACGAGCTAATCAGCCTGGGGTCAGATATTATGTAAAGTAAGGATACAGGTTTTTACGTCCAGGATTTGGCAGCGCGGAGTAGAGGTGGATATGGAATGCTTGATGCCCTAGGTGATGTCTGCTGGCTGGAAATCCTTTGTTTTAGGATTCCATTTATAATAAACAGCTTGAAAATAAAGAACTCAAAAAATATCATTTACGTGTCTCGGTCTGACGTTGGTTATGAGCAATTTTATCAAAAATGACTTTATAAAAAGATGATATTACCTAATTTGATGCAAGCTAGTTAGGTAAGAGAGAAGACTTATTTATAATATGTACTTTTTAGGTAGGTACTTATATTTAGATTAACATTTGATAATATAAGTAAGGATGGGATATTAATATTTTAAGGCCATTTGGCTTAAAATCTACGAGTATTATACATTGTTTTAAAAAGTAAGTATCTAAAAAAGTCTTCTTTCCTTCGTCCTCCTAATAGGATACCTACAATATTTTTCATTCCATCGCAGACAAATTCAATAAGTATCCCATTGTGGTGCTCGCAAGTTGTTCATTTGATTTCACACCACTGTGCGCTGTCGACACCCCAAACTTTGAATCAAATCAAAAACCTATTTGAGATGGGCATCGCGAAAAATTTTCATAATGATTAAAGGGGAGGCCCAGTAAATCTCATATTTCAATTTCCTCTCACAGGGGAACAAAAGTAATAAAGCTTACCTACGATTCATTTTCCAATGATTATAGTATTGTTAGTCCCTCGGTGATTTGTTTGATTTTCATTAGTTCATAATGGTTTATTTTATAGTTCTGGAGATGGAAGGAACAATAAAATCTGTACCCTGTATTTACGTTATGTTTTACAGCTTACTGTTCATCAGCTGGAATATTTTATTTACATTACATTTTAAGCAAAAGGGTTTTAGTACTATTTTAGTTACTTCTTACGTTAATTATCTTCTAACAGACTTTAGTAACAGAATTAATTAATAGTGATGTTTCCTTAGTAAGTACCTACGTACGTTTTCTCAGGCTAGATTTTTTTTTCATACCTGAGTCAACGAGAAAAACTAAATGAGCTTAATTGGCACGGAATGAATAAAAATCTACTGGAACTTCATAATACTCTTAAAACTTAGGATTATTACATGCATCTTGCACTAATTAAGTAAGTTAATAGTTAAAGTTATCGTGAAGCTGTTAAGCCTTACAAACTTTCTTTGTTACTTGTTCAATCAATTAAAATTTTATAGCAAAATCACTGGCCAAGCCCCGGTCGTTATTCTAAGATATATCAGAGATTACAAAACCTAATTAATTCAGGACTTAGCAGATAAGACAAAGGCGATTAACTTAAAGTAAAGCATTAATCTATTGCCCTCACGATAAGTAATCTAACAGTAAGTGGTTGATTTTAAGGCTTTAGATATTTCGCAAGGTACGCAGTAGCTGA
The DNA here is from genome assembly GCF_963855985.1 of Ostrinia nubilalis. Lineage (NCBI taxonomy): Eukaryota > Metazoa > Arthropoda > Insecta > Lepidoptera > Crambidae > Ostrinia > Ostrinia nubilalis. The sequence continues at coordinate 11,045,075 of NC_087098.1, forward strand.
CAAATTCTCTATTACAAATGATTGGCTGGATTCTTAGAGGAACAGCAGTCCTGCTATTTTTAGCTACGGCGATGTTGCGATTTTGTATTAAAGCAACAACGCGAATTCGCGACTTCATGCGTTCGGATGCGATATCTGAATCGAGCGTTTCGAGTGCTGTCGCTGCATCCAGCTTTCAAAAATCGACTCGACTCGATCGCCACGTTTTGCGTTTTTAATAGAGCTGTGTGAAATGTGTCGTGCATTTAGCTTCTAATCGCCTATTCTAAAAGTAACATTAATCAGATGAAAGTAACTGGATCCCACAACACAGGGAATCCTAATGGGAACCAGTGCCTTACTTTACTGCTCACCATGTAAACTTTGAAATAAATAAATTTTATTATTATTAATTTATTATTAAATCATGTGTGCTGTGGCTCTTAGAACGTCCTTAGAACGTAGGTACATTTGAAAACTGTGGCAAGTTATGCGCTATCTAAATAACTGTTTCAACGTAGCATCATTGAAATAAACTTAATAGCCAATGAAAATTCACAAGCTGAACGGGGAAATATAAACTGTGTGAATATGTCCATTGAGTCTCCAATTCCCGTTAAATCTTTTCTATAGCAGGAAACCGTTTTAAACTGCGTTAGAGGTGACGATAAACGTTTATGTGGATGGAGTTGGCTTCAGCATGAAGTGACTAACATAGAAAATAATATGAGGATTTTATTGAACTTTCAGTAGATCTGGTATACTATTACTTATATCATCAAAAAATTGAGTGCCTGGTATATGCCATCGTAATATTGTCTTTTCTTGTTTTTGTTTGCGCTTCTTTTTGTTTTAAAATCAATGAAAATATTCAGGTAAAATTTTCTGTAAAATATAGTAATAGTAAAGTTTTTAAGGATGTAGGTATGGATGTATGTTTTTTACCCTTTCACGCAAAAACTAGTGAACAGATTTTGATAAAACTTACACTTACAGTATAATTGTTTATACATCAGAATGACATAAAGGACATATAATGATCTGTGACAAATTTAATTTCACGCGGGCGAAGCCGTGAGCCATAGCTAGTATTAAATACATATGAGTAACTTCAGTTTTAACTTGTAAAACATTTCTTCACAAATAGACAAATACTATGATTCATAGTTCAAATCCTAATATTAAACTAGAGTAATGTCCAAACAACTACTGTCCATTTATGACAGCATTTATACCTCAGAAGTGGCCTGCATGGCTGCAAATAGGGAAAAGTGACATTTAGGCATCATAAACGTCACTTAGAATATTCTATAAAGTCTAGATGCTCTAGCTCTAAGACCTTAGTCACATTAAGCCGACCGGGGGTTGTACAGTCAGCGTCAAAACGTGACACCCAAAGTGGCCAAAATGTTGAAGCACAACCTTATTTCAGTTGGAACAAAGACGTGTTGCGAACTTACTGGCTACTTTGGGTGTCTCGAACTATTTGAGGCTGACTGTACCGCCGACACAGCGTTTAAACAGATTAGACAGATATTGCACTGTATCATATTTTGTAAATTTTGCCTGAATATTCTTAGCTACCACCTACGCGTGGAAATTTATTGTTTCCCAAACATACATCCAGTCAACCAGGATTTTCATTTATGATTAAGTAAAGGGCCAAGTATTATGCCTGAATTACCTATTGGAATAAAAGAAGTAAAATGGACATAGGTAGGTACCCGAAAAAATAAGCTACTGAAACTTTAGAATGAAAATAGCTATCTATGTTTTTTTTTCGGACATCGCATCTAGGAGTGACCAAAAAATTATGTTTACGTGAATAAAAAACACTCTTATACGAAGAGAATACTAATTCAAGATGAATCTGTATTTAAGAATCAAGCTGTATTTAAAAAGTAACCAAGCTTATCTTCCAAGCTCTCATAATTTGAAACTAAAAAGATAATTCAATCGCAATAGCCGACGAACAAAACATAAACCAATGGAACAGTTGGCTTAGCATCACATAATGCCCTCCAGTTGCCAACTCGGCCTCTTGATGCGTCGCGTAGGTGTTATGCTCCTATAAACCAGGATTGAGCATGACTGCACGCAATGCTCACTAAATCTCGCCCGACTGTTAGATTATATTATTATTATTGCTGCAAGTGAGACGTTAAGATGTGAAAGAGAAATGTGGTAGAATATTATGTTCTATTTAGTTGATGGTGTGGAATAAACGACTTTGATAAATGCTCATTTATTTAATTTAAGTAGGTAATCACTTAGACAATTTTACAGATGGAAACTTGTTAATTGAATGTTAGGTCATTTATTCTTGATGATGGGTTTACTGTCAAACGATTTCAATTTTATAACGCTTTTCTAATTTATGAGAATTAGAAATCTACATACCTAATCAATAATGATATTACTCAGATGTGCTATTGACTGCACCAACTTATTTTTTAAAGAACCTACGTAACTTTCACGTTGTCACAGTGACCTGTATTCCCAAAAAGTGTAAAATACCTACATTTCGATGGCAGTTAACGTAGGTATATGATCAACTTTGATGAGCGTCAAACGTGCACTACCGTTACATAAAAAGAACAGCCTACACATTATTATTGGGCAAATGTCAATTGAGAGGGTAAGAAAACGATTAATAGACTGATAGCTGGCTGGTTAAGGGAAAAATAGAGCTTTCCCGGATATAATGGGAAAATTCAATGAGGTAGGTCTTAATAACATTTCAATTAAAATAGTAAGACACGGGTCTTAACGCGACGTTTATTAATGAGTTACATTATGTACTCACGGCTTGACGTCGATGCTGCAGCCGTGGTCACAAGCAGACTGGCGGTTCGCGGCGGATCATTCGGACAATACTTCTAAAATCAATAAACAACACAAACATTTTGTCAAGCATACTTTTTGACTTCAAATAAATTCTCAAACCTCAAAGTCCTTAATTTTGTCTAGTGATGCAACGAATACTACTTTTACGAATACGAATACGAATATTAAATCTACTATTCGGCGAATACACATAGTCATTAAATACTCATAAATTAAACTTTTTTGTCATGGTTAATATTTTAGTAATTAAAATTTACAAAATAATGGATTTTTTTTGGTATTGTATCACTTTATTTTGTAACTAATCACAAACAAAATAATACTTGTACCTACAATCGACCTGCTATTGTCTGCCAAATTCTGGAAGAGAAATTAATTACTACTTTGTTACATACTGACCGGGGGTTTCCCGTCATGTCTTTGTGGCTATAGTGTTCGGAGACACACACGTGTGTGTGACAAAATTTTAAAATAGTAGGTATTCGTATTCGTAATTATTATTTCACTGAATACGAATATTCGGTAAATTTCTACTATTCGGCGAATACGAATATTCGTTTTCACAAATTTTGTCACATTTCGTGATGACCTGTCTGTTCTATTCGAGCTGTCGTGGTTTTCACACCATTTCCCCAATGAAGTGGTGATTAGTAGTTGGCGCCGCGTCGAATGCTCTCTATTAATTTGTCAGTTCCAATTGTGACGCATTTCGTCTCTATAATTGCTGAGCGTTGCGGTTTACCGTTCTCTCTTGCCGTGAATTTCGTGTGTAACTGTGTAACTTTATATAGGGTGAACTACTGAAAACGACAGGTTGATAATGTTTCTGAAATGCAACGTTTTCTCTAATTTTACATCTTACATTGTGCCTACTCAATCCCTTTCAATTATAGGTTTCATGACATGATATGGTCCTAGAGACATGCCTATAATATTTTAATTTCTATACAAATGTCCTGTGATCGATTAGAAAGAGAAAATCCTTAGGAAAGGCTTCTGTCCAACAAAGGCCATAAATTAGCCAAAACGAACGACCAAATGCAGATAATTTTAATGCCGTATTAATCTAGAAAAAAAATAAAAAACAAAAGATGGTCATAAATTGGAACATCTATCAGCTGACATATTCGCAATATCCTCGTATACGGTCATAATTATTATTAAAGATAGATGCACCTCCCGGGTTTTCATATTGCAATAAATTGCGACTCCAGAGTGATGACTTCAGCCATTAATTATCCGATTGCGGCTAATGGAAAAATGATAAAAATGCATATATCAAGTTAACGATAGCGCTTTATTACTCGTTTCATTCATACTATAACCCTGTATTATGAGCCCAAAAAGCTTTTCAGCATTGCAGTTTTCAAGTTAATAGGGTATAGTCTACGTAGACAATTGTTATACTTTTTTGGGCTCTCAAAACCGCGAATTTTGCATAAATACTATTTGACAATGGAAATAACGACGTATTTAGGCCGTGAACTCAATTAATTGGTTTCAAAGCTACTAAAAAAAAAACATTGTGCAGCCCATTAAAAAGTAGCTCCGTTTTCAGGGTGTTACTAAAGTGCTATTTTTTATGTTGTGTCCTTATTACTAGTGTCAACTACGATTTTCAGTCAAATGACTTCCACTGCTGGACAAAGGCAAAGGCCTCCCTCGTGGGTTTCCATAGTAACACCATACTACACCTACACTATACTATACCTACCTAACATATTACTTTCATCTAAAAATATTCTTTGCTCATATCCATTCAGCCTTTTTAGTAAAATAGCGTAGCCCAGTTATACGCAAGTCGTCATGGTTTTCTTTTGACGTAACAGGATTATGCTATTGATTATTATTTTCTCACTGGGTCGTGTTACCCTTTCAAACAAAACGCCCCTTTAGAAGACACTGCGGAGTCACTCTAATCCGTGCTACGGTCTATTGAAGGGCTTAACAAAATTGAAACTGGTAGGTTAATCTTTTCGACACTGTTTCTCAACTTTCAGCGTAAGATTTTTCCTTATAAATATGTGAAGAATTTCCTCGTAATTATTGTATCCTTCTTATATTTATTACATGCTTCTTCTATTCTTATTCTACTCTTATAGTCTATCTATACATCAAGAATTCCAAATTCGAACTTATCGGTTTTCAAATTCGGAAGAGCCCTCCCGCGGAGAGAAAGAGAGACATCCCGTTTTCTGCAGGAACTGTTTTGCAGGATCCCGTTTATACGTGTTTTAATATTAACATACACATGAATCTCCCGTTTGCAGTGTCCCGCAAAAAACCGATTCGTTCCAATTTGGAATCCGAATACTTATTACACGAGAGGTGACGAGATTCCAGTTTTGTCCTGGAAAAGGGCGCTTAGTAGGTACTATAATAAATAATAAATTTCCTTGGACATTTTACACTACGCTTCTAGTCCCAAACTAAGCAAAGCTTGTACTATGGGTACTAGACAACGGATATAAACATACTTAAATACTTTTTTTTTTTTTTGTAAATACATACATATTATACATAGAAAACACCCAGTCCAATACAAACAAATATGTTCATGCACACAAATGTTTGTACTGTGCGGGAATCGAACCCGCAACCTCCGGAATAGTAGTCCGTTTCGAACCACTACACCAAACGGCCGACTATGTAAGTATTTCTAAAAGATCAAACTAGCTGGCAAGTCTGATAAAGTTTGGGAACCACTATAGAAATACAAGAAGCAAATTATTAATGGCACAAAGCACCTTACGGCCCGACATACGTAATGCCGGAACTGGGAGTAATTAACATGAGAGGATTTCGGACTATCGTAATAGTTTAAAGCAGATTATAATATGCACAGTCGATAGCAAGTAGAGCTAAACAAATTTGCTGCAAAATAACGCTTATTACAAACAGGATAAGATGTTTCAGTATTTGCGTGATCTGCCTTCATTCGTAATTGGTACCTAATTGGTAGCGTTTAGCAATTATCATTAGTGCTTAATAAATACTTAAGACGATCTCTTTAATTATAATAGTGTCATAATTTACTATTCATTTGCCCATAAATTACTAACATCTAACTGTGAATAAATCACTTTCAGGAACCTAATAATGCACTAAGTATGTTTTTTATTGGCAAATACACACACAATCTTGAGTGCGACGTCACATTGATTTAATACTAATTTCGTTCGTTCGTTTCAGCCAAATGACGTCCACTGCTGAATAAAAGCATTAATAACAACGTTTTAGTAACTCACTACATGACTGTTATAAAGAAAGATTTGTTTTGGGTATTTATAAGAAAAAAAGCTGCTATTAAAAGTTGTGACAGTCTAAAAACGTTTTATCTTATTTCCCAATGAAAACTTTCCAAACTAACACTGACATTTTGATGTCCACTTACCATAAAACGTTTTGGTATCCCAGCCTTCATGATTTAATGCGTTTACCCCGACAAGGGTAATTAATTCAGATGACATCCACCGTTTTGGTCTCTCAAGACACTCAGCCACTCCTTCAACTCCCGTCGGAGGCATCTCATTTAAAAGTCAAGGGAGGCACAAAGACTAGGTACAAACAACAGCATGTTAAGCTTAACACTGTAGCACCTTATTCAGTTGTGATAGAGGCTATTTTTCAATAAAACTTTATAGCTTGAGATTCTGTCAGTACGTCTCGGAAATGATAATTACCGAATTAGTAAAAGTCAAACTCTGGAAGTGCATTTCCGACGGTGTGCTTTAATTATTTTTACTTTAGTAGTTCTGTTTGAATAAATTGGCTTTTAAGATTCGGTATAGACTCCTAGCAGTGGACGTCCTGTGGCTGAAATGATGATGATGATGATGATAGACTCCTAAACTTGTGGTGCCTGATTTTAGAATATATGGCAAACAAAATAGTGTTGCGATCTTATGTCGGGGTGTTCAAATTGATTTGAGAATGACTTCTGTAGGCATTGATCCTTATGTATAATTATATCAACAAGAGTGTGGATATTTTTCATTTACGGAGTAATAGATATACTACCTGAATTCTACGTGAAATATCTTGAGTGATGAGTCCTTGATAAGATTTAAAAAACTGAGACTTAACCATAAAAAAACATGTATTTACACGCATAACAAAATCTAAGATCTTTGTTGTAATAAACCTATGCTATAGTCCTATGACAGTCAGGTGTGTCTAAAAAACCAACGTTATATTGACGTGCGAAAACCATAAGCACGTAACTAAACTCTAGCCACCCAACGAAGCCGCAACTTTTTAGTCAACAACAATCTAACCGCAATAGCTCCAACCTGTCTATTTACAACCCACCAATGTCATTGTTTCACTAAACAAACGCCAGTAAAATCTTACAGGCCGTCTTTGTCTGAACTCTGCCTCGTAAAACTTCTAATGCCTCAATCTTGGAATCCTAGACTTTGGTGGGGTGGATACGTTACGATTACGATCCGATTGTAGAGCCGTAACGTAATGTTAAGGATTCTTATTCGATTGCTCCTGGACAGTTATGGCGCGAATGGTCGCTTGTTATTGCTGTGGAAACCGTCTCACGAAAAAAGTGTTGTCCTCGGTTCCAGGATAGTATAATATTAGGACAGCTGTTTTTATTGGTTACCCAAAAAATGAGACTTTCCTTTCTACTTTTGAATACATAATGATAAAAAAATCCAAGATAGACTTTAAAATTTCATAAGGCTGCGTTTTATAATTTATTTTAAAATACAATTTTTAAGAGTCATTTTGAATATTTGTTTATGACCTACTTATTTTACAACTGCAATCAAAATCAACATTAATTACCTAGCACCATGGTTTAATTCTACTCTGTAGCAGCAAATCTTCAACAAGGACCCTTTACACGCTACGTTCTTAGAAGCAAGCTAAACTTATCAATCGTAGGCTCTGCATAGCAACATTGTCGTCGGCTAACTCGGTAAGTAAATGTTAAAGTAGTAATGATGATTTAGTGTCCATTATGAACGGTTCGCGGTACGGACGCTCGCAATATTGTTGAGGATTTTGATTCCAGCTACAATGACTTCATGGCGATAGCTTGAAATGTTGTGCCACATTGTTGACTTGGCTTGGAAGCGCTGGACAATTTAATACGTGCGGTTGCAGATATTTCTTCTCTCATAGTCGTGTTCTTATTGTTGGATGATTATAGGATTATTATACGACAATATTTGTTAGTTGTGTGTTTATTTGGTAAACACCCTTGGTATTTATTTATTGCAATGTACCTACCTACGCATATAAATTGTTGTTACTTACTTACTTACTTCGTTCGTTCGTACAGCCGAAAGACGTCCACTGCTGGACAAAGGCCTCCCCTAAGGATTTCCACAAAGACCGGTCCTGCGCGGCTCTTACATACTATTCCATTATAAAAACTAAAAAAATATATTTTGATTAAAATACTTAGATAAAATATAGTTAAATGTAGCATACCTTTATCATTAGACAACTTATTCCGTTACAAAGGTAATATTTTAGACAATATTCTAAATTAATTTTCTATAAAAAATAGTTCTTTAAATTAAAATACAAGATGAACATAAAAATAACATTCGACATTTTTTACGCCGCTACTGCCATCTGGCGTCAACTCACGTAAGCTCTGATGCGAGTGAAAGCTCCCAGAGGGCGCCATAAGTTTCAAGTGAGAGAACTTTAAAATTTTTATTGATATCCATTGCCGAAGCTTTTATAAGCTTATTTTAGCTTTGTATGTTTAAAAACTTGATAAACTACTAATTTACAATTGAAATTAAGTTTAGAATTACTTTTCTTAGCTATTGTTTCGCTATTAAGTAAGTAGGTATCTATTTCCATGTTTAAAATGCAATGTTCCCCAAAACAGCGACAAAACCCGAATAAAATGTGACTTAATAGGTAACAAACTTTAAAGAATATTATAATACCTACATTGTATTAGCTGTATTAAAAGCGAACAGATATTTTTAACCAACGTAGGTACATTTTAATACAACACAAGACAGCGAAATGGGTTGCCTTTAAAACAAGTTTTTTTTTCCCCTTTTAAATTAAATATATTTTTTCCACGTCTTAAATTCGCCTCCACAAGCAGTACGTATCATAAAAGGTCCGGTACACTTTTTGCATGTGTCTCTGCTTCACATTTTTTGTTAACCCTTCGAACACCGCGGGTCTTCCAGACCAGTCCCATCACATCAATATTTATTAACCCAATCACATTAGCAACTGTGTTTTGCTACTGCATCGAACACGATCCGAGAATGCACTCTCGCGCTAATTGAAATTATAATTGCATGAAAAACTACACCAGATCATTAACTTGATGTTTTCATTTGAAATGATGTACGATATTTGATACGTCGTCTAGCGTAAATTACTTTATTGACTTTATGATTTGTCTCTTACAGTGTATAAAATGACAAGATAAGGTATTTTTAGTGTCGTCTTGGAAATTGTTAACAAAATAACAAAACACAACAGCTATTAATGTGTGAAAAACAAAAGAAAATCAGTTGTCTGCTGCAACTTGCGAATCGCAAAAAAGAATAAAATTAGAGAAGCAAACGTGTTTCAAAACTGCTTTCATCTATTGTTTCAATCGCTTTCGTTTACTTTTGTAAATGCGCTAAAAAAGTAAATAAATACTGGCACGAAAAACCTTAAAAGTACCTAAATTAAAATAGCAAAGCCAATGCAGATAGATTTTCCCCACCGAAAAACCAGCGCGGCACGTAATCCTAAAATCGCGTTCTCATTCGTGCTCATCTGTAATCTGGGCTCCTATTAGAGCCTTTGTCTAGCCTCGCAAATTACGGCAGACCTAGGTCGCAATACCTTTCATTCCTGACGCCGGTCGCTGGAATATAGGCGGAATATTTAGTGTCCAAATTGAGATTTATCGGCGACATGAGGGTTAAGTTGACTTTTATTTTTTGGGACTTTGTGGGAAAACGGTTAAAGTTGGAATTTTGTGTTCTTTTGTAAAGCTATTCGAGTGTTTTTATGTAGGAGGTACCTATTATAATAAGGTTTGATAATAATATAATTATTTAAATGGTAAATGGACTAGACCGAAATAAAAATATGTATTATGTAAGTACCTTCAAGTTGAAGGCAAGACCTCTAAACTGATAAAATAGTTCGGGCAATGAAATTGATAAAAATTGAAAAAAATACAATGCTACTTAATGAATTTTATCATTATGAACTATTTGGTTACTAAAGGTATTATTTTGCAACCAAAATGCATAGTCTACACGGACTGTCGACATTATTTCGACTGTATAGTACATCTAGTGTATACTAGAACAAAACACAGTCGTACACAGGTCACCGGCTACTGCTATGAGCTCGTATGTAAGATTGAGAGCTAATCCTTGTTAATTAGAGAGCCCGGTCGCAGACATGAACGCTTTGTGCTGCACAACTGCCTTTAATACCGACTGGTAAAGGGTTAACATCCACGGTGCAGACTGAGCATGTAAACGGGATTCAGATTTGGACATTTTGAATACTTATTACAAATCTCCCACGGTATTAAATAAGTAAGTATTTTCAAATGAACATGATGGTAATTACCGAAAGCGTTTATTCATGCCTATTTTCAATTCAGGAAGAAATTGAGGTTGTGAATAATTAAGTTAATTGTCACCCAACATTTGTTTTTTGTTAATTAAATTACTATAATTACTGTTCATCGAGATAATGGAATGTGAATTACTCGTCACAAAAATGATCTTTAAGTTACAGAGCAATATAACATGATGACAGCTCTACTTTATCATTTCTTAAAAAATATATTTTATTATGTATTTACTCATAATTGATATTTTATTTTTAATTTAATTTGTACACCGCAAAGGTACGACATGTTGATACCATTTTAAATGCTGACTTAACACCTTATGTACACATGTTTGAACAAATAAATGTATCTTTATCTTTATCTTTACTCGTACTTAAATACAGTTAGGTTGTAAGAGCGAATGAAGGTACCCAAAAGGACTGTCGGTACCATTCAGGCTGTGCCTATATTAAAAGCCTTCTTATCGTCTTACTTCGACATTAAACGCCCTAGAAGGATTTACCACATACTTAAAATCCAAAGGAGTCATGGTCGGTAAAATTGTTTTTCTACTGAAGTACCTTAGCAAACTTGAAAGTTTCAAGAAAATAGAAAAACCTATAAACTCTACCAATATAATTTAATTTAATAGCTGATGATAGAATGATGGAATAAAGTAAATCAAGATAAAATAATCACATATTTTTTTGCAATTATTTTATTAGACAAAAACAACAGACCTGTTTTAAATACAATAGAAGTGTCTGTCATAGTAATGTATTCTTTTTCAAATTCCCACAGCAAAAAATCGACGTCAATCGTTATATTTTTCTGGAATGGCTCGCATAAAGATCGATTGTCCTCAGTACATACTACAGACTTCCTTTCCCGGTGCATAAAGCGAGGTTATTAGTCCAATTAGACCCCTTTTGGTATGCATTCGTTTAAACAAGGAACTCGGATGCAAATATGAAAATGTTTTATGGAAAGGTATTTTGATAGTCGATAAAATGCCGCGGCGGGGACTGAGATACTTTGCTTTTAAATAAGCTGTACGAAGCTTTTATTATAATATTTTATTAATATTAAGACGGCCACCTGGTCTGATTATTTGCATATTTAAACTCTAATGTCATGCCGGGTTTGAATCCCGCTGGAGTCTGCAGTTGTGATAATCACAAATAATCACGTGTATTTGGTGATAAAAATCTGCCACAGTAAATATTTGTTATTATTAAAGAGCAAACCTCCCAATGCAGTAGGAAATTGATCAACCTCTATTTATTAGCCTAATAATAAAAAAGTACGCATAAAACTGCCAGCAGCATAAGGACAATAAATTGGACATAGTGAGCATCAGTTTCTACAACGAGTGACATAAAAGTTCCTGAGAAGATCGCGTGGAAATCTTCTATTAAACATGTTCACTTGTTTCAGCTACAGCAACACTTAACCCTCAATTAGTCCATGGTAATAGAACAGCCACGTAATTTTGACCTTTATTGCCTTTTATGGTCCAAAAATAATAAAAATTTGAACTTGCTTCTCCTGTCAGAGACAAAGAACTATTGATTGAGTAAATATTATTTTTGTAGATTCTTTAAGAATCCAAACTCACAGTCACCCTATAAACAAAACCTGTCTCACGCGTAATCGTCGAGCATCGCTTGCGGATTATGTTGTATTTGCTTTTTACATTATTATTGTAAATGAGCCATAATTCCAGCCGACCAGACAAAACCGTGGTCGGGCCATAATGTCCGATGTTCTGGATGCCATGATTTTGTTCGGTGAGGCTGAAATCACAGTACAGTTTTATTTTAATGATCAGATTTTTCGGAGGAGGTGGAGGACACGTGGATTTCGGTATTTCACAAAAAAGGTTAGTAAAAAAAACTTAAAGGTAAGTAAGTAGTCCATCTTTAAAGTTTTGAAAATTTACTTAGGTACTAAATTTTACTAAGCAACATTTTATATTGTAGCCACAAGAGCTATTTATTTTTCATGGATGATAAGAGATGAAAATGAAAAATTGCATTATAATGAAATACTGCAACTTCTGCATATTGCAAAAGAAATCATACCTCAAGATAACAACCCACCTTATCCCTTAAGAACAATAGAACACAATGCACCGCAGAACTAAAAACTTACCAGATTAATAGTCCTTCTCCACAGTCCTGTAATTACGACAATTAACATAAAGAACAAATTTAGTCTTACAGAGGCGGGATGTAATATGTCCCAGGCATGTGATTAGCCTGTCATACGATTGTAAGGGGACGCCATTGTAGTTGCATCTCGGATTCAGGGTGTGCACGTGGATGGAATCGGCGGGAGCGATTTCAAAGAAAAAATGATTTGTTGTTTAGGTGGTTATGTTAGAAAATAGTAATTGACTTTTTCTATGTCATCCTCCTGCCTTGCAAAGGGTTAAAGGTAAGGTAGATAAGTTTATTTTTAAATCAAAAAAAAGTTTTTAGTTAAGCACGCAAGCGCAGCTATTTTCTGCTTGGAATCTGTAAGATTCAGCTATTTATCAGTCGATAGCCAAGCATGAAAAATTATCAATTGGTAAAAAAATTCTCAGTTTAGCACATTTAGGTCTAAAAAATCTAAAACTTATGTGCTCGTATTCACAAACGATGGCTGCATAAGTGAAGCAGCAAACCGAACTCACAGCGTTGAAAAGAGCTCTGTGATTGGTTCGTGTGTCATCCTGTGCGTCCAGGCGCACTGAAACCTCATAGTAATGTTTGTGAATACGAGCGTAATTTATGTAGGTAGGGTAAATTCAATTTTTATTCAAAGCCTAAACAAGACGACGAATTCTTTCTCTTATCCGGTTTATCAAATATGTCATCAATTAGGAACACAACCCCGAAGCCTATAAATAAAAATTTACTGTATCGAAATACCAGGTTTCAGGTTCAGAATAAAGGTACATATTACCTAGTCAAAATATAAATGAACCGCTACATTTCAGCTCCGTCTTTACAGCGTGGAACAAAGGCTTTTTTGTAGCACCGCACCTCGCCGGACCTTGCGTTTCTGGGGTGTTGTGGAGAAACATAGTAACTCCATTTTTGGCGGTTTTAGTTAGATACCGATTTGGTTACTACAGAATGTATTTTTATGGCTCAGAGTAAGATAGCTCAAAGGCCATAGTTCGTTTCAGCTCAATGACGTCCACTGCTGGACAAAGGCCTTGGGGGAGGCCCCAAGGATTTCCATAACGACCGATTCTGCGCTACGCGCATCCTCAACTCAAATACCATAGAAAGTATGAAAAAAATAGACTATTGATATCCTTAGGTTCGGTTAAAAACAGGTTAAGTGGGATAAAGTAAAAATATATGGAATAAAAAATAAAAAATAGTGATTACTAGTAAAAGTTGTTTTCATAATTAACTTTTACTATTTACTGAAATTTTACCTGGATGCGGGTAGCGTAGAACCGATCGTTGTGGAAGGCCTTTGTCCAGCTGTGGACGTCATTTGGTTAAAACGAACGAATTTACTAAACAGTAGTTTTCTGAAAATGACTGTTTTGGAGATATCATGTTTCACCCCGGCACCACAGATTTACATACCCGCCTTATTTCATTACGCGACTCGCCTTCGCCCGCGGATATCTTTGTGCTGTTCCATGGTTTTTGCTCGTCCTGTTGTATGGATGAGACCAAGCGTGTTATACATACAACATTATTTTAATAAATACAAAAAACAGGTCAAATATTTTTAATCAAGTACAAAGAATATACATAAAATGTTTTGTTGTATACCTACTGACTTTCTATCACTGCAATTCAACAGGTAAAATTTAAGTACCTTATTAGATACTTCAATAAAAGTTGTTAATGACTTTTTTTTTAAAGTTTTTTTTCTTTCATTAGAAAACTTTTTTAGTAATCGTAGGTAAATAATAATATTAATTATTTGCAGCTAGTGTTCTTTAGGTTAAAATATTGAAATTTAACTTGCATTAAATCCTGGATAGTTCGAAATACTAATAACTTTAGCACGTAAAATTACTTAGCATACATAAATTTCAAAGCTTGGGCAACTAAATGCAGCGTTTACAAAATAACATAAAAGTAGTTTCCTTGGGTTACCTAACGTCGATTGTGTTTTACTTGGTCACTTCCTCCATATTTCTATCACAGTGCAATGACGCTTCAAACTTAGGTAGAGTGTAGAGCCAAGCTTAGGGAAATTCATTCGAGCATTTAAAAAATTACCTACTTCAATCAGAATACTTGTATTTATTGTAAACCACTGATAATGAAATAGAGGCCTCGCATCTATTTTGAATATTTAATCACGAAAATGTTTTAGGTTCTTGTGTGGAATTTAAAAAAAAGGAGTTAATAGTCCCATTAGCCTCTCGTACTCATCTAAATACGCTTGTGTTACGAAGTTAATCTCAAGAATTCATGAAATGTACAAAAACTTGTCCATTTTTAACCAGTTATGCGATTTTCACAATTTTCAGACTTATGTAACAACTTCGATGTTAAATAGTAAGATTTTATGTAGCAAATACAAACTTGGCCTTTATTTCACCCATGTGTCGTACCTTTCCATGCCCCAGTTTCCACGGAGTGACTGATACCTATGGCTGTGAGACTATAAACATGACAACACAAAATTTGTGATGTTGAATAACTAGATTGTTTCATAAACTGTTTGTTTACGGCTGTTTAGTATAACTGTAGAGTAACCTTGTTTTTTAATTTTTATTTACTTTACGAGTATTAAGACAGTGGATATGGAAACTAGTTTGACATCTGATTTCGATATCTCAATTAAACAGTGACAAATATAAATTCGATAACACGAATAAGATATCACTTCATTAACCTTCCGAAAGGTATGAGTATGGTTTGTTACAAAGATTGTATTCTTTAATTTTTTCATACACACGAAAACTAGTGAAGTTTGCGGGAAGCTAGATGTGGGCAGCACAGGGTCAGTCCTTATGGAAATACTTGGGGAAGATTGTTGTTGACGTCATTTGGCTGAGACGATTGAACATAAAAAAACTGATAAATAATAAAGATGAAAAGATTCGGAGACCTTGAAATCACCATTTCCACTGTTTTTCTTCTAAACTTAATTTCAATGCCACCGTCTCATCTTATCGCCTTAATACCAACAAAATTACCATCCCTCTAGGCTGCAATTAACACGGCAAGCCCTTATCATGCTAATTTCGCTCTAATTTCTTTGACAGCCTGAATCCAGACTGTAACTCAGTAACTGTGTCAAGACGTTCGTAAATGAGAGTGATTAGGCGCGGGTTCCAAACTGTTGCGTTCGGTTTTACTGAAGTGAAATTGTTCGTAATCGTGCTCTTTAGAATTTGCTAGATTATTTTTCCAGTTTCATCTATAATACATTTTTTCATCTGACTGAAATAATATTTTGTCAATAAATTCTTAGAATATAAAATGCATTATGTATTTAGTAGTAAGCGATTCAAGTATAGGTAAGTACTTTGTGGAAAATGTATCCTAAATAACTTTGTAATTGTTAAGTGGAAACTTGTAAATAATTGGCATTTTTCTTTATCAACTTGCCTACTTTGGGACTTCTAAGGCTGAGATGCACTATCTCACTTTAACTTTAACAAACGTCAAAACTCTGTCAAACTCCATACAAAAAGCACCGGTTGTTGTTATTGTTTCGGTTAAAATAAGGTGGTGCAACAGCACAGCATAAGTTTCCCGAATATTGCAAAACAAAAAACAAATAAATCCCAAACTTCTCTATTCTAACACTGGCCTATTTTTTCACGATGTCAAGACGTTCGCAGTGTGCCCCCAGCCCAACACAACCTGTGCAATGCACCGCGTCATTTGTAGCAGATGAAATGTAAATGCGCACTCGTTACGTTGCGCCCCGTCCGCTCCGTATTTATGAGCGGGCGGGCGGAGTCATGAGCGGTAGCGGTGAGCGGTTTTTTATGTAATTTAAAACTTAACTTACTTCAGAAATGTTAATTAGAGTAGGTATGCAAATCTTACGTTAACAATGTTTTAAAAATGTTTATTTAATGTTTAATTTCCTATTCAGTATGTTCGCGTATAGCTTTACAAGTCCAGTTATTTTTGCTGGTGTGAAACGCTATTGAGCAACGGTGCCTACGTAAGTACTAGGTTTCATAATTGAATCAGTTTTTAACAGTAATGTATTGATTGACTCGAATCTATATTCTCGATATTCATTAGATTTGAATTAAACTCTATAAGGCAGTCAATTTGTATTAGAAGATAAGGTAGTATAGAAACTACTTACATTTATAACATTCCAACTTGCTGTATTTTGTGATTTTAGACTTTTTATTTATCTCCGATTATTATAAACGACCAAATTCTTTGCAGACCCGCTCACCGTTTATGCCTTAAACATCCCCAGCCAGAAGGACATGCGCACATTATCTTCAAATGTGTCAACAGTTCGCTTTCTCACGTTCACTACTTATCGGTCCATTGTGAACTTTTTTATTTCCTATCAACTATTTATGAGAGCCTGTTCTCATTGGACGTACTGGCTACTGTAATTTATCGGCTAATAAAACCTATCTTGTATACAGTTCTGAATGTTTTACATGAGTATTGTTGAAGATAGACTTTTTTCAAACGGAAAATGCTAAACATTTACAGAGCATACAATTTTTTAGAGGTTATTATTACTTATAGGTAAGAGTATAGTGGCAAATCCATTTAAATAAAATTATAAACGCAAGGACTTTCTTTCCTTTCTCGACCCGAAGTTCCTGGGATCGATTCTCAGTATAGGACACACAAAATGAAAAATATTGTTTTGGTATAATGTTCAGATTGATTGACAGATACCTATATCAGACTGATAAATCTGAAAATTAAAATAACTGACTGATAAAAAATTTGATTCTATAGTCTATACTAAGTTTGACAGCACTGTTCTAAAACTTATTTTTCAAACTATTTTAAAATAAATATTTAAAATAGCATAGATTTGTCCTATACCTACCTTGTGAATTCGAAGTTTGTTTACAAAATAGACTTGAATCGTTATAAAACAATATTTCACCATTCCTTGCGAGTAAATACGTGACGTATTGCGTACAATGTATGCTTTGACTCGAACAAAATTGTCTGTCACAATTAATTACCCCATCTAACATGCATGACAATCTAATAGTGGTGATCTAGCCGCGACCCGCTTACCGCTTTCTCCCGCACGAAGAAAGAGCTGGGGCTGTGAAGCGAGCGATTTGTGGGATTGTCGTCGGTACAGTTCTAATAAGAAAAACTAAACTAGGTATATTCTTAATATCTACGTCATAACATTAGTTATACGAGGTTATGAGATTTAATTAATTGATAAATTAATTGACATTTGCGTTTTATGCTATTTTTACAGTTTATGTACTGGACAGCGAACAGCTTTGGTTTTCACTGCTTGTAACCGGGTTTCGGGGTGTTTTGACAACTTCAGACATGCCTATGAGCCCTTTCGTGATATTTGCTTATTTTTATGTTATGTTGAATTTTTTTTACCAAATAAACTATGAACTATCCTTTATTTCTTTTAAGTTTAAATTATTCTAGAATAAAAAGACATTGTGCCATCTCATACTATTGTTGATAAAAGTTGAGGCCATCGAAGAGATAATAAAACAAGGAATACGGTTCCCTCATACTCCAATATTTCCAGGACATGATTACCAACTAGGTCGGCAAAGCCACGAGTGACCTTTACGAACCGACCGACTTTCCTCCGCGGGTTTAGTGGCCCCACCGCGAGGTCGTGAGTCTAGCTTAATTGGACCTCTGCCGGGTGACACGGGAAGGAGATGCATCGCCGCTCACTATGAAACTCATAAATTTTGAGACGAGAATTGGACCCCTTGGCACTTTTGTTTTATAGTTCGCAACTATTCTGTTTTCCGCGTACTCCGTAATGACTGGCTTTTGTTCGGGAATATATTTCTTCGGAGAGCTTCAAATTAACTTTTTCAGAGAATGCTGGGAAGAAATTGCCCGTCAATTGTTTGATAGTAATAAAAGGACGCAGTTTGAACGGGTAATTTAATAAAAGATTATGAACTAACGTTATTGCTGTGTCCAAGAAAGAGCATGGCGACGAATAAAAACTTATCGGAAAGAATCTAGCAACTATTGACATGATATTATACATTTTTGCTGGAAAATAACCCTTATTACAACCATTTAAGATGCCACAGTGTTTAACATAATGTGTCGCTATCTGTACCTTAGTTAGTTCCCGTTCAAATTATTCAGCAAATATGATAGGGGTTAAAATAATAACATTGATTTCATTTCCAAATTACGTTATAAATTGCCTCCCTAAATAAGGTAAAACAGTAGATTTATGACTTTATCGAAACAAAATCTACAGCGATATTACACTGTCTGAAGCACCTGTTATTACAAAATGAATTGGCTGTACAAAGTTTTGTCTGTATGGCGCACTGGCTTTATGCAATTTGCTTAATTGTACCTCTTTGTTGAAACGATACTCAACTGAAGTGAGGAGGTGGGAAGAATGCAAATTTAAGCATAGGGCGCAACACCATCAGCAGTACATGTGTTCCAACAGCTTTGTCACGGTTGGTTGCGTTTGGATCTTTATCTGCGTAATATGGTATTTTTTGGTACCTTTCACGTTTAAATTGTAGAATTAAGTCAATTAACGGGGGCATAAAAGTTTAACTTACGTTGTTACATGAAAAATATCGACTGATAATTCTGTAATTTATCTTTAAATGAATAATTTCATAGCTGTCCCAAACAGGTAACATAAGTGCCTTGGTTCTAAACTGTGTCACTATCTTCCATAGACTGTATTTTTGAGTCAGACAACAGAATTACAATTTCTAATACTTAATGCTATAATGAATTAATTTACAATTTGTCATCAACATTCATTTATTTAAAAATTCTAATTGCTATAGATAGCGTGAATTTTCCAAAATATTGAGTTTCCTTAGAATATTCTTTATTAGCCTGACCAATCCGCCGATTAAATTTTCTTTTACCGCCAGAATAACATCAGGATCACTTAACTTCGCGGAAACAGTACCTCTAGTACGAAAAACTTTCGAGTTCGTTTCGTTGCGTATTCAAAGTGTCATCGAAAAATTTTGTATGAAAAATTAAACAGCGCCCCCTAGGGCGGCTATAATATAGGGGGCGCTGTTTAATTTTTCATACAAAATTTTTCGATGACACTTTGAATACGCAACGAAACGAACTCGAAAGTTTTTCCTACTAGAGGTACAGTCCTCACCAGAGTGGATTCAATACGAATCGAGCAAGAGGTGAAAGTTCAACATCTTTTGTTGGAGCTGGGTCCTTTGTGCGGAACAAAACCGTCGAACAAAGCAATCCTTGGTAGATTGATTAATTAACTCGATTTTGGCGGGGCTTTGACGTAATATTTAATGTCAACAGGTACGGTTTTATTCTGCGGAGCTTCGTGAATTTTTAACGAGAACTAGGGAGCTTTGTGAGCTGTTCCATTGATTAAGATATGTTCATAAGATTGTACTACGGCAAGTTGTTTTATATTTGTAATTGGTATACCTAGGTGAATACCATTGATGTATTGGTGAAGGTAGTGGAACTTACCTGGATGCGGACAGCGAAAGTTGAGCGTTGTGGCGTTGTCCAGCTGAAACAAACGAACGGACAACTAGTTAAAAAAGTGTGTGAAATTTTAAAAATCATATCTGAACTGATCATAATGCACAATTTCATTTCACCTCTATTTTAAGCAGAGTCCGTTTTAGATCGGGGAAACAAATCTCACGAATGTCATTTCTTCAACACATCCTAGTTTTCCTCAAACTAATTGCTATCTAAGCCCTGATACGAAATAGACTAATAAATCCCCGCCCAAACACTCTTATATTAATTTGCCAATGACAGCTTAATCGACACAGAATCCGTCCTACTTCAGTGTGCACGCGTTATAAATAAAACCACATCCACACTGTCGGGCCGATTTGGAAGGCAATATCTCAGAAGCATCGAGCGCTTTGATGATCCTGCTTATGAATATCGTGGTTTCACGGTTGTGACAGTGTAGTTGGAAATCGGATGCCTAACCGAATGCCGCGCGTATCTGTGGGAGCATTCGATTTGTCAGCGCACTCTGGTGTCAGGATTATGAATAGACGTTTTTAACAAGCGGCCCGTTTGATTTAGGAACGTTTTGGGGAGTAAATCGTTTGATGGTGGGACAGAAATATCGCAGACTTGCTTTTGTTTTTTACTTATGTCTACTTCAGTCTGCCTTCTTTACTATAATCTACACAAAAATAGGGAACATTTTAGACACAATAAGTTTTTAACTTTAAAACAGGCTGGATTGCACCATCTTATTTTAACAGTAACTATAACAATAACTGGTTTTTTTGTATGGAATTTCACAGATTTTTTACGTTTTTTAAAGTCAAAGTAAGATGGTGCAACTTAGCCTAACAGAAATTGTTTGAAAGGCTTTAGCTGCAGCGTAAGTAGAATTCAGTTGTAACAAAATATTCGTACCAGGTTGGTTTTTATCGAAAAATACCAACAAAAATACTCGCCACGTTGAACTTGTTTGTTGACTAGTTATTTGAAATTCGAATTGACTTCATGTGAATTATTATTTTCACTGGTTAAATAAATGTTTGGCCGTAGCCATAGGTATTTTTTCTAAAGTAGTGTTCGTAAAATAATAATTTTTTGCCACTGCAAGCTTTTGATTTTTTTGTTATTGTTGTTTTTAAGTAAAGTTTAATATGTTGTTAAATTAATTTACTTGCTTATCCAATTAGTAACAAAAATAATCATGTATAAATAATTAAAACGACAAAATAATCATGTAACATCATTCCAAGAAACAAAACATCATTTGTAATGATGCCTAAGCATGATTGAAAAAGGTCCCGCAGGCTTGTAGAACGATATAACAAGATAATTGCAAGTTAGAAAATGACTAGTACTTTCCTATGACATTTATTACACAGCAGACAATATCCAGACAATTTGTGCGGGTAAATTATACTTTCCCTATTACCGTCTTTACGTAATAACAGTAGCACGCTTCGGACAAAAAACTCCATAACTTGATCTCGTACGGAGAAGTAGTAATGAAACGAAAGCGAGAGATAGATATGTATGGGTGTTCCGTAGATATAGATAACAGCACATTAAGCTAAATGCTGTGCTAATGCAGTTGTAATAGGCATTATTTTGCAACAGACATATTTAGGCTGAGTTACACCACCTATTTTT
Source organism: Ostrinia nubilalis (assembly GCF_963855985.1). Lineage (NCBI taxonomy): Eukaryota > Metazoa > Arthropoda > Insecta > Lepidoptera > Crambidae > Ostrinia > Ostrinia nubilalis. The sequence continues at coordinate 11,066,759 of NC_087098.1, forward strand.
GAACTATGACGATAATCGGCGTTTTTGTATGGGATTTGACAGATGTTTGACTTTTGTCAAAGTTAAAGTAAGATGGTGCAACCCAGCCTTAGTTTTATGTGCAAGCAGCTGGTGATCCAATTTTTGTGGTTCCTGATAGAGTTTCAGCTCACTAAAAGGTTGATAATTGCCAGTAGGTACCTAACTATCTGCCAGTTTTTTTTCGGTATCCTAAACCTGTCAACCTAAAAATATGTAGTGCTTTATCTGACAACTAGGTAAGATTCTAATAGGCTGTCAGATACTTTATCAATATCTAAGGCTGGGTTGCACCATCATAATTTAACTTTGACAAACGTCAAAAATCTGTCAAACTCCGTACAAAAAGCACCGGTTATCGTCATAGTTACCGTTAAAGTTAGGTGGTGCAAACTCAGCCTTAGTTGTGAAAAAGGTGTTTCCAACTAAGGCAGAAACACAAGTATCAATAGTCCATCTCGCATAGTAAATGCGAGATGGACTATTGATACTTGTGTTTCTGAACATTTATTATAAAACATAATCATATAAGCTGACAATGCATTGGGGTTACTATAGTCCACTTACTACCAGTGGGGTTAATATAGTCTCGAAACGTGTAGTCATTATCCAAACCTGCATACGTCAACTTGCCAAATTATCACATTTTTTTCCTTCTAATTTGCCAGCGGGACCCTAAAAGAACAAAACTCATCAAATTGTCGCCAGTAACGAGCCCCGACCGCAAATGACACAAACCGCATAACTTACTGGCTCCAACAAGGTGCGCCGCGACCTTGCATGGCCACTGAGCAGCGGTTATACGACTTATAGTGTTATTGTGGGGGAAATAACTCTCTTCATTTGCTCTTAGACGGCTGATAGCATGTTTTACAACTATTAGTAGCTTTCTGTTATTTTAATTAAATTATTATATTGCCTTTGCTGGAAAATATGCGCAGTATTAATTAAAATGTGAGAGTTCTAATCGTATTTTGCGTATAGGTACTTGTATAGGGTGTGTCTGAGTTATGTTTAAGTCTATTTTATACCGGAACACTTGTCTAGGGAGCTGCTTAAGTAAATTATAAGTCCTGTAAATTACAGGCAACGCGTACCTACTATGTAAATGAAGAAATCATTTCCTTGTTTTTTTTAAATAATTATGTCTACCATCATCGAACTTTTTTCGAACATGTACTAGTTTTTTCCAGTACGCAATAATATAATTATACCCAAGGTGTGGTCTACGGGCAGATGTTTGCGAAGAAAACAAGTGAAGTAAGTAAATATGAAAAATATCAACCGATAATTATGGAACGTATGTAAAGAGGTATTATTAAGAGAACTATAGTGTTCAAGGCAATAATAGACCTATTTAACACATAGTGACCTCCCAGGATTGTTAGTAGGTACTCGTACACCGCAAATAAGATTATCTATATATACTTTTGTAGAAAAATAGCCTGTATTACAACAAGATAAGCTGCTACTGTGTTTAGCATGTGCTGTCGTTTGTACCAGACAATGTGAACACACACTTTACCTTGGAGAAAATCTTAGTGTACCCACGAATGGCCAATATATTAATATTCGAGTGACTGCTATTGTACGCGTCTGCTTCGTGCAAAAAATATTAAAATGTAAACAATTAAAATTGTATAAACTTTAAATAATCTATAGTTTTAAGGTTAATTTTGTATTTCTCTTGTAAGTGAATGTAATTCTTTTAGAGAAATAAATGTCTTAAACCATAAACCATAAAATCAGTAGTATCATCAGATTATCAATCAGTAATCAGTGGATCTACTTATTAACAGTTTAATTTAGCATCGTTGGCAAGTCATTGTCGGTAATTATGATACCTACTAGCAATAAGTAGAGCCTAATTCACCATCAATCCTTAATTTTTAAGTGGCCCCTATGGTAACAAAATTCCTGTTATGTGTTACCATAGGAGTCACTTAAAAATTAGGGATTGATGGTGAAAATGGGCATCTCATAGACTCTACTATGATTTTTAAGACAAATAGTTGAATTTGCTACCAATTACAGCTTTAAGCGAATTTGAATGAATTTGAGTTTGAATTTTGAAGAAATCTTGGCGTAGTTGTGCTATTTCTTATTGGACTACTCACTCCTAATCCACTGAAATAGCTATGATAATAATATGGATTTTTTTCTCAAAAGCTTTTCTAAAATAATAAAATATATATAGGTAACCAGATTTAACAATACAATTATTCTGACTCTATTTTAAATTAACACACTAATTTATTCCTTCATTTTGGCCTATACAAGATTATTAATGTTCATTTACCAAGACTATGTGAGTAAACACAATAATAATTTCATTATCTTACAAAACAATCAAAGGTCTAAAATAATAACACCGTAGCTATTGGATGCGCACGCGGCGGTCTTTAGCTCCATAGATAAGGTTCTTAGCAGGTTTTACATAGTTCGGTGCCACATGCGGTACGGACGACTTTATTATTTCCCTTTTTCTTTTATTTCAGCACTTATTAATAGCAGTGAGGTATTGGTGCTGAAAATTATATAGATATTTTGTACGAAATTATGTAGGTATCACATTTAATTGAGGTGCTTACGGTATTCGTTATATCAAAATTGGAATTTAAGTTTGCTTTAGGCTAAGTGGGCTAATTCAAATGCATTTGTCGAGAGTAGAAATCGTCTGTCAAATAATTTTCTAGTAATCAATTTTGAACTGATTGTCAAGGTAATACAGTTGAAAATTGAATATCAAAGCCAGACTACGCCTAATGTCAGATCAGCCGATGGTAGATGCCAAATTTCCAATATCGCGTATGAAGACGGAGAACTTTGTCAATATAGTGGTACATAAGGGTCATAATTAGTGGATGCCGACGATTTTCGCGCTGTCATCTCAACGACTGCCCACCCTTGTCGTTAGAGCAGTCGACTGGATAGAAAGCATGGAATTAACATGGTGATTGATAAACTAGGTGCAAATAAGCATAGGTATTTTATAACCACAGAATGCTTTTTGCTTAAATTTGAAAATAAAGGATATTGTTCTGCGTCCATACATCGTTCGCCCCAAGACCCCCAAGCAATGAAATAATGATTTTTATATGTGAAATTACTTAACGATTGTCACCTTATACTCCACTAGCTTTTCGCTCGCGGCTTCGCGCGCGTGGCCTACATTAGGTACCTACATATTTTACGGAACCCTATTATTTTCCAAAATAAAATTTAGCCTGTTACTCGTGGATAATGTAGCTTTCGAATGGTGAAAGAATTTAATAAAAACGGTCCAATAGTTTTTGAGTCTATTCATTACAACCAAACAAACAAAGTTTTCCTCTTTATAATATTAGTGTAGATACTTAAAGCACGGATAAGCGGGAGATTCGTTACAATAGGAAAAATGCTTCAGATTTTGAGGTTATTAGCATAACAGAAGTAGCTACATTTCCATTTTCTATCTTCTATAGGTACTTATAATAAATCTGTAGAGAGGTCAACTCTGTACATGAAATATATTTTCAAAATAACTATCAGGGGGTGATACTGATGCCAAAAATGCAATAAGTAAAATTTTTGTCTGTCTGTCTGTATGTTCCTTATAGAAACAAAAACTACTCGACGGATTTTAACGAAACTTGGTACAATTATTCTTCATACTCCTGGGCAGGTTATAGTATACTTAGGAATTCCCACGGGAACAGGAATTAGCGGGAAAATCCTTTTGTATGAAAAATCTAAACCGCTTAAGTTAGACGCTTTAAATTTCGCACATAGGTACTTTAGTAAACTAATTCCCACGGGAACTGGAATTCGTGGGAAAATCCCTTTGTATGAAAAATCTAAACCGCTTTAGTTAGACGCTTGAAATTTGACATGTAGGTATCTTAATAAACTTAAAGCTTAGTTACAACAGGATATTGCAAAATTCCCACGTGAACGGGAAAAAACATTTGAACGAAAAAATCTAAACCGCGTAAGATAGATGAAGGGGGTAAAACGGGATCCACGCGTACGAAGTCGCGGGCGGCCGCTAGTTGCTAATAAAACTATTTATTGTCAAGAATTATATGTATGTTACAGGAAATGTATGAATTCTAGGAATTGTATACTATTCCTAGGAAAAGTATACAATTCCGAAGCTATTTAGGAAATGTATAAAATATTGCTTCAGAGATTTTTTAAAACGCACATATCCTAGGACATGTATACTTTTCCTAGGAATTTTATAGAATTCCAATATTGTATTAGGAAATGTATAAAACTAAGCGGCACAAGCGCGGTCGTGTGATCGGGTGCCCCTCAGTACGCCTAAAATTTCATTTAGCCAAACCACATTGGCCGATAGGTACTTTTAACTCACAACTATTATTGTTTAGCCTGACAGTTGTTTTCGCAATATTATACTTTGGCAAAAAAAAATACTTGCTTATTGGCATACCTTTCTTTCGGCATCACGCATATTACGCTGAAGTATTGGAAAACCCTAATTTTAACATCTCTTTTATTAAACTATTATTGGCATGAAGGTTTTAGTACTCCTGTAGCTGGATAACTAAGTCTTGGTTAGGTTAGGTTAGACTTGCGACCTTACACATACACAGCGGCCGCGGCGCGGTAGCGCCATTTAAGTTTCGGAGAAAAAAAATAAAAACCTAGCTAATTACATTTCCGATTGCTGTTTAGGAAATGTGTAAATTTCCTAGGAAATGTGTAAATTTCCTAGGAAATGTGTCTAATATTATTTACATTACACATTTCCGGGTGATTTTAGGACTTATACACAATTCCTAGGAATTGTATACAATGACGGATTTCATACATTTCCTGTAACATGTATAATAATGCGAATTCCCGTTCCCGTGGGAATTAGTTTACTAAAGTACCTACGTGCGAAATTTAAAGCGTCTAACTTAAGCGGTTTAGATTTTTCATACAAAAGGATTTTCCCGCTAATTCCTGTTCCCGTGAGAATTCCTAAGTATACTATAACCTGCCCAGGAGTATGAAGAATAATTGTACCAAGTTTCGTTAAAATCCGTCGAGTAGTTTTTGTTTCTATAAGGAACATACAGACGGACAGACAGACAGACAAAAATTTTACTGATTGCATTTTTGGCATCAGTATCACCCCCTGATAGTTATTTTGAAAATTATATTTCATTTACAGAATTGACCTCTCTACAGATTTATTATAAGTAGGTATAGATATGTAGGAGAGACGTCTTAATTACACTTTAAATCGTAGATCGATAAAGAACCCCTTTGTCAAACCGTATGAATAGCAGCAAATAGAACTTTGCGTATTGGAAAAATAGGAATGCCTACGGAAAAGCCAAACATTTTTTAAAAAGAAGTTAATATATTTTACTTACATTTAAATCCAAAAATATCTTTATTCCGACCCAAGGGTAAGTAGGCAGTTATGTAGGTATAAATGAAAATACGTATGTAGGTACTTATTATTTATTAATGGTCATGTTCTACATTTTCTATTAAATATGGGCCCAATACATCAATGATGTCGCCATCACAACAAAGTACCATAAATGGTTTAACGAGATTCCGATATTTGTGGGAATAAGTTTTTTTTTTGGTATGCATAATTGCTACTTTTTTGCACATAAATGTATGTATGTACCATCCATGATGACAATAGCCTTTCTTTGTGGTAAATCGTTTCCTGGCTTCCCGAAAAGAGACTGGAACATAAAGGTTTCTTTGGGCTACTTCCTCTCTACTAATATGTTGTAACCCTAAATGTGCTGGTACGAAATGTTCCTCCATCATACTGCGTGCTTTCATTACATATTTTGTAAGAGTACTCCTTGAAATGCCAAGTAATGTAGCTATTCTGTCATCTGAATCACCGGTCCTCAGCTTCATTAAATAAGCACCAACTGTAGTAATTCGTGCTCTCTGATAGTATCTATGGCAAAGAAGATCTGAAGGACGAATCTGAAAATAAAATAAAACATCAGATTCACAGTTCAACAATAAGAAGAGCAATATTTATATAGGATTAACGACTTTTGTGTGTAACGGAATAGTAAGATGAGTGATGAAAGATAATTTATGATTTGAACGCTGAATGATGAGGAATGATTGGTCTATGGAGGAAACGAAAGGGATGAATGAGGAACGAGGATTGAGAGTGAGAATAGTGGTAGTTTAAAAGAGTAGTCTGTTGTTATGCAGGAAGTATAAATAAAACTTTACTGAGTTTATTTGGCTCAGGGAATTTTTAACTGGCATTATAATAGTAAAAATTATGTTTAATATTATGTAAGTAATAATATTGCAATATTTTAATAATATAAGTCTATTTGTATTATACAGGGTGGAAACGATAAGTGATCTATAACACTTTTAATATTGTGTGGCTGGCATACATTTAGTATGGAGGCTGAAAACATTGAATTTTCGGATAGATCCAGTTAATTCTGTAACTATTTACTGATACCGTTAGAAAGAGCTCGTGAAGCACTTTCAGGATGAGTAACCAGTTTTTCGATATCTTGTGTAGTTTAGAAATAATCGAGTGAGATCACTTATGGTTTCCACCCTGTATAACCTGTATGGATGAGAGTAGTGGCAGATTGAAAGCAATGGAAGGAGTTGAAGGATGGGAAGGCTGATTCGGAAAAAACCTTTTTTATTATTATAATAAAACGGCATAATTATTTTTATGTATTATAAAACTGGCAGGGCTCTTACCTCTCTGGGTTGAATCCAATTTCGAACAATGTTTAATATATCTTGATTATTCTCTGTATCCAAACAATGACTTCAAGTTCGCAATAATGAACAACCACATCCAACACAAACTTGTTGGTGACCTACCGGGGCACCGGTTGGCATATCTGGAGAGTCTTGTGAAGTAGGTGTGGTATCTCTTTGCAATAATGAGTGACAAGCCCCACAGATGTAGTCATTTGCAGTAACCTGTTTAAAAATAATAATAATTAGAAATAAGTTTAAAAAAATTATCAGTTTTTTAATGTCCCGCACTTAAATTATTTTATTTTAGTATTAATTTACAGAAACCAATAACTTTACAAGAATTAGACTGATTGTATAGCCAATAACATTTTATTAAATAAGGACTTTAGCGTGCATTACCTCTAATGGAGTTAGTCGTTCCACAATTATGTTCCTGATGTTAATATGATGTTGAGTGTTAGTTCTCAGGGACATGAGCTGATGTGAACGTGTTCTAGGCTCTAGTGTTCTACTGCAAAGCACACATTTTCTGCTAAGATTTGAAGTAGATGCATTTGTGTTGTATCTTGGGCTTGGGTCCAACATGTTGTGCATATAAGATCATGAGCTCTAACCTGTAAAAATAAATAGATTCATTGCATGCCATGCCACACATACTCCTGTGCGTTGAATAAATTGAGCCGCAAACCATAAAAAAAATGATAATTCAATATTATGTGCTGTTAGAATAGAAGAATAGAAAGTATTTATTTGTTAGTAGAATTTTGGGTCAGAGGGTAGGGTTAAACAGCTTTAGTAAATAAGCATTGTTGTTATAATATTTAATTATGACGTGTTACAAACTTAGTTACAAAAAATAATAATCTAGTAGTCTTAGTTCCAAAAAACAAAACAAAACAAGCTTTCATTGAGAGCAGGGAGATAGTGTCAAAGTAAATAATTCCTTAGATTTACACCAAAACCAGCTGGATTGTCAACATAATTGTTGTTTCGCTCATGCCTCCATTGCGCTGTACCATCGACTAGTTTCTTACAATCGAATCGGGCCTGGCTGTCCACACTGTCCAGGGTTGAACCACAGATAATAGCGGAACATTCATTTCAAGACAACCCGCCATGAGAATGGCAATTCAGAAGTTTGGCAAGGCTAGTACTTATTCATAAGATTGCAGAGCAAAATGTAGGTACTTACCGATCGAGGTGCTGCCCATTGTTGTGTATAATTAAGTTGCTCATTTTCTAACACCTGATATGAACCTCCTCTGTTGCAAATTGTCTATGGTACTTTAAGAATGATACAAGTGACATCTTTGTGGAAAATATCTTGATCTTAAAATAACAGAAATGTAGCTCATTTATTAAGTTGAATAAAGCCTAGTTTCTGAAGGCCGTATCTTTTCATTTGTAACAATTTATTCAACTTAATTGTGACAATGTCTCATAACGAAACTGTGTCGTCGAGTTCCATCACGAGAGGTTCTCGTTATCTAAATCCGGAAAAATTTTCAACGGATCCAAGTACGCCCGGTGCAGAGCTCCAATGGAGTCATTGGCTGCATACATTCCAAAACTTCATATCAGAAGAGATAAGTAATGCTAGTCCTGACTTAAAATTAAAGCTACTTATCAACTATTTGGCGCCTGGAGTCTTTGCTATAATAAAAGGATGTGCCAGTTATGACGAAGCAATAGAATTACTTAAAAAATCATACGAGAAACCTCGGAATCGTATTCTGGCTCGGCACATCCTATCAACAAGACAGCAAAAGCCTGAGGAATCTATACGTGATTATGTTCGTGCCTTGAAACTGTTAGCCCAAGATTGTGATTTTCACGCTGTGACTGCCGAACAAAATCAAAACGATTTCATGTGTATTGCATTCATATCGGGTATCAACTCTCAAAGAATCCGTCAAAGACTGTTGGAAAATTTGACATTGTCATTCGATGACGCACAGAACCAGGCACTGACACTTGAAACCGCCGAAAAAAGTTTGCACTCTTTCTCAATTTCATCTAATCCGACCTCATTGCTTAACGCTATACCGGTTCAACCAGAACAAGAAAAGGAGGTCGATGATAATTTAGCCGCTGTTAATTTCGGTCATAAAAAACGTCGATGTTTTTTTTGCGGTGGTAATGTACATCAACGTATAAAGTGTCCTGCGTTTCATTCGCAATGCCAATTATGCTCCAAGAAAGGACATTTTGCAAATGTATGTCGGAGCAGTGGTGGAACGAGTCCTAAAATGAATGCTGTAACTCAAGATACACCTACGGAGGCAGCGTCGGTAATTGCAGCCGCTCCAGGAAGTCTGCGAAAAGCGACTATCCCCATAACTATTAACGACTACCTTGCAGACGCACTCGTTGACACAGGAAGTTCAGTAAGCTTTATTGACAAAGGTTTGGCTGAAACATTAAAACTAAAGAAGAAACGTTGCAGTCAGTCTATTACACTAGCATCGCTAAGCCATACCTCTATCGTAGAAGGATCGTGTTCCGTAACTTTAAAGATCGATAAACATATTTACCCGAAACGGAATTTGCTGATTGTAAACAACTTGTGTGCAGACGTCATAATTGGGCATGATATACTAAAAACACATTCTTCGCTCATTTTGAACTTCGGTGGTGAGGAGGAGCCCCTCAGCGTCTGTAACGTAATGGAAGCCTCGGTTCCTCCTGCTTCAATTTTCACAAATCTCACTCCTTCTATTAAGCCCATTGCTATCAAGTCCAGGAGGCACAACGATGAAGACGAAGCCTTTATCAAAGTAGAGGTGAACAAACTACTTGAAGATGGCGTCATAAAGCCAAGTGTGTCTCCCTGGAGAGCACAAGTTCTCGTCGCTGGAGGAGGCAACCACAGAAAGCGACTTGTTATTGATTACTCAAGAACTATCAATATTTTTACCGAACTGGACGCCTATCCCTTGCCAAAAATAAATTCAATAATTTCAAAAGTTTCCAAATTCAACTTTTTTAGTCAAATCGATTTGAAAAGCGCTTATCATCAAGTGCCCATACTGAAAAAAGAACAGAAGTTTACTGCCTTCGAAGCATGTGGAAAACTGTACGAATTTACTCGAATCCCATTTGGCGTTACTAACGGCGTAGCCGCTTTCCAGCGAACACTAGAATTCATCATAGAAAAGGAAAATTTAGTTGGAACCTATGCTTATCTCGATGATGTGACCATCTGTGGCGTGACTAAGGCCGAACACGATAAAAATCTTAATGCCTTTCTACAGGCGGCTGAAAAATATAGACTTACATTGAATAAAGAAAAGTGCACCTTTTGTTCGGAAACCATTAATCTTTTGGGTCACACCATCACCAATCAGACAATCAAACCTGACAAATCAAGAATACAACCTTTACTCGATCTTCCTGAGCCTAAAGATTCAATGTCACTCAAAAGGGTTTTAGGATTATTTGCACATTATAGCCCATGGGTAAGAAACTTTTCTCATAAATTGAGGCCATTGATAGATAGTACCGAATTTCCTCTTTCTAATGAAGCATTATCAAGCTTTAACAATTTAAAGACTGAGCTCGCTAACGCTAGTTTACATGCAATTGATCTTAAAGCTACTTTCACTGTCGAAACGGATGCATCAGAATATGCGATTGGAGCCATTTTATCACAGGGCGAACGACCTGTAGCTTACTTTTCTCGTTCATTATCTCCACCTGAGAGACGCCACTCTTCAATAGAAAAGGAGGCGTGTGCCATCGTTGAAGCACTTCGCAAGTGGCGCCACTTCCTTTTAGGAAGGCATTTTGTTTTAATCACTGACCAGCAGTCAGTAGCGTTTATGTTGCAAGCTCACCATTCAAGCAAAATTAAGAATGAAAAGGTAGAGCGTTGGAGACTCGAGCTATCAGCATACAAATATGATGTTATATATAGACCGGGGAAGGAGAATTTGGCCGCTGATGCACTGTCTCGCGTTTGTGCTCAGATACACACCAACGTCACAAATAAACTAATTGAGTTGCACAACGCTCTTGGACACCCTGGTATTACTCGTATGACTCATTGGATCAGAACTAAAAATTTGCCATACTCTGTCACTGATATAAAAGCGATTACTTCTGCTTGCAGAATTTGTGCTGAAATCAAACCACAATTTCACAAAACTCAAGGAAAGCTTATTAAGGCGATAGCTCCTTTTGAACGACTAAGCATTGATTTCAAGGGCCCATTACCTTCAAAGAGCAAGAATAGATACATCCTCACTATTATCGATGAATTCTCTAGATTTCCATTCGCATATCCTTGTCAAGATTTATCTGCAGACACTGTAATCAGATGCCTTAAAGATATTTTTTTTATGTTCGGCACTCCTCTCTTTGTCCATTCTGATAGAGGCTCTGCTTTTGTGTCAGAACGAGTGCAGCAGTTCTTGCTTTCTTTAAACGTGGCAAGTAGCCGGACTACTCCATATAATCCACAAGGTAATGGACAAGTTGAACGTTTAAACGGGACATTGTGGAGGACAGTGCAACTTTTCCTAAAATCTAAGGGCCTGGAAGTGACGGATTGGGAACAAGTGCTATCCGAATCTTTACATTCTATACGTTCTTTACTTTGCACGGCCACAAATTGCACTCCTCACGAACGTTTGTTTTTCCACCCTCGACGAACAATGAATGGGCAGTCGATACCATCATGGTTATCGTCTTCTGGGACCGCTCTCATGAAAAGGAATGTTCGTGCTTCAAAGTACGACCCCTTAGTGGAAGAGGTCGAACTTTTACAAACAAATCCATCATATTCGTATATAAGATTACAAGATGGTAGAGAGACCACCGTTTCAAACAGACATTTGGCTCCTTTACCGGATGGAGAGGATGATTCCTGTCAAGAAGAGCCATCAGACTTAGATGAAATAGTTCAGGAATCTGAATCTGTTCAGCAGCCTGAACTTGGTCAAGAAACTGGTGTTGCTGAAGAGCCAGAGGCAAACCTGAGCCGGCGTTCCCACAGGGCTCGCAGAAGACCAGGCTATCTAGAAGATTTCGTTTGTGATAATGACTAAAGTGTACCTGGACATTGAAATATAGCGAGGGAGAATGATATGAACCTCCTCTGTTGCAAATTGTCTATGGTACTTTAAGAATGATACAAGTGACATCTTTGTGGAAAATATCTTGATCTTAAAATAACAGAAATGTAGCTCATTTATTAAGTTGAATAAAGCCTAGTTTCTGAAGGCCGTATCTTTTCATTTGTAACAACACCATAGAACCACCAGCCGAGCCTTGGCCGAGCCACACAAAAACAGTAAATCCCAGGCTGAGTATGTCGTTATTGCAATCAATCAGAGTCCGTTTGAATAGCCAAGTTTGTAGTTAATAAAGTTCCGAAAATAAAAGCTAAAACACAAACGAATCACAAAGAAGGATCAAGCAAGACAGCAACACAGCAAGAGTGAGTGAGAGAGAAAAGGTGATTTTTTTTTTTTTTTTTTTTTTTAACAGATTTAACGGCTTCGGATAGTATCCTTACGGCCAAATCTTTAGTGCGATATTTCTTTCTTTGTATTTTCATTCATGAGTAGGTACTTTCTGAGTGTTTTCAATGGATTTCTGTTCTTCTGTATCTTAGTTGAAATGTCTTCATAAATTTATATGTGTATTTACAATGTACTGGTAAATATGTGGGTACGTCTTTTCATTCGCTAGTATGGATGGCAAGAGGCGGGGAATATTTTCATCTTCTTGATAGATCTTCAGTAAGCCATCCACTAGCAGAAGCCTTTCCAAATTAAAGGCTGGGCACTGAAGAATAAGATGGTCTAAGTCTGCCGCATCTGCCTGGCAAAATTCACATTTATCTGTAGTGACCATTTTAATCCGTTTAAGGTGGGTTGGAAATTTTGCGTGTCCAAGTCGTAAGCGATTCATTGTAGTGATGAAACTTCTTGAGGTAGAACTTTGCGACTTGCAGTACCATGGTTTTCTTGGAAGTTTCTGTTGTATTTGTCCATACCATTTTCCTTTGGTTAATTTAGTGATATTCCACTCTTCGTGCCAATTATCGAACATACGGGTTTTCAAGATGGAGTCATAGTCTGAGATGGGTACAGGGGGCGCTGGATACCGTGAATCGCCACTATATGGACTTTCTATCTTCATCAATCTGTCCACTATTTCATTGCCAGTAATCCCAGAATGCGAGGGGACCCACATAAACTCTATTTGCTTGCAATCATTATTCAATAATATTTCTCTTATTTTCGTTATGTAGATGTTGGTCTTGTAATGAATATGAGTGTTTTGAAGACAAGTGAGGACACTCAAGGAGTCGGTAACAATCAAGAAAGTATTCTCATCTCTTATTCCTCCAATATATTGCAATGCAGTATATATTGCATAGGCTTCCGCTGTGAAAATTGAGGCGTTCTTATCAAGTGTAAAACATCTCCCAAACTTAACTCTTGAATCATAATACGCTGCTTTAGTGTTTTCCTCAGTTTTAGAACCGTCTGTGTATATCTTCCGATGCCGAACCTTTTCGCTATTTACAAATTGGACAAACTCATAGTTGTTATTAACTTTCTTCAAGCAAACCATTGGTATCTTAGTCTGAATTTCTAATGTACTTAGATCCCAATTTACCCTATGGTCTATGCATTTACAAATTTCTTTTAGTTCATTTAAATGCTCACATTGCAAAAGACAATTGTTGTAATACAAATTAAAGTACATTTTATTACTTAAAATCTTAACATAAAACTTTTCTGTTAAATATCTAAGTCTAACTAAGATTGGTGGAATCCCGGACTCTATTTCTAAGGAATTTATTGGAGTTGAACAAAAAGCTCCAGTTATAATTCTTAATCCCTTGTTTTGAATGACTTCTAGCTTACGATACAAAAAATTACTTAGATATCTCCCATAAACAATAAGTCCATAGTCATAATGAGATCTAACTATTGCCTTAAAGACCATATTTAAAATTTTTGGGTCCATTCCCCACGTAACACTTGCTAAGTGTCTCATGATATTTACAGTTTTTTGCATTTTATCTACAATTTTAAGCACATGAGAATGAAAAATTAATTGAGAGTCAAAAATAATACCTAAAAATCTCTTTTCTTCCACTAATTGAATATTTACAGAATTATATACAATATTTACATGGTCACGAGACTGAGAATCATTTTTCTTAGTGAAAATCATGGCCGAGCTTTTAGTGGGATTTACATCTAGTTTCAACTTAACATTATAATACAAATATAATTGACGTAAAGCTTCATTAATAGTAAATTCGGCAAGTGATAAATTTCTATTAGTAGTGTACAACACAATATCATCTGCATATTGCAAAACCGATAATCTAGGAACTGAAATAAACCTATGTATTTGAGATGTGTACAGCAAGTAAATCAAGGGTGATAAGGTGGCCCCCTGAGGAACCCCTTTATAAACTAATTTTGGACCATGAAGGACATTGTTGAACTTTAAATAAACGGTACGCGAATAAAAAAAATCAAAAATCCATTTGCACACTTTACCTGGGATATTGAAGCTATGTAGAATCTCAACAAGGGTTAAAAGATTGACGTTATCAAACGCTCCACTCACATCTAAGAAGGTACATAATAAATAACTGTGATCACAAAAAGATTCTTGAATATCACCTGTGAACTTTACAAGACTATCTAATGTAGAACGGCCTTTACGAAACCCAAATTGATCGTGTGGGATAATTAATCTAGATTCCACAAAAAGTTCTAATCTAGTCTTTAACATATTTTCAAAAATTTTCCCTACACAAGAAGATAAAGAAATAGGTCTGTAAGAATCAGCATATTTAGGATCCTTATCCGGTTTGAGAATAGGAACTACAGCGATAGTTTTCCATGACTTTGGTATTAAGCCAGCGGACCACAAATTGTTGAAAATATCAAGCAAAATTAATTTAGCTGAAGGGTCTAAGCGTTTAATCAAAATATACGGAATATCGTCAAGTCCTGGAGAAGTGTCTTTTTTAGAATTTAAAGAAAAATTAAATTCTGTTTCAGAAAAAAGTGAATTCAAATGTATATTAAAATCATTAAAAACAAATAAATTGTTGAGGTGGTCAGTATCTACAGAATCATGATTAGGAGCTATTTTATCAAAAAAATCTTGTAAAAATTCTTCATCTTTGCTATCAGGCTTTGAAGCTTTTCTATTAAAAACTTTAATGAACTTCCATATTTTGCTGATTGGTGTACAACGATCAAAGCTAGAACACAATTTTTTCCAACTGATTATCTTTTGTTCTTTAATAATCAATCTTTTAGATGCTTCAAGTTTTTTATAAATAATGTAATTTTCTATTGTTGGATGACGTCTATACATATGAAGAGCTAATTTAGTTTCCTTAACTGCGTTGGAACAAGTTTCATTCCACCATGGCATAGGCTTATAAACTTTGCGTCTATTATTACTATCATAAGTGTGTATCGGTATAAAATCTTTTCTCAAAGCATTTAATAAGTCACAAAATTCTGCATAAGCAAAGAGCGGGTCTGGATAATCAAGAAGATGATTAAAAATCGTTCTAGACTTGATCGTATAGCCTAACCAGTCAGCTTTTTTGTAAATAAACTTTTCAAAACTACAGGAGTCTTGGTATATTTCACAATCATAATTTAAGTTAACTAAAGTAGGAAAATGATAGCTACCTAAGGTATCCTCTGTATAAACTGACCACTCTGCTGAAGCTGCTAATGAAGGAGATACGAATGCAATGTCGATTGCTGATGCCGAATGATTGGGACGGCATAGTGTGGTAGGCTGACCATCGTTTAATATATACAAATTAATTTCATCCAGCATATCATAAATCTGAATACCTCTTGGCTTGTTTGTAGAAGACCCAAATGCTGTATGATGGGCATTGAAGTCGCCCATTACTAGAACTGGAGAAGGTAAAGAACTAATCATATTTTTTAAATTATTTACTGGAAAACGACCAGGACGTGGAGGACAATACGCACCCAAAACTGTTATTGAACTATTACGATTTACTTTTACACTAATGGCTAATGTTTGGATTCTATCATTACTTGCTGTAACAATTTCTGATGTTAAAAGAGAGTTTTTACAAATAATGGCAACACCACCGTAACCAGTGTCACTGTCATTTCTAAATATTTTATAACCTCTAAATTTTACTGAATCTGATGATTTTAACCAAGTTTCATTGAGAATTAAAATATCAATATTGAGTGTAATTAAAAGCTCACTTACGAAGGGAGTCTTAGGCTTAAGACTCTGAATATTGTGTTGAACAATAACTAAAGATTTACTATCCATTTTGAGAAACTTTCTTTAAAAACATTTCTTTAATATTAGAGGAATTAATTGGCAAGCTGTTTTCTTTATCACAAAAAGTTAATAAAGTATCAACAATAGCTTTAATAATTAGATCATTATTGATAACATCAGTCAACAAGTTTTTATTTTTAATCTCTTTCGTGTCTTTAACATTTTGTTGTTGAGGTCGGGAACCTACTGCTTTGGCAAAAGATTTGTTTAAAGTTGGGAAGAAAGAACCCAAAGTAGTTTTGTTCATTATTTTATATTTGTTTTCTTCAATTTTCTGTTGTTTAACTGGACAAATCCTTGCCACAGCAATATGCTCGCCTTTACAATTGACACATAGAGGTTTGTTTGCGTTAGTACATTCTTTGTATGAGTGAGGTTGTGAACATATGGAGCATACGATGTTCCTTTTACAAAATTTAGTAGTATGACCAAATGCCATACATTTATAACACTGCATTACAGGCTTAATGTATTCAGTTACAGGTACAATGCTTAGACCATAGTTAACATGCTCGGGGAGTACATTACCTGCAAAGGTCAGAGATACAGTTTGCAATGGGATGATACCTTCAGGAGTGCGCTTCGTGAACCTTCTGACTGCCAGGATCTCCTGTGAACTGAGAAGTTTGTCAAATAGATGTTTGCAGCTAAGATCTGTGGGAATGTATCGTATAACTCCTATGCATTCTGATGTTGCCGCAGGGATGAAGGCTTTGATGTCATGAGAAGACAAGAATGTTGAGTTAAACAGTAACGCATTAGCATTCTTTGCATTATCAAAAATAACAGCATACCGCATTGCATTCACTCGTTTTATTTCTTTGACTCCCTTGTTGTACCGACTAAAAATGCTATTTAGGTAGATAGGGTCCTTGTTTCCAAACTTTACAGTGTCATTTGTGCTTTGTATGTATACAGGAAATATACAACCTGGAGAATTATCAGGATAACAACGTATATGGTTCTTCTTGTAGTATGGTGCATGTATAGACTCATCATCTTGTACTTCATCTACTTTTCTCTTCTTAGTATTATGCTTGGGGTCTTTACCCCCACTGTCAGAACTCATCTCGCCACTACAGCCGCTAATTTACTGTAAGATTAACTATTTAATTAAATTTTATTAAACTCGCAAAGAAAAAGTTGAACCTCCCGCCTCGAGAGCTTCCCGCCAAAAAAACAGAGAAAAGGTGATGCGAGTGAATGACAATTTGACTAACAAATAGGGATGTCCATTTAGAATAGACATAATCGATTAAATTGATCGTTTTTGAAAAATTTTATTTTTAAACATTGTGTTGCTATAAATATTTATTTTATTTATTTAATAGGACAACCAACAAGACATACACTGGAAGACAATCAATATTTACAACGTATTTAACTTAATCTAAGTGCTGCCTTAATTATAGGTTGCCACGGCATGCAATAGTGGTCTTATACATAAACAGTGTCTACACTTAAAGAAAAGAGTAAATATGTAAATGTAGGTAAATAAATGTGATTAAATATACATAAAATGCAATAATCCACTGAAGCGCTGCGGGCGCGGCGGATCTGCGCCCGTCTAAAGGTCTAATGATTAGACTCTAGTCTAATCGATCATACCATTATTTACTTAAATCGAATTAAAAAAGCGCATCTCTGTCTCTGCTCTGTCAATATGTCGGTGACTTTGATTTCGTTTAAATACTTTTAAAATATTTTTTCGAACTGCAACTTGTCCGATAGGTTTGGACACTTGCAAGTAAATAAATAAAATATACATAAAATTATGGTAGGGTAATTGCGCCGGTTTTCCGTCCAGCTCCTGTTTTCGTCCATTTGACCGACTTGCCACAAACAAATACGGAAAATTAGAATACAAACCTAACTTTCCGTGCAAGTTTGCACTTGTTACAATCTATAATATCTAAGTAACAGTTCTGCCTGCATGAAAATGTAATTTGACAAGTAATAACTCCAAAAAAATCTACGGAAGTTGCTGTTGCACACAGGTATAGCCTGACCAGGAACATAAAAACCCTGGCATAGAGGCGCGTCAATTGCATTTGATAGTGCAACACTGAGTACAGTCGTACCTGTGTTAAATTTATAGGCTAACTTTATGTATCAGGATTCAGGATTACGGGCTAATTTGATATTTTCATAAATTAACGAAAAAATATTATTATAGGTAACCTGGTTTAAATAAATTAAATGAAACCATCAATCGAGCTAGTAGGATTTATTTTATTATTCATCAATAATCAAATTCAGAACTTGAATACTCAACTGCAATGTTTGCTCATGAACGCTTCAAACTCGGTACTTCTTTCCCAATTCCATAAAATTCAACACTTAGAAAGTGACAAAAAATTTTAAAATAGGTAGTTGAAACAAACCACAGCTAATTTTCATAGTGGACTGTACTATGCGATAAACATGTCAGTCAATTTGACAACCTTTGTCGGAAACATTATTCAATGAAAATATTGTCCGAACCCTTAGTATTTCTCTTCGACAAATACTTTAACACATTGTAAACCACTTTTCTTTCACGACTATAAAAAGATTTTAGCAATTTAATTCACAAAATCAATTGCGCACATTTAAAATAAAGTTTGTTTACACTTTGACAGCAATAGACTGACATGCAAGGTGACATGACAATGAAGTTTTCAATTACTGTTGCCATTAAAAGAAATTAGTACCATTAGTTTTCCGCAACATGGCGAGGGTTTTTATGTTCCTGGTCAGGCTATAAATGGAAAACGTCGTCAAGTTAGAAAAAAAACGTGCCGGTAGGGAACTTTCATGGTATGTTTAATTACTGTTTTAGCTACTTTACGTAATGTTTTTGGCACGTATGTCTAATTATTAGCATAATAAACACTATTTTAAGGGTTTATTAAAGTTTTTGTATAGAAATCTTAGATAATTAAGTGGACTAATACTAGCATAACAATTTTGCAAGATTTTGGTTTTCGTCCACGTGGACGGAAACCCTGACACCTAGTTAATATTTTAAATAATCATTTTACTTCAATGGACCTACAAAATACAATGCTTTTTCTTCCAATATGATCTTTATTGCTATTACATTAAACATTTTAGTTTACGTCCACTTTTTAACAGTGATAAACCCCTAAAAACCGTTAAAAAGATGTGGACGAAAACAAAAAACAGCTTTAAACGTTGTTGTGTTTTCGTCCATGACGTCATGAGCAAGCACTGGAGTGGACGAAAACCAAAATTAGCTATTCCTGTAGATTAGTTTTCGTCCATTTGTCCTTCGACCTATTGCAATATTCGCCTAAATTTAGGTAAGAAACTTATTTAAATCTTTTTGATATCATTTGAAAGCTAACAAAATTACCTTTCAAATGATATACCACAATCCATAGTTACTGTATTGTAGAATTGGTTTTAAGTTAATAATTCAACTGCACCCTTTTTTCTACACAGTGGTCGAAATCTAGCGTACACTAGGACGAAAACTGATTTTTTTGGACGAAAACTAGTGAAATCGCCTCTTTTGCATAAAATATTTTTTATAAAAAAACCCGTGGTATTTACTTATTGTCATATAATATTAACGTAAAGTAGACTATATAAGGACTAAAATGACATATGAGACATATGAGTAAAGGTATTTTAAGATATTCATTTCGCATCACAAAGTTGGCAACTCCGATAATTGGACGAAAACTAGCGCACTTACCCTACATACTAAGTCTTTGAAAATCTTAGGGCGATTTTTATCAATGTCCTTTGTCTGCTCGATTGCATTGATGGTAAGGAGCAATGGTATTATCTATAATATCATTGGTAAGGAGGGACTGTTCTAAATACATATTATGATAGTTGAGATTGCTGAGAATATTTCCGGGTCGATCGCTTCCACCTTCGGCCTAGATAGTACCTACCTACCTACTTATACGCCAAACTATCTTATGATTGTTATGCATTGTTAAGTAGGGTTATAATACCTAATTATGATTGTTATGCATTGTAAGTAGGGTTATAAATAATTATAATTTACATAAGCAGCAGGTCGGTTATTTTTATTTAGGCAAATGTAATATTTTAAAAGACAATACGTACGATCAGATATTAAGATCAAAGATAAAGATTTCTGCTGTGAAAAAAAATATAAAACAGCTAACTTCTATATCAAGTTCCAACGTCGCTATACGTACCTACCTACTTAATGCTACTGGATTATACGTTCATAGCTCAGAAGTTTAGTCCTTTTTCAGCAGTGTTTAGTAAGAATATTATTACAAATGGGCTTTTAGGGATTTTGTTCACATGGAATAAACGACAAAGTTCTTAGTTACTTATCCAATAGGTAGTAGTAACATATATGTAGAAAACAGGAACTTAGATGCCAACGAAAGAAAATAGGCTATCAAATGTTGTTTTGGGGACTTACCTTTATAAAAATATCACATTTAAAAATTCATACCATTTGTTGTTATTTAAAAAACAATGTCAATTTTGACGATTAACTGAAAGTCTATTATCTATGAATATAGTAGCGATATATGGTATCCAGCGGCAATGGCAGTGCAAAATTTTGACAATGATTGTAGTTATCATACTTCGAGTTTGTCCATGGAGACGGCAAAAGTCCTTTAGTTGGCCATAAAGTAAACTTAACGGAAAATGTTACTTATAGCCTGACCAGGAACATAAAAACCCTCGCCATGTTGCGGAAAACTAATGGTACTAATTTCTTTTAATGGCAACAGTAACTGAAAACTTCATTGACATGTCACCTTGCATGTCAGTCTATTGCTGTCAAAGTGTAAACAAAGTTTATTTTAAATGTGCGCAATTGGTTTTATGAATTAAATTGCTAAAATATTTTTATAGTCGTGAAAGAAAAGTGGTTCACAATGTGTTAAAGCATTTGTCGAAGAGAAATACTAAGGGTTTGGACAATATTTTCATTGAATAATGTTTCAGACAAAGGTTGTCAAATTGACTGACATGTTTATCGTATAGTACAGTCCACTATGAAAATTAGCTGTGGTTTGTTTCAACTACCTATTTTAAAATTTTTTGTCACTTTCTAAGTGTTGAATTTTATGGGATTGGGAAAGAAGTACCGAGTTTGAAGCGTTCATGAGCAGACATTGCAGTTGAATATTCAAGTTCTGAATTTGATTATTGATGAATAATAAAATAAATTCTACTAGCTCGATTGATGGTTTCATTTAATTTATTTAAATCAGGTTACCTATAATAATATTTTTTCGTTAATTTATGAAAATATCAAATTAGCCCGTAATCCTGAATCCTGATACATAAAGTTAGCCTATTAATTTAACACAGGTACGACTGTACTCAGTGTTGCACTATCAAATGCAATTGACGCGCCACTATGGCAGGGTTTTTATGTTCCTGGTCAGGCTATAATTGATACCGAGGCGCAACCTGGAAGCATTGCTAAGTGTGCTCCTCGTTACTGGTTCATCGTTCGTCATCGTCATTGTTCGTAAAAACCGGGTCGCGGCAGGCAAATAATAAAATTAGTCTTATGTCTTCTCCCTTATTAACTTCGATGGATAAATAGCTAAACCTCCTTGCGCGTAACTGACGTTTGTTGGAAAACCGATTTTTTCAGGCCATCGGATTTTAATTTCAAAAGTCATTGACCAATCCCAGTTCATATAATAACTATTATGACGTTTTCTATTGGCCAAAAGATTTAACTCTCTAAAAATCCGCGTGCAACCATATCCTGCTTAAATATTGTGCACTTTATTCAGCACAGATTAAACAAGCTAAATGACAAATAGAATAGATTGAAATGACAGATTGCACTTGATTCTCTAGTATTTGAATGGATATCAGTGATTTTTGAAAATCAGACAAAACTACGCACTTTTGACAAATAGCTGCTTCTATTTATTTGTGTTGCGAAAACTGTTGAATAACATGAAATGAGTGAATAGAAATTGGCTCTACATATTAAAAAGTAATAGATTTTCTATCAAAGTACAATTAAGTAAAGTATGTTCGTGTATGTTTTAATCGTGTTGGGGGATATTGAATTTCTAATTATTTCAAAAACTATAAACAAAAGCACGTCGAAGTATCGATATCGGCAGTCGCTCCGCCCCGCTCTAAATGGGATCGTGGCGGCGCAGGCGCAAGCGGCCAGGTGCAATTGCATGCAATTTACGTCAGCACAGACCGGCGCAATTACTATGTCGGGACAAAGAAAAATTGATTTTTTTCAATGTTGGTTTAACGTTGACCGTGTAATTATCGACTGCGCGGTATTAACATAAATCATCAATTCAACTTGATGGTGGCAAATTAAATTGGCTTGTCAGGAGAGGAGAAACTTTCCAGTTGTCTACTTATGCGTGGCATTTTTAATGTAAATATATTTGGGATAAGAATAATTCTATTTAATAGGCCTGTTGGGATGGTGGTATGTATGCAGAGAAGGCTTGCGCCTATGGAAATACTGGAATATAATTAAGTCTGTGTGATATCAGCAACTTTTCCTTTGGAGTCAGTTGACTTAGTATATTAATGTTACTATGACTTTTGGATATGAGATTTACTGGAAAATAGTTATTATAACTTTAAAGTTTCATGTAATTTAAAACAACCAAAACAGCGACTTATTGGAAATGGTTCATATTTTCCATCCAAGTACGTTTTCGTTTCATATCTTAGGACTTGTTTTATCAACAAGTTAGATGTAAATCGAGAGTTTGTTACAATGCTTCAGTCAATTTTATAAGAAAGCTACTATGTCGGGACAAAGATTTTATGAGAAAGTATATCACAATAAAAATTAAGTTACTTAAATCTTAGAGGCAAAAAAATAAAAATGATTTTGATTCACCTACAGACAGTCTTCACTTATTATTTCAGTCCCAACGACAAGTTAATCTGCGTTTTAAATACGCAAGTCCCATAAATAACATGTTAATCCACACATTTTGATGTAGACGTAACGTATGCACAACTTGTAATTGGATAGGCTTCACAGTCGACAGTTGGCATGTTCAAATTAAATTAACAAGGGTATGAGAATATGCCCCTCAGGCCTGAGACCCAAATCACTTGTGTCTTGACCTCCTTTGCGATCGAGAAATGGGATACAGACGTAATTTTCAGAAATACACGTCTTGAACGGCTCGGTCAAAGCTTTGAATACAGCTTGACTACAAGGTGTCAGATATTTGGATCGTCTTCAATGCAAATACCAATTTTGTAGGGTAAGACTTCTTTTTGACGCGTGGATTGTATAACTGACTAGCTTTTGCCCGAGACTTCACCCGCGTGAAATTTAATACCACAGCTTCGCATAAATTATAGCCTATATGTTAATTTGGGTTACAAATAATGGTACTGTAAAGTTTCAACAAAATCCGTTGAGTAGTTTTTGCCTGAAAGAGTAACAAACATCCAGACATCATGACATCCAAACTTTCGCATTTATAATATTAAGTAGGATGTACGAGTAACAATCTAGGCATCAGTTATTATTTACAAATGATAATAAAAAATATCTACTACTCATCGACAGAGTTTTTAGCCGTACAGATATTTGATTTTGTGTAATAGGTATGGAATTGAGATAAACGTAAATCATGACGTATTAGGCATTTGAAACTATCGATAAAGTTCTCCATCATTAAATTGAATTTTGCTTTATCGCTAAATTATTGCTACTCAGGCCTGAAACAGTAAAATCACGACATCTTTCCTAAACTTTCACTCGCACTTCTGCATATCGTAACAAGTAAAATTTATGCATCATGTACTTAAATAGAACATAATCGAATGTACTAAAAGGGTAGCTATGTCGAAGGAGGATTTATTGAATTAGACTATCGCATGCTGGCCAGTAATAATGGATGTAAGAAGCATGCTATTTAAGTCGCCATGGTGGGGGCTAAGGTAATAGCAAAATTAACGATGCGTAGCACCATGTGGTATTGACGTGTTTGTTTAATGCAAATCCACTTTTGACAGCCACTTGCAGGATCTCACACAGTTCTTGTGATTGTTTGAATTTACGCTAATTATCATACTTGTACCTGCGTTATGTAAATTAAGTATAATTTGGTATAATTATAATCATTTGAAGTATTTTTTCTGTGACCGAGACATGCCGTTTTGTGCTCTCTCATAATGCTACAGTAACAAACCTCAAGGAATAAATTTATATATATCCTCGAAATTATTTTATACAGCCTTGACAGCAACCAGCTGAAACTTACGATTCTCGATTAAACAAAACTATATTTGCACACGAGTTATTACGATCGATCTGAATAAAAAACACATTAACATCGGTTGATCGTGAATTATCAGGTTATCTCGTCAACTATGGAGCCCGATTTATTTCGTCGGCTCTCATTTGCACGATGCGGTACTAAATTCTCGTTTGCGGCAGCCCTATGACACTTTTATGATACCGCGGTATGGGGATAAAATCCTATTTATAGTACAGTGCAAATGTAAGAATGAATGCTTTGTTTTGATGTTTTTTTGTTTATCGACTGCTGGGTACAATAATGATCAAGCAAGGCGTATGTTTGTTAAAGGATGATCGGAATAAATAAATCGATATTTCAAATAAGCAACTGCTTTGGGGCTTGTGCCAATCAGAGGACTTATGGAAATAATAAATATACACTATTGAACACGCAATGTCATGGCCTTTAAGTAATAAATATGTACTGTATAATGTACAGACGACAGCATATTAAGACTATACAGTTGTGAAATTGCAATAATATTTCTTAGTGTTGATGTGCTATCTTTTGTACTATTATTATCACTGTGCTACGATATCAAATAACTAATTATTATATTTTATAGTATTGGTTGACTTATAGGTAAATAAACTACAATATTGGATTTTCCTAAACTCTATATGAAACAGTAAAAACGATAAAGAATATCCCAGTTCCCATTTTCATACAATACCATTGGCAGTAACAACGCGAGTTTCTCTAAAAGCATTCAAGAATTCCAAAGTTCAAGACCTCAATTCCACCTAATTACAAACGCACACAATCCATTAATACCTGTCAATGATGTCAATATCGGAAGCCATCTCACGCCCGCTATTTGTCCGAGGAAAAAAGATCTCCGCATAACAAAAAGATAATTGACTTAAGCAGCAATTTCGCCAGTAGCAGTGGGTCTAGTTAAAATAGGCAGTAAGTTATGTCGAAACGTAAAATTCCTAGTAGAAATTTCGTAAAAGCTGGTATTGAATGCCAGTATCTCTCATCATTCAGACTAGGACTTATTGTTGTTCATTAGATGATTGTTAAAATTGTCGTTAAAGCGATTGATCGTGGAAATCATAAATTGACTTAATTAATCGTTGTTAAGATTTTCGTCGAAATTGTACTTTATTGCCAAAGACATTAATAAAAGAAAAAGAAAAAAGTAAGTAACTAGGTAACTAACAAGTAGTAGTACTGCCAAGTATAGTGTTCCAAAATTCAACCCCCAGAAAGACCCCAAGCCTTCAAGGTATGAGTAAGCATTTTTAAGGAAAGTTATCAAGGACTTTTTCTTTTTAGCTCTAAATTATTTTCTAATTCTTATCAGTCGTAGTCTTCTACGACTTACTGTTCCTTCCGCTACACTATGCTAATGGTTAGAACTACGAGGTATCATGACGTAGCTGTCAATCATCTCTGATGAATGGGCTCTTAACGAATTTGTTGTAACAATTGCCCATCTTGTTAGTGATTTATAGTAAATAGTGAATCGTGGTAGACACAATAATCTCCGGAAGAAAATTACTCAGAACGGTTACTTGTACTTATGTGGATTTAATTGTAAATCGGAATCGACGCTTCATTGAATGATTCCAATTATGCTTGTTAAATTTCTGTAATTGGAAGATAAAAGTACTAGTTAGTATATGCAAGTTGAAATAATGATTGTAAAGACACCTGCACAAATGCCATAAAATGTGAATTAATAAAACCCTTAAAAGTAAAACTAATGGTATGTACAAATCCCATTTTAGGGAACAGGCCTCACCCTAGGATCATTATTCATTGACTTTAGACTTCTAAATATGTATAATTGAGAATAGTTATCGAAAATGAAAATATCATCTAACACGAGCATTAAAAATAGAATCTACAAAATCCACTTCTCGTTTTTATGATAGTAGTTACTACCTACTCCCTGCAAAAAAAACTTAGCACATTTTAAAGTTATTTGATTATAATTCTAAAAGGTGCTATTTGTATTAATATTGCTGGGGACTGTACAACACTACGCAAACAACTTAACTGAAATGGCCACGCATAGATCCTCCCCGCACTTTTATTGCAGGTCGAACGATTGACTTTTTGTGCTCCAGCAATTGAATCTTAGTGAATTATTGTTCACGATAATAATCACCATAAATAAACAACGGACAGGTGTTTTGCGCCTTCAGAAATTACTTACTCACAAACTTATGGTGAAATTAGATTAGATTCATGTGCGATATATCAAATTGCAAAACGATTATGGTTTTCTAGGATTGTGAACAGATTAATTTTGGAGTACAGTCAGCTTTAAATAGTTTGTGACACCCAAAGTGGCCAAAATGTTGATAACACAACCTGATACCATTGGAACAAAGACGAGTTGCGAAATTTTTGGGTGAAATAAAATGAAGACCGAACCCTATTTTAACTCTTACAAGAAAAAAATAATATTTAACACCTTCGGCCTGATTATCACTTACCATCAGGTGAGATACAGGCCAAGAGCTTCCTCGTTGTGGATAAAAAAAAAACATTAACACGTTGAGTGCGAAACCAGGTCTATAGACCTTGTGTACGTCTCGCTTACCGTGCGGCTAAGAAAATTGTAGTCTTCCTTGTCGTGCGAAAGGCATAACTTCAATTGGGTCCGGTGTAGGAAAGTGATGAATATATATCTATGATGTATTCTTAAAATAGAATCCAATGATGTACCTACCTTAATACCAGGTTTTTAGACCTGGTACCGCACGGAAGTAATAAAATGTCTTCACAATGCGAAACCAGGTCGAAGCACCTTGTACCCTGCGCACCTGGTACCGCACCCCACGCTAGCTTCGTGCAGCCAGTGTTGTCTCGCATTCGTAAGAAACGCACATGTCGACATGGCGTCAAGAGAAACAAACAAAATCAAAACTGCAAATTGATTATAATTTAATTTGTTGCTAATTTAAATAATGTTTTTCGTGACAAACATTTGAAGTTGTAACTAAATGTTATTAAATAATATGTTTTCTTTAAATATAGCTTATTTAAGTATTTATGCACGTATGTCTTATTTGTAAAATATTTAGACTAAATTATTAAAACATCTTTGTTTGTTACTTTTTTAAATTTTTATTAAAACTTAATTTAAACTATCGATATTTGTATTTCACATCCCTAGAATACCCACCAGACTTCCCTACTTCAGTGCGGCACAGGGTGCATAAGCCTTGTATTTTGAATATAGCTATAATTTTTATACTAAACAAGTTATTCACGAACGCCTTCAGGTGTATGTCAATAAATGCATTATTATTAATATTCAAAGAAAAAAAACACAATATCTATTAACATGAAGCCAAAAATAAAATTAATATATCTTAAATATTACAAGGTCTTTAAGCCTTGTGCCGCCACAATGTAAGTTTTAATACCAGGTTTACTGACCTTGTACCGAAGGAATGGAAAGTATTAGAAAGTTACTGCCGCAGCAAAGGTGTTAAAGAAACTGAATTTCAACTGAGATACTTGTAACAAAATGCCTGTCTGAGCTACCTCTGAATCTTCCAATAAACTACAAATAAACAGTAACATGCAGTAACTATAAAGCTTGTACCTACCTTTATTTTAATTCAATCACAAATATAAATAAAACTTTACGAGTCTACTGCATTTTATAGTGTTAAAATTTGCAGCATGTCTTAAAACGTCGTTTTACACAATAAACTTTTATTACGCCATCGTAATAGTATGTTGAAAATGTTAATTGCCGATTTAAAATCTGAAAGTTGGTAATTGCAGAGTTGAATACAATGCATCTTACCAACTCATCGCTAAATTGCACTGCATTCTGCTTTTCATAAAGGGTTTCTTAACGTTGTGTTGCCATGTTCATTGGCATTTACTTTTCATCTACCTACTACTTTTGCAAATACCTAGTTTAAGTAGCCATTAACCTAAAGCTTAAAGTATCTACAATGAACATGGGATTAGTATTTACTAAGTAGGTAAGTATGTAATAAATAAGGTTTATTCCGACAATGTCAAATCTTACATGAGTTTGATGTCAAACGTAGACTCAGTTCCAAGTTATGAGTCGACCACACTAGGTATATTTTTGCAGCAAAATATCACTTTGACATCTACCTACGATGCCAATAGTATGTATCGTGATTTCTTCTATAAGAGGCCTGAGACCATAGAGGCTAATGATAATACTCTATACACACTATTTCTCTGAAAAAGGTAGATTATAATTTTAGGTCACCTCCCCAAAACTAGGGTGAAGTATCAAGCCAACTGGCAACATTGTCTCGGAACCCAGTGTCCCGCTAGCTAATTATTTCGTCTACGCCACAGTACCTGTTCTGTGTACTCTATAAATTTTGCAAGCCAAGGTAACAGTATTCCGTGAAAACGTCCGCTACAAAAGCAATTATGTCAGAACTTTATTGCTTTATGGCAAAATTTAAGGTGCTTTTTCCTTAAAATATTTATATTTCACTATTTTGTTTGAGCAGGAAATAGTTGTACGTCAGCTGGGTAGGACAAGTTTCATGCTGCAGTTAAAATATAAAATACTTTTTCTTACTTTAATTTTCTAACATTATTATTAAATAAACTTATCGTGGTATGCAACGCAATTAAACTTATGGTTTCTTATCGACATTCATTTCGGAACGATAGCACATCACGTTAAATAACTTATGCAGTCTAATCTGCTATCATCTAATTAATCTATGACACATAACTTTTACAGATTTACAAATTGGTAATAATCTTTTTTTTAAAGAAAAAAAAAATGTTAAACTCTAATGGTTTTGAAATCGCGAAATCTTTTTTAGAATATTTTGATCACACCTACCTTCATTAAAATAAATAAATCATTCACAGTTTCAATTACAGTGACACTAGGTGCTGACTGCAATGAAATTGAAAACCTAAGCTTAACTTTTAGGTTAATTAAATCGGTTTATTTCGCATTCAAAGTTCAGGACGGCCATAATTCTGATTGCATACACACTAAATATTACTTCCCTTTTATTAGCGACCGCTATGTCGACTGGTTTTAATTGAATTCGAGTTAAATCCACATTCGAGTTGCAGTAAATGCTTTATTGCTAATTGATCGGGAATGTAGCGGGTGTGTTAAATTGCCGATATTATTTGTGCACTTTGATTGTTTTTGATCAAATAATCGTAGCTTAGAAAATCTAATTCTTTAAGAACACTGTTTGCCATTTTAGTGTAAGTTATGAGTACATTAGGCACATATTTTTCAGCAGATGACGGCATTAGATATAGCCCGAAATCCCCTTCTTCCATTTCTATAGGGTTATAGCTCTTAATTGTAATTAACAGCTTATTTTTCTTTAATATTCAGCTTTGCTTAAGTTAGATACATAAGATAAGATTTATAAACCATTTACAATAAATACATACATTGAAAGGGAGATCGCAGCAAAACTCCTTTGATGTCCATGCGCTTCTCTTTAAGAGCCATTTTACATTTTCGTGCAAATTTCTAAGATTTTGGAAGCATGAATTACTATCTTAAGCAACACCCAGAGATTATTTAATTACTGCGAAAGATAGTTCAATCCTTGTTGTTGACCAATAATGTAACGGATTTACTAAAACTCTTTTGATTAATTCTCAGTGCCCCATCTCCCACAACCATTTTACGGAAAAATTGCCGCAGACTCAATTTCAAAGTCCTGTATCTATTATTTATGCTCGTATAATAAGCTTAAAAATATATAGAAATCATCGGACATATATTCTTGTAGTCCAATAATCAAACGGATTCTTGAATTTCATTACCATTATTGAGTAAAATCTAAAAATATTTTGGCAAATTTTTAAGATTTACGTCACATTTTGATCGTGATTTTTGGTTTTAATACACAGCAATAACAGCAATAAAAGTATCCCAAAATAAAGAATATTCTTTGGAGAATTGATTTCCACAGTTATTGTTTAAATATTAGTAACTACTTTGTCAAAATATTGATGTGAATATCAGTATAAATTACAATGCGGAAGCCGACATTGATTAGTACGGCGCGAGCGCCCGTCAAGGCAGGACCTGTGTCATTTTTCCCGCCATGACGTTTACGTGTGTTCGTGTCATGAAGCGGAGATTTATACGGCGACCAAATACTTTTGATACTATGCCGGGAGGTCCGTTTTGAGTCGGCCGTTTGGTGGTTCGAAACGGACTAATATGCCGAGAGGTCCCGGGTTCGATTCCCGGCCGAGCAGAAATTGAAATGATGAAATTTAATTTCTTTGACGGGACTGGGAGTAACTATGTATTTATGTATGAATTTAATTTAATAAATAAATTATAAAAAAGGTTGTAAGTACATAGTATATCCATTAAGCTAGCACCCTTAACACAAGCATATTAGTTGCTTATTTTGGGACTAGATGGCATTGTGAAATTGTCCAAAGATTTGTTTATTTATTTATCCGCTTTGAGTTTTGTTTCGTGAAGAAGAAAAAGAACCGTTTTGTTTCGAGAGGGAAGTTTTGTTGTTAAATCAATAGTAATAAAAGAGGAAAGATTTGATTATTTGTTTGTTTGAAGGCAATAGGCTCCGAAAAGAAATTCTTTCACTAAATGTTTCCTATGTTGGCTATAAAATATTTTCAAAAACTTTACTCCAAAATCTTCGATAATTGGTCGTTTAATAAATAAATTAGATAACATATTAATATTTTTTTATTGTTTCCAGTACGATTTCAGTACTAGTTTTTAGAAATTCTATGATTTAACTAAAGTGTTATTTTATTCATAATTTATTAACTTCTAAAATATATTCCCTATTGATAGATGACGTGCTTCGTATTTGGTTAAAAAGGTGTAGAATGTTATTTTGAAGATAACTTGCTTCCATAGAGATATAGAAAGATGCTAAGTAATGCGCTGAGTTCGAAACTCAGTGTCAAAGAAATCAAAATATGTGCTCATTATCCACTGCGGTATCAGTATTCAACGTTCGAATAATCTTTAGTAGTATGCAAGCAATGTAAACTGTTTACATTATAACGTCGCTGCTGTCATCATTGCTATCACAAGCAATATGTTCTGTTTTTGGGCATATTGTTGCGACACCGGCTCCGCCCCCTTATCACATTTCCCTTTAGTTTCTGTGATCTGTGCTTGCTTCGAAGTTGATATCAATTAAATATTCCTTAGTGCTTTTGATTTAAATTATTTTTTTTATTTTGACACGTGTTTGAAAAATCAAGAAATAGTCAATAATACAACAAATGAAAACGAAACATTGCATTGCAAGTTGCAATGTTTCAATATTGATGAGGAGATTCCATTGGAAAGTCTGTATTCATTCCTAGGATTCCCCTAACACCATCAAATTCAAGAGAATTCTAGAGAGTGCAGTTTCCCATCTCATGCTTAGGGTCACGGTTTAAAATAGCGTGGTTGCATAGAGCCTGCAACGGGCAACCGCGTGCGCTGCTCATACTAATTTTCGATACAAAAACAAGTGTTGGCTCACGAGTTTTAGCGGAGTTCCATGTGGTAGCGGGAGTAGACTTAAGGGAAATCTATGCTTCTCCGACGGCCAGTTGTAAGTTGTATGCTCCAGAGTGTGCACACAATAGCCTGGTGATTTTAGCACCCGAAGGAAATGTTTCAATTTTGTTGTAGAAAGATATCATAATTTTGTAAGTATTCAGATATTTAAACATACCTAATAATTTGTAGGTTTTATATTAAAAAATATTATCATATAACAAAATTAATAATTTCTTAGAATAATTTAGTTTTATTAGAACCAGTTTCCACTTCTTCGCGGAAAAAGTCGCGGGCAAAAAGCTAGTATGGAATATGTAGTATTGCCCGCGGCTTTACTCGCGTGAAATTTAGTTTGCTACAGATCGTCATAAATATATTGTTATTCTGGTCGACGCCAGGGATGGATGAGCATCGCTGTCGCTGGCGACAGGGTCTTCTGGTTAAAGGTTCATGACGTAGTTCTCAGGCAAAATGAAATCCACTCATAGAAATTAATAAACTTAGTGTATTCACGAGAATAATTACACACAGCACTAGAGTCGTATCGGAACTGAGTGAACCAACGGTCTTGCGATAGGAACGTCCGACCCGAGTGATAGTTGAACACAAACTGCCTAGTACTGCTGTACTGTACTGTAAAGCTTCATCAAAATTTGTTCAGTAGTTTTTGCGTGAAAGAATAACAAACATCGAAACATCCATACAAACTTTCGTATTTATAATATTAGTAAGACTTGTAAGAAGAAAGATAGTAAGATGAATTTATTTTAGTTATTTGTTAAATAATAATAATATTTATTTATTTCTTAGCTCTGTCTGATAATGGATCTGGAGGAGTTGCAATGGCCACCTCCATTGCAACTCCATAACAAAACAATAGAACCCTATGGAGTTTGGGCTTGTGTAATTCGCCTTGACGAATACTTCGTAAATGATATCCAGGGTCCGATGATGGAGCTGCAAGGGGGCAGATTTTTTTTCACTATGTGACTGTCTTTATTTTGTACTTAATATTAATATATTTTACATATTATACCTATTCGTGTTTCATTATTAATCGAAATAAGTATAAAAATCTTTAAAAGACTAAATAAACTCTATTAAAATTTTAAATTAATTTATCATGTTTTAATACCTTATTCTACCTTAAAATTAATAACTTATATCAAGTCTTAATACGGTCACGGCTCAAGATTTTTTTGTCCATTTCGGCGTTCTTTTTACTCTTTTGTCGTTGCGTTGACAGTTTGTAGCTAAATTCGCGCGGAATATTTTTGTGAAATGGCTCTTAAACCCTAAAAGACGAAATAAAAACGTCTACTAAAGGCATGCATAAATTATTGGTTCTATAAGAGCCAATTCTCTAAAGAAACGCTAAACCATTACGACGCAACACAAAACGCCTTAATAACTTTCCGAGTTATCGACAAAATCGCAAAGAAGCATCTTAATAACGCCAGGATAGATATCCTATAGTATTATCGCATAAATCAAGGTGCCCGATGATTAATACGATCCTAGATGAGAGAGTGCGTTGTCGTTATAACGGGCGATGTAATTAAATTGAGCTTCCGTGTACTGAGGTGCTGTGACCGGTCCGAAAAGCCATAGTAAAGTAGGGACAGTATTGAAATACAAGATGTTGAGTTGATCATACTGAAACACAGACCTTGTAAGCTCTGGATTTTGAGGGTAAAAGAGACCGCATCTTTATAAATAGGTACTTGCATGTTACAAAATAAGCAATAACGATAATATAGGTAGCTTCATTAATGGTAACACATCACAAGTATGCTGATAAAAGTCGTATTCTGAATATAAAAAATCGCGCTAGTATTATATTAAGTATTGATAAAATCCAACAAGCCACCATGATAGTAGAAAAAATATTCGTAACAATATCACCAGTAGCTTCATTTCCAAAAGCATTTGTCGGCCGTTTGGTGTAGTGGTTCGAAACGGACTACTATTCCGGAGGTAGCGGGTTCGATTCCCGCACAGTACAAACATTTGTGTGCATGAACATATTTGTTTGTATTGGACTGGGTGTTTTCTATGTATAATAAGTATGTATTTACAAAAAAAAAAGTATTTAAGTATGTTTATATCCGTTGCCTAGTACCCATAGTACAAGCTTTGCTTAGTTTGGGACTAGAAGCGCAGTGTAAAATGTCTAAGGATATTATTATTATTATTATATTAAGAACTTTTTTTATGTGTGAAGTACAACTGAGCAGAATATCTACCAAAAATTGACTGCATACGGCCAATACCAAAAGTTTTGTATCTAAGTCATATTACTGAACGCACTTTTACTATGATAGTACTCAGTGATGCACTCAGTAACAGGCGGGAAAATTGAGATTTAGAATCTGACGGAATTATCCCTGGCTGACGTCGGTCTAGCCTTGAGACCGTGGGTGGGCAAGACTCAAGATACTCAGTTTACGATTGAAGTTGAGCATATTTTGAAACACGTACCCGTAGTTCGGAAAACTAACCATTTAGGTACCTTAAAGAAAGCTTTTGTGATTCTGTTAAAGCGAAAACTTTGACGAATGAAAATCTACCTAAATAGTTGAATACAATATCGATATGACATTTAACTTTGTCAAAATGTCCAAGATTTTTATACATTGTACCTATACTAACATCTGACACACTTGTGATATAAGTAATAGGTAGATAAATTATGTAAAACTTTATAACTTATGCCTACTCATACTTATCTTATCAAAAAATGTACACCCTGTTTTATTCACGTGTTCTGCTAACCGGTGCCGAAAATCCTGAGTTCCTGACGAAAAACCCGCTCCTACATGTAAGTAACCCTTTTGGCCTTTAACTCTCTGTACCGTTACATTCTTTGATTACTTACAACTGCACCTAAAATTAAGCATTTCGGCTAACTATTGATAATTTTATTTCCTTTCACATACATTACCTCGATTGGATATTCCACTTTGTTCACCTGGGTGATATCACCTGGGTGGATTCGACTAAAGCGTTCGCTTTTGTTCACCTAGGAATTAATTCACCCAGGTTTTTGTATCTGTTCACCTGAACAAAGGCGACCGCTAGTCGACTTATTACACTAGGAAAATGAATCTGGGTGAAGTTGTTCCGAGGTGAAATGAGGACATTTAAAATTCCACTTTGTTCACCTGAGTGATAGCACCCAGGTGTACAAAGTGGAATAATCCTCTCGCTTTTGATATGAAGGAAACAATGAGTTATTATTGCAATTATATCATCATGACTGATGACCCCTAATTACGTAAATACAGTAAGACAATAAAGTTAATCCTGGCTTTCTTTTAATACCGATCAGATAAATGGAACAGCTTTTATTTCACTTCCGAGTATCATACAATGTTGCCAGGCCACACGTCACGAGGGTGTGTTGAGTAATGTGTCCAACTATTCTTATTTTTATAGAAAACAGCACATCAAATTTAACACTACACATAATATTAGTGTAATATCAGTTTTATCAATATTTCACTTGACATCTGCTAGAATCCAGGAATAAAACTATTCAAAATACTTATTTGGTTGCAATGCTCGCTTTCCTGAACATTATAATCCGGGCCTTGCAAGGCGAAAGTGCACTTACAGGGGCATATATGTATGTAGCATCCTAGACTGCATCTCACTTAACACCAGGTGCGATTGCAGTCAAATACCTGCCTTGTTATACATTAAACAAATTTAAAAAAAAATCATTAGTCCTATCCCTAATTCTATGTTGTGTCTAGCAGAAAGCTTTTCTTAATTAGATACTTTAGGCTATGCGCGCACGGGTGACCTTTTAGTCACCGTGACAGTATTGTCTTTCTCATTTTTATTCTTTTATAAAGAAAAAAAAAAGATAATGTAGTACTTATTCTTATAATACGAGTATATGGAGAGACATACTGTCACGGTGGCAAAATTCACCGGTGTGCGCGCGCCTTAACTCCTTGTTCTAGCCTCATTCTGATATTTAGTTGTCTTCAATATCCCAACTAAACTTGGAAACACTACTATCAAGTCATGTTTGAATTGATTGTCTCGAAACTATAATTAATGAAACATTGTGTCAGTGGTACTGTTTTTACCTAAACACAGGGCGGTTGCTTGCAACAATGGAACACCCTGCGTTTCACAACAATGTTGTGGTTTTACAACAATGTTGCAAAGTGTAAAAACTTCGATATACTAAGGAAAGTTTGTGCCTCGCTGAAATTGGTTTAAGTAGGGTTTCATGTTCTTTTACACACTTGATAACAAATAACGTTAATTAACGTACTGTAGCAATTGTTACACTTTTCCATAGTTAGTTTAATTTATAAATACCGGTGTTTGCTTTAGGGTTCCGTATCCAAAAGGTAAAATGGGATCCTTATTCATTCATTAGTAAGTTTTTATTTATTCTCGAAGTGATCAGGAAACACCCAAAATCAATTTAAAGCATTTAAAAAAATTAACTAAGATGCACCATCTTACTTTAACAGTAACTATAACAATAACCGGTGTTTTTAGTATGGAGTTTGACAGATTTTTGACGTTTGTTAAAGTCAAAGTTAGATGGTGCAACAGCTCAGCCTAAAAGTCTAGTCTATCCAACAAAGAGATCCTATGCGACAGTGACATAAAATGAGTCAATTATAATTTGGTGGTCAATTTAACATCTTAACTTCTTAAATACTGGTGCGTGACAAGTAAACAGAAAACAATAGAGTTTGCAGTATACAACTACTAACTCAATGCAGTTAAAGCGCAACCATTGGCTATTTCATTTGATAACATGCATATAAATTCCAAAATAACTTTAATGGCATCAAAATTCGTGCGCACTATTGCATGACTGGCTGGTTATTAACATTTCAAACGTAGGGAGATCTTATCAGGGCATGCTTTAACAAACTGAATGACAGAGACAACTTTCAATAATAATGCTGTTTCGGAAAATGTTGGAGAAACGCCTACTGTGTTAAATAGTTTAAAGTGTTTATTTAATTTTGAGTTTTTAAACTTTTTAAACATTAATATAAATACTTATTGTAAAATTAAAAGAATCAATTGCCTTTAATTTTTCAGGAGACCACTCAGACAAAGACACAAGTTTGAGATGTATCTCAGATTAATAAATCCTCATACCTATTTTTCGTTTGTTCGTTTCAGCCAAAAATGACATCCACTGCTGGACAAAGGCCTCTCCCAAAGATTTCCATAACAACCGGTCCTGCATACATATTTTTATTTAAATTAAATTTAGTTCCATTTAGAAAACTAATGCTATACCTACTTTTTACTATTTCCTTTTTTGAGACGGAAAATTGTAACGCGTTTATAATTCAGCAAAAGAAAGACCGTAATGCTACAGCAAAACCCACATCTTTCGTAAACTAGGGCTTAACTCTAGTGAGCTTCAAACTTTGATCTACTATTTCTGTCTCACTCAAATCCGTCTACTGAAGGAAAGAGAAAGAAGGCCCAAGATGGATGCGGCCCAGAATTGAGGCTCTAAACGATAAATAACTCTGTGAATGCGGCACACACGCTCCGGCGCACAGTGGGTATTACATTATGAAGTGCAAAATCTAGGAATTATTTATTTGTATGCAATTTCGTTTTTGGCACAAATAAACAATAATAAAATGTTATCTTCGAAACAAAATATCATGGGTTATTTACTTTTCATTTTGTTTGAGATAGTAGTCAAACAGTTTAGAAGTTGAACACTTGGATTATTAAAAATGGATAGATATTTCACAACTACTGTCAAGCATCACAACTGACAAAATGCTGTCCATGTAATTTAAAAAAATTACTTACGAATGCATTAAACCGTTTGTGAATTCATTTTCACAGTATGAAATTTTGCAGGAGGAGATAATTTGTCCAATTATGTATAGCTTGGCACACTGAGACTTTTCCCATCTAACTAGGCCACTAGACGCACTGTGCGGCGTTAAGCTCGACTTAGGTGGTCTGTGGCAGTCACGTTTGTTGTATTTCACGAGGTTAATTTTAAAATTAGCATCAGTAAACAAATTGCTGTAAATTGTTTGCACTCCATCTCCGACAAAAGCGAGCTAATGTAAACAATATGAAAAGAAGTTGCGATTGTGCGAACCGAACACAAACAAGCGAAGAAATAAAATTGGAATGCACAACTCTATGGTTATTGTTTTTGTATTGCAAATAATTTCGCACTACGGTAATAATGATAGTTATTTCTAAGCCTTTATACATTATCGGCTGTTTTAATATTCGATTCATGGTTACTGCTATGATTGGTTGTAGTGTAATGATAATGTACAAACCCATCTAAAACTTAAAAAAACAAAGAAACTACCTTAATTCGGTTATATTCCTGTAGTCATTTATTTATGTACCTATACTCGTACATAATACTTCAGCTTACAATGATTAGAGCTACAGATATTATGTTAGGTCTAGACTCGAGTAATTCAAGTTAAATAAGCTAGCTCTCTGTAGGGGTGTAGTAAATCGTAGTTTCAATTACAGAAGTCATTTACTTACCTGTCAACTTCTTACTGCTGCTGTAGCGAAGAACACCTGCAAAACAAAAAAACAAATTAAGTGTGGATAATGATTATTATTTACATTTAAACTTATTATTATTAAGCAAATATAAGAAGGTTTATTATTGCTATTATAAATATTAAACTAGTTTATTAGTGATGATGTTAAAGCTCCACCAAAAGACCAGCGATATCTTTTATACCATCAGGCTAATGAAGTCGTTACGGACATTTAAATGTATATTTTAAAAAGTAAAGCCCGGTGCTCATTACTGGGTACTTCATTATCTTTTGACATTTTCCATATTCAATATATGGAAATATTTGCTTCAGTAGTGGACCACACAGCGTTGAAGTTTGCAGGGTTGTCAACTTAGACATTTAGCTATTGAACTTAACTAAAGCCCTGCTTAACTCCCATGAGTAAAAATTGGTATCACAATAGTAATTGTTTTAAGACGCTAGCAAATATATATTTTGACGGCACTCCAACGTTCGCTTCCCGATTATTAATTTATTAGGGTTCCGTACCTCAAAAGGAAAAAACGGAACCCTTATAGGATCACTTTGTTGTCCGTCCGTCCGTCTGTCAAGACCCTTTATCTCAAGAACGCGTGAACGTATCAAGCTGAAATTCACATGAAATACTCAGGTCTATTGTCCCTTTAAGCTGTGAAAATATCAAACTTCTAAGCCAAGCCAATCAAAAGATACAGCCGATTATGTCGATATTTTCAACAAATTTTCGACACTCGCAAAGGAATCAAAACCTACAGGATACTTCCCGTAAACTCAGAATCTTGAAATTTGGCATAAAGCATTGTCATATAATGCAAATATAGGAAAAATTGCGAAAATTACATTTTTTTAGTTATATAATATAATAAAAATATTTTAATAAAATGAAACTTACTACCTTATTTCTCACGAACGAATAAAGGTATCAAATTGAAATTTATACCAAATACCTAGATCTATTGTCCCTTTAAGAAGTAAAAAAATCAAACTTCTAAGTTAACGCGATCAAAAGATACAGCAGTTTATACCGACACCTTAGACGAATTTCCGTCACACGCTAGGGAATCAAAACCTACAAGGTACTTCCTGTGAACTCAGAATCTTGAAATTCGGCACGAAGCAACGTTATATAGTACAGATAAAGGAAAAATTGCGAAAATGATAAATTTGAAGTTATATAAAATTTAAAATATTATTTTTGCTTACATGACATAAAATATTTTTTTAATAATTATAAACTTACTACCTACCCTTTTTCACATGAACGCCTAGAGATATTAAAGTTGAAATTCATATCAAAGACTTCTTAAATCTAATTGCCTCTAAACTGTGAGAAATTCTAATTCAACGCAAAAATTCAAAACGCTGAGGTAGGTACCTACCTATAATGCAAATATAGGAAAAACAAATAAATAAAAAATAATCATACCGCATTTTTTTTTTATAAAACTCCGGACTTTGACGTAATTTTGGTTTAAGTGAAATGAATGGTGTCCATTGGCATAGCTACAGGTTTTACCTTAGAATACTTGTTTTATATTTGTAGATAGTTACCCTGCCTAAAAAAAAACCCTAGCTACGCCAAAGCTAGCGTTATTTGATAAGGATCAGATATAAACACAAAATAATCTTGCGTGCATACCAATGTTATTTATACCATTTTGCAAGGGGAAAGGGATTTGTGGTTAGCCCTGACTACTTAAGGACAGGAAAAAATCAAATGATACCGCGAGCTAACTACGAACAGCGCCATCTATTGACAACCGTGCGAACTACGTAGTGTCGTTGCTCGGTGATAGGTGTTGCTGATTGCAGCTCATTGTTACAATACTTTTTATTAAAATCGGATTTTATTCCGGAGGTTTTAAAATTTCTTACTACTTTCGCAAATCATTACAAATGAAGAAAGGAATTTACGGTGTGGTA
The DNA here is from genome assembly GCF_963855985.1 of Ostrinia nubilalis. Lineage (NCBI taxonomy): Eukaryota > Metazoa > Arthropoda > Insecta > Lepidoptera > Crambidae > Ostrinia > Ostrinia nubilalis. The sequence goes on from NC_087098.1 coordinate 11,107,078, forward strand.
CCCTCAATGTACAATTAGATTTCGAGCGATACCACTTTTGGGCATTCTCCTTTTAAGTAGTTACTTTCCCCATTGTAATGTTATGAATTTCATTTTGCAATAAAAATACCATAGTTATGACTCGATTGTCGTAATGAACGAACTTTGTAAACCTTGCAGGTTTGTACGGAACCCTCGGTGCGCGAGTCCGACTCGCACTTGGCCGGTTTTACAAACATGAAATTAGTATGCTGCTGAACCAAAAAAAAAATCAAAGTTTGTATAGATCAATAATTACTGTCCAATGTTTAACAAAATTTTAATTGATTACATTTTGGCAAATATTGCTTCTGAGTTTAGCACATAGTTTAATGTGGTAGAGCGCTGTGGAAACAGTTAATTTGGTTAAAGTTTTGATATTGCATGTCATTGGTTTGCAAATATTTGGCATCCCTAACACTCGGCAGCTCAGTGATTCGTTTGCATATTTCCTGCATTACAGGCATGTCTTTTGTCAATATTGTCTTCGTCACTGGGAAAATGACTGGCTGAGGACTTACTACTTGCAATAAAAAATGCAAATCAACTGGTGCTTTTTACGTTTTGTTTGGTTTTAATGACACAAACAGCCGCCTTGATTACACCGAAATGGAAAATATTTAACATTTTCGTTTTATTTTTTTATTACTGCTCGAATATGCACCAGTGTAATTTAATAACCAAGGAATTTTTTATACATTATTCAAGGCAAACATTTTTAGGATATTTTTACAGAAAAAGAGTTAATAATATAAAATTTGGGTTCATAATAAAAGTTTCAAGCCCACTGCCCAATGTTATCAAGCAAAATTAACGCTTTAGTGCAGGTATAAAAAATGCTTAATTTTTTTAAAACTGTACCTAATCTTTTTTGCTTTAGTTAAATGTAGAAGATGCTCAATATTTTATTTAGAAGCTCAACGTAAATGTCCATAAAGCAGTAAAAAGATACAGTAGGCTCATTCATTAATCAATTTCCGAGGACTTGCATAATAACGTAATGTTTTTGTTGAAAATATAGGTTGATTCTTGGCAGAAAAAGGTCTACCTTTTACATGCCGAATTACAGCTTTTTTTCAGCTATTTAATACAGTCAGCAGCGTCAAATAATTCGTGATACCCAAAGTAGCCAAAAAGTTCGCAACACGTCTTTGATACATTAAATTTGTAATAGGTTTGTGTTGTCAATTTTGTGTATCACGAACTATTTGACGCTGCCTATGCCAATTTAACAATTTGTGACGCTGTCCATGCGATAACGCGGTCTGTGGTCGACTCTTTTTTTTTTTAAGAGACGCTCGCTGGTAGCTTGAAGAGCTTTTTCAGCTTCACCGGGCAGAGTGGCGAGTACAATTCCAGCTTCACCGGGCAGAGTGGCGAGTACAATGTGGTCAACTCAAACGATCTTTACGTTTCATCAATAGTAAGGTTACTGTATCTCTCTACACTATGGTATTAAGATCTCTTCACAAATCAGCGCTCACGCGCAGCGCGGGCGCAGCGTCTCCGCGGGAACAATTCCCGGGAACAAACTAACGAAGCCAGTTAGCGTAACAATATTCGTGTGCCGCTCGTGGCGGACTATACAGGGTGGGTTTGTTTTGGTATGAGAATACAACGGTGAAGTTGAAATTTTGCGTTGATTTTGCGATAGGCTTTGGTTTTAAAAACTAAGACTCTTCATGACACTGTGTCAAAGAAAAACTAAGGTGCAAACGCTCGTCCTGCCGGTAAGAGTAATCTATTGGTAGGTATCTCAAATGGACATTATAAAATGCTAACAAAAAATTTCATGTGGAATTATTATGTCCAAAAGGAAATACGATTTTCCTAGGTAATATAATTATCAAGTAATGTGGATGCAATTTTATAACATTAAACTAAATTGCTATTGAGACATTATGTCAGAAATTTGAAAATTATAAATAACTTGAAAAAATCGAACTGCCTAAGGCGGGAATTGAACCCACGACCTTTCGCTTGCCGGGCGACTGCTTTTCAAATTAGTTTGAGATGCGACTCTTAACGCTAAAAAATTTAATAACTATTATGTCAGAAATGTGACAACTAAATCAAGATTCTCTTATTCATTTAGGTTACTTGTATTCTAGAGCCAATTTTTCCTCATCTCTGCAGCTCACCCTGTATACCGGATTGTTCTTAAATAAGTACGTGGCTTTTATGTAAATATCCCCTCCCGCCGCGGGGTGTGTGCAGATATTAAAACCTTTGTTGCGCCCGAGAGACCGGACAGCGACTTGTATGAAACTGCATAACTTTCGTCAACATCTTTATTTGTTAAGAAAAAGTTATTTATGGTCAGACTGAATGCATAAGTGAAAGACGTGTGACTGACTACATAATTAGATGAAGGGAACAAAGTTTAGGTAAGGACTTAGAAGAACTTGAAAATTTGACGTATGAATTTAGTATGAACCAATACATACGTAAGTATCTTGGTTCTATCCAATGGCGAAACTCAGCAGTTTCCAATTCTTATGGAAAGGATTATATCAGAAAAACTGTTTTTATTAAAAATCCAGATGCAGCACCAACTACTGTATGAGGTAATTTATTTATTTAGAAAGCTGCTTGAAAGGGCTTAATAGAAAATTCAACTCGCCAACAAGTTGTACAATCATGCAAATAATATAAATTAAATTAATATGGTACTATAGGTTCCCCACCGTTTCATGGCCAGGGACCATTTTGATTCAATTGTTTTTATGTTATTGGACCAATGCACCAAAAAAAGGAGACTCTTAATAAATGTATTATAACTATAAAACAAGGATATCATTTTTTTATAGTTTTATGTTTTCCGTGGCTGAAACAACTATTGTCGCTTTTAAATTAAATTACATAGCATTGACATAAACAGCCGGTGGTTTCCAAGAAATTGCTGCTAATGTTGCAGTAGATTTGATTACAAGGCTCGACTCAATTGCAAAATGACGTTTTCAGTACACGAACGATGTTTTCGAATCGCTCGGTGATGAATAATCGATTACTATTGATGTGTCCTACTGGAAAACTTATTACATACACTCCTTGAAAATTACTTAGTATTGATTTTCTGGCAACTGTACAATTAGTAAAGGTGAGCCTTTAGCAAATAAAAATAGCTCAAAATATCACAAATGAAATATCTCTACGCTACGTTATTTTCAAGCTGCGCTTTATTGCTGTCCTTGGAGTCTGGAAATCATTGTAGTAGTGGACGTCCCATGGCTATTACTGATAACAATGACTATTTCAGTTCAAAATAATAGGAAATACAACTTGATATTTCAGCAATGCCTTCAAGAACTTAATCAAGCACACTTCTATCACTTTGTAATAATAATGTAAACTCAGCGAATCCTCAGTTACCTAAACAGTCACTGCCTATAATTGCAACCTCAAAGGCTCTAATAATAATGTTCCCGATGACATTCTGATGCATTTCAATGAAGACATTGCATTATTCATTGGTATAACCTTTGTGTTTCTGCACAACAAAGTAAAATCTTGGGCAATAGTTCACTTTATAGAATTTGGTCGAGTGAATTACTTATTCTTAGAGATTTTTGTAAACCAAATTAAGAATATACTCGTACCTACACTAAAAGACAATAAAATAAATCCTGTCTAGAAAAAAACATGTCTCACCTTTCGAGTATTCCCCACGAATTTGGGAGCATTATTGTTGTATCATGTAAGTGACAACATAATATGTTGTAATATATTATATTACCTACCTTTAGGTTTTCAATATTTTATAACAAATACATAAATCAGAAGTCATCCGACAAACATTCTTGTTAAAACCTCATTAAGACCAGGTACATTATTTTTGTCAAAGTTATTTATTGATTCGAATTATCTCACACTTATACTACATTACGAAACGTTTTATTTTAATAAGCTTGATATAACTTGGTTAATTAGGACTAATCTTCTGTTATCACATCGGATGTCTTAAACAGTGAGAGAGACAGTCTGATCGCAAGATAGGGAAAATCAGTAGGCTCATTAATTTCACAGTCATACCAATCTGCCTGCTCTACCGCAACTAACAATGTAAAATTTTAACTTTAAATTATTATAATAGAGAAACACGGGTCTGAGACCGACAGCGCGACATTTTTATATAGTTCTCTTTGTTTCCAAAAATAAAATATTGTTTTTTTTTTTCGGGAGACTTTTTCTATCTACAGTATTAAGAGTACTATCCCTTCATGTGGCATCACAAAATTCCACCCTGTATTTGATAATAAAAACATAAATGATATAAACATCAAACAATCGCTAAAATTCCTTATTTTATATTAATGTAAATTAAAAAAAAACTAACCTGGGTTTGCTCGAGCAGTATTTCCACCATTTCCACTAAACACTTTAAAACACTTCACACACTTTCCTCTAGACGTCTGTTCACAGCGGAGGTTGGATAGCAACTGACTGTCCGGTGCTCGAATTACAATAAAGTGAACAACCGAGTGAGTAATAGAACTTGAATGAGTGAGTGAATCGACGAAACGAGTTGCCGGATCTGATGTCTGTCGATATCCAATACTTAGAGAAATTTTACATTTTTGTTAATAAAATAAATAAACACAAAAAATACATCACAATTTTTTTTATTAATATTAATAAATAGGAGCAATTTTATAAATTACACTCTTGATTACTCTTTAGCTGACGGATGCTGAACTCAACAGTAACCGTAGTCTGAAAACGGCATAATAAAAGAGTAAATCTACTGACTTCATCTCTAATATGTTTTTATTTAGTAAATATTTCCCTTGATGACTGGTTTCTTACAGAGATAACGCCACATTTACATTTAAAGCGGGAATCTGAGTTTGACTTACACTGTCAAGTGTGAAGGCATTACGGTTATCTTTAAGAACTAATTTTGTGAACAAATAGTTAACAATCCGTTAAGTCTGTACGTTAAGATCACACGAGGATTAGTTTGCTTAACTCGAATTAACGTGCCTCCATTTTATCAAGATGGAGGCACTTCCGGTGCTAGATCAACACGCTTCAGTAAAGTGTGATCTTGTGATAAACAATAACAATGGTTGTGATTTCAATGTTTAATCGTAGCCTAGGCTGATTATCATATCACTAGAAAGTCCCTAACGCCCGTATTCATAAAAATTACAATGAGGTCTCACACTCACAGTGCGCGTGGACGCACAAGGTGACACACGAACCAATCACAGAGCTCTATTCAACGCTGTGCATTCGATTTGCTGCATCGTTTGTGAATACGGGCGTAAGTGACCAAAATAATAAAGTTTCTTTTATTCGTAGATGAAGGTAAGTAGGTACTAAAAACTAAGGCCGAGTTGCACCATCTTTAACTTTAATAAACGTCAAAATTCTGTCAAACTCCATACAAAAAACACCGGTTATCGTATAGTTACGTCAAAGTCAGGTGGTGCAACTCAGTCTAAAAGTCAATTAGTGAAGTGCAAATATTCTAAATAGGGTATAATAGCCACCAGTTTTTCAAAATATCACTTGTCACTACTAAGCTTTCCAGCTACACTAATGCGCACGCACACAGGTACACCACTAAAGGGTCTCACAAAAAGGACCAAATACGGTCACGTGCTCGGTACACGCGAAGCCACTTTGCTTGTCTCCAAATTTATGCAACTTTCCGTACCTTTGAAAACCCTACGGGTTCTCTGGAATATTTGAGATGGCAGGAAACTTGTGTGTTACTACTTAGTTTTTGTGGGAAGTATGCCCATTTCTGAAACTCAAACAAAACTAAAGGAGACAAGTAAACCGTGGTCAAGACAAGTGGGTCTCTTAGAAGAACACAAATTGTTGAAAGATCTCTTTCTACCTACACTAATTTTATTGTCATTTGTCAATAATTAAGACAATAGGGCAGATGATAGCTACTTACCGTAAGCTGTTAAAACAAAACGTTTTACAATAATGAAGAACAAATTGGGCCTTTGTGTTCTTTTCAATAAATTGCATCTTGGAGTTCATTCTTAAAAATGTGTAGGTACTATTCCGTACTAATTTATGAAAATACTGAAGCGTTGACTTATATGTGAGCAAACTAAACCTAAAAACATAACCCTCCTTCTGTCGCAGTCGAGTAAAAACCAAGCACTTACCTACAAGAGAGCTATTTCACTCAGTCCGCAAAGCAGATGGCGCTTCACGCACGAGTACTTCACCGTATTGCATAACCTCTTCCTTTTATTTACAAGGAAACCTTTCTGTGGACATTCGTTAACTCCTTTGGGAAGTTACGCCTTAGGGATGTACTGAACTGATCGAAGGTTTGAAATAAAAAAATTGCAACAAAATATTCGTAGATGCTTTCTGACTTAGTGAACTCTCTACAACGCACTCTGTAGTTTCGGGTTTGATTTCCGCTTAAGCAATTCTACTGACTGAAGTCATGAAAAAGATCTGTTCAGCTATAATAAATACAGCTTACAGCTCCATAGCTGTCCATACTTCTGCAGCTGCGGATGTAAATTCAAAGTGCAAGCATACAGGATAAGCGTGCTAACGTGGCAGGCTCTCCACTATGTGGACCAAGGACCTGGTGAAGGTCGCTGGAAGAACCTGGATGAGGGCAGCGCAGGACCGGTCGTTGTGAAAAACCTTTGGGGGAGGCCTTTGTCCAGCAGTGGACAGAGACGTCATTTGGCTGAAACGAACGAACGAAACAGGGTAAAAAAATATCTGGACCATGAAACTGAAATATCAATGATTTAAAAGCTTTGTCGTCTTACCACATTGTACCACCCCTATTACCTAAAGACCGTGTGTTTTTTCAACGATCCTTTTCAATACTGTTTGCTGTCACGGACATTTGCTCGCAAATGCACATGCGGTCAGTGAGATGAATGAATTTTCTTCCATTATGGCGAAACTTTTGTGTAAGGTAATATTTTCAAGTCGAGAACCAGACTAGCTAGACCAAGCTCCTTTGACAAATTTACAATAAAGCATTTTAAGAGTAGTGCTCCTATAGAAAGATGATGATTAGGATTACAAATCAGCCTGATATTTGGCGTAGTAGACAACAATACCTACTTACAGTGATGCGGGATCCAATATCCGTGAGATCTAATTTTATTTAGTTCAGCAATGTTAATGCTACTTTAATGTTATGCTAAAGAAATTGCTTCAATAGTTCCACATAAAGGCACTGTAAGCTTTTCAACTACAAGTTATATTTTCAATTCAAAGCACGAGCACATAACATCTTAGTAGGTACGAACCTATAAAAAGAGTCTACTGTGCATTTACTTAATCAGTTTATAAACAGCAGGTTCAGGTATAAAAAGAAACTGCCGTTTCTGCTCAATAACTCCTCTTTGCGCAATATCTATGCTAACACAACTACGTGTAAATGTAGATTAAAACAATTTGCGTGTGATAGGCAATATCGGCGCTTACTAGCGCCATACAGGGTAGCTTAAATAGAACAGCATGACACAAATTTCCAAATATGGCCAAGCTCTTGTACATCGTGATACAAAAAGCTAAAAAATAAAAGAAAACTGTCTTGTACAACTGAAAGATCTTGCCTAGGCGCAGTCCACTGACTTTTAGTTGGCCGATATGTGGTTCGGTCTGTTAATCAGTATGGTGATGTATGAAAGTGCGCACATTACACCAATTGATTCTTCATACAAATTAGAAACAGGCCCAAATATCGGACGACTAAAATTCGGTGGTCTGCGCCTAGGCTAAAACTCTTTATCAGAATCTTAGTCAGAGCTTAACTTCATTCATGAAAGTTATAAAGTCATAAAAGTACCTACTATCTATAATTAAACTTTTGAAAGGCTTTTTTACACGCCACTGATTCAGTATCACAATGTAGGCTTGTACTAAGAGAAGTAACAAAAAAAATCATCATCATCATCATTATCATTTCATCATCATCATCATCATCATTGGATGTCCACTGCTGAACATATGCCTCCCCCAATGATTTCCATGTTGACCGCGGTTGGTAGCGGACTGCGTCCAGCGCCTTCCTGCTACATTTATGATGTCGTCGGTCCACTACGTAAGAAATTCAGTCACGTGAAATTGTAAAAAGTAGTCCAGATAAATAATTTGTGAACTTATTGGATTCGATCAGCCTTTATCGTATAGCTTATATGGCGCGGTAAGCTTATGGCGCGCTGCTGTAAAAAATATATGATTAAGAAACACCAGCAAAATTAAATTCTTATCCTGGCTGTATCTTTCGAGCTGTGGAGCAGGTAAGATCCTCATAGCCTTGGGTTAGGAAATCACAGCTTTATTGGATTATTCAGGTCATAGCGCCGTCACAGAGTACGGTCGCCTATAATTTGCACCGGTATTACAACTTTATACCAGTTACTATAGAGATAGTTTTATGGATTTTGCGTGGGTATTTTTTTCAATGTTTTGCTTTTAGTATTAGTATTGACAAAATATTTAATTTCTTAGATGATGCTAGGTCAATCCTTTGTATTTCACCGGAATTATGTGAACCTTTCATTTACGGAAAACCGTTAATAATAATAATATAATAAAAAAATTTTTTATTTATCTCTCACACACATAACATCAATTACATTGATATTTACATTTAAGATGTTACACAGTATTTATATTTAATTAATTAATCCTTAATTATGCTACACTGTGTGTGAGAGACTGGAGCCTGAGATAGGTTGATTAGTTCTTACCATGAGAACTGATAATCTAACTAAATTACCGATTAAAGGTAACATAATGAGAACGTCTACTTTTTTAAAGGGATTTTAAAGGGTTCAAGCCCCGCCTTATGCAGTTTGATTTTTTCAAGTTATTTATTTAAAATTTAATTTGAGAAGCGACTCTATTCGTTAAGAAATTATAATACCCTTATTAAGAAAAGAAATCCCTATTTCTTTTCTTTGAACATTAGAGTGCTGCAACATACCATAGGTACGTGGAAAACGCGAATTATTCATATTATGTGTACGCAATTACTCGCGTTTTTTTTTCAATGGATGTTAGTTTTGAATTGAAAAAGTTTAGACCTTTTACCCGTAACCTTTGTAAATGAATATATTTCATATTTGCACCTATTTAATATTTGCCTGAACGCAGCAATAACCCTGTTAATAAGCGACAAATACTAATTTCGCGTGCCTTTGTGGGCCCGTCGAGAGACTGACGCGCGTATAATGTCAATAATGCATTGGAATTTGTGACGTGTATGACAAACAGCACGTCAAGTGACACACTGTGGCATTTTAAGTAGTGGTTTTAAGGGTGATTTTTCAACAACATAAAATGTAGAGCCTGATATTGTGCTGTTGACTATACCAGCCCTTTGTGCGGACGCGATTAATTAATAAAATATTTAGACCGAAGTAATTGTATTTTATTGACGTTAAATTAATTTATAACAGATATGCTTTTCAATTCTTATATTTTCACAATAATATGAGCCTACACGAATAGTGCATTGTCACTATAGGAAAAAGAAAAAAGTAGAAATAGGGAAACTAATTTTCAATATTCAAATGTAACCCTTGGTATTAAAGTACTGATAAAACAGTACCAAACCGATTGTTTTAGTATTTGTTGATTAATGTTATTGTTGTTATGGGGTTTAATTAATAAAGCGCCATGATTATCTTCAACTTGCTTGTTTATTGCAATCTTACACATGCAAAATATAAATTACAACGGAGCACATCAAAACAAAACTTTTCAGTCGGCCATTTTTCCACAGAGAGACCATAGACTTTGAGCTAGCTTTTTTAAACTCTAAACCATAAATAAATGTTTAGTGTTGTCATTACTCAACACTCTTCCTCAACATAAACATTTATTTACATATTCATACAGTCCCAAACCTTCAATTAAACTATAGAATACATTTTTACTTAAAGGCTTAGTTAAGATATCAGCTAACTGATTTTTAGAATTAACATAAACAATATTTATCAAATTTTCTTCAACCTTTTGTTTAACAAAATTAAATTTTACATCAATATGCTTTAATCGCTTTATATCACAACCTTTCAACGATTTAATTGTACTCTGGTTGTCTTCAAAAATAGTTACAGTTGGAACATCTACATTTAGGTCATTTAGTAATTTAATCATGAAACAAGCTTCCATTACAGATTCACACAAACTAACATACTCAGCTTCAGTTGTACTAAGTGCAACACTACTTTGCTTTTTAGATTTCCATACAACAGTATTGTTATAAACTTTAAATAAATATCCAGATGTTGACTTTCGATCATTATCTCTAGCAAAATCAGCATCTGCATATCCAACAAGTGGTTCACTTAAGTCATTTTTAGTATAAAGTAATACAAAGTTAATTGTCTTTTTAACATATCTCAATAATCTCTTTAAAGCACGCCAAAGTTATAATAGACAGATGTAGCTAAATCTGGTCTTGATCCTACAGTTGCATACATGAGAGAACCTATGAGAGATCTACATTGTTTTTCATAAGACAAGTCAATTTCCAAGTTTTCATCAAATTTAAAGTTATGATCCATAGGTGTGTTACAGCCTTTACAATCTGACATATTATTATTAAACAGTTTTAAAATTCTTTTAAGATACTTTGACTGATCAATAAAAATTCCTTCAGAACTCTTTCTTATAGAAATACCCAAGTAAGTTAAATTATTATCCCCTAAATCTTTCATTTTAAATTGAGCTTTCAAAAAGTCTTTTACTGAATTGATATCTTTAATATTTTGTCCAAGAATTAATAGATCGTCTACGTATAAAAGTAAGTATGTTTCCCCTTTAATATATAAACAATAGTCATTATCCGAGCGTTTAAAACCATAAGATGTAATAGTCTCATTGAATTTTTCATACCAATATTTAGGTGATTTCTTCAGTCCATATAACGATCTCTTGAGTTTGAGTACACAATTTTCTTTAACATTCATTCCTTTTGGTAGTTTTAGGTATACATCTTCGTCAATCCTCCCATACAAAAAGGCTCCTTTCACGTCCATTTGGTGTATAGTATAATCCCTCTTAGCAGCTACTGATAACAATGTCCTTAACGTTTGTAGTTTCAATACCGGTGAATAGATGTCTTCAAATTTCTCTTCCTGTTGGAAACCTCTAATGACTAATCTAGCTTTACATAATTTACCTCTTTCTGTCTCTTTCTTTGTAAATACCCATTTTCCATCTAATATCTTCTTATCTTTCGGTTCTGGTACGATTTCAAATGTCTCCGTTTCTTCTAAAACTTTAAGTTCCTCTTTTACAGCTTTTAACCAATCATTTTTGTCCTCTCTCTCTTCAATGTCCTCGTATCTTACCGGTGTATCTTCATGTTGACTGCTTAATAATGCAAATAGAGCTTCATCACTTTCTTCGTCAAAATCCGCAACATAGTCCTTCTGCCATAATGGTTTCTGTCTTTTCCTTTTTTGTCTTTCTTGTTCTTCCTTTTCCAGTTCTTCACTTTTTTGCTCATTTTCATTGTTTTCAGTAGTTTGGTTCTTTTCTTCTTCATTCTCTATACTAGTTTCTCCTCCTGTTCTGTCTGGTTTCTGTTCTTCATTTTCACACTCTGTATAGTCAGGGATAAAAATTGTCTTTTCCGGTTTCTTTAGGTTTTCATCAAATATCACATTTCTTGCCGTCACTGCCATGTTATTTTCTTCATCAAATAATTTGTATCCTCCTACATTATATCCAATCATTATCATTTTCTTGCCTTTGTCATCCAATTTCTTCCTCAATTCTTTAGGAACGTGATTGTAAGCAATGGATCCAAATACTCTCAAATTCGAAACATCAGGTTTTCTTCCTTCCCATAATTCACTAGGTGTAGTATCTCTTCCTGCAACTGGACTCCTGTTTGTAACGTACGTAGAATATAATACTGCTTCTCCCCAAAATTCTTTTTTCATTCCTGCATCTATCAATATTGTTCTCGCTTTATCCATGAGGGTTCTGTTCATTCTCTCCGCCACACCATTCATCTCCGGGTTATAAGGTACTGTATGCTGCATGACTATTCCATTTCTGTTACAAAAATCCCTAAACTCATTAGACAAGTATTCGCGCCCATTATCCATTCTCAATTTTAAAATGTTACTATTAAAATGTTTAGTTACCATGTTATAATAATATAAAAACTTTTTGAAAACTTCAGATTTATGTTTTATCAAAAATACCATAGTGAAATGTGTAAAGTCATCAATAAAAGTGACAAAATAATTTTTGTCATCCCAAGTGGTTGGTGAAATTGGACCACATACATCAGTATGAACTAACTCTAAAGGTTTCTTGGCTCTATAGCCTTTATGATTGAATGGCTGTCTAGTACTTTTACCCAATAAACAAGATTCACATAAATCACTCTGTGTCGTTTTATTTTTTAAGTCCGATAAACCTTTTACCATGCAATTTTTCGCCAATAAATTTAAATTACTTGAACCCAAATGACCAAAACGTCGGTGCCACAATTCATAAAGATTTACATCAGGTTTATTAATTAAATAACAAGATTTTACTGAAGTTACTAAAACATTCACTGTGTACAAAGTTCCAGAATTATTACCAATCATTAGTATGTAATCTTTTTCAAAAACTCTTACTTTACCTTGAGAAAAACTGACAGTCAAACCAGCATTTTCCATTTTTGATACAGACAATAAATTTTTTCTTAAGTCAGGGACATAGTAAACATTTTTAATTATGCATTTATATTGCCTGTTGCCTACCTTACTAATTACCTCTATGTTGCCAATTCCTATTGCTTGTAAATTAATACCATTTTTGGCAGCAGCAATGAGACGTGGTTTTGTTAATTGTATATAGTCCACAAAATGTTCTCTTGTGTTAACTAAATGATCTGAACACCCTGAGTCCACACAAAATTGTAGTTCGCAATACTTTTCTGCACACTTATATTTTTGCACACTTTCTTCACACTTATTATTTTCACTCACAAATGCACTAGGATTATTTTCCGTATAATTACTCTCCTCTCTCCGTTCTTGACTCTGGTAGTTTCTCCCTCGGCGATGGCTCCATCCTTGTCCTCGTCCTGTATTGTTTCCTTGTCCTCGTCCTGTATTGTATCCTTGTCCAGTATAGTATCCTCGTCCTGTATTGTAGAATCCTCTTCCTGAATTGTTATTTCCTCCTCTATATGTTTGTCCCGATCCAGTAGTATAATTTCGCCCTGTAGAATAATTGTTTCCTTGTCCTCGACCTCTGCACTGGTATTTCTTATGGCCTGGCTTCCCACAGTTGTAACAATTGAAGGCACTCGAGCTCGTCTCTTTGTTGTTTTCATTAAACTTTTTCTTCTTTTCTTCCTCTGCGAGAAGTCTTTCCATGACTGTGCTCAGTTTCAGGTCTCCCATTGTCTCTAATGCGGTGACTACGCCCTCGTAGCTTTTTGGCATAGATAAAAGTATGTAGTTAATTTTTTCCTCGTCTGACAAAACTGATTCTGCCTCCTCCAACTGAGTGCAGATTTCTTGAATTTTGGTAAAATGTTCTTTCAGTGGTTTGCTCTCTAGATACTTTATTTCGTTCAGCTGTCTTCTCAAAAACAATTTTCCTCTTGTACTTTTTTCTTTGAAGTTTTCCTCTAAGTTTTTGTACATTTTAAATGCACTTTCTTGGCGTACATATTGAAGATGACTATCAGCCACTGCGCTAATTATTAGAGCCTGTGCCCTTGCTTCGAGGCTCTTATTTTCGGCTTTCTTGGAGAAATTTTCGTCAATCACAGCGCCCAGGCAATTTGCCTCATTTAGCATACTTTTCATTCTAAAAGCCCAATTCGAAAATCCTTCCCCATTGAATTGTGCAATGTTATATCTGTTGTCTTTCGAACACGACATGATGACGATGATATTCGTAGATGTAATTTTCGGTACCATAAACCTTTCCAACAATGTCCTCCACTCGTGGATGCGATTGAACTTAATTTCTTGTGACAAATTCTTCTGGGCCCATAACTATTGTTGTTATGGGGTTTAATTAATAAAGCGCCATGATTATCTTCAACTTGCTTGTTTATTGCAATCTTACACATGCAAAATATAAATTACAACGGAGCACATCAAAACAAAACTTTTCAGTCGGCCATTTTTCCACAGAGAGACCATAGACTTTGAGCTAGCTTTTTTAAACTCTAAACCATAAATAAATGTTTAGTGTTGTCATTACTCAACAAATGTTAATTTCAATTATTTCATCTCGTTACACGCAAAAAAGTTCAAAAATTTATTCAAATTCACATCAAAAAAGGTACCATAATATTTAATAACAGGCTCAATAAACTTTTTTTACTTGACACCGAACGCGATAAATGATTTTCACAGTTCAAAAATGATAAATCGTAGCATTTAGCGAAATAAATTACCAACGAAAACCTCAATGCACGTTGATTTACCTGGCAGTCCGTATCGACAGACATTTATAAAGCAACGACGTATTAACACATGTGTCGTTAATGTACTGCAATTAGTTGGTCCGATTACGATTTTCGATATCGTTCATGTCAACAGTTAAGTATGTTGCAGTTTCCGCGTTACAATTTCGAGAGTGAAGCAGGAGCGAAAGAGAGGCTGAAATTTTTACTCTAGTTTCTTAATTCGAATTTATACCTACCTAAAAGGAACATGGGCTATCTCATATGATCCGATAAAATTATCTAGGTAGCTTACAGTTGAATATGATAAGGCTAAGAAACGTAGACACGTAAGTAGTGAAGTGATTCCTATTTCAGGCTTAAGACTTCGGTATTGACAGGAGAGGGGTGATGACAATGACATTTGCTATTATGTTTTTAAAGCCAATGTGATAAAATTTTCAATGAATGAAAAAAAATAACTGTTGAAACTATTCAGATTTTTCCTGGCCACTAATAATCCGAATGCAACTTTTATGCCATATAAAAAGAAAAAACGATCTTCTTTTGTCAAATCACTAACACTGCATTATTCTTTTCTATTTCCAAACCCTCCGATCGTCTTTTGTTATTTTATTCAATAAACCCTTCCCAACTTTGAGAAGCCCGCTCGCAATCCACCACTTGCGTCGGCGCGTTGATTGCGAACCGCTTGCGTCGATTTATAACGGCAATTAGTCAGCGACGACGCGTGCGCGGGCGACGCGCGACAAATCGCAGCAACTGACGCGTGGGCGGTGCACTTGCAACGGATTCACAATGGACTGGTTTGGGGACAGAAGTCGGATTATGTCAGTAATTCTAATACATATCTTTTTAGCTTGACTGTTGGCAAAATGTGAAATTAGTTGCACAAAAACCTAACTTAATAAAAGTGACTTGAGTCTCTTCCACCACTTCTAGTCAGCACCATAAGATATATTATCCCGATGTGATGGTAGGGCAAGCTAAAGCTACCAGCGCGCGTCCCTTCAAAAAAAAAAAAAAAAAAAAAGGGCAAGCTTTATAGGAGACAGCTACCTACTCTTGACTTTTGACCGATTGGGTTTTGATGGTAACATTAAATACTTCAATACAAAATCCCATCGCTTATAGTCATTACATACATCCTAATGTACACGATATCGAAGATGTTTATTTTCTTATAATTGCTATAATCTTTTTAATCCAAAACAGCAAACAGCGCTAAGCTCACGGTGGACGCAAAATGTTTACGCTTACATTATGCTTAACGAATATAGAGCATGGAGTTTCACAGCGATAGTGAATCAGAAATATCCGTGTGGGCTCATTTTAGAATTTATTATTACTGTTTTGTACAGGCAGCAAGGGAAAACAATTACTTACATCTGTTAAAAATTAATGAGTTATATAAGCTTTAAACAATAGGGGTACTTGTGATTAACTAATAATAATATCTAAGGGACGTGTCTTCTAAAATAGTTTCGAGTGAAGCTCCATCTTCAGCCTGATCAACACATTCCATCAGGTGAAATGTCAAGAGATTCTTCGTTGTGTCGTCTGCATTGGCAGGGCTTGACGGTTATTAGATACAAACAAGTTAAATAAAAGTTAACTTGTTTGTATCTAATAACATAACCATGATGATTGGTTCTGCCGTCAAGCCCTGCCAATGGGTATCTCTTTGTACTTTAACAACGAGGAAGCTCTTGGTATCTTACCTGATAGAAAGTGTTGATCAGGTCGAAGGTGGAGCTTCACTCGGGAATATTTTTGGCACGTCCTTTTAAGACTGTTAATCCAAACTACTCCAATTGTTTAATAAATTCTTAAAGCAATTTTATATACCATAAAGTTTAGTATGCCTTATAAAATTTTAGGTAAGTTGATTAAACCCTGACATAACAAATTCAAATAGAAACTGCCACAAACCGAAACGAGCGTGGCTTCCGAATCACATAAAACTTGCATCGTCGAAAACCAACCAAAGACGTGTTTTTAATTTATATGCTAACTACACGACCTTGTTTCCTACTAGTCACTTATTACTGCTCATTATCCACAAATAAACTAGGGTTCGGGTCGGGTTTAATTTGATCAGAGTGAAGATTACGCCCGTCCAGCCACCACTTAAATTCTTATTTGTTAAATTACTTATTTACTTTACGATTAACAATTTTCTGAATTGCCAGCCTGAGACCGATAACTGTCCGGAATTCCAGCGGGTAAATTCGTAAAGCTCGGTAATTTCAATCCTCGCCATTTTTAAAGACGCAAATTTGCCCGTCAAAAGTGCTTTTACTTTACTTGTGTGTAAGTTAACTTCTACAGGAAGATTTTTTTAAGTTCGTGAGTTGGGAGACTGACCTTAGTTCTTGATTGTTTTTCATATTATGTTAGGTATACGAGTATTTGGCAATAAACGAGTAATCCCGTATACTTAGAACTGAATGAACACTAAACTTGAAATAGAAAAAAAGCTTACCGCATCTTGCAGCTTAATAAAACCTCTATCTTAAGAAGCATGTGTTCAGATACAGATATAATAATAAAAACAGTCAACTTCTTTTACTACGAGTATAAGGCGCCTAAACAAACAAAATATAAAAATTTAAACTCTACCGTAAGTTTAATCTGAGCTCAAATAGTTTGTAACAATCACTAAAGCCACTTGGTGATGGTGAAAGTAAATGTTTAATTTTGTTTCTGAATACACATGGTGTTATCTTAATCAAGTAGAGTCATTCACATTTAAAGGAGTTAATTTTTTTAAATCTTGTATTAAAGTCCCATAGCGGCTTTAAGTTTTACGAGGGTCAACTACCAACATGAAAGCAGAAACTATGCGCTTTTAAGTGCAAAAACTTAACACAATAAAATAATGGGCTATAATATTTAATTAATAATTGTACAGGTAATTTTTAATATCCATAATTAAAAGTTATTGTAACTTAAACAATTAACCATTTGATTGAAGCCAAGTTACACAAAAATGAAATTAAACCATTCATTCGTGTATAATTCCCGTGGATTTTATTACTCTTTTAATCATAATCATTTCACCTAATTGTACAAGTAACAATAAAATATTCTGATCTCTATAAAGGCCGGCAATAAACTGGGCATAAAATATCAACTAATTAAAAACCAATGGACCTGCCCACTATACATGATAAAAACGCAATAATTTAAATCGTTTACGATCGAGTTTATGCGCAATATTAATTGTGTTGAATATTTTATGGTAGTTCTGTGCCCAACTCTTTAAGTCGATTTTAACACATACGACTCTATCCGTCTCTTTTGTGAAACTAATTTCTGATACGTGTGAGAGAGACAAATAGATTTGACACAATCGAGATTGGTTTACGGGTAAGAACCCGCTGAATTGATAAAAATGATTCGCTTGCGAAGCAGCGCGCGCGCTAACACGGAGGCTTATCGCGATAAAACTATTTAAATATGCAATTGGTGCAATTAATATTGAATAGGGTTTATTGATAAGGTATAAGTTATTGCGGGCTTAACTCCGCTTATGTTACTGGTCTATTTAGTTTGAAAGCTTTGATAGTAAGATAAACGGATAAGTATCAATATTTCCAACCAATTCAATTATTTAGTATACTAAAGACTAAGGCTGGGTTGCACCATCTTACTTTAACTTTGACAAACGTCAAAAAATGGTTATGGTTTAGTTACGGTTAAAGTCAACTTAGGCTGAGTTGCACCACCTAACTTTGACCGTAACTATGACGATAACCGGTGTTTTTTGTATGGAGTTTGACATATTTTTAACGTTTGTCAAAGTTAAAGTAAGACGGTGCAACTCAGCCTTAAACAATTTAAATTAACTTGGTTTTAAATTTTTAAATATTTAGTCACACCTAGGTTCTACGGATCAAGAGATTAAAGTCTAACATTTAAAAAACTTATTGACATTCTAACGACAAACGATTTACCCAAACGTATCCAATCCTTTGGCATCTGTAATTTGGATATTTATTTGTTCGGATAAAGACAGATTCTAGCCGTTACAGTCGTCTTAAAGAAGATAGATGATGCCCGCTCGATTTATATCAATTTCTCGATACTCCCTCGTCTGATAAAAACTATTAACTCAGTTCGAGGATTAATAAATTGACTTTAGAGTGAATCTTCGCTTAAGACTTCCAGGAATCGGAGTTATTTCAAAATGGTTCAATCAATTAAGTAAATGGTAGTTCTAAACTTTGGTTTTAAAATACCTAGTTTAGTATTCAAATCTAATCCCAAGCTAAGCAAAGTTAGTAAATAGATACTTATATATATACTACTACAACTACTATTTTAGAGCTTACTAGTTATATGCTAGAGCTCCTATAGTCTATCCAATATAGCTTGATTAGAATGACAGCTGCCATCAAAAGTAACGACATAACTTTGTAGTAGCGATCAATGAGAGCTAAATATTGGCGGACAAGAAATAATTCACGTCTGACCTACAAACAATATTTTCGACGACAGTGCTTCCAATAAAAATGTTAATTTCGTGTAAATGCAGCGTTAAATTATACGAATAAGTAGTAATTCGAAATTATAAAAATCAAGCTAGAGTATTAACGACGTCTCTACAAGGTTATCTCGAGTTACAAAAATGTTAGTGATGGGACACATCGACAAATGTCATATTAAATGAAAACTAATTTTTTAACATATTTAACTAATTTTTTTTCTAACATATTTTTAACATATTTAAGTCAAGTTATACGTTTTTCTAAATGTTCACTATTAAAAACCAAAAAACATTTCATTCTTAAATAATCAAACATTGGAAATCAATCACCGGTATTTTTTTGGGTATTCATAGCACCGTTGCTCTAGAAGAGATGCCCACCGCCCTCTAGCGAGAGGAAAAAACCATTGAAGAACACTGATGACAATGACTACGACTTAGGTTGTACACCCTTGACATGAATTTTAAATTTTACTGTCTTTAAATTTAAATTATAATTGTCATTTTTATGAATAAAGATATGAAGAAAAATTGGGTGCATTTTTTTATATCATTTTTTCGAAAACTTATCGATACATCTATGTGAACCGTACGAAACATACCCAGCACTAGTCACATTCGTTTGATAGCTGTCATTCTAATCAAGCTATATTGGATAGACTATAGCTTATATTAAGCTTTCCTTTAACTTTACCCCTTTATGCATTTAAAGTTGTAATCCGTTAAACCACCAGGCGAGGCGGCTGCAATCAAGGAGCTATATCACTTAGAACAAAAATGATTATATACTTTCCAGATTTTATATTTGTATTGATAAATTAAGACATAATTAGTGGACATTAGGACAAAGTCATCCAAAACAAGCACCGGCAAATTATTCACAAAAGCTGAATAGTGTTAAAGCACCAGGCGTTTTACTTAATGGCCATTTTTTGCCTTTTTAGTCCAATAGACCTTATTTAGACGATCTCGGCGGGATCACGGAGTGCGAAGTGTTGTAGTGAGCCGGACAAAATAACAGTCCGCTGCGGGGAGTCGCGGCGCGCAGCACTTTGCCAAATGCTTCTAGGATCCGGATTTGCTCGTACGCCCCGGATAAAAAGTGCACGCACTTACACCGATGCGTAACATTGAAATTTTTGATCGTTGACTGAGAAAAGGAGTGTCTCTTTTGCTTTTTTGGTGCGTCAGTATATAACGACGTGTTGAGCTTGACGGGATCACGGAATGCGAAGTGTTGTCATAGTGAGTCGGACAAAATAGCAGTCCGCTGCGGGGAGTCGCGGCGCGCAGCACTTTGCCAAATGCTTCTAGGATCCGGATTTGCTCGTACGCCCCGGATAAAAAGTGCACGCACTTACACCGATGTGTAATATTGACATTTTTGATCGTTGATTGAGAAAAAGAGTGTCTCTTTTGCTTTTTTGGTGCGTCAGTATATAACGACGTGTTGAGCTTGGCGGGAATGCGGGATCACGGAATGCGAAGTGTTGTCATAGTGAGTCGGTCAAAATAGCAGTCCGCTGCGGGGAGTCGCGGCGCGCATCACTTTGCCAAATGCTTCTAGGATCCGGATTTGCACGTACGCCCCGGATAAAAAGTGCAACGCACTCACAACGATGCGTAACGTTGACATTTTCACTGTTGTATTTTTGCTGCGTCTGTAACAAGCTGTTAAATAAGTAGGTATGTACCTAGTGGTTCTTTTTGCAAAATTTTATAGTAGACGTGTGAACGTCTGAACACTGATGTTGATAAAAATTAATTTTATTTTAATTACATCATAAAAAAACTCTGTTTGGTAACTTATTTTTGGAAACACACGTCATTTTTTTGTACCTGATATTGAACCAGAACCATTTCACTTGATCAAGTTCAAACATCGTTATAAACATAGTTAGTAGACATGAGTGAAATTACAGCACGGTATAAATACAGCCTCGTAAATCTTAAAGGATTCGGGAAGTTGAACTATACAGTTTACGTAGCATTCTTTATGAGTCAGAACAACAAAATACTCTTACATGATAGATTATGAGTTTTTGTGTCCCCTAACAAATATTTTAAGTTTGTATTTATAAAAAAACTAGCGGCCGCCCGCGACTTCGTACGCGTGGACCTCGTTTTACTCCATTAGGGGTGGAGTTTCGTAAAATCTGCTCTTAGCATCTATAGCGCGTACATTTTAAATTTCAACTCTCTTACTTTAAACACATAGGACTTTCATAATATAAACTTCCAACCCTCCTTTTATCTCCTTAGCCCCCGTGGTTGATTTCTAATGATACATTTTCAGTATAATATGTACCACCACCACCACCACCACCACCACCATTTCAGCCATAGGACGTCCACTGCTGAACATAGGCCTCCCCCAATGCTTTCCATGTTGATCGATTGGAAGCGGCCTGCGTCCAGCGCTTCCCTGCTACCTTTACGATGTCGTCGGTCCACCTTGTAGGTGGAAGTCCCACGCTACGTTTTCCGGTACGCGGCCTCCATTCCAGAACCATTCTGTCCCATCGGCCATCAGTTCTGCGTACTATGTGCCCTGCCCATTGCCACTTCAGCTTGCTAATCCGTTGGGCTATGTCAGCGACTTTGGTTCGTTTACGGATCTCCTCATTTCTGATTCGATCTCGCAAAGAAACACCAAGTATAACCCTCTCCATAGCATGCTGTGCAACTGAGCTTCTGTATACGGCCTATAGTGAGAGGCCACGTTTCCGAGCCATAAGTTATCACTGGTAACACACATCGGTTATACACTCTAGTCTTCAAGCATTGAGGTATTTTAGACGAAAAGATGTTGCGTAGTTTCCCGAACGCTGCCCAGCCGAGTTGGATTCGACGATTGACCTCCTTCTCGAAATTGGACCTACATAGCTGGATCGTTTGTCCGAGGAAGACATACCTACTTGTCGACAATCTCGAGAATTGAGCTCCCAACTGAAACTGGGTAGGGCGCAACATGGACATTCGACATAAGCTTCGTTTTGTCCATGTTCGCCCTCAGGCCTACCTGTTGGGAAAATCGATTAAGGTCTTCGAGCATTGTTCCAAGATCTTCCAACGATTCTGCCATGACCACAATATCGTCAGCAAACCGATGTGTACACAGTACCACAGTGTACCGAACAGTATATTATGTGTACATACATGGAGGTGTACCTCCACAATATCTAGAGATCATAGTGAGCGTACATTTTACCTTTCAAGTCTCTTACTTTAAAAACCGAGGACTGCAATACAGACCAACCCCCTTTTTAACTCCCATAAGGGTTGAATTTTGCAAAATTTCGTCTTAGTGACTACCTACGTTCTAATAGGAGGTGTATTCCACTTTGATCACCTGGCTTTGATCAGCCAGTGAGACTTGTAGTTTCTGAGACTTCGTGATGAGTGAGTGAGTCACTTAGTCATTCGTTTACCTTTCTTTCTACTAAAATTATACGTAACTATAATAATTATCATTAAAATCAAATAAGTAAGTACCTACCAACCTAAGTAAAAATAAAGACCCTACCAAAAAACTAACAAATTACATACAGAAAATAAAAACGAAGTAATTCTTATCCTATTTAACTACAATCGCCCACGCGCCCATCCCATTTGTCCGCCGCTGAACCGTACCCTAATATTCATCTCGGTAGATGGCGGCACATAGTAAGAATTTGCAAGGAAGTTTGTAAAAAGTCACTAATTAACACTTTGACTTGCTCGTTTAAACACAGTGAATGATTCAAATAGGTACATACAGTGAATGGTTCAATTACATAAAATATCTTTATTTATTAAATTTTCAATATTATTTACGAACAGCGCTATTCGTAGTACATGTAATCTTTAGTTACTAATTTACTAATGATGTCGATAGATGGCGTTTGACAGCTTTGCCTTCATGAATATTCACGTACCTCAACAATTTTTGTCAGGCGCAAGAAGATTTTAAGCAATGACGATAGATGGCGCTTTTCCACGTCTTATGAAAATCCCAAATATTTTACGGGACCCTAATGTTTTCCAAAATAAAATTTAGCCTATGTTACTCGTGAGTTATGTAGCTTTCGAATGGTAAAAGAATTTTTAAAATCGGTCCAGTAGTTTTTGAGCCTATCCATTACAACTAAACAAACAAACAAACAAACAAAGTTTTCCTCTTTATAATATTAGTGTAGATAGTGTAGATAATTGCTCAATTTTTTTTACGGCTGGACTGACCACGTTGAATTGCTATTGAAGAAGAATAAGGTTAATATAATAAAGAATAATTTTCAAAAAAAGAATAAGGTTGATGCAAAAATATAGGTAACGAGTAATTCTTCAATGAAAGAGAGGCGCAAAGTATGAGAACTAGTATGAGAACTATTTCATGGCTAAAAGAAAGAAAAGTAATACAGTTCTTTGATTAAATTGCATGCAAATATTCGCTTAAGTTTATGTAGCCTGTACTAAAATGGATTGCACTTATAATTAATTCAAAACTGACTAATAATTCAAATAAATTTTAACTATCAAGCTACTATCGTAAAATAAATTATTTTGCTACTGCTACATTCCATGAAATCCACAGACTTAGTATAACAATCAGAATAATAACTTAGAATACCATCGAGTCGTTCCATAGATTCTTTTGTCTTCATTAAGCTTAAGATATTTACATTTTATACAACTACCGTTATATCGATGCTTTACAGAAAACATTCACCTATTTCCTAATGAACAATAAACGTCGTTATTGATTGGTGTTATATTATTTTAGAATAGAACGCCGATTCTCAAAGTGTAGTTTTTTGCACTGTTCTCGTGAAGTTCAAAAATGGATCGAAGCGTTACTATACTAAAATATGAATTAAAAAGAGGTCCTAATATTTATCCTTGCGGCACGCCTTAAACGCCTTAATTAATTTGTTACTAAAAACTTTTCATTTTCCATCTTTAAGTGCACAACCAATAAAAAAGAATAGATACTTATTCGATCTAGCTAGAGGTTCGAATCCTTTTGGCTAGCGCAGCTTGAGGAATGTAGACCAAATCCTCCATTTACTTCTGGTAAGTTGGAGAGGAGATAGTTCTAATTTACATCATTTAGAATAGAATAGAATAGAAAACTTTTTATTTGCAAGAAATTTAGTCATCTTAGTGTGTTTCTTTAGGAGATCGAATCAGAAATGAGGAGATCCGTAAACGGACTAAAGTCGCAGACATAGCCCGACGGATTAACAAGCTGAAGTGGCAATGGGCAG
Organism: Ostrinia nubilalis; assembly: GCF_963855985.1. Classification (NCBI taxonomy): domain Eukaryota; kingdom Metazoa; phylum Arthropoda; class Insecta; order Lepidoptera; family Crambidae; genus Ostrinia; species Ostrinia nubilalis. Next base: position 11,131,229 of record NC_087098.1, read on the forward strand.
GGCAGAACTGACGGCCGATGGGGCAGCAAGGTTCTGGAGTGGAGGCCGCGTACCGGAAAATGCAGCGTGGGACGTCCACCTACAAGGTGGACCGACGACATCATAGAGGTAGCGGGAAAGCGCTGGACGCTGGCCGCTACCAACTGGGTAACATGGAAAGCATTGGGGGAGGCCTATGTTCAGCAGTAGACGTCCTATGGCTGAGATGATGATGATGATGAGTCATCTTAGTCTCTACTTCCTGCAACAATAATGATGAGAGTAAGGCAGTTCCTCATTGAGAACCGATGTATAGTCCTCAAATTCAGCGGAATCAGTCTTAAGGGTAATAAATAGCTGGAGAAGTATTCGGCGAGCGTTCCGAATACCTCGGATGTTTAGCTCGGGCCGACACGGCACTCCCGCGCAAGTAAGTGAAGTTGCGTGTTGCGCTGTCGGATAGACCTATTTTATTGCGGTTTTTGTTCGGACAAGAATTTAAATTTAAACGAAGGCGCTTACAAAAATGTCGTAAAGTAAAGCGGTTTCCGCAAAGGCTGTATTGTTTTTTCTTCTCGTTTCCCTTCTGGTTAAATCGCTTGAAATATATTTTAATAATAATAATTTAATTAAATAGCCACGAGTAATATTTTAATTGGAAAAAAATATCTTTAATAGATCCTTAGCCTGAAAATCTACACACATAAAAAATATGGTTTATTGTCTTCAATTAAACTAATAAAACATAATCGAGATGATATAAAAATCTTCTTGTCCTATAATCTGATATCCAAAAAGCACGTATTTTTAAACCAATAGACGCTGTCTTCTTTAATTATTTTCCTCCTCACCCAACACGATACATTTTGAACTTGTAGCGTTGTAAAACATTCCAAATAAAGTGGCGAGGAAGCGGCCATCAATCGTACTACATATCCCGAAACTTCACCCCGAAACACTTCAATCTATTTTTAAATTTTGTTTCTATCCTGTTGTCCAAATTTCAGTCACGTAGTGTACTGACGGTAACATCTGCCAGAGAGCTGTTTTAAACTGATATGTAGGTGAAACCACGAAATGTTGGGCGTTTTTATAGAAACGCTTTATTGTTTTTGGCACTCTACACGGAGGGGACGTTTCGAAGACATTGTGTAAGACAGGTTAAGATTCACCAGTACACCGAAGTAATTGAAAAGAAACCCAAAAGGTGTACTTACCTACCTAGTTAAAATAGATCCTATGTACTTACCTAGTATGTATTTACTTTACTTTTACTATCTGTGATCTGGTAAAACCGTTTGATAGATTTGATGCAAAGGCGTTGTTACCATTCACCTAGAAAATCAACTATGTATTACATACTAGGTAATCTAAATAGTTTAAAAGTTGGTCCCACGACGCGTTTTACTCGCGCGTTTCAAATCACACGATAGGAGATTATAGCTAGAGGGTCATAGGCATGCATCCAAAAAGTTGAATCACATATTAACACAGAGTATCGCTCATACTCGTAATAGTTTCCTTCACTGTTTTAATTTTTTTCAAACCTTCAATATTCTTTATTGTCTATTCTTTCAATATTGTTCCATTAATTAACAGTATACAATAACGGTATGATATCGTGCTTACAAAAGAATTTATTGCGCGTGTACGTAACTCCGTGGGAACTTTAACGGAAATCTGCCATGGAAATGACATAATAAGTAACGAGAGCGAGCTTTTTGCTTTCGCGACAATTTGGAGGCATACCTGTTTAAATGCTTAAAGTTAAGTAAGTTCCCGGTCAATTAATTACCGGAATAACTTCGATGTATGTGAAAGTTCGGTTAAGGAAACGTTAACGGGGCATGATTAAGCATTTTGGGTTTTTAACCTTTGATCTAATTAATTGCGACGTGTTTTGTTAATACATAGAACGTATTTGTAGATCAGTATTATAGCACTTTAAGAAAAAATATACTTCTTTTTTCTCTAAATGGATAAGTAAACTAGAGTAAAATGAACCCAGAATAACAAAAATGCTTAAATCAATTAAATGAATTACATAGTGTCGTAATCGAATCAAATAACGATGCTTATATCTTTTTACGTACCTAAAATAACTTTCTAATTCCGAGGATAGCCCATTAATAAATATACGTATAATAAACGTTGCATTACTTTTCCAAGTAGCAATATCCTAGTATCCTACACCCTACACACTGCTTAGAGAAACTGAAAAACAAAACAGTCTCAGTAAAAAAAGACACAGCGACTCTAGAATGCGACACATGTTACTCGTACGACATCGTCTGACACCCGAAGACTCGCCCGCCTGGAGCGCCGAGACTTCTAAAGTTTCCACTTCTACGTGAGTGTATAGGGACTATCAAATTCAACTGCATTGTTCTATTGCTGAATTTAAGTACTGTTCTTTAAGCGTGTTCACTTTTCAGCGGCTTGAAATTATGTACCTACAAAGTACGATGTGAGGAAGTTTTGGGATCGTTTGTTTCAGCCAAATGACGTCCACTGCTGGATAAAGGCCTCCCCCAAGGATTTTCACAAAGTGGCCTGCATCCAGGTACTTCCTGCGACCTTCACCTGGTCACAGGCAGGCCTCCCACTAGGTGGACCGACGATCTAGTGAAGGTTGCGGGAAGTTTTAGGATAACCAAAGACCACAAGCGTCAACGTTTATCACGTCTCAATTAATAAGTCAAAAGTATGAAGTCAAGTGTAACATAAAGCAAATCCGTCTTTAGATATCTTGGATCGGTGGCCTCACTGATAAACAACAAACAATGGACGATGTTCCTATTAAAAGCGTCTTTAAGTGATCATTAAACCCTAACAAAAAGCTAATGGATCAGGTAGACCACCCAAGTAGATGTTACTGTGATCCTGGTATAGCACCTCGTAAATCGCGAGGGTTGCTCCTCGTGCCCAAACTAAACGTTTCGCAGAACACACGACATACCGTTCAAAGACATTTTTTGCGAAAACGAAACGTAGAAGTATTACCTAAGGGGCAGCGTGAATTTTTTCCGCGAACGCTCCGAATTTAAATTCCGTCATTCGCGTGTGGTCTAATGAATGTTTTTTAGATGCGGAAAACATTTTCTTGTGAAAATAGAAAACTATGGATAAGGCAAAAGTTCGAGACATGCTAAGTAGCGATAGCCTAGTTCTCAACGCTATAACACTTTGCATTTTATGCAGCGCTGCACTAAAACTATTTACTTTATGTTTTCATGGCGGCCATTGGCTTGAATGTGGGTTTAAGCCCATGCTAAGTAAGTTTTGGTCACGCGAATATTCCTTCACTGTATAATTTACTGCAAATCTTTTGATCTTTGTTGGCACAAGAGTGTAATATGTTGACGATTAAAACAGTAAGGCAGAATTAATTTTAACTAGGTTCTGCCCGCGGCTTCAAACGCATTATCATGGTGTTTAGTGTCTATACTACAGCGTACAAAATGGAATATCTAGGTACAGATGTTCGGGTTGTATATAATTATAAGTCTAAACAAAAGAATTCGTCGTCCAAAAAGGTTATTATGATTCATCCACTTCTTATTTATAATTTATAAGACTTCTCAAATTAAATTTTTCATTTCTTAATGTTCGAGAACAGAGTATCATTTTCCACTCGTCGTGTCCATTACCGAATCACATTAAACATGACGTCTTCATTTTCGATAACCTTTTCTGTGTCATAATCTAACATTTCAAATTAACACAAAATATTTTGCACAGAAAACTTGTTGTGACCAAAATTAAAAGTATTTTGTAATACTTACAAGATAAATGCGTTAGATAAACGTTTAACTGGTCACATAACACCCAATTAGTGACGAATTTGTTATTCAAATGCAATGTGAATGACTCGATAAGTATTATAATGGTGCTTTTAAATCATAGATGAATAAATACGTGAGATAAGAGAAGCATATTTTATTCGGTAGCTAAAGCCGGCATTCGTTATTTTGAGCAATCATTGCTTTTTTATTTTAATTTGAGTTCGCGATATACTAGGTTCGACTTTAAATCAAATATAGTCTCATGTTAAAATCCTCATAATCGTGTTACTTGCTGCTATGTCAAAATTATAAATGATGTTCAATAAAAGCCGATTCTAATCATAAGTTTAGGATAAATACGCCGTTTTAATAAGGATTAATAGTAGAGACAGACGTCAAAATCGAGTCAGACTTTAATAAATCGTTCAATAATAAAATAGGTAACTGTAATCCAAATCAATTTTCCTTACCGTCATTATTCAAGTGAAAGTAACAAAGGTTGACGTTAAAGGTAAAACATTTAAAACTTTTTCAATATTTATAAAGTTGACCTTTCGGCTCGAGTCGAATAAATACCGTAGGTATTCAATGAAATATTTTAATGTTGTGCCATAAGAGACGTAAATACAGTACCTACACTCGCTTCACAAAAAACTCACTTGCTTAGCCAAAGCAGGAAGGTCCAACAAGGTTGGCTAAGATCTCTTGAGTGTAGGAAAATACTTGTAATACAGAAATAATTTATGATGATTGTAATACAAGTTTTGTGATCAGCATGTTGGTTATAAAAAGGCATGTATTGAATGTTTTAAAAACATGACGACTTCAAATTAGCTATATTAGCATTAAATCTGTGAGCTTTAAAGCTACTGGAATGAAATAGGAAGTTATCTATCAATGTTCTTAATTATTTAAAACATTTACCATATTCAGGGTGTTAATATTTAGGTCTTGTTTTTAAACATTTTAGTTTCTTACATAACAGTTTGATAGAACAAGTTCCTGTCTTTATGCCATAACGTTACCTATATCCATGGGCCTACTGAATCATGCTGTAGTGTAGCAATACTAAGCACAATATAGCTGGAACAATGAGCCATAAACATGGGTCGTATCAACGCATAATGCCGTCCTCGATGAAATGAAGCTTTATTTATTTCAATTATGGTTATAACACACATACATTAATGGTACTCCGGTTCATACACGACTTGATAAGAATGTGATGTGGTGCAACATATTACGTTGTTTTCTTTTTGGTAATGATATGACAGTGTGATTTATTTGCTGTAATAACAAACTGCTAAGAATAAAGTTAATCGTGATATCACCTGAGAACATTTTCAGACCCTTTAGGTGTCTCTACAGTAATAATTTCTAAAAAAACCCGTTTCTGTACTGGACGTAACGTTAAAGCTACGTAACGTACTTGGTGCTTTGACTACTTTCGTAATCAAAATACATACTTTAATCCTTAAGATTTGACCCCTATGCAAGATATGTAGGTAGAGCTATCCGACTATAATTATTTTATAAAATCAGGAATTAAAGAAAGCTTGTATTAACTACTGTTCTCTGTAATCAGAACCGTTAAAGTAGGCAATACTGCCAAAACGATATTGATCTCTTTATTATAATATGGACCCAATGTCAAAGTCAAAGTCAAAGTCAAAATTTCTTTATTTGTTTGGACTAATAAATAGTTCTTACAAATCGTCATTTTGCTCTTAAGGAGCCTCTACATGTCTCATAATCTTTTTACCCTACCAGCGCCCCAATACATTATTAAAGCCATCCCGTAGCAATAAACAAAACATTTTTGAATTATTCCTCCGTACCGTCCCTTGTCACGGAAGCGTTCAATTATTAATATCACGGGAGGTGCGCTAAGGCAGTTGTAACATGAATAATAAAATGCTAGAATACACAGTGAAACAGTAAGAAACTGCAAGGTGCACAATGGAGGTATAAAGGGTATCTTTATGCGCGTTGACAATGTGCATTGTGCCTAAGCGAGCAGTTTTAATATTCTCAGTCTAGATAGGAGTCATCTCAGCCAGTTTGCACTACAAGACTCTTTATGTATTAACGGGTACTTACCTCGTAGCTCGAAACGGGTGCAGTGTTTTTGTTAGGACGATCTGAAATGAATGAAAATACAATTGTTAGCTTTCAGGATAGTATAAAACGTTTTTAATATAAACAAATCCATGAATTATCTGTAACAAATTAAAACTTAAAAAGGATCAAGTACCTAATTGCTTTCAATATCTTCAAAATTTTAAACATCTAAAACATTTACCACATTACTAAACTGAACTCGTGCGGCTAAGTGATAAGTGAAATAATCATTGAGATAAAAAGTGTATCAAAGGGTTTTGAAATTTTTTAAAATAACATGAATCATCTAAAATAAACTTTTACCTAAGACAGATTCAGAATAAGTACTGAAGTACTAAAGTTCAAAAGTCGATTCGAATTAAACCAATAAAATCACACACTAACATTATCAAAATGCTGAACAAACAAGCATCAAACTTTATTTTCATAGGGCCATCCATTTATAATAACAGCACTATGGCGGTGTATTATCTCCAACTGTATTTGAATTCCTTAATGCACCCGTCTAGGGCTGAAGTTGCGTGTTTGCTAGTGATGGGAAAAGTCCTTTTATTTGGTATGAAACGCAGCACGATATTCGTGATTTATATTATAAAGCAAACTGAAATTCAAAAGCTTTCGTAGAGCTTTACCAAGCTTAAAGATTTAAAGCTCTACTAAGAAAAAAATATTTTAGTAATCATGAAGCTTCAGCTAGACGTTGCTAATACCTAGCCAGATTGTTGTTCGATAAATCAGAAATAACAGACATTAAATTGCCAGGTATAGTACACACACAGTATTTACAGTTTTTTTTATTTGACAACTACTGCAATACTATGTATCTATCATGTGTGTGAAAATAATTTTAATTTGTTAACAACGATTGTGCGAAGACTTCAATTAACGCATGATTGCACATCTTAATGATGAAATTACATAACTTTCCGTACCAATACCACTTGCATTCCGAGCACATCCCTAACATTAACATATGAATGTGATTCGCGGCACATCTCACTACGTTTATGTTAACGACTTCTTACTCATTTGAAACGTCACCAATGTTTATGATAAACAAGACCGTGGAACAATAAACTTGCAGCGTAGGTGTATTACTATCTAGTTCCTTTACCCCTTAAATCAAAGCAATAGAGTTGAAGTTTGAATGATTTTATGATAATAGTTGATGCTCTTTTATCGCATCTTCACAGTGAATCAGCTATTTCAAACTAATTAAAGATAAACAACGCTTGATGCGTGCCCATCTCAGTAAGTTTGGGGCCTCCGAACATCTGATAAAGCTTTGGAGTTCCGTGGATAGACAGCATTATCAATTGAATATATCTGATACTAGTCTTCATTGATGATAACAGTATATTGCTTTGAATTTATAATTTAAATTATTATGAAAATAAAAAGTTATGAGTATAAACAAAATACTGAGGTCTTAGCCCTGCAGTCAGATTTTAAAAGAGGAATTTAAAGTTAGCATTCAATAAAATGTCGAAATGTTTATATTTGGCAATTTACTTACTTCGCCCAAAGTGCAAACATCAAAAAACATTCTGCCGACTTTTCAATTAAGAATCAATTTTACGATTAAACGCTTACAAAAATTAAATAAACAGCCGAAACCCCAGCGGAACCTTCTGTCCGTCCAATAAGAACGGTTTTTTAATAAATTAAGTGCAGGCTAAATTAACTCTTCGACGGTGACGGGCGACGACAGGCAGACAAGTGACGTGGCCAGCCATTACTTGGAGGTCACTGGCCCTTCAGGTGAGGCCAAAGTCATTCTGACCTCCTAATTGTATCGTAAGGGTTAAATTAGAGAAGATCTCTCTAAACTAAAACAAATGACTGTCTATGAAAATCGCAAAGGCGCCTGGACGAAATTTAAATGGCGCGTGAAAACAATTGACAGTCAAAACAAAACTGTAAGCACTGGCACAACAAAAAGAACAATAAAGCTGAGTTGCACTACCTAAGTTTGACCGTAACTATAACGATAACCAGCGTATTTTGTATGGAGTTTGACAGATTTTTGACGTTTGTTAAAGTCAAAGTAAGATGGTGCAACCCAGCCTAAAACGTCAATTTATTAAAAATAAACTTACTTCGATCGAATAATGCAATAATACAAAGGCAACGTTAAGATTCAATCTTCGAGAATAAAATTGGTCGTTGAATTAAAAATGTGCTTCAAACAATATTTTTATCCAAGAACTAATTATTGAGTGTAAGATATACTTGATTATTTTCTTGACAAACCCGGCTTTCAGATAAGTCATTAATGCCGGTCATCCATTACCTTTATCTGTTGAGTTTAGATATGACATGTCTGTTAAGATGAAATTTCATCCGACCCTACTAAAACCGATATTAGGACAACTTGGGCAAGAGTGGGTAAATTAAATTTAGATTCTTGTCCTGTTTTCATTTGTCAAGCACCCTTATAATAAGCATTTAGAACAGAGTAACTAGTGGAGACACTTTAGGTGTTTATTTTCGAACAAAAAAATTTTCAAACTTACAACATTCTAAGACATTGAATGAACCTAAGAATGCCTATGAATGAACTTAGTAAAAAGTGTTATTTAGTTATTTGCATAATTTTATGGTTGCTGGTTAATCAATCTTATAGCCGAAAGACATTAAGTCTGCTTTATGTACACTGCTCTATGTGCATATCAAGTTTGAAATAAATAAATAAATAAATAGTCAAAAGTTATTATTGGATGGTTTACACCCTGAGACTGAGATAAAAAGATTTTTTTTCAAAGGTGTAGAGATCACATCAAATTAATCAACAAGAGCAATGATAATAAAGGCGATTGTTACAGTCCAATCTCCGGTCATGAGTTTTGAAAACCACCTTTGACTGAAAGATGTAGTTAAAAACACCTGACTGATTTTGACAAAATGTTCATGACTACGGGCATCGGTCAAAAAAACCACTTCATACTAAAAAAAATATACATTTTCAAGAAATAGTTAATACCATCTACCGACTCTACAGCTTTCTGTGTGACTATTAACATGTTAGTTTAATAAAAGGGGCCCGTATCCATAGACAGACCGCAGATAGCATCAAACACATAAACACGAATAAAACCTCACGCCAATTGGCTACCCTTTCATACAATCCATGGTTATTGGAAGCCCTTGATACGAACCCAAACAGAAATGAGCCAGTTTAATTGAATTTAAGTGTCCTCGAATGAAAGGGTGGCAAGAATTTAAGTAAAGTAACGTTAGCAAAATATTTTGTGAATTGTCGTCATGGTGTATAAATTGCTACTTTAGGGGCTGAGGAATACTTATGAAAAGAACTTACTTACATCGTTACTTAGCAAAATCAACCCAGCAACCTTTGATTCTTCACAGTTAAATGAAGAGCTGGTTTCTTCTCTTTGTCAATAGTTATCTGGAACAGTCAGATTTTTTTTTACTTCCAAGGACGCTAATTTTCTTTACATGCTAATTTGTCGATTTATCCATTTAATAATTTGTTGTTTATTTGAATTTAGATAGTTTTTTATGTTAAAGACAAGGCAGGTATTTGACCGCAATCGCACCTGGTGTTAAGACAAGTGAGATACAGTCGAGGATGGTACATATCTGCCCTGTAAGTGCCTATTCATTTATTATTTGCATAAAATCTTATGGAAGCATTGTCAGTCAGTCTATTACTTTGTGTATAGATATAGGATGTCATTTCCTAATTATAGAGCACACTTTGTCTGCACTCTGTACTTTACTGACATATCTCTCAAAGGTTACAATCTCAACTTTTTAAAGCCAATTACAAGCAAGAAATAAATTGCCTGTAATGATATGCCAGGTTATTACACGATTTTAATACCGAATAATTGAAATCCGTAAGGCTGTCGTTACGTTTTTCCTTTCAAGGTATTCATAACTATTAAGTGTAATTAATATTTCAATTTTATTATATTATCATTGATATGCATCATCATTGCCGATCAACTTCATAAAACGGTCGATTTAATCAACTATTTTAAGACAGACATTCTTTTAAAGTATTTGTAATTTATCTTCGCTTATACATCAGTATTGAACATTAGTTCTACTTGAATCATCAAAAGTTAGTGTTGTCCGATTTATAATAATAAAAACTCGAATTGTTTAATGACCATAAAGTAAGTTTATGTCTCAGATGGCATAGAGAAGCAAAAGAAAGAACGGTTTAATGTTTTATGTTCTCAATAGAGAACAAATAAAGTTCATACAAAACCAATCACTAGTACAGTTAATACATTGATATGCATCGTACATTGGCACTAGTAAATCCATACTTCATGTAGAACAAGTTCTGTTTGGAACTGGCCAACACATCATAAACCAACAGATACTTTGGAGTCGAGAGGCATCTATCTTACGATATGTATCGGTGAGAAATGGTAATAGCCTTTTAAGAATAATTAGCATCTTATTTCGTTAGGTGCGGCCTGTACTATCCACAGCCCAAATGTAACATCCAGTAAAATATACATGTATACCTCTATTTTGCAACAACATATAAATTGTAATGTGACATGCAATAAACGTTTTTGAATTTGAATTTGAAAAAAATACTTGAAGCTTTAGTAATGTGTCATAATTTATTAATGGCAGAAAGCAAACTGTATTTGGAATAAAGAAAACATTTTGTACATACATATTAACTAAGACAATTAATGAAACTACTCGTCTACATTAAAAAAAGTTAGATGACAAAATTAATTGTTTACAAATCATAGAAAGTAAGTTTACTAATAATTATGTAAATAAGGCTTTTTTACCACCTGCCAATGAAGTTACGGGTAGCATGATGAAATCTGAGTCGTTAGTCTGACAGCTTTTGGTTTCATACGTCTCGAATAGTAGATCTGATCAATGAAGTTAACGGATGAAGTTAATTTTTTGTCAAATAGCGGTATGTTTCGTGAAGTTTCTGTTTTTTTTTTTTAGAAGTTATCTGACAATAGCCCTTAGGGCTCGCGCGCACGGATGACGCGCGAGTCCTCAGTGGCTAGTGCGTACACTACTGGCTGTTCTCTCTGACCTGTGGTCTTACTATCATGTGGATGGAATCGTTTATTAATATGAACTCGGTCAGGAGCGAGGCGTCCCGCCGAGTAACAATCAATTTATTGTACTAGAGGAGACAAATTGCGTGTGTGCCGGTGTCCCACACCGCGATATAGATTGCTATCTCTTTATTAGTGTCCCGGGTCATTTTTTACGACTAATGTGGCCCTTGGTGTGGGTGGGAGTTATTATGTTCCTTCAGTAACACTCGTTAAATATTACGGCGAGAAAATTTTGTTAAACAATCAAAGTTAATAAGTAAATAAAAACAAAGATAATTAACTATACTAACTATTTTCACCATAGAGTTAAAAGTCATTTATTTTCAGCAAATCGGCTTTTGTAAAATGCTTTTACACGTCCCAGTTTACTACAGTTTAATTAAGTTAGGTCTAGATGTTAATCTGGGATCATCATCATTAAGCATACGCTTTTCTCAGCTTAAATAAACTTTTTTTAATTCGACCAAAACTTTATGAGTTCTAACAGTTGTTACAGAGAAATTCCACAAACCTTCCATCAAAAGACGAACGATTCCTACGTCCCTAAGGAACATCATTTGGACACTACAAAACAAAAAAATACCTTTACCTTTATTTGGCGCGTGGAACATTCGTAAGATGACGTCACAGCTGTAGGCCCGTCAACCGCATGTCACTGTGACAACTGACAACCCGACGCGGGCAGTCAGCCGTCGAATAAACGTCAATAACGCCAAGCCGGCCGGCTCGGACGTGTCACGTGAGGAATGTACGTCACTTTTGACAGCGATGCGCGCAATATTTTTAAATTTAGCATTTTTTGAAATCATTTTGTACGCTGCCACTCGCTAATTGGGACACTTTTTGCATGTGTTTGCTTAATAATTCTGTGGATGGCTGCATAGAGCTACATTCAAACAAATTCCTCTAATAGCGAAACATATTCAACAGTGTATTGGATAAATATTGTACCTTTATGATGGTAGGTATACCTTGATTTAAAATCATCAAGGATTTAATAAAGCAGTCTCAAATGCCTTGGCGATAATTGAATTCCAGACAAATTTAGTTCCCATATAACACGACACGGCAATCTGTCTTGTGCAAATACAGATTTTCGCACCAAGCTGGGATATACTGAAACCTTTTGACCAAACCATTTACAAAGAAATACAGCGCCTACGAGTGTTGCAATCTGCTGCCCAATTGAAATTCGACTTTGTTGGTTCCAAATAGGGTGTAAATTGGATGGTTGGTGTTAGTGCAAAGAAATGCGTTATGTTTATTTTGCGAAATCCAATTTTCTGCTGACATCTCATCTGTCAAATGTTAGCGTGGGGGCTGCAAAGTCGTCGAGTGCAAAAGTGTCCAAGCGGCACCGAGAGTCGAGAATGACGGCTAATCTTAAGAGTACTTTGATGGATTAGACTGGGATAGTTTATTTAATTACAGAAACAAAGCGTTGTGATAAAAGCGCGTTCAATTTATTTTTGATACATTTTGATTTCACTGTTTGCTCACGAAAATCCGAAACGTTTCAATCTTATTATGATACTTATTACTATCGAATCTCATTTATTGTTTCTAAATCCATTTTAACCGTCTCGTTGTTAAATATTAGGCTGCATTTTACATAATTAGGTACCACTTTACCCAGATCAAAAATGTTTTGTTTTTTACTTTAACTAAAATTAAGCGAAGTTTTTACTACATTAGATAACGTTTAAACTTTAGATTTACATCACTCATGATCAGCATTTACTTGCTTCTACTTAGTCTAGACTAGATATATATAAACTGTCATTAATTGTATTACATTAATTGTCATTAATATTCGATTAATATTCATTATCATTATTCTACCATTTGCCCTTGGAATTCAAACCCGAAACTCCCGCGATTTAAAATCACTTTGAATAACCTGCCGCTTCAGAAATCCGCATGCCAGCCCAAAAACGCCTCAAACGCTCGACGAGTACTTTATCAAGTAATTGCTGTGCTTAACCAATTTGGCGGCGAAGAAAAACGCGACCCCCTATGCACAGTCGAGTAGGGTTACCAAGCATATTATCAATTTTTTTTCGTAGCATTCATGTATTTTTAGTGTGGTGTAATTCCACATTACATAAGTAAGTAATTAGGTTAATGTGTTTAGTAGTCCATAAATGTCATTTTGATATGACACATTATACCTATTTTTTCGACATTAGGTACCTAGTACCTACACTACATGATACGGAGGGCCGACCCCAAATAAAATGGGAATGGGCCAGGCTTTTGCCTGGTAGAAAAAAGTACTTGCACTACAAACATTTATTATCATAACTACCTAACACTGTTATTCATTATTGGCAGAATTCAATATTTTTAACGCCTGTAGGTACACTGCTTGATGCTGAAAAGGTCCTTCAATATTCATACACAAAGTTTCATGCAGCGAAACTTATATTTTATCTTGGCCGCTCCATCTTACCAAGGACAACCTTGCAAAAAGTTTTACACAAGATTATTTAAAAATGGTCGTGTTCAACGTTACCCCATATACACTGTACAGGAAATTTGTTTTAAATTTCGACAACAATGGGGAGATCGGGCCAGGATAATTGCGACGCAACCCGTGACGGACACTGGAATAAATCCACCAATGAACGGTTAATGATAGCTTACGAGAAACGAGGCTTCAATGGGACCCTGTGCGTACAATCAAGTGCAAAAATATGGACGCATTCCTTATTTTTTAATACCCTGGAATTTTAGAGGTCAATCTTTAATAACTAAAATAAAAATTAGTCCAATCCCCTATTAATTTGTAAACGTAAAAGTTACAGGCCTTGTGTCTCACATTGCCCGCATTTTAAATCAGCATTTAGTCAGTCTCAAATCTGGGCTCAAGGAAAAGAAAATGAAGAGTAAGTGAATATTTGACATAATATCACGGAATCCTTCCTAATAATTTATTTAATTTGTTGATAAGAAAATAAAAATATTTAATTTTCGAAATCCTTGGGGGAGGCCTTTGTCCAGCAGTGGACGTCATTTAGCTGACGTCAACTAGTATACAAAAGGAAACAAAATTAACATGCACGTGTATCTGACTGTACTTAAGAGCAATCAGCATTCTGCAGAATCGAATCACTCCCGCGTCCACTTGCGTGCACAAATAAAGATATTTGGAAAATCTTGTGGCGCAGGTACACTACTTATGCGGGAAATTGATTGAGACATAGGTAGTGTAAACACGCACTTCAGTTAATTTCGCCGTGCATCGCCCATCATTCGGTGTGCTTTGTCTTGGTCAATTTCCCGCTACCTAGATAAAGGTTCTGGAATATCAGCCGATATGCGACGTTACAAAAATTAAATGTATACTTTATACCAGTGACTCTTGGGCCTCTTCTACACGGCAATTAAACATTGTAGCAACCCTTACAGCAATGTTACCTACCACAAGCTAAATACATGGACTGAATTAAAATTATTGCCGTGATCAAGTTAAATGTGAACAAAGCGATTTCCAAATCGTAAACAACAACAGTAACAAGCTTATGAGATATGGATTCACGATTAAAAATAGTGTCAAAACAAAAATAGCAACCAAGGCAATATTTCAGTTCTACACTTATGGAAGTGTACACTTAGACAAGTGACGCTAAAGTTAAACATGTCGATAAATCATGAAGATTATAAATCGGTTTTACAACCAATAGGTGATCTCGGAAACGGTGATAAATCATACTCGAAATAGGGTAGTTTCGTTCCCTGGAGTGACATTAAAAGATTCCAGAGAAAACTATCACACTCAAGCGGTCTTTTCCGAATGACGGTAAACTACAACTAAAATCAGTATTATGTGTGCTTACCATGAGTTTATGTTAGGTGAGCTCGCTAGCGGCTGCGTAAAAAAATGACATTAGAATGTATGACAGATTGTACACCGCCCCTAGCGACTACTTTCAAGAACTAAAATCTTCATCGATTTTTTTTTACTCACTCGCTAGCGATTAAAGCACATTTAACCTAGACTCATGGCAGGAAGCACACTTTTAAACAGCCGAAGCCCAAATCTTATCTATTAATAATAATAATATGGTTACTGAATAGACGAATAATAATGAATTAATAGCAGGCCTGGCTCACTCCGCGCGGTACATCCGATAATTACCTACAGCGAAGCGCCCCGCCGGCGGGTATTATATCAGTCGAGTGTCACGCGCGCGCTCGTCAGGACGCTGGCGTGCGTTGTAGTACCTACCTAATTCTATGATCGAAGTATTATTTAAAAATGGACATAAAGAGAAAGAAATATTGTGCGGCGTTCGGGTGTTTAAATTCGAAAAGAAATCTACCGGATTTGTCTTTTTTTTCGCTTCCCAAAGATGCTGAAAGGTATGTTGGCCATGTAGGTAATCAATAATTCTTAGGATAGTATAGGAACCTAACCTACCATGACTACTGCTCAGAATGCGTTCGTTCGTTTCAGCCAAATGACGTCCACTGCTGGACAAAGGCCTCTCCCAAGGTTTTCCATAATGAATGCGTACTTACATTACATACGTGTCATGAGGTACGTACCTCATGACATATAAGTAGATTAATTATTTTTTTCACTAGACAGCAACCCTAACAGCGTAAAAAGAGTTCAGAGGCACGCGATAGAAAGAGACAAAACTTGTAGGTGAATAAAATTGTAGGTACGTAGTGCTGTGCGAGCTGAATTCCACTGTATCGCGTCGCAGCAAGACTCGCATTTATTTAAATCGTCTTGCGGAGTAATCCTTCTGTACCTGTACTATTACTTATTCTGTGTTAATAGTCCGTTATCAAGTCAGTTTAAACAATAATAACCCAAAGGGAAAAGTTACACGATAACGCAAAGACCAATAAAACTATACAATAATTTTGTCAAACCTTCATTATTTTGTGGGTTAGTTATAATTTTGCAGTCGTATTTAGACAGTGATGGAAAATCCCAAGGTGATATTAATTTATTTAATAACATCAATGTTTCCTCTCATTATGTACTGAATTAATTAAACACAATATCTCAATAGGAAGGATAATGAGAATGACACTAATTATTATCATTAATAGGACTACGAAAGGATCAACAAGCTTATCAATATTTTGCGTAACACGTTTGTGGAGTGACGATTACCGGTGTTTTTTGTATGGAGTTTGAAATACTTTTGACGTTTGTCAAAATTAAAGTAAGGTGGTGCAAACCAGCCTAAATTTGACACTGAGTAACGGACAATAGATATAAATATAATTTAAATACTTTTTTTATACAGTGTGAGTCACGTTAAAGTGTACATATGAAAATAGGTGAAACTAGACCTATTTTTATCGACAAAAAAGAGGTCAAAATTTTTTTGAGTTTTTATTTTTATTTTTTATAGATTTTTTTTTCTTCCAGTTACTTATTGTAAAGAAATCTTAATAACTTTTAAACTACCTATGAGGTAGGTATATCCTGATAAAATAAAAACAGTAATAATGCTAAATAACAGGCGATACTAAAAAAATACATAAAATACTCAGAAAATGCCAACAAATAATAAAAAATGATACTTTTTGAAAAAAATATGCTTTTTTTTTATAAATTTCTCCAAAAAATGCCCCTATAACAGGTGGTTTTTATTACTTTGTATTATTCACTATCGTATTACCTTCGTAAAACCAAAAATCGCATGTCTCTATCCCTATCACAACGTTTGCAATGATCGTTTGAACTAAGCCTCTCCGGGCGCGCCATTCAACGCTTCGTTAACAACGAAACTGAAAATGGCTCTAGATTTGTAATTTTGATAAAGACAAGTTAGATTTCAAATAAAAACAAAAGATTTCGAAGTAAAATAAGCATTTTAGTTAAAATTAAAATTGTCCCTACCTGTAGCGGAGAATAATGCGGCTGAACCATTTAAGAACCTAGTAAGGGACACTTTTGCAGATTTTTGTTTTTTGTCATAAATCACCTTAGAATTAAGGTCTCCACAGGATGTGAAGACAGAAATTGCTCTATTGTACTTAAAACCGGAAAAACGCGTTGCTAAAAACCTAGTAAGTCGAATTCAAATTTGAAAAAACCATTATCAAAACCTAGCAAGTTACAATGTGACTTACTAGAGGTAAAATGCTACTATAATTTAAATATTATTTTGAATTCTGTTGGCTAATACTCTATAATCTTATCAAAATCTGAGAACTACATGAGTACTGATTCATATTAGATTTTGATTCTGGTTTCACGAGGTAACTTTTGTCAATAAATTAATTTTTAGTGTTAGTAAGGGGCATAAAACTTGCAATTTTTAACTAAATATATTTATTTATTCCATAAAGTATACTTCAGTTACTAATCTTCAATATAAACATCAGAAGTTATCCAAATCTTTAAGCATCTTAGCAAGGCAAATGAAAATGCGGTTTTCGCTCTCCTGTAAAATTTACTCCGCTGCACTTACTAGGTTCTTAAATGGTTCAGCCGAATGTTGTGGCAGGCCTTTGTTCAAACGATCATAGCAAATGTTGTGATAGGGATAGAGACATGCGATTTTTGGCTTTACAAAGGTAATACGATAGAGAATAATACAAAGTAATAAAAAACTACCTGTTATAGGTGCATTTTTTGGAGAAATTTATCAAATAACCAAAAAAACACGAATTTAAAAGCAGATTTTTTTCAAAAAGTATCTTTTTTTATTATTTATTGGCATTTTCAGGGTATTTTATGTATTATTTTAGTATCGTCTGTTATTTAGCATTATTACTGTTTTCATATTATCAGGATATACCTCTTAGTTTAAAAGTTATTACGTTCTCTTTACAATAAGTAATTGGAAGAAAAAAAATTCGAATAAAATTTAATAAAAAATCACAAAAAAAATTTGACCTCTTTTTTGCCGATAAAAATAGGTCTAGTTTTACCTAATTTCATATGTACAGTCCTCTCAACTTAAGCTGAGAATTGCATTTGTGTGAGTGCACACCGATAGTTTAGAGTGGCAAGCAGCCTGAAGCGCGGCGCGTCCGCCACGCACCGCTTCCTTGCCGCTCACATACTTCACTTCACCCCCGGTACTGGTAGCAGATACGTGTAATTTTATGTAATTGTGTTCCAAATATTAGTGAAATGGCTCCTACTGTAAGTGAATTTCCTGTACGAAATCCATTAAGCAGCCAAGTGAAAGAAATTTTATGCAAATTGAAAACGTATTTTAAAGGTGTGAACGAAAAGTTTTTAGTCTGTTTTTATTTTGTAATTTTATAAAGTTTGTCTTTTTGTTGTATTTTGTAAGGCTGGCTGGACGCCCTCTCTATAAACGGTGCTCGCAGAATATCAGCGTCGAGGTACTTCGTGCCTTGGCATATGCTGAGCGAGGACCTGTTTTTATTTATTTATTTATTTAAAAGGATGTGTCAAGTGTCGTTACATCGGCCCAATGAGGATCAGTACTGTTGTAGAAAATTCAATAAAACTAGTATCTACGTTAATCTTTAAGACATAAGAAAGATATATCTTTTTGAATTATCCAAATCGGACCATTACTTACGAAGATATTAAGTAATAAACATAGGCCGTTTTTGCCGCTAAAAGTCAACGTACGCAGGGCCGCGTGACGTCACTATATCCGAATCGAGCGCAGCCGGCGTACTATTGGGATGGAAAATATTTTTTTCCAGCTAAACTATCAGTTTTAGAAAAAAACTTTTAATAACATTTATTCATCAAAATAAAGTAACCTATCGACCAGTAATTTTTAAAAATAAAAATTGTGAAAAATAAGTATCGCTATGTCCAAAAACCACATTTTCATAGGATTCGATGCAATGCGGAGACGCGGTTGGGGTGAGTGTAACTTAATGATTGTTTGTATTGAAACATAATAATACATAATATGTTGCTAATACCCAGTTTCTGGCCTGGGGGGGGGGAGGGGTAAGTCATACCCAGTTTCTGGCCGAGGGGGAGTCATACCTAGCTTATGCTTATGGACTGGGGGAAGGGGCTAGCCTTACCCAGCTTCTGGCCTGGGGGAGGGGAGGTGTGTCAAGTCATAACCGGTTTCTATGGGCTGGGGGGAGGGGCTAGCCTTACCCAGCTTCTGGCCGAGTGGGAAGTCATGCCCAGCTTATGACCTGGGGAGAGGAGGGGAGCGGGGGAGTCATACCCAGCTTCTAGGCTAAGATTAAATAGATTTCCAGGAGGGAGTAGCTGTCCTTTCCTGCAGCAGCTGGCCCGCCCATGGGAACGGCGAAAAGATAGGTAGGTACGTAGGTTTAACTCAGAAAAACTAAATAACAGGTAGGTATTGCGTGTACAGTCGCAGAATGAAAAGGTTCGTCACCTTAGTGTCGGTTTTCGCTTGCACTATGTACTGTAAGAGTCAAACCTGCCAACATAACCGTGCAAGAAACAATGCTGCTAATATTTAAATAAATATGACGTTTGCTAACGAATGAGGTTTTGCTTGTTTATTTTTCTATCCCATCAGTGCAATATTGTTACAAAATGTAGTTTTTTTTTTCAATAGATAATGGCAGGTTGAACCAACAAGAAGGTTTTAGTTTATCAATCTTAGTAATCTTCTTGACAAGTTAAATCGTCAAACAACTTTGATCTGAATAATTTTGAACTTTATTGACGAACAGTTAAAGATTATTTTCTCTAACTCGAGATTATTCTGTAACATAGTTTCAAAAGGTAATATGTGCTCGTGATTCGTTGAAGGAATCAATTTGAAAACTGACGAACCTTTTCATTCCGTGACTGTACATCGAAATGATCTTCATAGCAATGTCTTGTAGCCTAGGCAGAGTGTATCTGCCTCAGCTATACCTTATTGTTAGAAGTAAATAAATTAATACTTATACATTTTTATATTTTACTTGGAAGAAGATATGACTCTAACAACACTTATGAACACTTTATTTGAATAAATCGCCAAATATACCACCGCGGAGACCCCAATCGCGTCTCTGCGTTCCATTGAATCGTATGAGCGTATGGATTTTTTGCGTTATTTTTCACAATTTCTATTTTTAAAAATTACCTATCGATAGCTTACTTTATTCTGATGAATAAATGTCATTACAAGTTATTCTCTAAAACTGATAGTTTGGCTAGAAAAAAATATTTTCTATCCACGCAGTACGCCGGCAGCGTTCGGATCGGATATAGTGACGTCATCGTCCCCGCGCCGGGCGGTCAGTGAAGTTTTTTAGTAATTTGGCCATAACTTCGTCAATTTTTGTCGTAGAACAAACATTTTTGGACTGTGTATTAAGGATTTCTTAGCCCTATAAATCTGCATTCACAGCTAAAAATCGAAATGATCCTCATTGGTAGCAAGTGTTTTATAGACTTCCTTTTAATAAAACATTAATTTTATTTGTATGTGTTTTACTAACGGTACTTTTGGCGATCACTCACACAAATGCAATTCTCAGCTTAAGTTGATAGGACTGTACACTTTAACGTGACTCACACTGTATACGACAAATGATATAACGGCCAATGAAACCAGATTTAACCATTAATCTAAATTTTGTTTCTAAAAATAAATTGTGAGTTACTTTTAGTAAAGGAGAATAATGAATGACCGTGGAAAATATCTGTAACGTCAATCAAACACAGAGACTAGAAACTGACTGGTTTATTATTGTATAGCGCATACCCACATATACAACCAATATAAATCTAGATAAAACTACCCAACACCTTTCCCCTTTAAATTACCTAAGTGGTACTAATTTATTAAACAATCTTATGTCTGTTATTTATGTTCTTAATACGTGTTACAGTTTTAAACCAAGTAATTATTACAATTGACATTTTACTTTTTATTTTGTGACCGCACGAAAGCCCTTACCGCCCGCGCCGAAGCCCCCGGCGGCGGCGGCGTCGGCGCGCGCGGCGTCGGCGGCGCGCGCGGCGACGGCGGCGCCTCGTCTCCACTCGCGCCGGGCCCCTCTGATGCGTCCTCATAATTTTCCTCTAAGTCACTACTACTTTTCTCCCCTTTTTGAGTTCCAATACTCGCACGCGATAATGACAATCTAGACTTGTTACCAACTGGCAAAATTTGATCTCGGTGCCTTCGCCACTCGACCCCGTTACCCGTATCGACCCGATAGGACACTGGTCCCGTCACTTTAGATACAGTTCCTAAAGACCATTTCTCAGACCGCGCGGAGTAGTCGCGTGCGAGTACCGGCTCGCCGACCTGTACTTGGGGAGCGGGCGTGCCCCCGGCGCCGGCCGCCTGGCGGCGCTGCGCCGCTTGCGCCACCGCCGCGACGTCGGGCCGCAAGGCATCGAGCCGCGTGCGCATGCGGCGTCCCGCCAATAATACTGCCGGTGACACACCCGTAGTAGCGTGATCACAATTTCTATAATATAACAAAAACTTATACAAAGCTTGTAAGACATTCTCACCAGAATGTATAGCTCTTTTGAGGGCCTTTTTTACAGTTTTGACTGCATTTTCTGCCGCTCCATTGCCCTGGGGCCTGTATGGAGCGGTAGTCACATGTTTTATACAATTTTTGATGCAGTATTCTTTAAACTCTTGTGAGAAAAATGGGGGGCCATTATCGGTTACGAGTTGTGAAGGTAAGCCGAATCTACTGAACACCGACATAAATGCTGTGATAGTCGCTTGTGAATCTGTCCGCGTCATAGGAAGCGCCTCAATCCACTTTGAGTGGGCGTCTACTATTATTAAGTACTTTTTGCCCAGCAACTCAGCAAAGTCGGCATGCAAGCGCTGCCAAGGGACCAGCGGGAACTCCCACGGATGGAGCTGCGCCCGCGGCGGGGCGTCGCGCACCGCCCGGCACGCCTCACATGATCGGCATAGATTTTCCAAATCACGATCTAAACTCGGCCAATAAACATAATTGCGTGACAAGTTTTTCATTTTATTAACACCCAAATGGCCTTGATGTATCTCTTTCAAAATTTGGACTTGTAAGCTCGGAGGTATAATAATACGATATTTATAAATTAAACACCCAAAATCTAGTAATATCTCATTTTTCCTAGCAAAATAAGGTTTTTCTTCTTCACAATTCGGTTCCGACGGCCACCCAAATTTGACATATCCTACGATCCTACTTAAAGTCACATCTTTATTAATTTCTTTCTTAACATCGTGAAAATTTACTGGTAAACTTTCTTGAACTAAGTTAATGTAACTAATTGATTTGACGTCACCTCCTTCGCGTGCTAACGGCAGGCGCGACAGGGCGTCCGCGGGCCCGTTATCTTTGGATTTAACAAATTGTATGGTAAAATCATATGCAGCTAAACGTGCCGCCCATCGCTGCAAACGGCTGGCCGCGGTCTGTGGAATGCCTACTTTAGTATCAAAAATGTAACTTAGCGGCTTATGATCCGTACGCAATTCGAATTTTCTCCCAAAAAGATATTGATGGTGCCTAGTTATGCCATAAAATATCGCTAACGCCTCTTTGTCAATCTGGCTGTAGTTTCGCTCCGCTTCGTTGAGCGAGCGCGACACACAGCTGACCGGACGCTCGCCGTCTGGGAAGCGATGCGCGAGCACGGCGCCCAGCCCGTAGGCGCTGCTGTCTACCGAGAGTACCAGCGGCCTGCCCTCCTCGTAATGAGCTAGAACCTTATCTCCCAGCAAGGCCTGCTTTGCCTCTATAAAAGCCTTATTGCACTCCGGGCTCCAATTCCAATTGACTCCTTTTTTTAAAAGTTCGTGTAGTGGGTGTAAAATAATACTCAATTTCGGAATAAATTTACCGTAATAATTTAAAAGGCCCAGGAAACTTCTTAATTGAGTGGTATCACCAGGTACAGGTGCGTTACTAATGGCCTCCACCTTTTTTTTATCGGGGTGTAATCCATTTTCGTCAATTATAAACCCTAAATATTTGACACTTTTTTGTAAAAAACTGCACTTGCTTAATTTAACAGTTAAACCCATTTCTTTTAATCTCACTAATATTTGCCTTAAATTGTTTAAGTGTGAAACCCTATCATTACCGGTACAGCATATATCATCAAGGAAAACTACCGTCGACGGTATGCCCCTTAACGTTTCTTCCATTAATTTTTGGAATTTTTCTGGAATACACGATAAACCGAACGGGGTACGACGATAAACAAATGTGCCCACATGCGTTGTGATGGCCGTACACGGTTGTGAGTCCTCTGTTAAGATTGTTTGCTGGTATGCATGTGTCAAATCTATTTTAGTAAACTCCTTGCCCCCGCTCAAAACAGCAAATAATTCTTCAATACGAGGAAGAGGATAGTACTCACGTTTTAGCTTTTGGTTGACGGTGACCTTAAAATCTCCACAGATACGAATATCCCCATTCTCCTTAATAACTGGTACTATAGGCGTCCCGTAGTCTGAGTGATCCACTCGGTAGATGGTTCCCTCGGCCTCGAGTCGCTCGAGCTCGCGCTCAACGCGCGCGCGCAGCGCGATGGGCACCGGTCGCGCTCGCACGTAAACCGGTTCTTTATCAGTCAATTGCAATTGGAGTAACTTCTTACATTTCCCTAATTTGTCAGTAAACACTTCTGGAAATTCTGCTGCGAGCTTACTCACACATGGATCTTCAATGATTTCATTGAAATTTAACTGTTTAATATTTAAAGCTTTGATCCAATCCCTGCCTAAGAGCGGACGCCCTCCGTTTTTTATTACATAACAATGTAAATTACTAGCGACTACTTCGCCCAGCTTAACATTTACCGTAATAAATCCTAATGACTGAATTGGAGTGCCCGAATAGCATCGTAACATTAAGTTATCTGACACAATATTTTTATGTGAAAACATTTTGTTGTAAAATTGTTCGCTAATTGCTGAAATGCGGCTTCCAGTATCTATTTCACACTCAATCGAAAGATTGTCCACTTCCACTTTAATAAAAAACGGTTTGTTACCTTTGCATACCAGATCGATGTTGAATAAGTCCTCATCTTCAGAGAAGTCCTCACTTACGTAATTTTGTCGACCTGATTGCACACTACCGCGTACGCGTTGACACATCACTTTTAAATGACCACGTTGATTACACTCGTCACAATTATAATTGGCATATCGGCACCGATCCGCCCGGTGCGCCTTGCCGCACCGCCAGCAGCTCTGCGGCGCGGAAGCAGCGCTCGGCCCGGCCCCGGCTGCGCCCGCCGCGGCCCGCCGCTGCCCCGGGCCCCTGCGCCCGGCCGCCGCCTGCGCCCGCCTCGCGCTCGTGCTGTGTAGGCCCTCGCCCCCAGCTTCGCCGCCCGCACCCGAGGTCGTGGCTGCAGATGTCGCAGCGCTCACCTCCGCATGCCTCTCTGCGGCCTCCAGCGCCAGAGCCAGTTCCACCGCCTCTTTGTATTTGATATCTTTCTCGGCAAAAATTCTCGATCTCATCGCCACGTTTGACAGTCCTGACACAAATTGATCGCGTAGGTTCTCTTCGAGCGACGTCCTAAAGTTACATGTCGTAGCTAAATGTTTCAAATCTTGTAGGTAATCCGACATCGATTCGCCCGGTCGCTGTCGCCGTAAACGAAATACGTGGCGTTCTGCAATCTCGGACCGCTGTGGTTCCAAATGATTCGATAGTAATTTCACCAACTCGTCGAATGTTTTTGTTTCAGGGTCATTGGGAGCACACAAGTCACACATAAGCGAATAAGTTGTTTCACCCACAACCGTAATTAATAACGGTACACGTAACTCGTCTTTGATTTCGTTGAGTAAAATATATTGTTTCACGCGACGAATATACGATGGCCATTGCTTAGAGTGTACATCAAAAGGTTCCAATGTACCAATAGGCATTTTAACACTAAAAATCACGCGCGTTGGATTCGATTATTTGCTTAAAAGCAGCCCGTCGCCAGTGTAACGTCAATCAAACACAGAGACTAGAAACTGACTGGTTTATTATTGTATAGCGCATACCCACATATACAACCAATATAAATCTAGATAAAACTACCCAACAATATCCAATGAAATTTATTTATTTATTTAAGGATAATACACAGCATAATATCGATTAAGGTATGTTTATGTTTTAGTAAGAATATAATATATCCATCATTTTAATTTTCCTTTCCAATTTCCGGTCCAATTACAAATTACAGATAAAATTTGGCTATAAATACGGTGCTATATAAACGTTGTTTTATTCGCGCGTATCTGAGTAAAGAGACATCGTTAGAACAGGAACGTGTGCTGTCAGTGTAGTGACAATTTTGCAGCCATGAAGATTGACCCAGCGATCATGATTTTCGTATTCCTGATAGGATCAGCAACATCGCGACGCATGCATCCGCTATCCGATGAACTGATCGATTACATCAACTCCGAACAAACTTTGTGGAGAGCAGGCCGAAACTTCCCCAGGAATACACCACTAAGTTACCTCAAGAGGCTTTCCGGGACTATAAAAGAAGACACAAGGTATGGCAACAGTTTTGCTGGGACACCTCCACGATACAAACATATCGATAAATGTAACTTGCCAATTATTTTCGACGCTCGAGTTGAATGGGAAAATTGCCCATCTTTATGGGATATTAGAGATCAAGGAGCTTGTGGGAGCTGTTGGGCCGTGTCCGCTGCGTCTGCCATGAGCGATCGACTCTGCATCGGGTCAAAAGGAAGAAAGAAAGTTTATTTGTCGGAAATTGACGTTATAAGTTGTTGTATGTATTGTGGTAGCTCATGTCAGGGGGGTGTATTAAGCAAAGCATGGCAGTTCGCTCAAAATAAAGGAATCGTCTCAGGTGGCAAATACGATTCAGGAAAAGGATGTAGACCTTACACAATCCCGCCGTGTGTTCATATTATGACCAATTTTTATAGTCCCCCAATTTGTGGTCATGATGATGACCATTTTAATACAATATGTACAGAAACATGTCAAAGAAATCATAAAATATCATACAGGAAAGACAAGGTGAAATTACGTTATTTTTATAAAATGACCAATGAAACGCAAATAATGACAGACATTTACATGAAAGGGCCTGTTACGACGTCATTTTATCTTTGTGAAGATTTCTTTAATTACAAATACGGAGTATACAAGTATACAGGCGGTAAAGTGTTAGGACTTCATTCCATTAAGCTGCTAGGTTGGGGCGAGGAACGCGGAGTCGCTTACTGGCTGGCAGCAAACTCTTGGAATGAGTATTGGGGCGATAAGGGATTTTTCAAAATCATACGCGGCATCAATCACCTTGGTATAGAAAGCATGGCGTATGCTGGTGTATTTTCTTCATATTAATATCGACATTAGTCCTACGGTGTCGGTGTTGCCTAAAACTAAGTACATAACTTGTAGGCATACACAACTGGTGATTATTGTTTTAAGCAACTGAAAAAGTGGTTATCAGTTAATTAATTCATTTTATATTATCAGCATTATACAAGTAGAATAAAGAATTTGAAAACGAAATCGTCTTTCTTTTCATTATCCTTTCTTAATTTATTAAGCACTAGCTTTTGCCCACGGCTTCGCCCGCGTGAAATTCAGTTTGTCACAGATCGTTTTAAAATAAAAAACTCATTAAAAAAACTCATTAAAACTCATTTATTTCTGTAAATAGGCTTAAAAAAAGCACTTTTACACGTCCCAGTATTAACCCTACCACTGCTTCAGGACAATAAATGGGCCAGTGCTGAGAAGAAGCAGCGCAAGAAACTCAGTCACTATTGTCAGCCTCTTTTTCAAAGGTTTACATGCTTTAAAATGTACAAAGTTATAAATATTTATGCGAGCTAGGCAGTAACGTATCCCAAACATTTTTATCTTTTAAATAATCATCGACTTTATAGTAGCCCTTTTTCATTTTTAAGGTACTTTTAATATGTGCTTTGAATTTATGAATGGGTAGTTCTATAACAGTTTGTGGTAATTTATTAAAGAATTTAATACATTTTCCCATAAATGAATTACCAATCTTATGCAATCTGAAATTTGTAACGGCAAGTTTATTTTTGTTTCTTGTATTAAAGTCATGCAAATCGCTCTTTTTCGTGAATTGCTCTATATTTTTGCGGACATATAAAAGGTTTTCATAAATGAACTGTGAAGCTACTGTCAGTATGTTTATTTCCTTAAAAAAATCTTTCAAGGAAAATCGGGGTCCAAGGTTATAAATGGCCCGCACTGCTCTCTTCTGCAGAACAAACACAGTTTCAATGTCCGCGGCTGAGCCCCACAACAATATGCCGTATGACATTATACTATGAAAATAGCTAAAATATACTAGCCTTGCCGTTTCAATGTCAGTTAATTGCCTTATCTTTCTCACTGCAAAAGCAGCCGAACTGAGCCTTTTTGACAAAGTTTCAATATGAGGACCCCATTGAAGTTTAGCATCTAAAGTGATTCCCAGGAATGTTGTGGAATTTATGCTATTTAATGGTTCATTCTTCACCACTAATTGCGTGGAAACCTGCCTCACATTGGGTAAGGTAAATTTAATGCACTTAGTTTTGTTTGCATTTAACAATAAGTTGTTAACAGTGAACCAATGTAGAACCTGTGAGAGTGTGTTATTAATATCGTCAAAATTTACTTTACCTCTATCAACTATTATTTTGATGTTTATACAATAGTATTGTAAAATTTCATCAAAATCCATTGATTAGTTTTGGTGTGAATGAGTAACAAACAAACATCGATATTTATCTGTACTTTTCGCAATTTATAACATTTTGTAGGATTAGCTGAAAACCGAAAGAATCTTTCTTTGTAATTTTTTTGCAGTAGATCCATTCCAGGGTACATAATTTCATTACGTACCTACTAAGTAGAGAAGAGCTCTCAAACCTAATGCCTGATTTTGGAGATATTTCTTCATGATATTCGACAAATAATAATCTAAGTTTATACAAACCCATCGATGTTCAGGGTATCTGGTAATTTAAAATTGTTTTGAGATCAAGATCTTCGTAATATTTATTAACATTTATTTACTTTAGATATTCGCAAAGTGACAACAAATTCCAATAGACTTCGTCAAATTCAGATTTAAACAAGTTAAACAAAAACTGAGAAACTCGTTTCAAATCGAAACTTCCCTTCGAGTGTTTTGATCGAATCAAAGGCTCGAATTTGAATCGTCTCAAAGATGCTACTTATCTACTTGTTAAATACAAAATTTAATTCAGTAGCTAATTTTCTTCTGTAATTATATTTCATGAAAATAAATCAAGTTGGAATTTAAAGTAATTTATTTTAAGTAGAATTGCGAATTGAAACAAAATCTAGATATTCGAGCAGATGAAACACGGTAGGACTCAGCAAAAACTAGTTATTTATTTATCATTTTATTGTTACCCGCGACTACGTACGCGTGAAACATTGGACTTTTATACAATTTTCCAACCCCCATTTTACCCTCTTAGAAGTGGAGTTCCGTAAAATTCGTTCTTAACGGATGTCTACACCCTTTAAGGAACCTACCTGCCAAATTTCAAGTTTCTGAGGTTTCGTAATTAATCAATGAATGGTATTTCGCTTTTATTTTATAAAAGATGTTAATTAATACGAGTATGTTATGTAAAAATTCACCCGAAAACTCTATTAAGAACTTAAGAAAATTGTAATGTACTTAGTCAAATTTCACATTTCCTTCAGAGTACGGATAATGTGTACTACACACCAACTTACGGTCCACCTTTTCGCAGTTTTAGAGTTGTTCCTAATGTCTTTCATACGTGACTACTCGTACATCTTCTACGGCAAAATACACCATTATACTTATCTTAGTAACTGTAATGGAAACTTTCATTAATGCTTAAACTTCATTCTTGAATCTTCAACTTGAGACCACTTTTCTTCATTAAGCAAATGTACAGTTAGCTCCAGAAATATCTTACATTTTTAGAATTATAATAACTTTCTATCGCAAAATTTCAGTTAAATATTGATTTATAAATCTTATCAGTTTTACTTAGATTGTTTTATGAACATGGGATAAAATTATGTAGTAAGGTTTACGTAAAACGTAGAGATGTAAACGTAGTAAAGCGATTTTGTTCATTAAATCCATTTTTAAATTAACTTGATTTTAACTTGATGATTTAATTAAACTTACATACGAATTTATTAATGGTAAATATTTATAAAAACACGTCCTTTATATTTAGCCCTTTATTAGTGATGCAGATTGTACTGGCCGCATCTTTACGAGTAGGAAGGCACCATTAAGTGCCCCAAAGGACTTCTTATTACAATAATAATAAGAGTCTTATTACGGTAAACTATCACAAATTACTATTGAAGTTTGTTTTATTGCTGTTCTTCGGACAATATACAGGGTGACTGACTATGAAATCATTGGCATCCTTTTAAAATAAGACTCTACTCATGATACATACATAGTAGGCATTCCCCGAATATGAGACAAATCCAAGGAGTTAAAATTTCAATATTTAAAATCTTGTACAGACGAAGGCACATCAATCTTAACACTGTGGCGTCTTATTTCGATGTATTTAGTGTTATTTTGCAACAAAATGTATAGGCTGATGTGCTGTTGCCTGTACAATAGTTTTAAACTCTTTATAACACACAGAGTACACTAATATAAATACAGAGTAAAAATAATGACAAAAAAACTCATTGGATTTGTCTCATATTTGGGGAATGCACTATGTATCATAAGAAGAGTCTTATACTAAAAGGATGCCAAGGATTTCCAAGTCACCCTGTAGAATTCCCAGGCGGTCGGCTGTCATCATTTAATTACTAATAATCACACTTTATGGTGAGTCCTTTGTCTATTTCAATTTGTCAAAACAAATTTATCTCATAACGCCTCTATGGTCTAGTGGTGACAAAGTTAGATTCTCTAGAATGTAGGTTCTAGGTTCGCTTCTCACGATTCACTTATGTAGAATGTTGTACGTGTACAATGGTGTGCACTTTAGCCATCAGTCAGTTTTTTTGTTGTTATATTACTTTTAGATTTTTATAAATAAGAACTTGAATACACTGATTCATTTATTTATTATTTTTTTGCTTTTGGTGTAGTAATATGAATCTAACTCATCAATCAAATCCAGAATTTGTAACGTCCATGTATTCGAAAGGGTTATAAAAGTTTAACGAAAACAAAAGCGATACGATACATTAAAACCCCGCGTTTTGATCCATGACTTTCCAAAATTAAACCATACAACCATTAACTTGGGATAAGTCACGGTCAACCTTAGCTAGTCAGGAATAATCATAGTAATTACTTTTAGAGTAACGGCCATCGCTCACTCTCCATTAGAGTCATATAAACAAATCATCCGTGACGTAGGAACGTTAATATCTACTCATACAATGCATATTACAATAACAATCGAGACAGGAAGCCTGTAAACCGATTATGCTGATCGCTCGTCAGTCAAATGACATGGACACAATCGATTGCAACCGATTATGAATAAGATATTGCTCTGATTTTATCTAACGGTACGCAAGATGTCATGTGAATCGAATAATAATCCGACAAAAAGTTCAAGACACTGACTGGGAGCAAAACAAATCGATACAGGGTGAAATTTATATCATTGGCATCATTTTAATATAAAAATTTACTCATGATACATAACATTACCCAAATATGATATGATATAAATCCTATGAGTTTTTCTCCTTATTTTTATTATTTATCAGGATTAGTGTACTCTTATAAACTATTGTAACATTAAGGTTTTAAGTATTGCAATTTGAAGTCATTGGATTAGTCTCTTATTTGAGGAATGTACAGTCACGGAATGAAAAGGTTCGTCAGTTTTCAAATTGATTCCTTCAACGAATCGCGAGCACATATTATTACCTTTTGAAACTATGTTACAGAATAATCTTGAGTTAGAGAAAATAATCTTTAACTGTTCGTCAGTAAAGTTCAAAATTATTCAGATCAAAGTTGTTTGACGATTTATCTTGTCAAGTAGATTATTATGATTGATAAACTAAAACCTTCTTGTTGGTTCAAACTGCCATTATTATTTCTTTTAAATAAAAAAAACTATTGTCAATTGGTCAATGTCATCATTGCATTGCACTGATGGGATAGAAAAATAAACAAGCAAAACCTTATTCGTTAGCAAACGTCATATTTATTTAAATGTTAGCAGCACTGTTTCTTGCACTGTTATGTTGGCAGGTTTGACTCTCACAGTACCTAGTGCAAGCGAAAACCGACACTAAGGTGACGAACCTTTTCATTCCGCGACTGTACTATGTATCATGAGTAGTGTCTTATTTTAAAAGGATGCCAACGATTTCACCCTGTATAAAAATCTTATCAAAGATCTTATGAAGTAGTTAATAAGGATGTTGATTATTTCAAATTATTTGCAGACGCTGACGGTTCAAGAATAAGTGGTCAGTAAGAATCCAAGCAGGAGTAATCATTCTGATAATTTGGCATACAAAACAAGTTTCCAATTGTCCGTAATTACGTAAATTGGACAAAGATGGAAGACTTGCCAAAACAAACCCTGATGATTCTGTTTGGAGGCGGGTACGACTGCAATTCTTTTAATTCCAATACTTTTTGAAATGTAAAGTGGTAACTACATATCAAATTATAGGGCTCATCTTAATTATTATAGGTACAAACCTACTTTGAATGTTACCTACTAGAATCTGTTTCCTTAAAACTTGTATCATCATCATCAATAAGACACTTCAATGCACAGTTAGAAAGTACACTTTACCTGTAAGTTAAGGATTTCAAAAACATATTTAGTAGAGACGGTGATACTAAAATTAATTGATTAAGCAGGAAATGAGATTTAAATATTATTTCATAATAAAGATACTTTTTTAATCAATTGACACTTACATGATAATATTATTATCATCATCTAGTCAATATTAGTCAAGATGTGCCACGTTACGTTTGTAATTAAATGGTAGGTAAAGAGAAATACTACTATGTAGTATGTCTTTTGTTTTCTGTCTGCTTGTGTAAACGAGTTAAACAGACAATGTTTTAACAGTTGAACGACATAAAGACGCACAATTGACCGTGGCAAAGGTCGCAGTCAGTTCCGAGACAATTTCCAATTCTAAAAGAGGATCAAATAAAAGCTGGATAAATTGCGGTCCTCGCCGGCCGATTGGCGGCGCTGATAAAGGCAAAGCGACTGGAACAATAACCGATGCACTTCCTCTGACAATGCTCGCCAGTCGCTAGTGATGGACTGGTGCCGGCGGCGGGACACTGGGGCAAAATTTGGATGAATTAAACGGGACACGAAATTTTTAAAGTCTTATTGAACTTTGTGTGGAATTCGATTTAATCAGTTTTGTGTATCTGAGTTCTTTTATATTATTTTAAATATGAATACGTGTGCTAACTTGCCTCTTAATAGAAAAAAAAATTACTGAGGAAGGTAAAATAACAATTTGACGGGCAGTCAGCTTATAAATTCCGCGAAGTTACTTAATTATTAACCGTCTTTAAAAGAAGGAGCATATTTTTGTTTCATATTCTTTACCTATGTTCGTTCATCAAAGATTATTTAATACAGTGTAGAAAAACTAATAAAGTTTTCAAATTAAGAATTTTTAAAATGGTTCCGCGAAAAAGTAGAGTGATAGTGATTTAATAAAGTTAGAAAAAAAAATCACAAAATCGGCAATAATATTTAAAGGCCCCATCATTGTAAGGCTGTGCAATAAAATGTTATAAGATGCAAAAATAAACTGTCATAATAAAATGCAAATCAAGGAAGTGTCCCAAAACTAGGAACATCCTTTCGAGCCTGTCCCATCCCTAGTTGCAAGAAACGGCCGCCAAGCACCGCGGCACAGTAATTTATACAACGGCCCGAGATCGCAACGATACGGCTCTAAACCGATCAATAATCGTAGAAAGTGATAAGGGGCCAATGGGAAACTATCAAATTGAAACGTCAGCGGTATGCAATCAAACGTGGTGCGATTTATTACTGCTTCCGTCAAGGCACCGTGTCAATTTTGTGTTTGTTTATAAATAAATAAGACAAGTAATTGTTACGATTTAACTTACTGAGCTTCTTTGAGGCAGATCTTAATCCCGTGGTTGGAGAGCAGACTTGGAAATATTGAGTTCGATCCCAGATGGAGTACACATTTATTCACACTCTAAAGATTTTCCTAAATAAAATTGCAAACTTGAACCAACAAATTTCTTTAGTAAAAATGAACATCCACTCTTAGTTTGTAATATCCACAACATTGACACCTTTTGAGCATCAAACCTGAGAACGTTGTTTTCTTCTTGCTAAACTGGACCCAACAACAGGATTCGACGACCGCCTAATAACTTATACACTTTATCAAGTATCGGAAAGGACTGTCTCAACTGACAGTGTTAATTCCTTTCGCGATGCATTAAACTATGAATGATCATTCACCAGTCATATTTAATAGTGTCGTAAATTAGTATAGATAGGAAGTCACTGGTTTCGCCGGTAATTACACGGTTCCACCACGTCGGTGGTCAACAGGTGTAGAGGAAATTAAAGTAAACGTCCATCATGATTGAGCAAATAATCAACTCTTGTAGAATCGATGACTTCATTAACGTTGCGAGTATAGCCTGTGGGTAATCGCAGGATCATCTTATAGCTGATAACATTTTAATTAAGATTGCTTTAGCACTGGCTTTATTAAGATCCAGTTCAGCTATAAGGATCATACCGGTGGGTCCTGAGATGCAGTTTGATCTAGAAAATTCAGGTTTTTCAATATTTGCATTACTGATGGGAACAAGCTTTACTGATGAAGCAGTTTTGTAAAAGAGCTGTTAATAGAAAACATTACCCTTTTTTCACTTAGCAAATCATTTTTGCCACTTCCGATTGATAAAAAGTTGACATCTGATTTGGTATCAAACGTCAACTAGGTACATCCTTTCCAAATAGTTAGAGACACAAACGCCAGACGCTAATCGACATAATCGGATGTATTTATGTCACTGATGATGACAAGATTTCTTTCATGAATGGCAAAAAAACTGGAGCTTCCGTGCCTTTTTTAATTGACAGAAATAGGCATGATAATAAAGTGACAAAACAAGATTGAATAACTGACTCTATCATCGACGGCTGTAGATTTTAAAACACACTTCGGCGTTTTCAAAAAACTTGATAAGGAGACTCTTTTGAGCTATGACATAGTCATAATAAATTAGTTTTCCAAACTTGGATTAGCATGGACATTCCATTTTGCTCTTCAAAATTAGACATGTGGCTTAAGATTGTTAGCATTATGACTGGCATTAAACTCCAGCAAGTGAGGCACGGGACCAAGCACGCACAGTTTGTCTATGGCACCAAACACAAATATTATACTCGAACAAGCAACGACGGAATAGCAAATCACAGAGTATTTGTCTAAGGCGTATTTCGACGGTATTTGTAAACGTTCAATACAGTTAGTTCTCGATGGTCGACACGCATTTATTTGAGGTTTGAACATTTTAATGTTACAGAGTGAATATAGTTGCCGCTCGATGAGTAACTTTGAATCTTAGAGTTTGAATTAGAGAGTAGGGTCACCCTCATTATGTATAGGTTTCTACCCAGTCTACTAATAAACGGACTCTACGAGTTATTGAACGTAAGATACACCAAATTTCAACTTAATTATAATAAGTTCAAATGCGAGAATATTAAAACTAGTCGCTTTTGTCTTTTGATAACACTTGGGCTGAGTTGCACCACCTATCTTTGACCGTACTTTTGAGGATAACCGGTGTTTTTGTATGGAGTTTGAAATATTTTTGTCGTTTGGTAAAGTTAAACTAAGATGGTCCAAACCAGCCTTCGTATTTCAAAATAGTTTTATTGTAAGTATCTTGAAAAGGACTGCCTAGTTAGTCGACATAACTGGAAGTTTCCCCTATCCAAATGTTTGACTGGTTATCAAGTTTTTCCTTTAGTAGTTTCCACGCTTTTTATTAATAAATCCATTCATTTCCGTTAATAAGACATGATTTGAAATCAACACCCGTATAAATATTTGCGGCTATAGTGATCCGTACTTAACGTACAATAAACGTTTATATTTGTCATCAAAGCAATAACGCGCATGACTACGAAAAAATTAAAGATTTTCTGTTGACTAAACCAAACAGGTTAAAAAAGCGGTCAACATTAGATAGCGGACTACTCAAGAGGGCTATGAGAATGTCAATAATGTAATTAACACTATACTCACTTAATTAGGCATGAAATAAAAATCATCGACTAACAATTAGATGAACTCATTAATTGCAAATACAAATAACAAGCCTAAATTCTACGAGTATTTTTACACCTTTTTTTGCGTCGGGAGTTAAACACAAGCTCCATTCACATGGCCTAAGAATGTTGTGAATTTAACGTTGCAAGGTTTCATCATTGTAACTTAACAATAAAGTACTCGTACACTACATTAACCAATGCGTTTTTGCCACCATAAGGCTTCGATCGCTGGACACTTGACAAAAAGCCGTCCGATTCTTACGAACTTTAGTAGAGCCGCTTGGCAACTAAAAAGTTTATTTTATTCATGTAAGAAACATCCAGTTTATGTTAAAATTCGTAGTGTAATGGAAACAATGCATTATGCATCGGGCTCGGTTGACACAATGACATATGGAGTAACTTTGGTTTGACGTTAGGTTAGGACAGGATGGGCTCGAATGCAGCGACATCAAATATTTTATTTTAATGTAAACCCCGCCGGGCATTTGTTTTTGTTAACGAATTTCACTTTCAATGAACACCTGAACTTTAGAAACATGCTGTTTAGGTAGTATAATACTGGACATCTTAAAGCTACAATGAAAGTATAATTTCTATTATAAACAATCAAAACAATATTACTCCGTGGTCTAGGTTCAATTGCGAAATGGACAACATTTACAATCAGTATAAAATTCACTAGTAGTTCCAGTTTTTCAGAATATTCCACACTTGAATCAAAGTAATAATGACTTCATCCTTTGGAAGACATCGTGGTCCGATCTGATCAAGTCAAGTCAGACATATGTAGTAGACTAAAATGGTTGTGTGACAACATGGTTATGACTCTAGTTATTACAACTCCGTGGAAAGTAAGCTGAATATTAGCAAAACAACTGGTTCAGTGTACCTATATTTTTTAAACTTATTTTTGTTTTAATAACATCCAATGTCCATACGCAAACATCTCCCGCTAATCAGCATTCTTTACAAACAATTACCGATTTCTTGTTCAATTTATTACGATAAAAGCCAATGCCAATGTTCGGTTTTAAGTGGGGCTGCGCTTGCGCATAATTGGAACTCCTTTTTGCACACGATCCGAATACAAAATGTCCGAGACGATATTCCGTTTTTTATAGATCAGCGAACACTTCTTACTATTTCGGAATATGCTCAACTTTTGTATGGGCTCCTTCACTACATTACTGGACGCAACGACATTTGGGACTCATGCAGAATTAGTAATGGAATCTGCCGCTTGTATCGACATAATTGTATCGATAAACAATACGATGCAGGGAATATTTCTTATAAATAATTCCTTTTTTGTTATGCGGTAAAAATCCTTGCTCTGCGGTGATCAAAGGCTTCGAGCTGACGCATGGTATTACATATTCAATTAAATTCTTTTAACTTTTTATTTTAAGTTCGTTTTTTGAATATCATTACGGAAGTTAGCGGCAGAGCTTTCGTACATGTGTTGTGGTAAAACACTTTATGTACTAACTGAATTACTGTTCAGTTTACTTACTTCACCTGTTAGTTTACGTAGTAACTGTTCACAATACAAAAAAGGTAATATTTTAGTCTTTATCCCAAATAATAGTGCCAGTTAGCTCGGCATGTCATATCAATGATACATTACATCCCACTGATACCCATCAGCTTTGGCATTAAGCCCATCGATGTCAGATATCGGCTACATAGAACAGAAACAATATGTGGGACCGCTAGGGGCGTGACCTGCGCGTGGGCACAGCGTCGGTGGACAATGTTCGGCGATCACCGATACGGGCCCAAATATTGAACCGAGATGCTATCGTAATTATAATGTTCTTTTATTGGTATTTACTCAAGCACTGTCAGCAAAGCAAGTTCACTTTCAAAAATAATAAACCCTATTTCAAACGGCATAAGAAACAAAATAAGCTTTGTTTCGGTATAGCCGTATCACTATCAAGAATGTGATCTAAGCTTTCAAATAATGCGATGATGGGAATTTGTGTGATGTTTTTTACTAAACGTTACTTTAATAGCGGCTTGTATTGCATATGAGGCCTGATAAGAATCAGATTAAACTTTTGCGAGCGTGTCCTGAATTATCATAAACTCTGTAAGTACAGAAAACAAAATAGATTAGCTGTGCTTCCTGATTCTGCCTACATCGCTCCAAGACCTCTAAGGTTAAATAGTGTTCCATTTCTCCAAACCGTTTTTACCTACGCAAATCATGTCTTACTTCCGCGGTACTCCTGCCCACGTATTCAATCCGCACGTGAACTCCATGTCACGATGTCGCCACTAATTAAGGCGCACACGACACGGGAGCGCGTCATGAACCGACACGGGATCATGACATCATGACTGCTGCAGCAAATGAGAGCTATTAGTACACGCCACGCGGAACCAAGGAAGGGTTTGCCATCGTCTTGGGACGCAGCGAGAGACGCGCTTTAGCGGGAGCGTAGAGCGGGTACAGTAAACAAACTTGGCTAACTCGACTATATCAAGGCGCACACGACACGGGATCGCGTCATGAGCCGACACGGGATCATGACATCATGACTGCTGCAGCAAATGAGAGCTATTAGTACACGCCACGCGGAACCAAGGAAGGGTTTGCCATCGTCTTGGGAAGCAGCGAGGGACGCGCTGTAGCGGAAGCGAAGAGCGGGTACAGTAAACCAACTTGGCTAGGCGCACTCGACACGGGAGCGCGTCATGAGCCGACACGAGATCATGACATCATGACTGCTGCAGCAAATGAGAGCTATTAGTACACGCCACTCGGAACCAAGGAAGGGTTTGCCATCGTCTTGGGAAGCAGCGAGGGACGCGCTGTAGCGGGAGCGGAGAGCGGGCACAGTAAACAATCTTGGCTATATTAAGCATAGGCGCACACGACACGAGATTGCGTCATGAGCTGAAACGAAATCATGACATTATTATTGATACAGTAAATGAGAGCTATTAGAACCAGTAGGTGAAATACCAGATACAAACAAGATGTGATACCAGGCTCCTGATAAAAAACCATTAAAAGCTTCGGTGATCGAATGAGTGAAAGCAAAATAGTTTTATGGAAATTCATACTCTTCTTGACGAAACGCTCAGTAGTTACCTGGATATTGTTATTTTATAAAGTATAAATACCTAATGATAGAGGAAATAAGAATCCGTTACCTCTTATGTTCCACTGACGTTGCTAGCCGTAACATGGGAGATCTCGCAATTTGTTACATAGTCTCACCAGGTAACTGTTGTGAAAACACAATTATATTTACACCATAATCGGGGTATAGTCGTCTGTTTTAACGTAATTAAATACATTATTTTGATTATCTTGGTAACAACTAATTAAAGCTTGTAAAGCAGGAAATGAAATACAAATAAAATATTTGCGACATGAAAATATCCCTCTTCTATAATAATATCTTAACCTAAATATTGGTGTTGTGTAGCCTTATTCCCATTGCGTTTGAAATTTAATATTATTCGGCATGTGACGATGCACAGCATCTGGTGAGAGATGCGTCTACTTCCGGTGTAGTTTTTTACCATTTTATACCTTAAATGACGTCATTTCCGCAATTATTTAATAGGAATTGATTTGACTTACTTCCGTTTGCCGCCATTTTAGTCACCTGGGGGCGAGCTTGCTCGGAGTTCTTCATAGCGTCTTTAACTTCCAAACTAGCAACATCGTAAGCAGAAACTCTGCTCAGATTTTTACTGAAATAATTTATTTCTCAACGTTCTTATACTAAGTTTAAAATTAAAAAGTTCAATTGACCGCGCGTGTGTGACCGCGAACGACATGTGCGTGATGGTGGTTGGCGCCAAAGGGGACGAGTGTCTTCCGGACGACGAGCAGGTGAACCCAGAGCGTCGGATACCGGAGAAACTCGGACCCCGGCGAGATTCAAAACGGATGAAACGAGATATGTGGGATTCTGATAGTTTTAACACTCTTTTCGATCAAATGAGCATTCTCGCGAATCTTTATATTGTATAAATAGATTGAATAACGTACCCACAACCATCTTATACAATTCTAACGGCGGCCCCGTCAGCCCCAATCGCAAACATTACCAATCAAAATACGTTGTTAGCATCACCACAATCGAACGATAACTCTTTCTGGTACGAGTTTGTTAATAAATACCCCTTTAAAAAGGCTCATTGTGCTCATAAAATAAAGCACCTACAAATGCTTCACCACATCAACAAAGCACTTTAAACTACAACTATTAGTAGACTGGGCGGCCACCCCCAACACTGAGCCAGCTTACAGCTTGAATTATTAAATTCTAATGTTTTTTTGCAAATCAAGAAGCTTAATAAGTATGACAAAATGTGCTAAGTGCATCGAACATGTATACTTCTATTTTGCAACAACATATAAATTGTAATGTGACATGCAATAAACGTTTTTGAATTTGAATTTGAACATATCACGAGCGTATCCTGGCTAAAATGCCTAATAAGCATTGTGCGAGGAGCACCCTCCCAGTGCTGGATTTTTGTTCGGCAAAATCACCCTGTGCTCGTACTGGTGATATCTAAAAAATAATCCGACCTTGGTTCTCTAGCCGGTCACTTCAAGCAAAATCAAAACATAATAATATCTTTATTTGCTTAGACTGATTAAATTAGTTCTTACAAATCGTCAAATACTAATAAGTAAGTAACCTTTACCTACACATCTTATTATCTTTAAAGCAAATACATAAGCCTCAAAATAACTCCCTTCGATTTAGAACAAAAAGCCAAGGATTCCAAATCAGTCCCTTCAGGTCCCCTTGACGACCAATAAGTCAAATGACCATCCACTCAGCAAATTCTATGGAAGCTGCCTTTGAGCGTACCTATCTTGGGCATTGGCAGGCGTCATCATTCTGCGGAGGTCAACCTGTTACCTGACAATGGTTCCAGGGATGCGTCTGCCATTCACCTCCAAGCCGGTGCTTGCCCCTGCACCTGCAACGCCGTGCTTTATTCAGCGTCTTAACACTCTTGACTGTCTAGCGCTGACCAAATAAGAATAGCAAAGTCAAGTAACTTTCCACTCAGCAAATTCTACGGAGGCTGCCTTTGAGCGTATCTTAGGCAGTGGTAGGCGTCATCAGACTGCGGAGGTCAACCTGTTACCTGACAATGGTTCCAGGGATGCGTCTGCCATTCACCTCCAAGCCGGTGCTTGCCCCTGCACCTGCAACGCCGTGCTTTATTCAGCGTCTTAACACTCTTGACTGTCTGGCGCTGACCAAATAAGAATAGCAAAGTCAAGTGACTTTCCACTCAGCAAATTCTACGGAGGCTGCCTTTGAGCGTATCTTAGGCAGTGGCAGGCGTCATCAGACTGCGGAGGTCAACCTGTTACCTGACAATGGTTCCAGGGATGCGTCTGCCATTCACCTCCAAGCCGGTGCTTGTCCCTTCAACGCCGTGCTTTATTCAGCGTTTTAACACTCTTGACTGTCTAACGCTGACCAAATAAACCGAAATCCTGTTAAAACCAGGGTTCGAAAATATCCGATATTTATGATATATATCCGATATATATCGGATATATATCATAAATATCCGATATTTATGATATTTATCAGATATATATCTGATATATATCATAAGAATATTTTCGAACCCTAGGTTCGAAAATATCCGATATATATCCGATATTTATGATATATATCCGATATATATCGGATATATATCATAATATCAGATATATATCCGATATATATCGGATATATATCATAAGGATATTTTCGAACCCTGGTTAAAACAGGTGCTGAAATTACCAGATAAGGCACCGCTCAGCATGAGCCTGCTCCTCACAATATTCCTTCGCAAGAAGGACAGACCAAACAACCTATTCTATTAAACGTCCTAATCAGTAGATACAATTAGGTATATAAGTATTGATCCGATCTGAAGTAGTTGAATGCTAAATTCTAAATCTGGATGCAGATACCGATCTCAGAGACACCGCCGGCCTCTCCGCATGTCTTGTCAAGGTACCCTAAAATTATCAATCTCTCGTTCTCTACTGCATACCGAAAAACATTGATACAATCACAAACTACTTACTAAACCTCGTCACCTTTGACAAACCAGACGAGACAGCAACTACTAGAACGGAAGGTTAGTGTGTAACATTTTATCTTCTGGAACACTTACGTGAACTCAGGTTCAACAAGTCGTCATCTCTAAGGGTTTTGTCGGTAAATACGAAATCTATACGACTCAACAAGTGCCTATAATGATAAGCTTGATCTCCAGTGAGGGCTCATCACAACTCGACCCCACACAACCGATCCAATACACAAGACTCCAGCCCAGCATCTCTTAACAACCATCTGGATGTCTACAAAATATCAGAAATCATAATCAGCGATGGGGGATTTCTCATTTTTTCATTCATTTCATGTGCGTTCACTAATTTTGCTATCGGACAATCAAAGCATAGCCTATACTCGAAACTAAGGGAGGAAGGGGCACATTCATAGCCTTTATTGGAACTGTCTCTCTAACTTTTCAACTTGAAAAACATCACCTCCTTCCGGTTTAGTCGGGTAAAAATAGCTCTGGCAGCGCAAAATATTATCTCCCAGGTCGATTCAATCAATTTTATCTGACGATCTAGGTCGATTTACGGGGAAAACAACCTACTTAGTGGCATCTCCTGGGTGCAGATCCAAAGGTAAATATTCCAAAAGTTCGGAAAACTGGATATCCAAAGACCCCACAGAGATACACCAGCAGCCTTTGCAACGAATTCAACCAGGGTGGCTATGGTGGTAAACTAGGCTAAATCTTTGCTGTCCCGTTTCTCACCACAGCAAAAGGTACCTGCTTAGCACCTCGAAGTGACCTTTCTGGCTTTTCTTAGCAGGGCTCGAGGCCGACCCTCAAAATACAGAATCTCCACCATGTTATTAACACATGGTGACCTCCACGTCAGGATCAGGTAACATGTAATTTTTTAGTATGTTGAGTTGGGGGTAATAAGGTATCGTTCCTAAAACATACCTGGCAAAATTCCACTTTAAAAACTTATAAAATAACCTGGCCTTGGTGGTTAAGCTAATGGCCTAAGGAAAACAGTCGTAGCTTACCTCTTGAAGCTCGACAGCAAGATTTATCTGCTAGACTTAATCGTTCATCTACTCTTCTACTACCTTTATG
The DNA here is from genome assembly GCF_963855985.1 of Ostrinia nubilalis. NCBI lineage: Eukaryota > Metazoa > Arthropoda > Insecta > Lepidoptera > Crambidae > Ostrinia > Ostrinia nubilalis. The sequence continues at coordinate 11,173,586 of NC_087098.1, forward strand.
CCCTGTGGGTCTCAACAAAATTCACTTTAAAATCGCAAACCAGTCGAAGGATGGTCGATTAGCCTTCTTTTTTCTTACTAAGCATAAAATCTTAACCAATTTCACTTCCTGATGAAGGCCTTAAACCCAACAGTAGGTATCTAAAATGTGACCTTTACGAGGCTTCTCGCAGACTAGCTTATGTATATTTTTCTCCTACCATCTACATCAGCTGCTGACATGACAAAACATAGTCTCACCTGAATAATTCCAAGATTAAGTTAATAAACCTTGACCTACGAGTAAATTCGGCACCGTTACGGCATCAAACAAACAACTGGGAAAAATGACAGCAAATCCCAAAAAACAACATAGGTATGCCCTTGCTACGGTTGCGTAAGTCACTGGAATCAGGCGAGCAGAGGCGAACAGCGGAATATAATAACACATTATTTATTTATTTTTCAACACCAAGTAATACTAGGAATCTACATGAATAAAATAATAATTTATAATCAACATACCGTCGTGTTGCTAAATACCCATTAATCTACCTAATCTATAAATATTAATTGAACTACAAATAACATAACACAATGATAAAACTTACCCTTAACTACATTAATATAAATTACTAAAACTATAACAAAACTTTCCTCTGACCAAACTATGCACTTATTACACATCTTACACAGTCATACTAGTTTACTAACTAAAATAAAATAAAATAAAATAAAATATTTCTTTGGAACAAGTATAACTTGTATTACATAAACATGAAGACACCCTGTAGGTACGTTGCAAAAAAATAACTAGCAGAACGCTCGACCCGAGTCGACGTAGTATCGCGTTGTGCGACTCACCTCCAGCTGGCAAATTTATTGATACCTACCGCCTTCCTATAATATTAATTTTTATACTTATAAGCTATTGCGATGAATGTGCAATGTCACAACAAACATTTTTATGTTTAGTGATATAAGAAATGTTAGATTATAAGCCTAACCTTGTAATTAAAATAAATAAATAAATAAAATAAAAAAACAGTATAAAGGTTGTTGGATTTAAATCCTCTCCTGGCATTGTTGATTTCGTTGTGGCATCTTTAATTTGGGTTGATACTTAGCCATAGATGAAATTATTTAATGAGATATTGGCGTAGGCAGAACAATAATAGCAATATGATAAGGCAGACACTTTTATTAACTGATCTACGACCGATACACCAAATAACATATTATTTAATTAATAACTTTCAATCAACAGATCTAAAGCATGTTGGATACTCTTCAATCACATCGTACGCCTGCATTATAAACTTATGTTGATGGCTCGCATGAATCTTACTGCCATGCGGGCAAATTATATCAATACACACTCAATCTGCATTTTAATCAGGAAAGAATTTCTGAATTCAGTTCAGTAGCTTTCCAGTTTATTCATTTCAAACATACAAAAGTACAAGCCCTCCTACTTTGTGATATTAGTGCTGCTCTCACTGGGCGTTTAGAACAAAACATGTTAATACCCTGAAATTAATCATGTTCTAATCTAGTTCTGTTACAGAAACTCGAAAACTTTCATCACATAGCGCCATTGGTAAGTAGTCACCAGGAGCTAATAAACAAGTCTCTCACCAGATGCTGTGCATCGTCACATGCCGAATAATAGTACAAGTTTTACAAAACAATAAAACTTGTATTATTGAGCAGAGACGATGCACAGCATCCCAAGAAGGCCTCCTGGTGAGCTCTCTATGAAGAACTCCGAGCAAGCTCGCCCCCAGGTGACTAAAATGGCGGCAAACGGAAGTAAGTCAAATCAATTCCTATTAAATAATTGCGGAAATGACGTCATTTAAGGTATAAAATGGTAAAAAACTACACCGGAAGTAGACGCATCTCTCACCAGATGCTGTGCATCGTCTCTGCTCAATAATACAAGTTTTATTGTTTTGTAAAACTTGTACTATTGTCTTTATTCGTCAAATTAGTGTGCAAATAAGTCCATTTTTTGTCATATTGAAAATTTCAAAAACCGGGCCAGCTTTTAGATTCTGTGCTTTTACTCCCGATCTGCGTTTTATCTCCCGATCCCGTGGCCATTGCTACCAGTAAAGCCGAGACGGACTTTTACGTCCACAGATTGACAATTTGGTCAGGTATTACCGTATTTCGGTGGCAATGAATAATATATTAAGATAAGGTACGATTTATGAAGGGCGGGTAGGGTTTTAATCTCGCGCAACGACCATAACAAGACGTATGGGCAAATTACTGAATCCGTTATGTGAGAAAACGATTTAATAGACCCTCAGTCTACCTGAGTGCCACCTTAATATTTTATTTAAAAGATCAAGGGAGATTAATATGCGTGTGGTTTGCTTCGCTGTTAGGATCTTCATCAGTACAAAATCATAACGTGCATGGCTTTTGGGTTTTAACTGGATGTTTATCTTACTGCATTAAGAAGGGTATTTAAAACATTTACATGCTGTTTAATATGCTGTGCTCTTGTATCCGCAGAGTCCACAATGAACTTTATGCTGTGAAGATACGGTTGAAAACCAATTACTTTTTTAGGCCTGGTTAAGGGTTATTTAACCGTTTGGATATCGAAATAGGTACCTAAACCAATTACTTTACTAAAATCGATGAATATTCGGAATTATGCATGATATTAAAAATAAATTAGGTAGAGTTTTTGAAGGGCGACACCAGCTGTAATTTTGGTTTTGGATCCCACAAGTATTAAATACGATTAAATATTTTTACTTTAACTTAAAATTATTGTAAGTTAGTGCATGTACCTACGTTCGCTGTAAAATTACAAAGCCATACATTAAACCACCGCGCCCACCCATCGAACAAATAAAATATCGGGTCTGCCACGTATCTTACTAGAAAACCCAAATAAAATGGGGTCTATGCATATTAAAGTATCATCATAGGGAGGGATGGTGGTTTATTTGTCACCTGGGTCGAGTTTACGCCCCTTTTATTGAACAAGCCAGTGTCAATAGTAAAAGGCGATGTGGTCATTCTCTTTTTATGGGGCCACAAATTCTTTAGGACGACGTAAACACAGCATTGTTTGTCGGTAATTTACTGACAATGTCACATTAGCAACAGATTCTTTAATAGTTTGATTGGGCGAAGCTTTTGTCACAGGGTAGAAACAGAAAAGATCGATGAGGCAGTAACATTTATGATAAGGAGGAGCTTTCTTTGTGTGTACTATAATATTACTGTTCTCCGATTATATTAATGATGATTTCCCCGCATTACAATTTTGACGCGTTAGGTTAAATTTTTTATTAAATAAATAGTTTTTACTTATGATATGCTCAAAAAATTCATAGTAGATACCTAAAAGTTGTTCGTATTGTTCAGCGAGATGAAACCAGTACCCAAAGTTTAAAACCGACGAAATAAAAGCTGGTAATCCAGGTAGAACGAAAGCAACATTTTAAACAAGTCAACTGCACAGAAGCAAAAGCTCGGAATTCATGAGACAGAAAATTTACAGCGCACTAAAATTATCATTCACGTTGAATTATTTCTGGAGCACAACTAAAACTTTATCCGGCTGTTTAAACACTTAAACGGCTTCCATAAAAATATTAATATATCCACAATTTTAATAGCGCGACTCATAAAATATTCATATACAAAATAACACAAGTGTGCTCGGGCTCACAATAAAATTCAATCATGTTCGCGGGCGTTGCGTTTGCGCAGCTATAATGTTTTATGGTGACGTTGCTCCCACGCTGCACGAATCATGGCACGGTAAAGATGAATGGACACAGCTCTGGAATATATCGGGCACTCGCCACGAACTAAGTTTCATGTGTGACGGTGTTTAATATCTGTTTAAGTCAGCATCAAATGTGACGCCCAAAGTAGGTAGTCAAAAAGTTTGCAGCATGTCTTTGTTACAATTGGAAAAAGGTTTGTGTTTTCAACATTCTGATCATTTGACGCTACCTAGCATACATAAGTAATCATTTAGACTCTAGATATTTTGATTCTGTACATCATCTCGAGAAAAGCAAGGTGTTATTTAAAACCAGTATATCTCAGTGTGGTCCCAAGGGGTTTAATTAGTTGATGCTTTGATGAGCTAACTTTGAGAATCCTGTTGTTCAGACGAAAGCACACTAGACTACTCATTATTGTTGCAAAATCGCCTTTATTACTAACTGTATAAGAGGCCATCGTGTTCAACTTGACTTGCTGTCGTCCGTAGGTACCTTACGCGTCTCAGTAGCCGTGCAGTCTCATTTAAGAATCTTATCAGACTTACAGATAACAAACTCTTAAGCCGTATCAACGCCATAATTATTGAAAGTCTTTTAATCTCAACAAGCACTGTTTTATGGCAATACGAGAATCATCTAGGACCTGAGTTGAGGACTGTCTAATCCATTTTAATAGGCCATTCCAAGCTCAAATGGACTATATTAATTCTTTCCAATTCCAATGGCATGTGCAGATGTACTTTCTGCATTCCAAGTGCCCCATAGCATCCCATTGGACCTTAATTTTCTCTCATTTGAGTTTTCCTCCTTCTTGGCTCGGCGCCAGCAGACGATTGACTTTATGCTAAGTCTAAATCTTCCCTCATGTTAGTTACATAGAACAATCACTCTTAAAGACGCTTAGCGAAGATATACTCCTTGATATTATATTGCGTTATCAATCAAAGTCGCAAGTATCAAGATTGTTGAGGCGGATTATTTTATTGGGAGTATTTTGCGGCGTCATAAATTGTTATTTGTTTTTTTTTTATTATGATAATTATGTTAGACAATATATCTAGAGCAGTTACATTGATGCAAAATGAAGATAATGGAAACACTAAGCAGTTTCAAACACGAATCACAACTAAAGTTTTTTGGAACTGAAACGCACGTAACACAAACATATTTAAATACGTAGACCAATCACATTGTATGCGCATGACATGAACAAGTTTCAATACGTGAATTCATTCATTCAAATAATACAATTAAAGTATCAAAACCTCTCAGTCGCAGTATTGAAATACCTTAAAGCGCTTTACAAAAGACAGTAGCGAACTGGGGACCAGCCGCCCTGTTGAGATAAACGCGGGTCAAATGGCACTGCAGTGTAGCCTCATAGATATTATTCTAGCTAAAGCTACAGACGGGCATCTTATTCGTACAATGTTGGTTTAATTTACTTTTAAGGAGCTTGATAAACGGTAATCAAAGACATGATATAGGTTTTGTCTGTTTGGTATTAGCATTTTAGCGTTTGAGAAAAAGCGGAATAGCGTAACATGACTTTTTATACTACGGCTCACTACCTCTGATCACTGATTACAACATTCCTGAAGAAGATAATATTAAGCAAAACAAGGTAGAGTAAATGCTCTACCTACTGCTTTCATTACATACTGTATTATGGTCATTTCACTGTTATATTGTCAATGCTTATGTCAAGTACAGTTTATGAACGTCATTGCGTTTTTGTACATATTAAAAGCTAAGTTGAAATCTGAATATGCGTGAAAATTACTCCAACTTTGTTAATTTATTCGGTATGTTAAGTTAAATTTGGTCAAACACGTGAACACTTTATTCCCATGGACAATGGTTGCTTTTGAAATTGATTAATGACACAACAACCTCCCATATTAATACGTGAAACAGTACAAAACAGCTGCCATTTACACCTGTACATCAAAATCACGCTATTGTTTCGTCTCCACGTATCATTTGTTTGATATCTGTATAACCAAGCTTATTATTAACACAACAAGATAGAAATCTTACGAAAAGGCTTTAAAATACGTTAAGGCTCGCGCACACGACCCTTTTAATCTAAACACTGGCAGTAATTGGACGTAAAATCTTTTACAGCTCATAGACAATATTTATGACGACTTAATTTTCTTCAATCACATTAAAAGTAGTTAGCAATATTAAGATTACTCGTAGCTTATCCAACTGAGGATTTTACTACCTTTATTATTAACCGTAATCCCAACTAATCCCAACTAATATTATAAATGCGAAAGTAACTCTGTCTGTCTGTCTGTCTGTCTGTCTGTCTGTCTGTCTGTCTGTCTGTCTGTTACGCTTTCCCGCTTAAACCTCGCAACCGATTTTGATGAAATTTGGCATAGAGATAGTTTGAGTCCCGGGAAAGAACATAGGATAGTTTTTATCCCGGTTTTTGAAACAGGGACGCGCGCGATAAAGTTTTTCTGTGACAGACAAAAATCCACGCGGGCGAAGCCGCGGGCGGAAAGCTAGTAAAATATAAAAGCTTGAGTAATTTAAATGTTACCGAGTAAAATTTAATTTAATACATTGTTCAAGTTATTTAATCATTCACAGCAATAAATATTTCGCTAATTGAATTGGAAATTACAGTCCAGTTATTATTCATTTCATTACCGTCGGCTCCTTTATACCTATGCTATAAAAATAAACCACCAAAGACGGTGCAGATGTAGGTACTTGTATAATTATTTTTGAAATATTAATATTAATTTCTAAAAGGAAACGCGTAACAACACTTCATGTACCTACTCTCTTTATGTACGGACGTTGGCACATCAAGCTAAATACTGCGGCAAATTATAACAGTGTAATAATAATTTGATTTGCTATCGACTGTGCTTTGATTGGATAATTTTATTTTTTGACTCAAAATTCGTGAATGTTCGTTCGCACGGTAAACATGGAAGTCGTGTGCGCACCCCTTAACTTTATAATCGGGGGCATCAATCAAGCAGACCCCTAATGAATCGTCCGTTTGCTTAAGGGTGCGCTTCGATATCTTACACGCGATAGGGTTACACAATGGGAGGTATTTTAGGGATCCTTACTGAATGTCAAATTAAAAACAACCGTTTCTTTGTGACAGACGAGATAAATAGCCATCACTTATCAAGATTAATTACCTACTTGAATAATATCACAAAGAGTACCTAGAGAGAGTTAGATCAAACATCAAACGATGGCTCGGTGGTTATAATCACCTTACCAGATAGTATGAGATTCAATTCCTGGTTTTAATCTCTATTAAAATATCGCTTAATACCTACTTACCGTCGTAAGTCAAATAGCCGCTGAAAGCCATTTAATAGCAAATTATAAGTCACTTATGAAACTATTATAATTGCTACTGAACTCTTTCTATGATAGAGGCGTTCTTACACTTGTCTACATTTTTTTTAACTTATTTTAACATTTTATTGTTTTCGACGTCTGGCGGAAACGAGATTCGAAAGGGTTAAATATTTTTTCTTAATGAGTTACACTTTTATCACCGCACCGGTTGTTTGTCTGTTCATTTGTACATTTACATATTATATCATGTATAACAGCCTAGTTAATCCGTTTGTAAACGTATAATTAGGTACCCTAAAAATACGTGCGATTGGACTACCTTGATTTTATCATTACAATATACCCAAGGTAATTTATAATATGATATAGTAGTATAATACCCAAATTAATGTTGGATTTAGAAAAAAAACAAACAGTGTTAACAATCAGCAAATCAACTTAGATCACTGTCCAGAATAAAAAAAACTTAATCTAAGTCTTCATCGAGCTAGTCTAAGAACGTAGTTTATTAACCTCTAAAATTAAATATTTTTAAAGTATTAATAGTTAACCGATGTTATCGTAAGTTTGTTTATTTGGGCATAATTTTCTCCCAGCACCGTATCACAGCTTGTGAATCTTATGCCCATACATTTAAGAATCACTTGGTCATCTACCGTATTTGGTGCTTGTACTATGAAGCTACTAAATGATGAATGAACTGTACCGATCTTTATCAAATGCCATGACCGTCCTATCTGGTTCATTGTTAAAGCGCCATTGTCGTGTTATACAGGGTGATTTTGTTATCAGTTTCCAAATTTTAGGAGGGACTCAGAATCAGTAACTTAATCGATTTACATAACGAAAACATAAAAAAAAATTTTTTTTTTCATATTTAATTATTTTTATCCGTTTCAAAATTGGCAAACGTGGATAATTTGCTTCATTCATAGAAAAATATGTACACACAGTTAACTGCAAAGCTTAATAGATATAGTGGTGCGCGAAATTAAACCTTAACCAAAAAAATTAAGATAATTAATATATGGGCGAATTAGACTCATTTTTTTCTCGAAAATTGCCACCATTAAAAATAATTAAGATAAAGTTGTATTGTTAAATTGTTCTATAGAGCTTATTAAAAAAAATGATACTAATTGCAAAGTCACCCTGTATTTATAATAGAATGGCTCCTGTCCGTGACTCCGGTGCAGGATCCAATTCAAAGTGGAAAGATAACTGGCAACTTTTACACGAATATAATTATGGGCACCATTAAGGCCGGGTAACAGAGAAAATGGCGAAAATGAGGTTTTCATTTTTCATTTTTGAGGTACTAAACAGTAAAATAAAAGGCTAAGATTTTTTTTGGGCATAGTTGAGGATATTTTCTAGGGCTATTAACGGATGGAAACACGATTTGATGAAGTTGACTCGATAGAATAAATTCCCAAAGTTACCTCTATTCGTTTTCTAATTATGGTTTTATTTTTAAAATAAGCGATTTGAGATTCTGAATCTTTTACTAAACTAAAGTTCAGAAATAACTTGAGGGCTTTTAACGGATGAAATTTTTATATTGCGTCTTATTTAGTTACTATGTTAAAAAATGTGGAAAAATCGCCCATGACGGCTTGGACAATCTCAATCAGTCGCGCGGTGGCGCTTACGGAGGACGGACGCGTGCCAGTTTTTTGGCCGTGACAGTTCTCGATTTGTCAATATTTTTGACAATGATGACTTTGATGAGTCACAGTATAATAATACCAGTGTTACTGGAGAAAGCTAAAATTTTTGATAATTAAGAATTCTGAATTTTGTCTACCTATTGAAATTTAAATCGTTGGCATCCTTTTAAACTAAGACTCTACTCATGATACATTCCTCAAATATGAGACAAAACCAATGAGTTAAAATTACATTTTAATAGTACCTACATACAATCGTCTTCACTCTTTAGAAGAGCACACTGACACAAATAAATAATAAAAAATTAGGTCAGTGGGTCAAATATAGGGGCAGCTGCACGTCACTGAAAGACGATTCTGTTTACTCGGCATCTGGGCTGGAGAACATGAATCCTTGCTTACAGATGCAGATGTAAATAGAGTTATAATTGGACAAATTTTACATGAAATGTTTAACAGAACTCAGTTAAAAGACACATACATGGAATACCAATAAGGTTGCGGAGGGAAAGCTACCTATTATAAACTAGCGGCCGCCCGCGACTTCGTTCGCGTGGACCTCGTTTTACCCCCGTTAGATATGATGTTTTACCTCATTTTACCCACGTTTCACGGTTTCCCCCGAATGAATATTTACGAACGTCATACCGTAGTTTGTCCAGTGCTGTAGATTTTAACCAATGACGATAGATGGCGCTTTTAGACACGTCTTATTTATTTATTGAAATTTATTTGCCACATATCGTCATAATGTTAATCTGGGTTATAAACAATAATACTGTAAAGTTTCAACAAAATCCGTTCAGTAGTTTATGCGTGAAAGAGTAACAAACATCCAGACATCCAGACATCATGACATCCAGACATCCAAACTTTCGCCTTTATAATATTAGTAGGATATTTCACAATCCAAACTAATATTTACTATTTAGCATTTACTTACAGTAAATATCAGTTTGGATCGTGAAATATTTAAAATAAAAAAAAGAATAAAACAAAATAGGGTTTCAAATCACCTATCTATAATCTAATATTATAAAGAGATAAAGTTTGTGTGTTTGTATATTTGTTAAATTGTAAGGGGTAATCTCGGGATCTACTGAACTGATTTTAAAAAATCTTTCACCAATAGAAAGCCACATTATATCTGAGTGTAATAGGTTATATAAAAACCAAAAAATTCCACGCGGGCGAAGCGGCGGGCGGAAAGCTAGTTTATTTATAATTATGTAAGAGCATAATTATTAAAGTCGAAGTCAAACATTCTTTATTTGTGTGGACCTATATTAACGAGAGATTACAAGAGATTACAAGGCGTCAAATATTTCAAGAAAAAAATTAAAAACTATTATAAAGCTAAATTTTGCTCTCATGGAGCCTTTACCTACTCTGACAAATTAAGACTCAGAGAAGAAACTAATAATAAAACTATTTAACTGTCCTGCAATGAAAAGCTTGATCGGGTACAACACCTCAAGTTATTTCAGAACTTGATTTCATTAAAAGACTCCGAATATCAAATCGCTTAGGTATCTAAAGTCAAACGATTCTGAAATGTCAAGTGGACTAATGAATAACCCATTAAGATAGTAGCGCCCTCCTGTCAATTACATACCTAGAACGATAGAGTTTTGAACAACTAATAAAAATGCTTTGTCCTAAATGACTGACGGATATCGTAGAGACCTGAAAGTTGGAAGGTGTGTTCTTTTTATGACGTAGGCATCTCATAAGAAAAGATTTTCCGAAATGGGGTCATGAAATGAAGGGGGTGAAAAAAGGGGGCAAAGTTTGTATGGGACAAAGTGATTCCTTGGTTCAATCTACTTGAAATTTAGTTTAACAATACCTTAATATAATTCATGAAAGACGTGTGGAACGGGTAGAAAGTAATTTTGGCAGTCATTTTCTTCGAAGTTGATATCAATACTACTTAGTGCCTTTGATTTAATTACTTTTTATTTTTACAAGTGTTTGAAAACTCCATTTCAGATTGTGTTCAATGTCAAGTGAAATCTCAAATTGAAATGTATCAATCTCAATGAGGAGACTCTGTATTTATTCCTAGAATTCCCCAAACACCGTCAAATTACCCTTTCGAATTCAAGACAGTGCAGTTTCCCATCAGTCTGCTTCGTAATGACTATAAACAAAGCTCAAAGTCAAACTCTAGGGACCTCTGCTTAAACTCCCATGAGTGCACAGAGGTACGCAGGTAACCGCGTGTGATGCTCATAGCAATTTTCGATAGGTACAGAACCCCGTACATACGTCATACATATTATAGAAAGAAAACACCCAGACCAATACAAACAAATATGTTTCTGCAATTTTAGTATGATATTTTTATTTATTAATGAACAAAGAGACTAAACAAAATTGATGCGTACCTATACTGATTAATGTTATTAACCACATGCAAAGCTTCGTGAATTGCAACAACTATAATTAAATTTATTATCCAAGCTCTAAATAATCGCTACTAAGAGTAACTTATCATAAAAAAAAATCCAATCGCTCAAGCTCCCAAGGGCCTACCGATAGGTCGGGTGACGTAATCTTGAAATTCTTTAAGCCGGCGCAGAACTTCCAGAAGGTTGGGCGACGCCACGGCCACTTTGAACCGTGTTTACTTCTGCAGTTATATTTTATATTTATTCGATTCTAGAATATATTCCCAAAAAGTCTGAAAGGTGTTTTAATTTGTATCACTTGGATATGATTTGTATTAGAAAGTGTTGTGAGTGTGACGCTTGAAGGGAAGGAAGTCAACCTAACCTAACCAACTGCGTATTTCTATACTGTGTAGCTGGAAATTATGGCGGGAGCTCTTTGACGCGCTGTTTTCGGCGAAGAATTGCGCGCGCAGATTTTGACAGCGCGAAATACCTACTTTAGAAGAAATACCAAGCCTTAAGATTTTGATTGAAAAATTAAACCACGTTGTATCGTCCACGGGTATCTAATTGAAAAAGTTAGTAAGCGGGCAACCGTGGCTAGTAATACCGTACCTTCATAGAGATATCTAATTCTATACTAATTTAAGTGCTCTAAGATTGCTAAAATGTGAAAATAGCTTGAAAACCTTTTTAGAGAGATAAATAGGAGTGACGTCAAAGGTCAGTAATAATTTGATGAAAGGTAAATTTTAAGCAATCCCTATTATTATGGTAAAAAAAACAGAGGTATCTTACGCATTGCAATTTTTTAATACAATAAACGCTTATAAAATTGTGAAACGCATATCTTGTTACTTTATTAAAAATGTTTTTAATACGTCTGCAAAGTAACAAACAAACTTCCACTATCTACAATACTACAGTTAAATCATGGTAGATTCTAATCAATCCAATCTCTATCAAACAAATACTGACAAATTGAAACCTAAAGCGATCTTATCGGTGTCGTTGATGAAGATTTTCCATAACATTTCAATAAGCCAAGTAGGTCAGTGGGCATTAGTACTTTCTAATAATATTACTGGTTATAATATCAATTTGTTGGACATGATGAGTAATTACAACGAGCCAGTGCTCTTGACAAATGGGTTGTGAAATATGTACCGTAGAAATTTGATTGGACCCGGTGCTCGTTTTGGGCTCGGATCTAAGAAGAACGGTAAGAAATGGATATGGCAATAATGGTTTAAGAATAGAATTTCTATTTTAAAAAAAATCCATTAGTAGTGCATTACATTAAATTAAATTTATGAAAAAGGAGAAAGACAGTTTTGTTGTATGTCCAAATCTAAGCCCTATTTTTGCATACATTGAGCCTAAAGTTCTCCAAACAGAGCCTTAACTTCCTGGAACTGTTTAACGAAATATAGACCTAATGCAGCCGCTGCTATAGGTGCAGTCAGCGTCAAATAGTTCTTCTTCGTCGCTACACACTTGCCAGTGTTGTCGTGGTCGTCACACCAGGTCCGGTGGCAAGCCTCACAATCCGTCGCCATTCCGTCCGCAGCCTTTCTTGTGCACTCGTGGAGTGGACCATTGAGTGCGGTTTTTACCTGGTCAGTCCAGCGCATGGGCGACCTGCCGCGCGCTCTTTGTCAAATAGTTAGTGACACCCAAAGTAGTCAAAAACTTCGCAACAGGTCTTTGTTACAACTGGAATAAGGTTGTGTTGTCAACTTTTTGGCCACTTTGGGTGTCACGATCTATTTGACGCTGACAGTACTAAACTAGCATATCTACTTAGTTTACCACATCTCTGTCGTCCCGGGCATTCCGGCATCGGATGTGGGGCGTCCAAATCTAAGATCACGAGCCCGCACAATTGTTGCACGACACACTGAGCACACGGCATGATTAGGGTCTCTAGCTCTTAAACTAGTATCCTAGAGCACTTTAGTGGAATAGTGGCCTAATGCTAGATAGTACTTCGAATGACCTAGTACCGGAGTGAGTTGTTAAGGACTAAATTGCTCTAGAACGTACCCTTACAGACTATACAGGCAGGTATTTAGGATACAGAATAATAGTAATAATGTCATTATTGTAAAACAATTCATACAAGCACATTGCGGGTATTTCACAGTACAAGGGACAAAAGACAGTGCGGGTACAGGAGAGTAGATTACACTATATAAAATATATAAATGTAAAAAAATATTATAAACGGATTAAAATATGTACAGTTACATGAAATGGTTTAAAAATCAACCAACCACTCCGTAGAAGAAGAGGATGGATAAATATTTAGCTCTTTTTCTTATTTGGAATTACAATTCCGACCAACAAAATAACATACGCAACGTATGTCCGGCCATTATCTTTGCGATTTCTATTCCATTACACGCACGACCACTCATAGGTATAGCACTAAAGTATGTATTCGTAAAATGAGAACTTATAAAATCTGCAATGCGCGGTCCGAATCGTTCAGTTTTTAACTCTCAAATACTCCGTTCCAATTTACTGCAATTGTCTCAAATTGCTTCTATCGCCGCGGTTGGTAATGGGAGTGATTGTTTTATAAGTAGTTCACGCTTACTCTGCTCTATAATCAAACCGAAATAACGCACTTAAAGTGCCATACTGAGACTAAATGGTTTCCGAAGTAATTTCGGACCGAGAGATTTGAAGACGGTTGTAATATTGCTCTCTAAATATTTATTGGCTACTAAAGCTACTAATGTTTTTGAATTTACGAGATGGTAGGCTAACTCTAATGTCTACCGCATAATGATTTAATGATTAGCAATCAGCCTTAGGCATTTTTTCGACAGATGATAGATATTTTATGTTTGATTTTAAATAAAGTCAATTCCCAATGTTGTTGTTTAAATATGATAATATCATCATGATTTCAGTCACATGACGTCCACTGCTGAACATAGGCCTCCCCCAATCAGTAACTAAGTATAACATGTTAAGTTAGAATTGAAAAGAACGAATATTAATAAAGCTTTTAAGCTTCTCAAGAAAAATCAAGTTTGTACCTACCACTATTCGAGAATAGATAAAGTAAGCAACATGTTCCATAACTGTGGCATTTTACTCGCTTCTATCTAGATCAATTTCGACGATATGTTACTCTGTATCCCTCGGATTATCACACAAACTAGCTTGTCATTTCCTGCGAACCGGGAATGTGGCAAAAACCGTGTGAAGTGACACAAGTGAAGCGAGGCGCCGTTAAAATTAAAATTGCATATCTGGACCTCATACGACCGTTATGCAGCGCTTCAACGATGAGTAAAGGAGTTTACTATGATAGAGTAGGTAGGTACGTCACGCTTTGTACTGTAACTTCATAGGCTGGGTTGCACCATCTTACTTTAACTTTGACAAACGTCAAAAATCTGTCAAACTCCATATAAAAACATATAAAAACACCGGTTTAGATAACCGGTGTTTTTAAATGTTACCGTTAAAGTTAGGTGGTGCAACTCAGCCTTAATGTACTATAGTCTGTATGATAGTCGCTAAGTACCTACTCGCTACAGAAACTATTTTATTAATAGTTGTTTAACCATAAAAGATTTGAATTTAATTCCCCCATTGATTTTGTACAGACTGATACTAATCCAATGAAAATATTTTTGATGCCACTGATTGGCTGAGTTGAATAAGTATTTGTTTTGAATTTTATTATTTTACAAAAATAAACAAAATGGAAAATGTACATTTTGTGCAGTTTTACAAGCAGGTATGATACAATTACAGTATATTTGTTATATGTGTACGCGTATAAAAAAATCATAAACCATGTTGATTTACTTGCCAATAAATTACGCTTGACACGTAAAATGTTGAACTAAAATTACGCATAAATAAGCATCACCTATACATTTTCTATTAAGCTCTACATAACTCAAGCTATTTCAATTTAAACCTTTACCAATTGGTGCCACCAAATTTTGAACTTTGGAGTAAGATTAGTTAAGGTTCAAAACCAGTGAAAATAGTTTTTCCTCTATTCCAGTTAAAGGGTTAATCGCGTGCGCAATGTGGGAACTGTGTTGGACGAGATAGCGCGCACCATTGTCATTGTGTTTTAAAACTGTAAACCCTTGTCTGGATTGTAAGATCACGGTTATAGTAAGAAAATTGTAGGGTATGTATGACACCTACATAAATACTAAGCTTATGATGCTATGGCTGGATCTAGAAGAAGATATTTTTGATAGTTTAGAAAACTGACAGTATAAGCTTAATGGTCAGTCTTTTTCTACTACAAACTGTATGTACCTAGTGGTCTTCTTTATACTTTATAACATATTATTTAACGTCGCAATCAAACAAGTTGGACTTCAAAAGAGATAATATCCCTCACTACAAAATATGCTCGTTCAAGATTCTTACTGTTCGCGAATGCATATCCATTTATTCTTATCTCCCAAAGTTTGTCGTGTGATCGAAAATACAACAACCAAAAAAACCGTAAAAATCACAGTAACCACACATTCCATTACGCAAAAAGCAAACCGACGCGGTATTTAAAAATTATCGGGAACTAAATCGTAAGAGGCCGTCAAATATCATTATCATTAAATGATGGATAGCTAATTCTCAAACCCGATCTGATATTAGCGTATAAAGATGCGTGGGACACTCCGTACAATGCATCATTTGAGACCAACGGGTGTATCAGAGGATCGATGTTGGGAAACGAACTTTAAAAGGTCATAGCAACGACATTTGGTGAAATAAACGGATCGTAATGATACGGGTTACATTGTGTTTGTGACAGTTTTGGAGTAAGCAGCTGAAGTAGCGATCAATCAATCTTTTACCGAAGTCCTATAGGTTTGCTATAAGAGTATTATAATAATCCGATAGGAAGTTGGCTTACTAACAAGATTACAAGCAAATCAAATCAAAAATCAAAAATCAAAAATCAAAATTATATTTATTTGTTTAGACTAATTAAATTAGTTCTTGCAAATCGTCAAATGCTCTTAAGGAGCCTATACA
The DNA here is from genome assembly GCF_963855985.1 of Ostrinia nubilalis. Classification (NCBI taxonomy): domain Eukaryota; kingdom Metazoa; phylum Arthropoda; class Insecta; order Lepidoptera; family Crambidae; genus Ostrinia; species Ostrinia nubilalis. Next base: position 11,189,767 of record NC_087098.1, read on the forward strand.
TGTCTCATTCTTTTTTTGCCCTACCAGCGCTAAGCTAAGCTTGCTATCTAAGCTCTATCATAAGCAATCGAAATTTAAACTTAACTTTGTATAGGTTCTTAACACTGGCTTCTGCCCGCATGCTGCGTGAATTTTATTCTGAAATCGAAAGTTATGTTGAGTGAGCAATTGTTTCAATGTTTCGAACTTAGCAGCATGACGTCATTCATCTGCGGTAGATCAAAAACGCACTTTCACTTTCTCAGTGGCTGGTGCAAATACATCCTTGGGAACACAATGTCAGACTCAGGAGCAATCTTCCCTCAATATGCAACTATCCATCCAAATTCCCGGTAAACGCAACACGAAACTGCAAAACAATCATAATAATTATTGCTTAACATCGCATCCATAACTCTGCCGACGCTAATGCCCAAACAAAACCTGGAACAAGCAAACAAATTTACCGAAATTGTTCACCGGACGAAGAATAAAAATTATTACCGGTTTCTGCGCCCGGGGACTTGCCCCTACCATGATGTTGCCGAAAAATTCGCAATGCAAAACGCGAGATCTTAGATAGCGCGTGAAATCAATAAGCGGGCTGATAACCATCGACATGCATGTGCCGTAGGATAAGCGATAAAATGAAGTGTCTCATCTGATTATTCTTGGGAATCGATATAAATTGGAATTCAACTAAATACAGCACTACTGTCAGTAGTTCATTATTTTATTCCATAATGTGTGATGACATTATTGAGTATCAAAGTATCGATGAGCTTCTAGTTAAAAAATCTGTATGATACCTTTATCTACTGATTTTTTAGGTACTTACCTTTGTGTTGATTGACAAGATAAACAAAAGGTGATGTATTTATCATGGAAATAAGTCAAAATTGCTCTAAATTGCCAAAAGATTTTATCTGAGATTGCCAAAAATCCGAATTAATTTATCCAACCGCAGCTGTTCATTAAATATTTAAGAAAATATACTTTAATATAAAAAATATCTTAATAAAAATATCATAATATTGATGTAATCAATTATAAGACAATTATAACGTAATTTAAAGTACTTCCTTTCATGTTTTTAGCGACGCAAAATTAAAGTTGAGCCTATCGGGGTCTTTTTAAAAAACGAATGTTCGGACGTTGCTAATTTTAATGACTTTTTTATTGCCTTTAAAGACTATATTTGAATGCCAAAGTCCGTCAGAACCCGTGGTAGGGGTGTCCCGCGACCGCGACGGCCTATCCGCCAATATTTATATGCCCATAAATGCCGTACACGCCACAACGGCAGACAACGCTCGCCTTCCATCAAAATGTATTGTAAATAAAACCAGATTGTCCGATTGGAGATTATCGAGTTTATTAAGGACATTCTCTGTTAACATAGGCAATAATAGTTTTCATGAGTTAAGTGTCTTTATTGAAGACTTTTTGTCGGTCAGTTTCTGTGAAAGACTAGTATGAAATGTTTGTCAGAAATCACACAATCAAGAGATTTACGCTAGCTCGATTTGGACTGCTGGACTATTAAGATGTACCCACTTACTGACAAGCATTAAGCTTATTAAGGGTTGGACAGATTCTGTTAATCCCTCGGAGTAAACGTTAAGATTTGATTGATTCATAATCATACTCAAAAGGATCCCTACAATGCTCGTATAGCCTAAATGAAATCATATCCAAATCCATTTATTTGCTTGATAAACATCCTAGATAAAAATAACATTAAAAAATTTAATGATGTTCGAATATTTTCAAACTGCCGGCACGTTATTACAAAAACAATTTATCATCAAAACACTTAGATTGTATCCTTATAAGTTATAATATTCTTATACTTTTAAGTGCGGACCCTTCAGATAATAACCAAAGTGCCGCTACTATCAACATGACACGGACATTGTAAAAAAACTCAAAACATGCGTCGATGTAAAGACAGCCGAAGATTAGGCTTGATTAGTTTTTGGTATAGCTGCTAATTAATATTCAATGACAGTATTATGAAAACCTAACTATCGCCCGCGGCTTTACTCGCGTAAAATTCAGTTTGCCACAGAAAAACCCGCTTACTTTCCAAATGTACGTAAAATTTTATTAAAATCAGTTCAATACTTTTTGCGAGCACTCCATTTTCACAAACTTTCACATTCATAATAAGTATAGGATTAGTTTCTCCTGATCGTTACGTCTTGTTTAGTTGATCACGTATGCCAAAAATATTATATGAACGATACATAATTTATTAAGACGTGACAACCCTACAATCAAGAATTTCGATGAATTTATTGCCAAAGTTTATTCACTTTTTGACAAGTTAATAATAGTTATTTTCATATTCGATTAGCAACGTTCTGGCAGTCAGTTTACTCAATAGTTATCGATTAATTATACAGTTAAATGTTAAAAATATTTTGTTTTTAGTAAACAGTGCCATAAGTCTAATTTTTTGTCTCCAGTTTGTAATATCTCCAAACCCTTGCAAGATGCGACTTTTGAAACAATTCATTGACAAACAGTAAACTGTATTAATGCGTCATTTTTCATATCGATGGCGTCTCTATTCGATTCTAAAATTGTAGCCGATCACATCACTAGTGTCGATCGCTCTTAATTAGATAGCTGGCATTGCCCGGAGCCGGGTAAGTATTTTAATTTCAAACCACGCTGCCACCCACGATTTGTATATTTTGCGATAGGCCCCTGCAACGTGTTATTAAGCAATATTTTTTATTACTGGTAAGTGGTACTATCTACAATGTGTAGACTTTTATTGTGTCGGTTTAGGTGCGGGTAAATATAAAGTTTCGGTCCCAAGATGCGATGTGACGTAAGTGTGATACAAAGTAACGCAGCGACAATGTGAAATGGATGCTCTACATCTGAGATCCCACATGTTTTTTTTTCTTTCTTTTGGTTCTGGCTGTGCTCTGGTAAAAATTGCCAAAACTTTTTCGTCTCGTGAACTTGAATTTCTTTTTTTGGGCAAGACAGGGGTCAGCAAGGGTGCCGGTTGTTGTCAAGCCCTAGGGCGTAGAGAATACTATGGGTAGTATCGCTCTACATTGGTTTTAACCGAATTATATACCTTTACCGATGATAGAGACAGTTCTAGAGCTAGTATTCCGCATTACTTTAGTAAAATGTATCCTTTACTAATAAAATTTTACGCCATAGCCCGATATAGCAAATGGTTAGGGAATAGCTAACCCTTATAAGGCTATTTAAGTTTAGCGAAATTCAATTTATTATGATAGTTTCTAATGCTGTAATGCCGGCGATAGGCTATTGAATTTCTTACGCCTTTTCAGCAGGTTATTACATTACGTGAGTCTATCAAGTTTATTGTGCGATTTTATGATGATACTTCTAATGTAATTTTCTCTCTTGAATGAAAGCGTAACTAACTAGCCTATCTATTCCTTCCTTAACGGGGAAACCTCGTTACAAAATGCCTTGTCAAAATCAACAAGTGTTTGAAAAAATCAATTAAAATTAATAACAACTTAAAATAAAAATAACCACTTTTTTAAGAGTACGTAGAGTCATTTTTGGAATCCAGGCGTGGCAAACATGATGAAAATTTACTAGCTTTATTTTAACCATAATTCAAACTGTAAGCCTTTAGTAATTTTATAATGTAAAAGGAAGAAAAACATCTTGTACTTACCTGTATTCGTTATTAATATTACGCTACTAGTTAAACAACAGTTTAAAATTCTATTAAGCTTCTTGTGCAAACTCCTATTCAATAAAAATGCAATAACCCTCCGCGTACCAACCTATCTCACCACATACAATTTCATTACCTCTACCGCTTACAAAAATTACAATATAATTGATAAAGACCACCTTCCACATGGATTGACAACATAATTAAAATATAAATTACTAGGATTATCTTTCAAGTGCCCGAATCGTCTAACCGGCTGTCGCGGGCCGGTCTGTCAGGCCCGTGTAAAATAAAACGCGCGCGACAGATTGCCGCTTGTCGCTACCGATGTCGAGTGACGATAACGTCGCGACAACATGAAGAGTTAATTCGATAGGTACTGCGCTTTATATCATCTCGAAATAAATGTGGAGCGACATGCCGGTGACAAGTGACAGCCGATGTATTTCGGATAGCATAAGGTTTGAGGTATTCGAATCTGGTTGTGAAATCAACAATTTAAATTGGTCTCAAGTGGAGGGGTTACGTAGATTCCTTGATAGGGGACTGATGACTGTAAACTCTAATTGCAACGCGGAAACCAGAACGCTTATAAGGATATTCCAGAATCTGTTGAATTATAATTCTCTGTTATCTACGAATCCGCAATTTCATCCTTGATATATTCCAAAAATATATTCGAAAGCTTTGCGAATACTTTTTCCTGGTAATTTCATTTCATTTTCCGAAGACTGTGTAATGTGCAGGTAAGTATAATCACCGAATTCTGTGTGAGTGGAGCCGCAGGCAAACCTAACATTGAGTATTAACCTATAAACGAAGATTATTTACTGCCCAAGCATTGCGTGCGAGCAGCCTTTTACATTATTATTGATTGTAAACGGTATAGCGATCGACGCTAAATCGTCTCAAGACAAATATTCTGTCAATTTCAAAAGCCGAGCGCTGGTGGGGGGTTAAAAAATAATTGCGTCCCACAGCTCTGGCCATATTTTATCCCGAAGTGTAGTGAAATTGCTTCTTAACATTGAAAATTTATTGCGCTTTTTATCATTTCAACTCGCATTTAGAGCCACAGCACACGATCCGCTGCGGCGCCGCACCGCAAAGATTTCGCCGTATCGCTAACGCTCGTGTGCCCGCCACAAAAAATCTATAGTAAGACGACGCGTCGCAGCGACACCGCTCCGGCGTCGCACCGTTGCCGCAACGCATCGTGTGCTTTGACTCTTATTTTTCGCACGAATTCGCGTTGAATAAAACGGCGTATGAGCATTTTATTTGATCTTCACTAATGAGGTTCTCACGGCGAGATTAATTCTGAATTAGGGGATTTTCCTGCATTAAGTAATTAATTACATTATAAAGGCAGCGGTATATTAGTTTTGATAAGTAAAGGTTAATGTAACATGTAATGGGAGGTGCCTGGATGCGAGCGGCGCAGGATCGGTCTTCGTGGAAATCCTTGGGGGAGGCCTTTGTCCAGCAGTGGACGTCTTTCGGCTGAAACGAACGAATGTAACAATAATACTACAGTAGTCAGAGTAACTACGCCAATGATTGTAGCTTCCTGTTTACATAATATTATAATACATTATTATATTTTTACACTACGCCGTGGACATTGGCCCAAAATATTGGAACAAATATTGTATTGGGATAGAACCCGTGACATCTGGCATGTAGACCAGTACGCCAACCACCGTGCCAGGCCATCTAATAGGATACGTAAGTGTGTGAATATACCTTCAATCTCATTCATTCCTAAATGATTCACGGATTACCTACGTTGATCATGTTGCTCACTTCATGTTCGCCATGGAAAAAGTTAAAGTGCAAAAAAAGAACAAAACTTTTAAATTAAATTCATTGATTTAATAAAGAAACATAAGATACATCTAAACAATAACTTAATTTGAACGAAATAACCGCAGGCTATGTAGATTAAAATTCAGCGGACTTAACCTCAGATAGCGATCATCAAACGCGGAACTACGAATATTATAGTGGGACAAAATGCTAAAAGTTTCACCAATTTCACCGGAAGGCCAAGATTTCTGATTTTTAGCAAATTTATTATTTGAGAATTAAGTGCATTGTTGATTTTTACCTGACTACGCCAAAAGGAGAGTTATGTTTTTTGAGAATTAAAGTCCCAAATGTACAATTGATTTAAAACACTTATACCTAATATTGGGTTCAAATATTATATTGAACAGAAGACGTGAGCTTTGTTATACCTGTGTAACTGTTTGAATTTGATAAGACGCAAGACTATGATTAAGTTCGCTATCAGGCAATTTTTGTCTATGTCTGACAATAATAAGCATAAAAAATATTACAAAAAAATCCTTACTTCGTAAAACCGCCGTAAGTGGAATACTGCCTGGTCTGATACGCAGCTTTAAAATTTCATAGATTTACCGCAACTTGGCCCGCGCACTACACTTCTCTGAGATAACTGATAAAGGCGTAGTGTATTCTGGCAGGTAAAACTGATTTCAATATTTATTTGGAACGCGTAAGATGTATTTCATATTGTAATTTATTGGTTCCGTTATACCCATTGTTGGGGAAATTATTTAGCATAATACCGTAGTATTTTGCTTCCAAAATGATAGATTGTTTGTTTCATTATAATAAGAATGTAATCAAAAACTAATAAGTTTTAAATGTAGGTTATTGTTTTCTAATCTTTTTATTTATGTTCACTTCAAAATATATTTAAGTCTTCATTAGTTCAATCAAAATAGTTTTACTGTTTAGTTTATTTTTAAGTTTTAGATGTACCTAATAAGTTTTAAGTTGTTTTCTTTGCTTTTTTTTACTCCATACTTTACATTACATTTAAGAATTGCTTTAAAACTTGAGTCATAATAATATAACATTTTCACTTTGTATCTGCAGTTGTCTCAGGAGAGCCAAACCCATTCTTTGAATTGAAAATCAGTGTAATATTTTCTTGGAAAATTTACAAACGTAGTGCATGTCGCTTTGGGGGGTTGTGTTTGTGCTTTATGGAGCTTTTTCGGGAGCTTTTGTCCACAGGCTGATAATGATGTTGAGGATGATGATGACAATACTGATAGTTGGACGGTGATAAGTTACTACAAATTGTGTTTATCGAGAAGTAATAAAGATAGGAATTAAAACGTTTTGGTTTAATTAACAAAGAAATATACTCTTTTATTGATATCGAGTTCGGTTCATCTATTTATTTCGTTCTTTCTTCGTTTCAGCCAAATGACGTCCACTGCTGGACAAAGGCCTCCCCCAAGGACTTCCACAAAGTCCGGTCCTGCGTCACTCGCATCCAGGCACCTCCCGCGACCTTCACCAGATCGTCGGTCCACCTAGTGGGAGGCCTGCCCACGCTACGTCTTCCGGCTCGTGGTCGCCACTCAAGAACTTTCCTGCCCCAGCGGCCATCAGCTCTCCGAGCTATGTGCCCCGCCCACTGCCACTTGATTTTAGCGATTCTGCGGGCTATGTCAGTCACTCAAGATAAAGTAAGATGGTGCAACTCAGTCTTACTATTTTATTTACTTAATTTTTTCCATCCAGTATCTTACATCCTGTATATTGGAGTCATTTCATTTCAATAAATAAACCTATACGGTCCAGATAGAGGCCGCTACATCCTACGCGTAAACGCAAGCCTACTTGAAGTGGGTGTGCTCCACGGTCTGATATTCGCTTTGACAACGTGATTCCAGACTGGGGACCAGGAAATCTAGACCTCGTATTAGTTCTTCCCTGTGCACGTTAGAGCGTAATTTTATTTAATCAAAGATTCCGTAAGGCTGTCTTCAAGCTTACGTTGACTGATCAAAATATGATCAATCGAATAAAGATCATCTCAATTTTTATGCGAAAATATTATTGCGATCCAAATAAGTCAGGTGCTAATTAGGTACCAAATTAGTTTCTAATTGTAATCTTAACTTTTATTCTTCTCCGCCTACGACCAGAATTTAACTTTGGACTCTCCTTAGGGTTCTCTTCAAGATAAGACACAAATATCGTAAAGAGGCTCTGTATTATTTTGTTCTTAGTTTTGTTAGAACATGTTAAGTCAAGAAATTCTGTTTTAAAAACCTTGGTAACTGTCGTGACTGTAATGTACGCTGAACCTTAGACGTAGCCTGTTATTAGGTTGAATGAATGCTATAGTAATCTATTTGCCTCACCACAGACTTGTTGCAACCGTTCCAATCCCAGTTTTACATGTTTGCGTATGCAATTACTGCAGCTACTAGTTTGGATTAACTGGAAAGGCACAGTTAGTGGTTTCTGCAATTATTCGGCTAAATGAAGCTATTAAAACGTATCTGTAAAATCAAAAGAGAAAATAGGCCACCATTTTTTTTTTAACATTTCAAAATTTCTGAAAGAAATTTTAAAACAAATATATTTTTATTTTTCGATTTATCTGACAATGAAACGTTACTTGTTTTAAATAAAATGTTTAAATTTCATTTTACAATTGAGCGTCAAAAAGATTATAGCAAAAGAGGTAACCTTACAACGATCTTCAGAGATAGCTACTCCATTCAAACGAGTATATTCTTACTTGAGTGTATCATTTTTTTAGCGTCAAGCGTTGCGTCTTTCACTAAAATGCCTTGAAAAAATAGAATTTCCTAAGGTGGGATTCAAACTGTCAGAGCAGTCACCCGGCAAGCGTATTGTCATGGGTTCGATTCCCGCCTTAGTACACCCCATTTTTTTAAGTTATAAAAACCCATAGCGCTTCCTGTAACCCTTATTCCTTGGCTGTGACAGACAAGTATTTGCTTAGGCGCAACCTCCGTGACAGGCTGTAATTAATTCAAACGGTGGCCGTCGCCAGAGCTCAGCGTTGGGTGCACTCATACATAGTATACCTGGGCAATAGCCAATTTAATACATTTCCTCATCAGCCGCTCATCGCGTGGTGTCAGACTGCATGAGCCGCTATGATGGGCGTATGACATGGCTCATGAAACAGACCAAATGCAGGGACCGGGAATGAAGGATTAAAGCCATAGGTTCACTTCGCGCTCACAATCCTGCAACACACGTCACCGCCTTCGAACTCCTCCTATGTTTTTCTGATTAATTTCGTTGCAGGTCCAGTAACAGTTTAATTTTCCCCCGGGACAAACTTGACCTTCACTGGTTGGGTTTTCATTGGCGGTCAAGCTAGATCCTGGGTACACAGGAGTTGCAGCCGTGAGAACGAGAGATGGGAATAGTCCCATTACTGCCAGAAATGTTGTCATTGCGGTGTCTCAATGTCGCAACATCGGGAGAGTTCGCCCAAAAAACGTTCCCTCAGAAGCACAGATATGCCTTTATTAGGAATCATGACTATGAAGAAGGAAAAAGGAACGAAAACATTTAAATCATTTTAATCCAAAAGGTGCTTTATCTCAATACATAATATATTTTGCTCATAAACCCATTAGTATCGGACAGTTTGATGTTTTTTTCATTAAGTAAAATACTACGCTCTACCTCCTAGTAGCAATTTAGTCCGATCATGTCACTTATCTATCAGATTAAAATGTAAGCTTGTCGACCTGCGAAAACTTGCCAATATCCCTAATGACAGTGTGTCACATGCTATCTACCTTTATCATGTATTAGCACCGATAACAAACCTAAATTTCATACTTAATTAAATGTAAATTAAGGAGGTCAAGTTGATAACAGAATCTAAACCTGTCTTTGGAATATGCCGCCTTATAATGAATATTGTGAAAAAGTTTCTGAAAACAATATCATACGAGCTAATTACCAAAAGCTTGTAAGCTTCATTATATTCCATCAACGCCTACACAGCGATAAAAGCTTGCCAATATCATTATGACAAGTCTTATCACGTCGTCCGTTCGCATCGCAAAAAATAAGGTACCTAATGGTAATTTTCCACTAGTGGAACAGTTCCAGTGGAATCAAAATCTATGTCTATTTATATCTTCGAATAAAAAGTAATAATACATGATTCATAATAATTTCAGTTACAGTCCAGTAAAGTTAGCCTAATTTTTAATTGTTTGTTTTTTGTTTAAGAATTACCAAAGAGCACCATCAGATTTTTTTTTCATTGGAGTTTTTTTGTTTAAGACGGACGTGGTCTCTTTACTTTAGCTCTACCTACCTCTACAACAAACCTAAAATATTGACGCCACCTTTACTGTCTGTTTATCAACCAGATATCTTGTAGATAAAGCTGAATCATGACACTTCCCACGTCAAATTCCATCAAACTGTTGCATTAGTCACAACGACGAACACTCACATACATACGTTACCGTTTTTGCAGCAGAATAATTCTTCTTCTTCGTCGCTACACTCTTGACAGAGTGGTCTTGGTCATCACACCTGGTTTGGTGGCAAGCTTCACAATCCGTCTCCATTCCCCCCACAATGCAGAATTCCTTGTACACTCGTGGAGTGGACCATTAAGTGCGGTGTTGACCTGATCGCAGCAGAATATTTATTATTTTTTCCTCATCTTACACCATCAATGTCTCAATCTAAGTGACGTCGACCGCATCGGCATAAATATGGTAATTAATTGCCCAAGGCAAATTATTCGATATGAATGAATTATTTTCAATTAAGTTGCTTTGTTAGTTTGCATACATTTTCTATTTCGACTTATTGTGTGGTCTTGTCCTAGATTTAAAATTAATCAAAAACATCGGCTGATTCATTATAGAATGTAATTAAAATCTAAAATTACTGAATGACAAAAAATATAATAATAAAACAAACTAGTCTGTCTCGCAAGGTTGTATACTAGTTTTTGCAATCCCGATGTTTATACAAGCCATTAGATAGGTTATACCTGAGGGAAAATTAAATCTGCATATTCATAATAGTGTTATTGAAAGTAATTTACTGCATCGGCCATACATTAAAGCTATCTCACACTGCCTGTAAGATAATCCCGCAAAAACGTGAGTTATCGTGTGAACGCGCCGTGTAAGAAGGGTTTTTTCTCTTTTTTATGGCTTTTTTAATTTTGGGGTTCCGCACACTCTATGCTGCACTTTCTTTGAACCAATATCAAAATGAATTTTGACTATTCGCTTTAATTAAATTTCATAAGTTCACGTCACGCCGCGATTACATAATTATAAGAATCAATTTTATCAAAATACGAGTACATTATAGTCCGACATTTTCTCAGTCTTTTTACTTTGTAAAGTGAAATTATTTACTTTCTGTAGCCTCTATATCTACAATATTCAGAAATATTTGATTAAGGAGTCCTCAGTGTCTACTCAATGTAAGTATTTGTTATCATTTTGTGTGCTTACCTCATAAATCTAGACATTAGATTTTCATGCTAACTTTAATTATTTATTGACATTGGTCAACGTCCTCAACGTCGTCCGGAACGTCGCTGTACAAACGATTAAGTATGTACGGAACCTTACCCCTACAACTTTTTCAGACTTGCCCGTAATTTTAAGCGTAACCCGGTGTCTTCCCGTAGGATGCCATCTCGTCCGAACCACCCAACCGTCCCCAACTTTTAATTGATCTCAATGCTCGAGACCAATCGACTCGACACAGAATTGACTTTTTGTACGGTTGACTCACCAGTAGTCAATGAACGTAGATTTTTTCTGTCACTCCCGTTCTCAACCCTTGCGAGTATTGAGTCACGGATTGATAAAGGATGGTGTTGATACAATGAAATGAGGAATGCAGAGGTTTGCCTGTTGCTTCCCAAAGAAATTAAAAAAAAAAAAACAAATCTTTAGTAAGTTGGTTAAGTAAAAATAATAATTGTAAGTTATTAATTATTTTAGGAATAGTCATCTTGATTATCTGGGTTTTGATGGAAACTATAATGTACTCGTAGAAGATAAGTACATAAATAAGATTCCCATTAAGCAGAATTAACTATGTATTTTAGTCTAATAAAGACGAATGCAATAAATACGTCATTTAATGCAACTGTAACTTGTGTAACTTAGAGTTAACCCTTATTATTCAACCGCCTTTCAAGAAATAAGACCGCGCGAAAGTAGCCACCTCACAAATAAACCCATACCAATATTGTCTAACTATATCACCGCTCAACAAGCGGTTGTAAATTGAGTTTGAATTAAAATAATGCTCATTACAAAAGTCAAAAGTCAAAAGTCAAAATTTCTTTATTTGTTTGGACTAATAAATAGTTCTTACAAATCGTCATTTTGCTCTTAAGGAGCCTCTACATGTCTCATAATCTTTTTACCCTACCAGCGCTTCGAGACCAACATTTGGCAAGTGCTGAGAAGAAGCGCCGCAACAAACTCAGTCACCACTGTCTGCCGGTTAATATAAATAAATAGAAATAGTAGTAGTAGGTACATTCGATTCAGGAGCAGTTCACTGAATTTACCATGCATTCTTGTATGGTGTATCTTATAAGAATGGGTATACAAGATTGCGTGGTATATTAAACAAGGTAGTGACGTGCTAATATCTAGACTTACATATTAAGATACTAGTAGAAATGACTCGCATACATAAATTTGAATAACTTGGATTGACCAGTCCCCGAAAGCAGCGCCTGTTCACAGACATGACGAGTGAACCAGCCATCGCTTCACTCGACCATATTAGAGGGAATGTAACGACCCGCCTCACTACGCCACCACCCCAGAGACATTTTAGTGAGAATGACAATTCCAAGTTATCTCTTTAAAAAAAAACTAATAATAAAGCTAAGTAACAGTCCAGATTGAGAAGCATGACACTATAACATTTGAGAAATTATTATTAGTTTATACATTACTTTTCATTTTAATTCTTTTTAGTGCGAGCATGAGAGGACCATAATCCTACTCCCAGGATGACTTATCATTAAGAAAATCTCGAGTTGTATAATAGGCTTTTTTAAGCATGTGATCTTTAACTATATCTTTAAATTTATTATACGGTAGCTCTTTATATTTATCAGGGACTTTGTTATAAAAATGGATACCTTGTCCCATAAAAGTAGCAAACACTTTATTAAGTCTAAAAGCGGGTATAGCCAATTTATTTTTATTTCTAGTGTTAATTTGGTGAATATCACTTTTCTTTTTGAATTCAGTAATATTTTTTTGAATAAATAGAATACAGTTTAAGATGTATTGTGAAGCGGCCGTGAGAATGCCAATTTCTTTAAACAATTCTCTAAGGGATGCTCTTGCTTTCATTTTATACAAGTATCTTATCGCACGTTTTTGCAAAATAAATATTGTTTCAAAATCTGCAGCTTTGCCCCACAGCATGATTCCATATGACATTAGGCTATGAAAGTAGCTAAAGTAGACTAAGCGAGCTGTTGAAACATCGGTTAATGACCGTATCCTTTTTATTGCAAAAGCCGCTGAGCTGAGCTTTCCCGCCAGAGTTTCTATATGGGGGCCCCACTGGAGTTTTGAATCCAGGGTAATTCCCAGAAATACAGTAGAGTCTACCAGATCGATTGCATTATTATTAAGTTCTATTTGTGTACTAACTGTTTTTACGTTAGGCAAAGAGAATTTTATACATTTTGTTTTCTTTGCATTGAGTTGTAAATTATTTGTAGTGAACCAACTTAAAACTCTTGTTAGTGCATTATTTACATCGTCAAAGTTATTTTTACTTCTATCGATATTAAAAATCAAAGATGTGTCATCAGCAAATAACACGATTTCGCAAGAGTCCTTAACAAAATATGGTAGATCATTAATGTATATAAGAAACAAGAAAGGACCCAGAATGGACCCCTGCGGAACTCCCATTTTCACAGGTGACCCAGAAGACAAAACACCATTTATGTCAACTTTTTGAACTCTAAAGTTTAAATAGGATTGTATTAAATCCAAAGCCGAGTCCTTTACCCCATAATAGTGCAGTTTGCGAATTAGCGTTTGATGTTCTACGCAGTCAAAAGCTTTTGAGAGATCACAGAAGACCCCTAGTGCATTTTGAGAATTCTCCCAAACCTCGAAGATATGTTTAAGTAGTGCAACCCCTGCATCGGTGGTGGAACGACCCTTGGTGAAACCATATTGTTCACTATGAAATAGTTTATTAGAGCCAAAGTGAATCATAAGTTGCTCCTGTATGATTTTTTCAAAAATCTTGCTCAGAGCGGGCAAGATAGAAATGGGTCTATAATTGCCAGGGTCGGTTTTGCTACCAGACTTAAATAATGGCATTAGTCTACTATGTTTCATGAGGTCGGGGAAGATTCCCTTCTCTATGCAATTATTGAATATTATCGCTAACTGTGGGGAAATTATATCAATAATGTGTTTGACTATCTTGACAGAGATGCCCCAGATATCAGTTGTACTCTTTACGTTTAAAAGATTAAAAGTTTTAGTGATATCTAATGGAGTAATATGTTTAAAAGAGAAGTGCGAGTCACAGGGTGTCACGTGGGTTTTCAATATTTCTTCGGCCTCGGAGGGAGATGACTTTAAGTTGGCAGTTGTTGCTGAAGCTATATTCCCAAAAAAATTGTCAAAAGCTTCCGCTACATCTTTATCTGCAGATATCAAATTATCGTGAACTTTGAGAGAAAAGTCATTATCTCTTGGTTTTAGTTTACCAGTCTCTCGGTTGATAACATTCCAAGTTTCTTTTATTTTATTACTGGCGTTCCCTATCTTGTCCCGAATATAAAAAGACTTAGCCATGAAGCAAACTTTCTTAAAAATTTTTGAATACTTTTTTACATGCTCAAGAAAAGATATACTATTATTATACTTTTTCATGCCATAAAGTTCATATAACGTATTTCGACTTTTGTATATTCCCTTAGTAGCCCAGTCACTAAACTTTGATTTGGTATTTGGTTTTAATGGCTTTACCGTAAAAACTTTGTCATGTTCGGTTTTAATACATTCGAAAAGGTTATTGTAAAGAGCATCTGGGTCTCCCTGAACATACGGGACTAAATGCAATTTATTTTCAAGATTATTTTTAAAACGTTCTAGACGACTAATGGTTACAGGTCTACATACGGCATTTTTTTTACTTTTATTATTCAAATTATTACAAATAAATTCTACTTTAATACCACAGTGATCTGACGTAAGATTGTGTATGACAGCTTTATTGTCAGGGACACAGCTAGAGAAAATATTATCTAGACAAGTAGCTGTGGTTTCCGTAATTCTAGTTGCTTCCTTAAATTGACTAAACAAGTTAAATGACTGAAAAAGGGAAAGTAGTCTTACAGAATATGATGATGAGCTATCTAGTAAATTGACGTTAAAATCTCCACAAACTAAGACCTTTTTGTTGCTGTTACAAGTTTTATTAAGAGCATCCTCAATAGCCGCTTCAAAAATACCAAAGTCCCCAGAAGGGGGTCTATACACACATACAATGATGTAACTCTCAAGCTCGACACAGGAAATTTCGACAACACGCTCAACTGATAGCCCTACTACATCTTTGCGTTCTTTATATTTAATATTATTATTCACAAATATTAAGGAGCCTCCGTGAATGGCAGACTTCCTGAAAAACGCGCTACTTAACTGATAATTATCTATATGAAAAGAGCTTTCATATTTCTTTAGCCAGTGTTCAGTAATACATATTACATTAATATCAAAACTTTTTAAGAATAGCTCTATTTCTAAGACTTTGCTGGCCAAGCCTTGAATATTTTGATGAACAATCTTGAACGTTCCGGGCTTGGCCTTTGTCGAGTGCCTCAGTTTAAACAACTAGTAGTAGGTACAGTCATAATATTGTTACTATTTACATACTGAGATATCAAATTATTAGTACCCTCACTATGATCAGTTTTATGAATATAATTACATTTAATATTGTATGCAAACAATGAGGCTAATTTATTCTTCAATTTTTTAGAGAGATACATTGTATCTACAGTCAACTTAAAGCTAGAAATAAATTTATTTACGTCAAAAAGTAAAAGTGCGTCGCTATGACGATAAGTCAAGTTATACATAAGTATATTTAAATCAAATATGTTCTTGTTTATCTTATTTAGATTATACCCTGAATTTACATAGGGTAAAGTACACAAAATTATATTAAATTTTAACCTATTTTGCAAATTTAATAGTTGGTCAATATTTTGAATTATACTCTTTTTATCTACAGAGTAACCATTACCATACATTATAATTACATTGGAGTTCTCATCTAATTCTTGGTTTTTACCAATTTCGTAAATTATCTCTGTCAGAAACCTGCCTGGATAGCAATAATTCAAGACCTGTGTATTCAAGTGCTCCCTGAGCATAGAACCTAACCCCTGACCAAGCTGATCAGAATAAATAAAGGTTTTCCCTCCATTACCGGTATCACTAATTTTTTTAGACAAGGCAGTTTCATTAGTTTGGGATTCAATTAATAATATGTCCTGCGCCGGCTCAGTTTGAATAGACTTTGGTATTATAGTGGGCTGAAGGCCATTAATACAGTTACAAGACTGTTTTTTTGATAAGGACTCAAAACGCTCAGTGTTGTAATTGCATAGGTCAACAAGTTTGGAAGTGGCCAGTACATGTTCATTGATTTGTTTCTGTGCAATTTCATATCGAGATTTGAACTGTTTAAGATAAAGTTCCAAGTCATCTATTTTCTCATGTAAGATCAAAGTATTATCATCATACAACTTTTTGTTTTGTTCTATTTTTAAGTTGTATGATTTAAGCTTTTCTTTTAAAAGATTTTTTTCTTTCATTAGAATTGACTGTTTAGGTAAACTACGTTGAAATTTAATTAATTTTTTGCATTTTTTGATAAATTTCTTGATTTTAATATATTTTTTAAGTTTATTATTACTATTAAATTGATAATTTACTGCTGGACCGGAACAGGACACATCACAGGTCAAGTCTATTATGGGTATAGTTGGATTCTTCGATTCATGATTATTGTTCATCAATTCATTATACAGGCTAACGGTTGAGTTGAATTCTTGAGCCTGTTTTTCTTCCTCCATAGATTTTATGGTTTTATGTGACTCACATAGGCTCTTTTCGAGGTCATGGATGCGATCCAAAGCCTGCTCATGAGTGTTGTTGCATTCACTGAAGGAATTCACCGTTTGTTGCAATTTCAAACATTGTTCCGCGAGGTCCAGATATTTCCCATGAAGCTCGGCAAGCTCATTCTTCAGTTGTGAGTTCCTGTTTACAACTTTTTGAATCTCCTGTTCACTGTCTTCACGTTCCCGGAGAAGCTGGTCGCTGACCTCTCGTGAAGCTTTGAGGTCCAGGAGAGCCTGCCTCAACTTAACTTCCATGTCCTTCATGGTGGCCTTACGGGTCAACATCCTTGAAGCTTGTTGCAGTGAAGTTTACCAATGCAAATAGGATTTTGTGTAGCGAGCCCGATCGAAGAACCGAGAAAAAAAATACAAAAAAAAGGGTTTTAGTGATCTTGGCAATAACAGTAGGTGATAGACTATTAGGGATCTGTATTTGAATACTATCTTATTATCATTTAAAAGTCTTATTACAGAAAATAACCAATTTATAAAGTAAAGCTAAATTGTGTGGGTAGGATTTTTTGTTAGGTTAAATAATTCTTCTACTTATTTCCACTAAAATGAAATATATTTTACACGAATTGTGTTATTTTACAGATTAAAGTTTTTAAACTGAGTAATTAAAAGGCAAAATATGAATATTTACATGAAAATATAACCTCAACGTTGGGAATTGTAATGTTTTATTTTCAGTGTATAATGCAAAATACATGTAATTTACCTATAGATATTAGTTAATTAATGAATAAAAACAATACTCCCCTGTTAATTTGTTCCGTAAATTTGAATTTATGAAGATTTTTCGTTGACAGCTGACGAAATTTTGTCTTCACTTTTTTGTCTTAAATATTAAATATTTTCGTCGGATAACACTCGTATACATTATTTATACGATAAACAATTGATTTCAGTATATTTTATCACAAAATTACACGAAATTATAGTAAATTAACATTAAAAATTTGACCCGTTAAAATTACGCGTCTGACAGCTAGGGATGCCAGCGCAAAAAAAAAAAAAGAAAAAAAAAAGAAAAAAAAAAAAAGAAAAAAAAAAAACAATCAATCACTAACAATCACTAAACTTTATTGAGCCGTTCGCCCGGCAAATTGACAGTAGGCCGTAACTCGGCGCGGGCGCACGAGATTCATCGAATAATTGTACTGCCAATAGCTTCGGATGTTTTATTTTTTCCGGAGCGGTTCGAGTATCGAGAGGTATTTTAATGTGACAGGTGAACACATAACCGCACTTAATTTTGTCCTAATGCGTGCGCTTGGGCGTAAGAATGCCTGCCTTTGTATGCGGTTACGATGGTAGCGGGAGCGGGTATAAGGTGACAAAGAGGTTTGTTTAAGTTTTTTGTTTTAATTTTGCCTCAAGCTATAAATTGTCACACTAGATGCGTTATGCAGTCTGCGGTCAGGCCAAATGAACCTGATGTTAGGTGAGTGAGATGCAGTCTAGAATGGCACATACCTGCCCACTCTCTCGCCTTGAAGAGCCCCGGATTATAGTATTCGAGAAAGACAGCATCAGATAGTAAATTATTATTGCAGTCCCTATCTGTTCTCATTATAAAAAGAGTTAGCGAAGCGCTTAGTGCTTTTGGGTTCTTTGCCGGTACCTATCTACTGTCAGATCACATCAATATAATGACATGACAAATATTGACAATGTTGTTCAAACATAATGCGGACTGCGTTCACTTTGACCTGACCGCAGACCGCAGAACACAGTGCACTGGATTTTTTCACTGCAGTGTGGCAAATCCTTTTGCGTAATTTTCTTCACGCTCGAGCGCTCGCTCCCGCTGCCGCGTCACCAACCGCCGATCCTACCACAGTGTCCTACCCGTTCCAGTGTGCTCCGTTTTCCAGAGTATCTGAGAAGGGAATCGCCGATGAGTTCAGATTCTTTAAATATGCAAAGCGCAAACTTTGTTGGCCTTCCGACAGGATGCTGAATAATTTTACACGCTCTTAATGGTGTGCGTGTCGTTTAAATTTAAGTGTTTTGGTCTTGGAGAAATTGAATTTAAGATGCAACGAGAACAAAGAGTTAATTTAACGTTGACGAGCAATTAAGGTTTTGCAGCTTTTAAAAGATAGCCCGTATTAATGATATGATGTAGGGAATTTGTAAGTAAAAAGCATTACTCGTAAATATACCATTTTATAGAGCACCAGAGACTGGTAGTTAAGTTTTACTATAATTTAATGACAGTAAAAATTGCAAATAATTATAAATTAATTAATAACTATACCAGCACGTTCGACCACACAGTATGTGAAGTAGTTAAGTAGAAAAACTTTTATTCGTATTACGGAGCTTTTACAAACATTTGAAAGAGCTAACGTAAATTATTTTTATTATCAACACTATTAACGGTTTTTAGCTGTAGTGATCAAATGGAAATTAATAATGAAGTTTTAAGTAAAGCCATGCGCCAGCGCTAACGGCAAGATGACATTTAGTAACATAATGGTAACCTTTGACACGACAATAAATGTATCCGAAGCGCCGACGCGGCGACGTCCGGAGTCTTATGTTTACTACGGAAGTATAGTAGGTACGTTACAAAACATAGTACGTTACCTTTTCAAAATCCTAGTTTAAATAAGTTAATTAAATAAATTACTATACACAAAGCTACGAATACGAAAAACGATACGTGTGTTTATACTCTACAATCTACGTAGTTTTGCATGCCGCTGTAACGAAGAACGTTGTTGCGATTTTTTTTCCTCTGTCTCATAGTTTCAAAAGCTTATGGACTCGAATGATGAAATCGCGAACGACGGCAAAGCTAAGCAAATCCTGTTTGTATTTCAAATTCAATTAATTTAGAGAATAAAATGTATAAAATTAAGACAATAGAGATAATAATAACCTCAAATACTTTAGGTGTAACATTAGATTCAACAAAAGCGGTTTTTAACGCGGTCCCAGCAGTGAATCAGCGGGGTTCCGTGGCGCTGGTAACCTGAGCCAGTATTCTTCTACATATTATTTCATTTTTATACCTTTTTTATAGCATAAACACGGTTCATTAAAATTATAACACGCTTTGATGGAGCACTGCCGCTGTTCGGTTCATTATCGACAGACGAATTTCTCGTGATGTATTTGTAATGTTGTTTGTGAATTGAGCCTTTTTATAAATCAAAATCTGTACTGACAATATAATTAAAACTTCATATTTCATGTAAGTGATCAAATATTTATTATTTTGATGTTATAAAACAACGCTGAAAACTAGATTCAATTTCAAACAAGGTTGAGGTTTTGTTTGAATTTCAATATTTCCTAGACAGAATCTTTGATTGAGATTGAAGCGGCACTAATACTTTACTGAAGCATGAAGATGTACCGAACCACAACATGACGATTAAGCAAAGAAATAATTCTCATGGATACAAAAATGTATAGTCTGATGTGATTTTTGCTAGATTTCGCTAGAGACCTGTGAAACTAAAATTGTAGTTTATCTTACAGATAAGTTCCTAATAGGCTATCAGGGACTCTATCAGCGAGTGATGATCAGGCCCTAAATCTCGCAGTTGCCTTTTGTTTACTATCTGGAATAAAATCAATATAGCGGTGGATTGTCTCGATGTCGCAACATCGCGACATAATTCAGCGCTGACGCCGACTAAGGCATTTTTCTAAAGACAATACAAGCCTCTCAGCCATCGGAATATTCAGAGAGCCTCAAGAATTCTCATTCTCGCACCCACTAATGAATAGCTATTCTGCGAGCATTTTAACTATGGTCCACGGAATGGAATTCAGGTGTACAGGTTTCTTAAAAGGTCTCGATACGCGTTGGACCTTTCCGTTTCGCTTAATTTATGGACCCGATACCTTTTTGTTTGTTTATTTTAATTGCCGCCGCGTTATTTTGCGTGTCGAAGCAAGAATTTCAGTCGAAAATATCATACAATTACTTGTAGGATGCGCCTTTGATCCTTAGGTGCTCTAATGGAAACTCGGCTTATTCAGATCACATCAACTAAAAAAATACAATAGTAAGTATCTTGGTGAGCTTATCTCTGTATACAGATTTCTTCCAGTCGACCAGGGAGATAGGATAATTAAAAATATTGAAAGTATAGGACTGAAAGTAAGATGAGTATTACTTGTCCTTCCTGACCATCTTTCTAAAATGTAGGTGCACGGGACTATTCCCTCCTCTCGTTCCCTCCACTGCAACTTCTGTGTAGCCAGGGTCTACAGCTTGAACGCCAAACCCAACCAGTGAAGGTCAAGTTTGTCCCGGGGGAAAGTTAAACTGTCATTGGACCCGCAACGAAAATAATCAGAAGAACATAGGAGTTCGAAGTTAAGGTTCGACTTCCCTCCATTGCAAAATGGAGACGTGACAAACAAAGGTTTATGGCAGTTGAAAATAGCACCTATTCCAACTACATAAGATGTTTAACTTGATGTGCCGTCGACTGTACTTTAGAGAAACAGGCAGCCATTATTCTTAAAACCAAAAAAGGAGCTTATTAAGTACATCAGGGTCACGGACGAAACACAGAACAATATATCAGCGTCTTCAAAATACTCCTCCTTATTGTTCTTTAATAGAAATCAGTCATAATAAAATTATTTAGCCACGCCTGTCTGTCCGGTCGTCGTAGAGCCGAGGCATTTTTTATTGCGTTCTAGTGCTAATTTATATTCAAAGTATGTAGGACCACTATTAAGGCGACTGTTTTAGATTACGTTTTTTTTTATTCGACTTTTCATAAGATTCCGAGGCGAGGACTCGCTGTCACAGCCGTGGTCGGAATATATTAATACTAATTAGCTTTTTGTATGCTTAATTATTACACTCTACGGAGTACCAGACATTTGTAGTGTATGAAAGTGTAGTAGGTCGTAACCTATTTTGTAACTTCCTCTTTTTAACAACGAAATAGTACAGGATGTTGCGTTTAAGTGAAGAACTGTGTACACAAACATTGATTTTAATACAGTAAGTATACTTAAAAAGCCGTTAACCTATCTCTATACATAATTTTAGAGTAAAAAAGTTAAACTTTTAATGAAAAACACAGAGTTTGATACATAATCAACAAATTACATTAAATGTAAAAACACAGATTTCGATAAGTTAATCGTTAATTTATGAAAATCACATTCACAGAGATTATCAGTTATACTATTTAATAGACGTTTAAAAATATCAAGATAAGTTATTTAAGCTTGTCATCAGCAATAAATTATGCTATGATAGTGCTACATTTGGGTGTTTTTTATCGGTACATCCGTACACTTATTATTTCAATTTCCCGTTTCTACAGCATAGGTTTATTATCTAGTTCTAGAGTAGTAATATAATATAATGTATAAAATTATACAGGCATCATAATGCTCCTGCAATGCATTGTCAGCCCTAGGCTAGAGTGCAAGGAGTCGATACATAGCTAGGGTATCATACTCTAGTAAAACGAAAGTTGCATCTTGTATGGGTAACCCTGATCTAGACCTGACCTGTAAAACTGACCTTATACAGACAACCGCAGCCTAAACACTGTACTTAGCATCTTTTGTAATTGTAACAGGGGTAGATTTGCAATAAAAATATGCAGTCTGAAGTCACGATGTCTGCAAACAAGTTTTGAGAAATAAAAATACTTTTTCATAAAATTCACAAAGGCAATAAGATAAGCGATAAACCATAAAATAAATATGCAAATACGTAACTTAATTTCCAAAATCCTTTACTTAAACCAATCATTACTGAATATTTTCGGTTAAGCATTCCCGATAAGAACATTCTCATGAACCAGAACAGACCAATTATACGAAATATTGAATTCATCGCATTCAACAATACGCCGTAAAGGCGCTCTTGCGCAAACACAATGTAATCGGTTCAGAGAATACGGGAACATGATTTATTAAAGAAAATTTTCGTTCAAAATCCTCATTATGTAACGGTAAGCTATATCTACGGGCGACAATCTTACAAGCATAAATTCGTGGACTGGATGGCTTAAGAATTATATTCGAGGAATTTACTACTTTTTCTGTAAGTAAATATGAAATGCCTCTGTACAGAAAAGAAATATTTTCTTGAGCTGATGATGTGATAGTCAATTTGATGGACCTACAGGCTTGAGCAAGTAATATATACGTTGGAGCTCAAAATACTGCCTGATTTAAAGCCTTGTTATTAAACTTTATCAGAAAGAAACAAAGTTAAAAATTAGGATTTTAACTCCTCATTTTCTTACACCTGTATTGTCCAGCAGTGGACGTCATTTGACTGAAAAGAACGAACAGATCTTTTATGAAAGCACTATCAAATCTATTATACCATGTAAGTGTTAGTCACAAAGTGTTCAATAATGCAAATACCCTTACAAATGAACTATTAACAGTATCCGTATCCGAATCAACATGTCATCCACGTACATCTATGTTCAATATTCCAAGTATAAGCCGGACAATAACTGTTCATGTAACGCTTTACGAAGCTTAAAAGCGACAATTATAAACCATTCACACTTCATTTGTAAACAATGCACAAGTTAGCTGTTGACGAAAGGGATAAGGGTATGAAATAAATAGCTAGATAAGATACACTATCACGTAGACAGAAGCAATGCAGAGGACGAATGTACTCGTAGTAATGAAATCAGATACATAATTCTTAATTTAAAAAAAATCTTAAACCTTTAGAATTATGTAACTGATTTTCGTTAGTACTTCTTATTCTAACTTACTTTACTTCCACTCAGTTGAGTTCAAACAGCAAGCAATAGGTGGCGTTGTTCCGTTTTACATCGCGGTAGTGTGATTTTTAATGACTTGAAGTTACGCATTTGAAGTTAGTGAATTCCTTCCTAAAAAAATATAGAAATTGGGTACATTCTTCACTGCATTGAAGACCGAGTACAAGACACCGGAATCAAAAACACTGTAATTTATTTTCAGTCATATCAAATAGGTAAAACCTACAAAATCTACGTCCTATCACCTTAAAATCAAATTCTTCCGAAATAATAGCTTAGTTCCTTAATCATACACCATCAAAAGATGCCGAAAAGCTAGTACCTAAGACTACAAGTTATCTTGTAGCAATTTGTGTGCTAATACGACTGCACCGAAACACACAATGGGTCAGCACACAAAGGCACCCGCCCTCGGCGTGTACGCTGCATCTTGTCAAGTAAGTTATTCAAATGAAGTTTTATCCACGTTACTGCGGACTTT
Organism: Ostrinia nubilalis; assembly: GCF_963855985.1. NCBI lineage: Eukaryota > Metazoa > Arthropoda > Insecta > Lepidoptera > Crambidae > Ostrinia > Ostrinia nubilalis. The sequence continues at coordinate 11,213,670 of NC_087098.1, forward strand.
CGTTAGGGCTGCCAATTTGGTAAGCTTTATTTCTTAAAAAAATCTTTTAAGGCTCGATTCGACCAAACTTTTATCCGAGAATAACTCTTGGTATAACTGACACATTGACAGTTTCGGTATGGGAAATATGTTAAAATGTCGAATAATTGACGATTTATTCTGAGATTAATATTTACTCTTGTTTGGTGAATCCACCCAAAATGGGTTTTGAAGACTCGCAAATATTACAGCTCTACCCTGTAGTGATGTAAGACATAGTTATCTATGAAGGGATACTGCTGAAGATTTTCAATTAGAAAATCTATTACTAACAAAAGACTACACAGTCTGAGGTCATAGGATACCATTTATTTCAAGTACTTTAGTAATAGAACCTGAGATTGAATAGACCAAGCATAATGTTAGTTTTAATGGCAAAAGGCAGGTCCTCGGAAAAAGTATGCAGCTATAATAATGGAAGCTTACACACTATACACTACAACACGGAGCATCTCTTTACCACCTCATAAACACCAGGTAAGCAGCCCTGCCGCCGGTTGACATATTCGATAATTTATTCGAGTAATGGCCGGCGTACTGTAGCGTGGTACGAGTGAGCATTGCTTAATTTTCTTTTATTAATCATCATATTTCAGTGCTTAACACTAATTGAATGTTGGAACCTGTCCTATACGAGCGACAGCAAAATGCTTCTGGCTGACAGTGTGTTTTTGCCCCAAGTGATATTTGTTTGTTTTAATTATTAAAAGGGTACATCGGATGGTAGTGCAGACAGGAGAATGTGGATAATGCTCGTTTATGCGGCCTTGATTGTAGTGCTCTTTTTATGAAGTTAGCTCATTTAAGTTAAGATTAATCTGCAGGGCATTAATACAAGATACTATGACTGGATAGGTACAACATTATAAAAATCTGTAGACAGATAATGCCTATTTCGTCGACAGCAAAAGAAACTGTTTGACGCACAATCTTTTATTACATAGAGATTCATCGGAGACTTTTCTATGAAAAGTCGTAGCGTGTTTCTAAATAGGATCAACAATACATATGTATGATCTCAAGATAGGTAAGCAATTCCTTACTATGAAGTTTGTTAGTAGGACTTAAATTCCCGTTGTTTCCACTAGTGGGGACGGGAATAAACCTAAATTGGTTCATGTTTTCATCGTTTAAGTCATAGTCAAAAGTCCTCACAATATTAATGTAAATATCAAAGCATGCCCATTACGGGATGCCCCACGTAATACCAGTGTAAACCGGCAATACAGAACGGAGCTTGTTAATTGTGACTCGCCGGATTACGCCCGACCTTTGTTAACGCCGGATTTGGCCGCGCATGCACAACACTATTCGGCTAAATAGAGCGACAACGGCTATTTTCAGGATTCGTGTACGTTTGTGACCGGCTTAATATCGTATAATCTCGTTAACGCATATGGTTAAAGGTCGGACTTTCTCGATTCTGACCTGGGCTCAGACTTATTAATCGAGAAATCACTCTACAGGACCACAGGCTTCAAATTAATTAGCCTGATTTTCCAAAATAATAATGCTGTTGGTGAGTTTGATTCATATTATTATGACAAACGTCCAAACTAGCATATTTTGACTTATAACTTGCCTCTTACTACAGGATAGAAGATAATTTGCAACTTGGCATAGAACATGTAATCGGCCGAGCTAAACAAATTAAATGTAACAGAACCTTTTACTTTTAAACATATTCGTACAAAATAGTACGGCATTACGCCGTAATATGTGTGAACCTTCCTTTTATTATGGGTTTTATTATGGTAGAGGAGGACGGTGTCAATTCATCTTAATAACTTAAAAAATGTTGCATGATCTAATAAGACTGTTATTGGAATATCCGTTATCCGAAAAAAACTATACCAATTTCAGCAGGAGCTTAAATAATCTCACCGCTTTCTTAGTACTAAGTTGATATGTAACCTAAAACTCTACGCCAATATCTCAAGAAAAAGATTAAAGGCTAAACGGTATCACTGAGTATCAATAAGACCGCAACTGCTGTTATTTGATAGTAGGGATCAATTTTGCTAATCCATTTCGATACATCGACTTTATCCTTCTCACTCACTCATACTATCATATCATGACAAGCGAGAGAGATAGAAACAGTCAAGTGCATCGAAATTCTTCTTCAGAATAGGACCACTGGTTAACCGCACACATTTAGCCGTAATTATTTTTTTCTCCAGTATTAGGTTTCATCGCTTCTGTCTTTAAAGCTTTATGAAAAACTGCCCATTGCTATGCCATTGCTATAATAAAGCCAATAAAGGCTAATAATATACAGGATGTAGCATGAGACATTCTTTACCAGCTTATTAAATAAAAGCCTCAACATTGGACCTTAATTGTTAAAGCCTCGTGATTGTTTTATAAAAAACTAGCTGACCCGGCGAACTTTGTTCCGCCTTAATGGCAATAAATAAGCAGACTTCTTTTTTTATTTCGAACGGGATAAAAAGTATCCTATGTCCTTCTCCTGGCTCTAAACTACCTCCCTGACAATTTTCAGCTAAATCGGTTCAGCCGTTCTTGAGTTATAAGTGGAGTAACTAACACGACTTTCTTTTATATATATAGATAACATACCCTCCTTCTGGCGCAGTCAGGTAAAAAAGTCAATCGCTCTTTAGCTAATCTAATCTTTCTAAACTGATAGACACCCAATTTTCCTTTAAGCACTGCATATTCTTAGCCCTATCATTGCTTGCTTGTGATTAACTTAAGCTTCAGTCAAAGTAAAAATAATTATCATTATTCGTACTTACAAATCGTCAATAATTTCAAGAAAATTAAAATAAAACATTAATAAAAAAAATATTTTTGCTCATGGAGCACTAACATAGTTTTTAAGCTATTTACAACAGTTTATTGTAAAGGTGCATCCACAAAATATTCGAGAAAAAGGCCGAGGTCTCACTCTCACGTCATTAGGCGGCAGTGCGCACGAGTCGTCTTCGGCTCACGATCTCCTGTGACATCTAATTACCCGCCAAATTAAGCTGCAGCTATGAAACTTTCATCCGCGGGGTGATATCTTTGGAGCGAGAGAGATTGAGCGTGCGCGATAGGAGTCGAAGACTTATGAACGAAAATATTGTTAAATTCCTGCTGAAATTGGTGTAGGTAATTAAGTTTTTATGTTATTTTAATAATCCCTATTTACATTATTGACGCTTAGAACTTGCAGAAATGATTGTGTAACCACTTACACAGATGCTGATGCATTTTTCTTACACCATTATTTGTAATCTTGTAAAGTAATCTTATTCCATAACAAGTTTAAAACTTTATCATAAATACAATTCCATTAAGATAACCATAATTTAATCGCTTTACAGAATAGGCCACCAGTCACGAACGCGTGCTGTCCGACTTGCATGCATCCATAAATGGGGGACAAACTAAACGTTAACATTTTATCAACTGACACTTATCTAATTACACGATCTTATAAGAATCCGGAGTCTAATCCCGCCTTAAAAAAACAAATAATGGCGGTCGCGACCCCGCAGTGAAAAATTATGCCGCAAGAATTTCAAGTTTCTCAATGCATCGAATGCGATTAGTGGAAATAAAGGGAATGTCGCGAGGTGCGACCACGAAAACGCTTATCTAAACCGGCTAGCGTTGTTTGCGTTCTCTAATTGGCTAATTGGCATACGAGAGATAGATCTGCAAACGCGATCTCTTCCTACGAGATACGATCGTGGCCACCGCCTCAGCAGAGCTGATGAAAAGCCTGATCGGTATCAGAACGCCCATTCAAATACGCCTCCTGAGCGTAATTGTAATATATTACGGTGGTAATATAAGATTTGTGTAAACGCGGCTAGGTCATTAGAAATGGCACGCTCGAAAATTATCACTGCGTGTGGCCGTTTTTTAGATTTTAACCAGATAAAGAGCTGATGAAATATATCTAAAAGGTTTTATTGCGGACAGTGTAATAATTTTATTTAGCAAGACGTCTCATCGTTTAGCGGTCATTAGAATTGTAGAATTTTATGTATAGGCAATTTATTAAACAAAAACATATAATAGGTAATTAACTCACGATACCTTATCTTTTATTACCATCGTAAAATTATACATTAAGATTCCAGTTGTGTTTTTCAATAAATAAGGTGTATTTTGTATCGCTTACGATATTTTAATGTGCAGTTTTGCGAAATCGGACATCAACAGTATTTTTAATTTATAAGACAAATAGCTGTGCAAATAGTGTCCAAAAAAGTACAAAATCTTTTGTTTTCTTAACTGTATCATTATTTCCGAAAATCGATGGTAGACGTACCTAATAATAAACCCAAATCTTATAACCCTGAATAATTCCTTAACACGTTGAGTGCGAAACCAGGTCTATAGACCTTGTGCACGTCTCGCTTACCGTGCGGCTAAGAAAATTATAGTCTTCCTTGTCGTGCGAAAGGCATAACTTGAATTGGGTCCGGTGTAGGAAAGTGATGAATATATATCTATGATGTATTCTTAAAATAGAATCCAATGATATACCTACCTTAATACCAGGTTTTTAGACCTGGTACCGCACGGAAGTAATAAAATGTCTTCATAATGCGAAACCAGGTCGAAGCACCTTGTACCCTGCGCACTTGGTACCGCACCCCACGCTAGCTTCGTGCAGCCAGTGTTGCCTCGCATTCGTAAGAAACGCACATGTCGACATGGCGTCAAGAGAAACAAACAAAATCAAAACTGCAAATTGATTATAATTTAATTTGCTACACGATTTATTGCTAATTTAAATAATGTTTTTCGTGACAAACATTTGAAGTTGTAACTAAATGTTATTAAATAATATGTTTTCTTTAAATATAGCTTATTTAAGTATTTGTGCACGTATATCTTATTTGTAAAATATTTAGACTAAATTATTAAAACATCTTTGTTTGTTACTTTTTTAAATTTTTATTATAACTTAATTTAAACTATCGATATTTGTATTTCACATCCCTAGAATACCCACCAGACTTCCCTACTTCAGTGCGGCACAGGGTGCATAAGCCTTGTATTTTGAATATAGCTATAATTTTTATACTAAACAAGTTATTCACGAACGGCTTCAGGTGTATGTCAATAAATGCATAATTATTAATATTCAAAGAAAAAAAACACAATATCTATTAACATGAAGCCAAAAATAAAATTAATATATCTTAAATATTACAAGGTCTTTAAGCCTTGTGCCGCCACAATGTAAGTTTTAATACCAGGTTTACTGACCTTGTACCGAAGGAATGGAAAGTATTAGAAAGTTACTGCCGCAGTAAAGGTGTTAACGTTCGCCGAAGGCCCCTAGCAGGGAATACATTTTTAAAGTGGTAGAACATAAAGGGAATACTCTATGTTATTCGAAAGTGAGGAAACGCGTCCCATACATCAAGGGAGTAAAATAGAAAAACAGGGGCCGTGTAAAATGTGACTACATCCGTGTAAAATGTAGCTCCGATTTGGAAAAAGACAAATAGCTCTTTGACAGCGATGGTTATGTACCTACTACGCGTTATAGGCAACGCAATGCATGGACGCTCTCGATGGACGTCTGGACCAATTGCAAAGAAAGAGTACAGTGAAATGCTATTGGGATTTTTGTCGTTACTTCTTTGTTTCTTTATCTGTCAATGTCATGTCAAAAATAATCAATCATGCAGCATTTGGACCTCGCGTCTACGTATATTTCCGAACAAAATAAAAATAAAAAATAAAATAAAATATTAATTGTTATAAAAAGCTCAGAAACAGGATTACTTATTATGACTAACCTGTCTACCAACGCGTAAAAAATCACAGTTACCTACAGCTAATAAAAAAATAATTGTGATCTAGTAGTTACTCCTTTATCTAAGGGTGAAAAATAAATAAAATACTAATGTTTGATCAACTGTATACTATTTATTGTTATGAAAAGAACGAAAAATAAGTTTGATCCTATTGCCTATCTAAATTTATTTATTTATTTATTTAAGGACAACCAACAAAACATACACCATACGTTCACAGTATCCTTATAAATAAATTAAGCTAAGGTGTTGCCTTAATTAAAGGTTGCCACGACATGCACAGAATGTTGGATAACAATAACGTTGCCAAAGTGACAGAATGCAAAACAATTAATTATTAACTAACCGTCGGAGTATACAATTCAGAAATTTGTTTTTTGAATTTACGTAGCGAAGATGACATATCAACGCTGGCCCCGGACGAACGTGACAGGTTACTAAATTGTGACTGAATCCTGTTGATAGAGGAGAAATGACCCAGATTTGTCCTAAAACCATTTGCTTTAAACGGCAGATACCTGGACAACCGAGCTAGTTTGAAGGGAACATTGAATTTAATCTGTTTAATGAGATCAGGACAATCTATGTATTATTTTATATAGGAATAGACTATCCAATATTTTCCTGCGGTCTTCCAAACTAAATCTATGCAGTCTATAGGTTTTTATGGGTTAACTTATTTGTATGTCCCATATTCCACCATATAGTTCCTGTAACCAAAAGCACTCATTTTTTTCGTACATTTATAACGTGCTTTGTTAATCAATGTGAATGCGTACCAAAAATACACAAAATGCATTGCGAAGCAGGTCTTCACTTCTCTCCTGACACTATGTGGGGACTCACCTTAACTGTCACCTTTGATCGATTGAGATATGGACCTTTAGTCTTTAGCATTATGAACTGTATTAGCTTGGTGCTACATTCCTCTTCCCTGCACTACGCCACCTCGTAGATACGTACCGGGGAAGCAAACATACTGGATCGTGTCATTTTATTTTTGGATGTATATGTCCGTGACAGTTTAAGTGTCGATTTTCGTGTTTGTTGCCCTGACAGGTACTTAAATAACCGCTAAAATCTAATGGGTATAAATTGGATAAGTCAATTGCAGTTGCTCTCCCTTACTGTACGAAAGATTTGATGTACTTGGGAAGAGATTTCCCCGAAAAAAGTGAAATGTGTTCCATTTGGAAGCATTTGAAACTTGAAAAGAGCTTGCCATATTATGCAGGCAACTTGCAACCTAGAAGGCTATTGGTATTCAATGGTGTTTAATATCTACTTCCTAACGGCTAACAATGATTATATTACTGTTAATTTATTACAATTTGTACACTAAAGTTTAATAAACTCATACTAGATGCTACTACTTACTTGAGTTTTAAGTCTTTTCTCTTATTGAAAATCCTACAAACATTTAAGTACAGATGACAACACATAGATATAATGACTGTAACATCTTATAGGATTCTTATAGGGGCTGCTTTGCAACAAAAATGTATAGTGTGATGTGTTATTGCTGTACTTACAATATATCCGCTTAATTACAATATAACTTACATCAAACGCATTTAATATGACAGTCTATGGCCGTCTCATTATCGGACACCTGAATGCAAACATTCAAAACAATTTATTTTACTGCGATATTAAACCGCAATCTAAATTGAAAGTGTGAAGACATTTACAAATGTTTGTTCACTGCAATACATATTGCTAAATCCGTATCTAATCTGCCCACGAGCAATAGTTAACGCTGTAATTATAGTTCGCATTAATCGCAATTGATCGCGCTTCGAACAGAATGCTTTATGTGCATTAAACAATCAAAGTTTCTTAAATATTATGATGGCCTCTGGCGTATATGGGTAGTCGCCCATCCACTGATGAAAGATATTTTGAAGGCGTTATAAAAATGTTATGATTCGTTTATTAATTGAACTGGAATAGATTTTCAGTAATAACATCTACATGGAAATTCTTGGGACCATTAGAAACGCAAAACATACGAATTTCAAAATTCCGGTTTCAACGCATTTTTTAAAGAGTGCCAGCAAGATTTTCCAAGTCATTTCAGTCCTATTCACTTTTAATCTTATAAGAAATGTATCATACCATTATCTTATAAGATTCAATCATCATCTTATAGATTAGACTATATTCTTCAGAAGACGTTATATTTGACTTTTAGGATTCTTATAAGATTTTTTAAAGAAAATCCTATAGGTACATATTGCAACTAATAAGAAAATGTCCAATAAGAAATATACAGATTACAAGCAGAAACATGATCATAAAATATAACAATTAATAATAACATTTTCAACTTACCAACTTAAATCATTTTCACAGCCTCTGGTAGAGTTACTAAACTTACAATACCGCATAATTACATCTCAGTGGATGGGCCAGTCGATCGGCCTAATAAATTGAGCAACTCATTTGATTGTTCGTAGTCGATGTGATTACACAATATGCAATTACATATACAACCTCCGCTCCTTCAAGGTCAGCGAAAGTGGCTGAGGTTTCATTGCCGTCGGAACAGATAGTTGATTGGTACGATTTCTACCGGATTTTATCGGTAGAAAATGATGTTGTAGACCATTTAGGGTATATAGTTTATAGGTATGCCTTAGAAAATAGCGGATAAAAGCGAAATCGAGAGCTACAGGGACAACATGGAAGGTGGACCGACGACATCATAAAGGTAGCAGGAAGGCGCTGGACGCAGGCCGCTACCAACCGGGCAGCATGGAAAGCATTGGGGGAGGCCTATGTTCAGCAGTGGACGTCATGTGGCTGAGATGATGATGATGATGATGAAAGATAAAGAAAGAGCAAATCGGCATTTGATTTAACTGGTGAAAATCAATCACTACAACACCAATAAACTCACCATTTAGTAAATACAAAAACCATATCCTACAATGAATAACACAGATTCAAAAGTTATCTTTTCTAACGTAACATCTAAATCAGTTTTATTGCACAGCACTATCCCACGCGAATCGGACGAGCGTCGAGCGGTCAGCGTGTCCCGAGCTTCCGCTTCCCGCCACAGAGTTCCGCCGTGTCACCGTGACGTTATGTTGACAGAGGTGCGCCATTCACAAACGTGCTACTGTTTTGACTAACGAATTTAGGTTACTTTTATTCGGGGCATGCCGTGGCAATACATATAAAGCGAAATTTGTTAGGGTAAAGGATAGTTGTTGTACCCATGAAACTATTGTCCTGCATCGAAACAATCCAATCAATTTACTAAAATTCACTACACAACACACACATGTCAGTATTACGAGTAACTACAATTTCAGCTATTGTGATTATTTTGTAGGCCTGTAACCTGTATTAATATAGCAATGCACAATGGCATAATTTAACCCTCATGTCTTAGCTGGTGGGAAAATGTGATGTGGTACGGTGTAAAATTTCGTCCAGCTAAGTACGTCCTTTTAAGACACACTTTATAAATATTGTTGAATATTTTACACTGCGCCTCTAGTCTCAAACTAAGCAAAGTATGGGTATAAGACAACGGATATAAACATACTCAAATACTTTTTTTTTGTAAATACATACATATTATAGATAGTTTTCATTTCATTTGATTCATTCTGAAAATGTATCTTTACAAATTGTTATCTATTTCCCAAGCTTTATTTACGTTTCCCAAATAAGTCTACCACAAAGTTCCGCGTCGCTCCCGTTGACGCAACTGTTATTCTACACTTTAATAGCTTAATGTTCTTTTTAATGGATGGTGTTCGCGGTTTGTTTATCTGTTTATGTATTTCTTACCTGCACAAGTTTAGTGAGCTTATAGTTTCGACTAAAACGCTCACAGGCAAGAAGTTACGTTTACGTAACGTACTCTGGGGAGGGCAAAACCGCGCTCAACACCTGGGGCAAAAGCAAATTTACCATGGCACCCCCTGCCACGCTGGCCGTGGACTTTTGCAATATCAGGGGCTTACACTCTAACCTCAATGCTGTTCACCACCACCTTGAGACAGCAAAGCCGGCCTTGCTTTTCTTAACCGAGACTCAGATATCGTCTCCTGCGGACACATCTTATCTCTCCTACCCTGGGTATAAACTGGAACATGCCTTTGTGCCTAGGGCCGGGGTGTGCGTGTACGTAGGGGGCAATATCAGTTCTCGACGCCTCAGCCACCTCGAAAGCAGGGACCTCTCCACCTTATGGCTCCGCGTAGACAGCGATGACCACCCCCGCGTCTACGCCTGCCTCTATAGGTCCCATAGCGGTGATGCCGAAACTGACCGACTCATTGAGCACGTCCAAATGGCTGCAGAATCAGTGCAGCAGCAGATCCCCTCTGCAGAGATCGTGATACTTGGCGATTTCAACGCCCATCACACCGAATGGCTCGGATCGAGCAAAACCGATCATGCAGGGAGATCTGTTCACGACTTCGCCTTCGCATATGGCTTGACACAACTGGTTACTACGCCCACGCGAATCCCAGATGTAGAGAGCCAAGAACCTTCACTGTTAGACCTTCTGCTGACTTCCCATCCGGATGGCTATCAGCTATCCGTTGGCGCCCCTCTGGGCTCCTCGGACCATTGCCTTATCCGGAGTACGGTGCCACTCACGTGCTCGCCGCGACCACGAGTTGCATGCAGTCGCCGCGTGTGGCACTACAGGTCAGCAGACTGGGATGAGATGCGGTCCTTCTTCGCATCTTACCCCTGGAGGCAGGTTTGCTTCACGCAGGATGATCCCAGCGTCGTTGCTGATCTTGTTGCTGATGTGGTGCTGCAGGGTATGGAACTTTTCATACCGTCTTCTGTTGTTCCCATTGGTGGCAAATCTCAGCCTTGGTTTAGTCAATCCTGCAAAAAGGTTTTACGCCGGAAGCAGGAATCCTACCAAGCCTGGGCAAATGCAGCGAGGCTACGGGATGAAAACACCAGCGCATTAAAAAAGGAGTTTAACTTTGCCTCTAGGTCTTTCAAAAGAGTCATTGCAAGGGCGAAGTCGGAGCACATTGGTAGAATTGGTGGGAAGCTAGAGCGTCTTCCTTCTGGAACTCGTGCGTTCTGGTCTCTTGCCAAAGCTATCCAAGGAAATTTCTGCACGCCATCATTTCCACCCCTGCACATGGGAAACGGTTCGTTGGCCCACGATGCAAAGGAGAAAGCCGATCTTCTGGGCAAACTCTTTGCGTCCAACTCGACACTGGATGACGGGGGACATGAGCCACCGATTATACCAAGGTGTGAGAGCTGTATGCCGGATATCCGGTTCCACCAAAGCTCAGTACGCCTAGCTCTATTTTCCCTGGATATCCATAAGTCGAGTGGGCCCGATGGAATCCCTCCTATCGTGCTGAGGACGTGCGCTCCAGAGTTAGCACCGGTTTTAACGCGCCTTTTTCGGCTCTCCTACCTCTCTGGCATAGTCCCGACCTCATGGAGGACAGCTTTGGTGCACCCGATCCCTAAAAAAGGTGACCGCTCAAATCCGTCCAACTATAGGCCGATAGCAATCACCTCCTTGTTCTCGAAGATAATGGAATCCATTATCAACAGCCAGCTCCTTCGGTACCTAGAGGCCCACCAGTTGCTAAGTGACCGACAGTACGGTTTCCGTGGAGGTCGCTCGGCTGGTGATCTTCTGGTCTACTTGACACATTGTTGGGCACAGGCGATCGAGACTAAGGGGGAAGCATTGGCGGTCAGTTTGGATAT